>NC_060139.1:157490994-158118494 GCF_021461385.2 Schistocerca piceifrons | reverse complement strand
TTTGACTTATGAGAAATGAAATAATTTGCCAATTATAAATTACAACATTCTCGGGATTGTTGCCAGGGTGTTAAAACCGTTATTGCGATGAGAAATTTGGAACTGGCAGGGAACTTTGATGAAACAGACCCGGAGTGCATCTTACCGGTCCCGGCAGCGTGGAAACAGCGGGCAGTCGTCCTGGAATCTGCTATAATTAGGGTAACTAATGACCTAAAATATGACATGGACTACGGTGAAGCCACAATACTAACACCACGAAACGTAAGTGGAGACACTACTAGATATCAATATTGCTATTGTCCATATGAATTACTGATGTGCTCACTGCTCTGCGTGACAAACACGCGCCGCTGCTCCTACAGTTAGGCAGCGCTATCGAAATCTTAGGAGAACGCTGCCTGGCCTTTGAGGGGGGGCCGCAATGCACTTGCAAGAGGATGTGTTTCTGGCATGAGCAGCAACAACTTGGCGCTGGAAGGCTCTCTTGATCTGTGTCAGGTAAGCACCATCGACGCAGCAGACGACTGTGACGTGTTGAAGGTCTGCATGTAGACGCATTTGCGGAGTGAGATCGAGTGGCTCCGGCAACGACAGTGTATTCGGCCTACAGTTTATGAACTGCTGCATTAGTTCTAAAGAGTAACAGAGACTCGGCATCATCCACACAGTGCTGCTATAATTGATTCTGACTGTTTTTTATGTCATGGTTTGTCGTGTTCTTTCAAGATCCTTGCTGACGTAAATGGTTCTATCACCGTCCCGAAAGTTGCTAATCTTAAAGCTTGGCACATAGTATTAAGGCCCATCTGTTCCCAGACAGTTCACGTTTCTATTATTAGTTTTACAACATTTTAAATGGTTTACTTTTAAAACTGTTGAGGGTCTGTTCATGAGGTATGCGTTGTAATTACAGTTGTCTTACAGTTCGAGAAATGCGCGTGGGTCTCAGTCAAACCCCCCAAGCGACATGGAGCAGTGGTTGGTTGGCACGATACACTTACTTTCGGAAGGAAAGGAATACCCCATCGACATCGATGTACGAGGGCTTTCCATAAAGTAAGGTCCGATCTGACGCGAAATGGAAACCACTGTGAAAATCAACAGTTAGCTACACCTGCCAGCTACTTCTCAACATAGTCGCCGCTCCGACTTAGACATCTGTCATAGCGTTGTACCAGCTTCCCAAAATTTAAATTATTGAAGGCAGCCGCCTCTGCTTTCCGCCGATTCTGTACGCTAGACTACGGCTCTTTGTCTGAAACAAAATGTTATCTTCACAGCCAGCTGTTCATGTGACCAGTTACTGGCTGTATTGTGGGTGAAAAATCGCTTCCCAACGAAAACGCTGCAGGAAATCTCTATTGTCCATGCAGAGCGCGGCCGAGAATTGTCATGAAAATGAAAATGAAACGCTTGACAAGTATGGCATGTGGGTTGCATGACATCAGGCGAAATCTCTGACCAGATCCTGATACTTGGCGGGAGACACTATTTTCTTCTCACCTGTATGTGCTCACTGTGAGTTCAAAACCGAAAAGAGCGACGTGATGTGATCGACAGGCATACTACAGATCTTGCGTTACACACCTGCGACAAGTTTCATTAAATATTCGCTGTGGTTTCCATTTTGCGCTGATCGGACGTTACTTTCCGAATAGTCCTTATAGAGACCGAGGACATGCTCGGAAGCTTTAAGAATTTGAAAGGAAATTGGCGTTGCCCTTTATAAAACCACGGGAACGTTTTCCTGGAGCGGTTTAGGAAAATGACGGACAACATAAATCCGGATGGCCCGACGTGAATTTGAACCATCTTCCTCCAGAATGCGAGTCCTCTGCACTAACCACAGAGACACCTCGCTCGATCTCGCACTCGGAAGTACGAAGAATCAAAAGTGAGTCCGACCAACGTCGATAAATTTGTTTCCCCTAAATCTTTCCAGGTAAATATAGGATAGCTACTTTCAAAGCGCTCTGCTGATTTCCTTTTTGATCCTAGAAGATATCCGTTCTTTAGCTCCGTCCCTAATGACGCCAATGTCGGGACGTTAAACTCCAATCTTAATTCATTCAATCAGTCAGTCAAACCCTGCCTTCCACTGCCCATTCTAACTAGCTGGTCTGTTAAATAACAGTAAAAAGGTCAGTTACATATTGATAAGAGGGCCTACTGTGGCCAGGTGATTGGTATAATTCCCCTTCAGCTTGGATGTGATTGAAAAAATCGACCTTAATTGATTCCTTTGCCGTTTGATTTGTTGTCAGATGTAACCTGTTTCGATGTAAATTAATTTCGGGATGGCTGCGTGGATGGTTTCGAGTGTTGCCAATTTACGAAAGTAAGAGTTGGGCTGCAAAGTTACCGTACTAGGGCAGAAGCCCGCTACCAGTTCGGCGGATTGCGCCAATGCGTTACAATAGGTTCGTTCAACTCTTTCAGAGCAAGAGGCGAGTCCGGACGTATCCCATATTAAAATCATGCTAGCAGTAATGGTCCATAAAGCTTCTTCCCTTAAAATGGCTCACTCTTAGCGTTTAAAATTTAAACGAATGGAGGCAGGATTTGTCCAGTGTAGTAACTGTTGCATGGTGGGGAACTGACGTTGCTTAGTGTCATGACAGTGTAGTGATAGTAGAATCATTCGACAAGTCAGCTTCAAATGCTGGTTCTCTAAATTCTGTCAATAGCGTTCTTCGAAAAGAACGTTGCCTTCCCTCCAGGGATTAGCATTTGAGTTCCCGAATCATCTCCTTAACACTTACGTGTTATTTGAACGTTTCTGTAACAAATCTAGCAGCTCGTCTGTAAAATTGTCTCCCACCACTGTCTGGCAGCTAGAAATTTTGAATATTCTACCTTAGCTACAGATTTATGATGGAAGTCTATATTTATTAATGGTGTCATTCCATTTACTGTGTGGAACTGTGTATACTGTGTTATGTCAAAGTTTAATGAGACCCCATTTTCACCAGTTAATTCTTGTCTGTTAGGTATCATCGGCAAAAAGTACCAGCTTTGCATCTTCGTGAATACGGAATGGCAAGTCATTAATATATATAAGAACCTTATGGCACCCAATTTTTGATTGCTCCCCAGTTTGAAAATTCAGCAGTTTTTTTGTATATTATGTGAACTGCTTATTTCAACTTTCTGCACTCTTCCACTTTGGTATGATTTAAACCATTTGAGCGCTGTCCCATTCATACCACAATACTTGAGCTTATCTAGAAGTATTCCATGATTTACACAATGAAAAGCCTTTGAGAGATCACAAAAAAACCAAAGGGTGACTTCCGGTTACTCAGAGCATTTAATATTTCATTTGTGAAAGTATATATAGCATTTTCCGTTGAAACACCTTTCAGGAAACCAAACTTACAGTTTGTTAAAACTTTAATTTTACAAAGGTGTGAAGTTACTCTACAATACATTACGTTTTCAAGAATTTTGGTTAATGCAGTCAGAAGTGAGATTCGGCGGTAGTTGTTGACATCAGACGTATCCCATTCTTTATGCAGTGGTTCAACAATGACATACTTCA
Source organism: Schistocerca piceifrons (assembly GCF_021461385.2). NCBI lineage: Eukaryota > Metazoa > Arthropoda > Insecta > Orthoptera > Acrididae > Schistocerca > Schistocerca piceifrons. The sequence goes on along the minus strand of NC_060139.1, from coordinate 158,114,950 downwards.
GTCTATCAGGGAAAATAATCTGCTTCAGAGAGCTATTACATACATGGCTAAGAATCCCACTTATCTCTTGGGAACAAGCTTTTATTATCCTGCTGGAAATGCCACAAATTCCATGTGAGCTTTTATTCTTGAGAGAGTTTATTATCTTCCTAATTTCAGAAGGAGATGTGGGTGGAATTTCTATTGTATCAAATGGTGTGGGTAAGGCCTCTTCCATTAACTGCCTTTCTTCTTCTAATGGACATTTACATCCTATTTTCTCTACCACATTTAAAAAATGATTATTAAAAATGTTTTCTACTTCCAGCTTGTTGTTTGTCAAGTTTCTATTCGCTTTGATGGTAATGCTGTCATCCAGTACTCTTGGTTGCCCTGTCTTCCTTGTAATAATTTTCCAAATTGTTTTGATTTTGTTATCAGAGGTATTAACCTCACACATGATGCACATGTTCTGGACTTTTAATAACTTTTCTTAATGTAGCACAGTACTTTTTATAATATTTGGCTGTTTCTTGGTCATTACTCTTTCTTGTTGTTAGATACAGTGCCCTTTTGTGGTTAAAAGATATTTTTATTCCTTTAGTAAGCCAGGTTTTTTTGCATGGTTTCTTATAATTAGATTTAACTACTTTCTTGGGGAAACAGTTTTCAAATTCTGTTACAAATGGATCATGAAATAAGTTATATTTTAAATTAGCATCAGGTTCCTTGTACACCTCATCCCAGTCTAACTGCTGAAGATTTTCTCTGAAATTTCTCATTGTTGAGTCATTAATTGAACGCACAACTTTGGAGGGTAGGTTTGAATTACTGAATGGATCAATATGTCATATACTGTAACTAGCTGAGCACCATGATCAGAAAGGCCACTCCCAAAAGGACAAGTATTTATGTATTTAAACTTATGTTGTTCAATAAAATCTATAAAAGTGTAATCTATCAATGTGCTGCTGTCCTTTACTACCCGAGTAGGAAAATTAATGTCATATGTCAAATTGAAAGAACTGAGCAAGACCTCCAGGTCATTCTTCCTATTACACTCTTTCAGTGAATCAACATTGCAGCCCCCACAAATACTAATTTGCTTTCCCCTATCTGACAGATAGCACAACATGGTATCCAAGTTTTCCAGAAATAAATGAAAGTTTTCTGAAGGGGACCTATGTACTGTTACAATTATAAAAGAGCCCTCTTTCAGTTTAAGTTGACAGGCACTTGCTTCTATATGTTGCTCTAGACAAAACTTACTTGTATCTAAGCTTTTTACACAGTGATAACTTTTGACATCTATGGCAACTCCTCCTCTTACCTTATTCTCTCTACTCATATGTGCCGCTAGTTTATAGCCGCTGATATTTACCTTTTCCATATCAGACACAAAGTGATGCTCAGACAGGCATAGTACATCTATTACATTATCAGATTCAATGTCATCGAAACAAAACCAGGAGCTCATCTACTTTATTCTTTAAGCCCATAATATTTTGGCGAAAAATAGTAACATTATTTTTTTACTATACTTCTGTGAGAATCTACTTTTTTCTTTAATCCAACAATATTTAGGTGAAATATAGCAACATTATTATTTACTTTCCTGTTGTGAGAATCTTGTGAGTTTTGGGACTCTTTAGCACCTGCCTGCCTGAACTTCTCATTGGACACTGATATTAGTCTAAAATAGAGGTACATCCATGAGTAGTAGTGTCCCCCCTTACGGATTTCGCTAACAACCCTGCCAGTTTACCCTTCCATTTCCTATTGAGGTGTAGGCCATGCCTTGTGACATCCCCCCTATCAGTAGCCTCGACAGGAACTAATCCAATGTCTGACAGAGTGGCCGCCCTACGTAACTGATCCAACTCCATATTTACCCTCCCGACAGAGCGGTTCAACTGGGGCTGATGATGCTGCACGAAAGCAGGCACCAGCCGGACATTGGTATGGGTCCTTGCAGAGGCCATTTTCACCAGGTCACACTCAATACTGTAGCCCTGATCCTATCAATACTGTTTCCCACTCCACCAACTATCATCGCACAATCCTGCTTTGAGGAACCCTTGCTCGAGGAACCTATATCCTCTACCACCTGGCTAATACATGCACTTGGCTTGAAAAGTTTGTGACCTTGTACCTGTCACCTAATTTTTCCTGCAAAATCTGGCCCACACCTCTTCCATGGTTGCTACCTAGCAACAGAACTTTCCTCTTACTTTCTACATTTTTTGAAACAGTTTGTTTCCTAGTGTGATTCTGTTGCATCTGAACTACATCTACTTCTACTGGAGCCTCTTCCTTACTTAACTGTGGTAACAAGGCAAATCTATTGGTTGTGCCAATTGGGAAACTGTCAGACACTGTCCTCTTTCTGTGTTTCTGTGGCCCCTGTTCCCAGCTACCACTTCCCACCGCTGTTTACCCTCCTCCCCCCTTAACCTCTTCAGTTCCTCCCTCGCACTGTCCAAACAGGCCTGAAAGGCTCTAATTTTCTCCTCCTGTTCAGCTATAATCCTACCTCTTGAGCAAACCCTGCAAAAGAATGGAAGAATCTCGTTTGCTTCCCCAATTCCCACGTCGCTACAATTTCCACAATGAAACCACCTTTACAACAGCTGCAAAAAACTCCTGAACTAACTTTCCTACTGCAGCTCACACACTTAGTATCCATGGTAGTCTGCAAATTAGTTAAGAGATTTACTAAATGATAACGATAATATATTAAATACAGATTCAATAGGACACTAAATATGTTTTGGAAACTAATATGTAAGTAAACTACACTCCTGGAAATGGAAAAAAGAACACATTGACACCGGTGTGTCAGACCCACCATACTTGCTCCGGACACTGCGAGAGGGCTGTACAAGCAATGATCACACGCACGGCACAGCGGACACACCAGGAACCGCGGTGTTGGCCGTCGAATGGCGCTAGCTGCGCAGCATTTGTGCACCGCCGCCGTCAGTGTCAGCCAGTTTGCCGTGGCATACGGAGCTCCATCGCAGTCTTTAACACTGGTAGCATGCCGCGACAGCGTGGACGTGAACCGTATGTGCAGTTGACGGACTTTGAGCGAGGGCTTATAGTGGGTATGCGGGAGGCCGGATGGACGTACCGCCGAATTGCTCAACACGTGGGGCGTGAGGTCTCCACAGTTCATCGATGTTGTCGCCAGTGGTCGGCGGAAGGTGCACGTGCCCGTCGACCTGGAACCGGACCGCAGCGACGCACGGATGCACGCCAAGACCGTACGATCCTACGCAGTGCCGTAGGGGACCGCACCGCCACTTCCCAGCAAATTAGGGACACTGTTCCTCCTGGGGTATCGGCGAGGACCATTCGCAACCGTCTCCATGAAGCTGGGCTACGGTCCCGCACACCGTTAGGCCGTCTTCCGCTCACGCCCCAACATCGTGTAGCCCGCCTCCAGTGGTGTCGCGACAGGCGTGAATGGAGGGACGAATGGAGACGTGTCGTCTTCAGCGATGAGAGTCGCTTCTGCCTTGGTGCCAATGATGGTCGTATGCGTGTTTGGCGCCGTGCAGGTGAGCGCCACAATCAGGACTGCATACGACCGAGGCACACAGGGCCAACACCCACCATCATGGTGTGGGGAGCGATCTCCTACACTGGCGGTACACCACTGGTGATCGTCGAGTGGACACTGAATAGTGCACGGTACATCCAAACCGTCATCGAACCCATCGTTCTACCATTCCTAGACCGGCAAGGGAACTTGCTGTTCCAACAGGACAATGCACGTCCGCATGTATCCCATGCCACCCAACGTGCTCTAGAAGGTGTAAGTCAACTACCCTGGCCAGCAAGATCTCCGGATCTGTCCCCCATTGAGCATGTTTGGGACTGGATGAAGCGACGTGTCACGCGGTCTGCACGTCCAGCACGAACGCTGGTTCAACTGAGGCGCCAGGTGGAAATGGCATGGCAAGCCATTCCACAGGACTACATCCAGCATATCTACGATCGTCTCCATGGGAGAATAGCAGCCTGCATTGCTGTGAAAGGTTGATATACACTGTACTAGTGCCGACATTGTGCATGCTCTGTTGCCTGTGTCTATGTGCCTGTGGTTCTGTCAGTGTGATCATGTGATGTATCTGACCCCAGGAATGTGTCAATAAAGTTTCCTCTTCCTGGGACAATGAATTCACTGTGTTCTTATTTCAATTTCCAGGAGTGTATTACCAAATGCACTTAAATTTGTGGTATAACGCTATATATGCACGATCAAAAATTAGGCCTAAACAGCCGAATGTAGCCAAAGTTAAGTTTTGGAGATTACTGAAAGAATACGCAAATAAAATAAAAACAGTTAATGACACTAATGAACGTATTTATTTAGTTAATCTATACCAAATGCACTTAAGATTGCGGTACAACGCTAAGTATGCACACCACTCGTAAAGTGAGGCAAAGCCGTGAAATATAAACAAAACCCTCAGGAGCATATCCAACAACTCTATGAATCAATACTAAACCGAATAACTGCTTCCATAAGGGCCAAAGGTGGTCCAACCTGTTGTTGACTTGCTCGATTTGTTAAGCTCTTTCTCTTGAATAAATCATTCAGTTTTTCTGAACCTTTAGTTACCTGTTTGCCTGTAAGTGTATTTCACATCCAACGATTCAGGAAATTCCTTCGTGGTGCTGCGCCGTGTTTAACGCAGAGCACATGAGGCAGTCGTTTTGCCTGATGAAAGGGGCGCTGATAAGTCATAGTCTATCCGAAAACGTTTTAAGTGTGTGAATAGCGTCAGTTACGGCAAGACTGCCCAGTTTTGGCTTCGCGCAAATTTGTCACTGCCGCGGAGAAACCAATTACGAAAGGCCCTTCCCTTGTGGAATGAAATGGCTATTGCTCCAACTCCTCATCTGACTTTAACTTATACAGGTATTATTGTGAAGCCAGTTTATGCTTTTCGGATTTGGGTAGTTCTACTTCGAATTTGAGTGCAGTTCGATTTTCTGCTTGGAATGTTTTGTGCCTTCATTGGGTCTAGCTGCCAGAGTTTGCAAAATGGTCAATGACCAAAAAGTGAAGATGGTGAATTTTACTTTAAACTGCAGATTGGTGATTTCTCGTGTAACTGTAGGCTTTACGTGGCAAGTGGTTTGGCCTTTCCCTTTATTGTTTGATCGATTATATTTTTTTCTGACCTTGACTGAATACACAGGAAATTTTCCTTCCGTTTTATAAGATAAAGCCGTATGTTTTTGCGAGGATGGTGACTTGTCGGGCAGCCAGTTCAGTTTAGTTAGCGGTGAAAAGTGTGGCGAGTTCGAACATGATCGCCTCTTGCCCCAATAAGCTACCCAAATGTAGGATATTCCAGAAATAAATCGCTTTTAAGCTGTGTATGAACTTATATATACAGAACCACGACCGGTTTCGTGATATTAAATCGCATTTTCAGCTAGACATAAGATGTGATTTGGTATCACGAAACCGGTCGTGCTCCTATAAATGTATGTTCATATACAGCCGTTTATGTCTGGAAAATGGAGTACTTCAGCTGGTGTTGCCCTCAAGAAAAATCAATTAGTAGCCAGCTGTGGAAGTTATCCTAGACTTTTTTCCGAAGTAATTATCAATAAATTGGTGGTGTTCAAGCAAGCTGAGTACAAAACGCATGGGCGTCATAACAGTTAGGAACCCTCTTTATCGACTTTTGTCACCCCAGATGAATCAATTGAAGAAGTTGGTTGGCTAGATGCCGGAGTAGAAAATAACTGGACCTTCCACCACCCCAAAGTCATCACCCATATTTTTGGTGCCAAATGGGCTGTGTGGAGTCAGGTGAATAGTCGACTACTACAAGCACTAAAGAAAAAGAATATCCCGTTACTTGATTTACACTTTTGTTCTGCCGGGTCCAACAAAGCGTGATTCACAAGAATGCACGTTTAAATGCTGAAAAGTTGCCTTGGCCACATTTCTTAAAAGAGTTTGCCCTTCACACTGATAAATCTCTTTTCAGTTTTGCCACGGTGCTATTGATGAAATACCACGTGGATGGGCGTCCACTGGCTCGTGCGTCGTGTCACGAGCAATGTCGTGCTTGGAGTGGAAGTATTATGTTTGTGGGCTGGAGAGGTTAGCTGTTCTCATGGAACTGCAAGAGTTCTGGATCTATGAACAGCGATCTTTCCTTCTGCCGTCGATTAGTTGGGTATTTGGGAGAAAAATTCGTATTGGACTTATTTTTAGATGGATTATTGGCCTCTCGAATTAACAGTTTAGGTTTTAGTGTCTAAGGAGTTCAAAAAATCGTGTATAGTGTACATTGAGCTTCATGTTTGGCGGAAGAGGACGAACCCCATGATAGTGAAGACCTTTCGATATCCCTAGTCTATCAGGTCAGCCTTGTATTAACGCACTTGAAACTCTTTGTTCGTTGAATGATTGATTGGGGGAGGGGACCCAACAGCGAGGTCATCGGTCCCATCATTTACGGAAGGCGATAACTTTTACTTGAAAGTCACTCGCCCGGTGTCGGTGAATAAATTTAATGTATTTCATAGCGGTTGTAGTCGTCGCAATGCCTGTTCCTTCGGTCATGCATGCATTCCGAAGCAGCATTGCTTCGAAATCCGGAATAACATAGGCACAGCAATATTGAATTTATCCGCAGACACCAGACGAGCGGCTCTCAAGTAAAATGGCTCCCCGTAAGGGAATATACATAATGGATGTAGGAGTACAGGTTGCAGATACGTAGTTGACGGCATACGGATGTTTGGGTCTGGCTGTGATTCGTGCTCTGAGAATCAAATGGTAAAGCGACTGCTCGCGGTAAGCGGGAAATCTGTGTTCATGTACCGGTGCGGCAGAAAGTTCCATTGTCGTCATTCCATTATACTTGCTAATGTTTGTCCATATTCGCCAGTGCTAATACATTTCAAGTGCAGTATCGTTCTTCGTCACGGTGGGTCATTGCTTCTCAGGCCAATTGGGGAATACGTTACATTGGCTACCAGTGGCACAATAAGCACACCTGAACTCGAACCTGACATGAATACAATTATAGAGTGTGTCGTACCCAAAAGCCAAGGTGCACCTTGCTTCTGAGAGTGTTGTAACACAGATGGACATACGCAGTCGTATACAAATAACTCTGCTGTCGGGATGGTCCCAGAAACTAAATCGCGAGCTCACAGATCGATTGACTCTCACAACAAGAACCCTGGAGTGTGCTTCTACTTGTAAACGCAATTACGTACACAATTTCAAATTAGTAAAACAGAACACAGGTTTGTTTTTTATGGTCCCAACTATTAAGCTGATGCATCTAACGTGTCTTGTGCCGTATTATTAAAAAGATGTACACTGTGGGCTAAAGGACGTAGAAATAACTATAAAAACAGTGATGAATAGTTTAATTGACATTCCGTATCCTGGTGCCGCAAGGAAGAATCGTTCCCCCAGCTGTATTCTATTGCCTTTCGCGCTTTACGGTGGATGAGGGGGTACAGCCCCCGCTCGTGATATTTAATGAGCTTTTCGTGAATTCCTTCCGTTAGCTGGAAAGCAAGGCTACCGGCCTAAACCAGTACCTTGCTCTATTCAATAGCATATGTGACCGTCTGCCACACTAACAAAAGCTCAAATTTTCGAATAATACTAGTACGTTACTTAGACGTAGTTGTAATTCCACCCTATTCGAAATAATCGCTTGCATCGAATATCAGCGACTTTATAGGTTCCAATAAGTGAGTAATGCCGCATTTGGTAGTAGGTCGTCTAGTCATTGCGTCTATGCTCGTAAAGTGGGTATTTGCTCTGGCGTGCTGTGATACTGCTTTCCCCAGAATATACAGCGTGTAGCAAAACGTTTCAATGAAACATAAAGCCAGAAATCTGCGCACACAGGAAATAAAATATTTTGTGCAGACACAACCTTTTAAAACGTGTTAATTGTGTGATACCAACAATGACGGAACTGAACATCACAGCAGTTGAAACTCTACGTTAAGTGAAATGTTGAAATTGCCTTCTTGGGCATGCATCATAATGTTCTTATTCCTTTGTACTTTGTCGGAGTCTTATCTCAAATTTCATTCATGGTAATGTGGACAGGCAACTCACATCAATCCCCATGTTACCACGCGACTAACTTACAGCTTCATTAACGCTCTTCACGGGTACGCAGCCGTCTTTCATTGTCCTGAATACAAGATATTTCAACAGTCCTATTGGCTGTCACCTTCAGGAAAGATTGCAGGTGTACAGTCACACCGTAAATGAGGTAATGTCAGATATGGTGACTACATTATACACTCGGAACAGGCCGCTGCACGTGTGCGAGAAGCTGAAGGGCCGCCCTCTGCAAAGCATAGAATTGCAGCGCCGCCGACAGTAATTAACAAAAGTGATGAATCATGTCGTCAGAACGATGAAATCCGGCTGCACATCCGTAAAGAACATAAACATCTATTATGCTGGGCAACTCTACATAATCACAACTTACAATTTACAGTTGGATCAGCTATTTAAGTGATCCAGCTCTAGATTATTTAATATTCATGGTCGACTTCGTATTTCGATGTGGACAGTAGTATAAAGTGAGTTGGAGTATGTAATGAGGGGTTTCTGGTTCCAGGCCGTAAGTCAGTACACGTACAAGAACGATTATCATGTATTTCTCGGCCGTCTGTGATGCTTTCCATGCTGGAGCTACACTATGTGTTCAGAAGTATCCGCACACCCCAAAGACATACGTATCTAACATTAGGTGCATTGTGCTGACATATACTGCCAGGTACTCCTTATCAGCGATCTCAGTAGTCATTACACATCGTGAGAGAGCAGAAACGGTGGAACTCACGGACTTCGAACATGGTCAGGTCATTGGGTGACACTTGTGTCATACGTCTGTACGCGATATTTCCACACTCCTAAACATCCCTAGGTCTATTGTTCCCGATGTGATAGAGAAGTGAAAACGTGAAGGGACACGTACAGGACAAAAGCGTACTGGTCGACCTCGTATGTTGACTGACAGAGACCGCCGACAGTTGAAGGCGGTCGTAATGTGTAATAGGCAGATATCTATGCAGACCATCACACAGGAATTCCAAACTGCATCAGGATCCACTGCAAGTACTATGACAGTTAATCGCGAAGTGAGAAAACTTGGATTTCATGGTCAAGCGGCTGATCTTAAGCCACACATCACGCCGTAAATGCGAAATGACGCCTTGCTTGGTGTATGGAGCGGAAACATTGGACGATTGAACAGTGGAAAAACGTTTTGTGGAGTGAAGAATCACGGTACACAATGTGGCGATCCGACGGCAGAGTGTGGGTACGGCGAAAGCCCGGTGAACGTCATCTGCCAGCGTGTGTAATGCCAACAGTAAAATTCGGAGGCGGTGGTGTTATGGTGTGGTCATGTTTTTCATGGAGGCGGCTTCCACCTCTTTTTGTTTTGCCTGTTGCTGTCACAGCACAGACCTACATTGATGTCTTAAGTACATTCTTGCATCCCACTCCTGAGGAGCAATTCGGGGATGGCGATTCCATCTTTCAACAGGATCGAGCACCTGTTTATAATGCACGGCCTTTGGCAGAGTGGTTACACTCAGTCGTATAGGACCCCTTTGGGATGTTTTCGAACGCCGACTTTGTGCCAGGCCTCACCACTCGACATCGATACCTCGCTTCAGTGCAGCACTCCGGGAAGAATGGGCTGCCATTCCCCAAGAAACCTTCCAGCATCTGATTGGACGTATTCCTGCGAGAGTGGAAGCTGTCGTCAATACTAAGGGTGAGCCAACTCCATATTGAATTCCAGCATTTCCGATGGAGAGCACCATGAACTTTTAACTCATTTTCAGCAAGGTGTCCGGAGACTTTTGATCACATAGTGTGTATGATAGATAGGATACAACTAAGAGCTACACGTTCATAACGGGAGTGTGTAGTAAGCACAGGAGCGTTACGAAGTTGCTTGACAAACATCTCTGTCAGACGTTGCAGATCACTGAAATACTCACATAATGGGAGATCAAAAATTTTTCTTTTGAGGACATTGCCTCAGCGTATATGCAATGTCGGTCCTGTTTGGATGCATTTGGTAATAATGTCTCCATAGTTCACCTTTTCGCATTTGCCTCACGCACGTCGGAAAGACACGAATGCTACAATAATCCCTTGCCTACGTACCGGCATCAGAGTTGAGCCACCCTGCATACACCGCAGCAACGCTCTCGAACTGAAACTTTTAGATCGCCCCTTGTACACCATTACCTACAACGTTCGTAACACAACTAATCATCAATATTTTCCATTGCATTCTCCGCAGTATCTACCTTAAAATCACTGTCTGAAATTCCATTCTGCGCTATGCAAAAGTTAGGGGCACATACTCTTCCCTGTTCATCAGGTCCGGACTCCATGGACTGGAAAACAACAACCATTATCATCCAGTGTCATAAAAACTACTGCACGTAATACAATATTTCACGTACTTCTGCTCTGTCAACCATTTCCTTCCGTAAAGCACACGCTTACTTCGTTTGGCTGCGTAGAGATTTCAGACATCACGTTGTCACAGGATTTTTACACTACTCCCCGTTACTTCCACAGCTCAAAAACTTTGCATATCAAATAAACTTACAGCAGCTTCCACAAACTTCTATTCCTAATGTCTGTTTGCACTGTATTCTCTCACACAAGCACTTTACAACCGTACTTCCTACTGCTTTTTCGTAATGACAGCCAGTTTCAGGAAATGAACACCAGGTTCGCACTAAAGAGTATACAATACACTGCAAGTTACTGCAGTTTTCATAGCGTATCATAGCCCATTAACGTTCACGACAATCTCGTGCCCAGTGAACCAAACGTCAAGAAGTGAGACATTTGACTGGCATAGTCTTGACCTTTGGTAACTTCGCGGCCAGGAAGATTTCAAAATGTAGAGCTGGCAGGTATCAAATTCTGTTCACGACAGTTAAACTGAAAGCTGGAGAGGTGGGGAAGTTCACACGGCTGTTCAGTAGTTACCCTCAGATTACAAGAACTTCCCTACGGTAGCTTGGCCAATGAACTATGTAATGAAAGTGGCCATTTCCAAGGTATAGCTGGCCGGTGCGGTCGTGCGGTTCTAGGCGCTTCAGTCTGGAACCGCGTGACCGCTACGGTCGCAGGTTCGAATCCTGCCTCGGGCATGGATGTGTGTTAGGTTAGTTAGGTTTAAGTAGTTCTAAGTTCTACGGGACTGATGACCACAGATGTTAAGTCCCATAGTGCTCAGAGCCATTTCAACCATATTTTTCCAAGGTATACAAGATGCTTCTCACTCACCGAACTGTATTGTGTGAAGCGTTGTCTACAAGATGAGTGAAGGTGATGTGGTGATGATGACGACTGAAACAGGGGCCAGTCATAGCTACCACTACGTCAGAACCACTTCGGGCCACCAGCTACGACCAGGTCAACATGAGGCCCACTTTTGATCACCTGTTGGTTAGCCACTTCCGACTCCGGTAGTATCCGCGTCAGCGTGAAACCCTCTTTTTATCACCAGTTGTAACAGTAAACCCCCCCCCCCCCCCCGCCCTGGGGTCACGATTTGCAATGGGTGTGGAGTCTGAGAGAGTAATGCGGTTGCGTTACAGCGGCAGGAGGCTGAATTCATGAAAGGGTGAGCGTGACTGTCGCACGGCGTAAAGAGTCAGTTAAACAGCGATGTCTAGAAACATATGTTGTGATTTTACAACATGGCTGTCAATTCTGGCATGGTGGAAGGTAATCTGTCTCGCACAATCGAGCGCAACAGGGAATGTGGAAGCAGCAGTCTGGTGTTGTACAGGGCAGGATCCAACAGCAATGTCACCCAGGTAACTGGATCAGAGGTTTGCGAGCGCAAGCCTATAGCGACTCAGCAACAACTCGTGCGGCCAACCTCAGCGCTCTCGAGGAGAGACGTGCACTTAGACTATCATTTCGAGCAAATTACAGCCGGCTGGTGTCTTGAAGGTGGAAGCTCAGGATTCAAATCAGCAACGCCGTGTGCCGCCAGGGAGGCGGTACCACATACAGCCAGCGAGGTGGAACTCACGCTATGATTGTTATCAATGGCACCCTCCATTCTGCATCACTGACGATCCCCGCATACTTCAGGTACTGTGGAACACAAAGTATGAGCCTGACCTGGTGCTCTACCATATACGCCAAGTAATAAAATTTATATGTGCAACATTCCTTCAGTATTCAACAGATTCGTGTAGTATTTTATTTTGGTGCCACCTAGGCAATGTTTCATTTTACATACACTACTGGCCATTAAATTTGCTACACTACGAAGATGACGTGCTACAGACGCGAAATTTAACCGACAGGAAGAAGATGCTGTGATATGCAAATGATTAGCTTTTCAGATCATTCACACAAGGTTGGCGACGGTGGCGACACCTACAACGTGCTGACACGAGGAAAGTTTCCAACCGATTTCTCATACACAAACAGCAGATGACAGGTATTGCCTGGTGAAATGTTGTTGCGATGCCTCGTGTAAGGAGGAGAAATGCGTACCATCACGTTTCCGACTTTGATAAAGGTCGTATTCTAGCCTATCGCGATTGCGGTTTATCGTATCGCGACATTGCTGCTCGCATTGGTCGAGATCCAATGACTGTTAGCAGAGTATGGAATCGGTGGGTTCAGGAGGGTAATACGTCTGGATCCCAACGGCCTCGTATTACTAGAAGTAGAGATGACAGGCATCTTATCCGCATGGCTGTAACGGATCGTGCAGCCACGTCTGGATCCTTGAGTCAACAGATGGGGACGTTTGCAAGACAACAACCATCTGCACGAACAGTTGGACGACGTTTGCAGCAGCATGGACTATCAGCTCGGAGACCATGGCCACGGTTACCCTTGACGCTGCATCACAGACAGGAGCGCCTGCGATGGTGTACTCAACGACGAACCTGGGTGCACGAATGGCAAAACGTCATTTTTTTCGGATGAATCCAGGTTCTGTTTACAGCATCATGATGGTCGCATCCGTGTTTGGCGACATCGCGTTTAACGCACATTGGAAGCTTGTATTCGTCATCGCCATTCTGTCGTATCAACCTGAGTGATGGTATAGAGTGCCATTGGTTACACGTTCCGGTCGACTTTTGTTCGCATTGACGGCACTTTGAACATTGGACGTTACATTTCTACATCTTCATCCATACTCCGCAAGCCACCTGCCGGTGTGTGGCGAAGGGTACCATGAGTACCTCTGTCGGTTCTCCCTCCTATTCCAGTCTAGTATTGGTCGTGGAAAGAAGGATTGTCGGTATGCGTCTGTGTGGGCTCTAATCTCTCTGATTTTATCCTCAAGGTCTCTTCGCGAGATATACGTAGGGGGGAGCAATATACTGCTTGACTCCTCGGTGAAGGTATGTTCTCGAAACTTCACCAAAAGCCCGTACCGGGCTACTGAGCGTCTCTCCTACAGAGTCTTCCACTGGAGTTTATCTATCTTCTCCGTAGTACTTTCGCGATTACTAAATGATCCTGTAACGAAGCGCGCTGCTCTACGTTAGATCTTCTCTATCTCTTCTATCAACCCTATCTGGTACGGTTTCCACACTGCTGAGCAGTATTCAAGCAGTTGGCAAACAAGCGTACTGTAACCTACTCCTTTTGTTTTCGGATTGCGTTTCCTTAGAATTCTTCCAATGAATGACAATCTGGCATCTGCTTTGCCGAACACCAACTTTATATGATAATTCCATTTTAAATCATTCCTAATGCGTACTCCCAGATAATTTATGGAATTAACTGCTTCCAGTTGCTGACCTGCTATATTGTAGCTAAATGATAAGTGATCTTTCTTTCTATGTATTCGCAGCGCATTACACTTGTCATTTCAGATGTGTTACGACCTGTGGCTATACCCTTCATTCGATCCCTTGCGAAACCCTACATTTCAGCAGGATAATTCACGACCGCATGTTGCGGGTCCTGTACGGGACTTTCTGGATGCAGAAAATGTTCGATTGCCGCCCTGGCCACCACATTCTCCGGATCTCTCACCAATTGAAAACGTCTGGTCAATGGTGCCCGAGCAACTGGCTCGTTACAATACGCCAGTCACTACTCTTGATGAACTGTGGTATCGTGTTGAAGCTGCATTTGCAGCTATACCTGTACACGCTATCCAAGCTCTGACGCAAGGACCAGGCGTATCAAGGCCGTTATCACGGCCAGAGGTGGTTGTCCTGGGTACTGATTTCTCAGGATCTCTGCACCCAAATTGCGTGAAAATGTAATCGCATGTCAGTTCTAGTATAATATATTTGTCCAATGAATACCCATTTATTATCTGCATTTCTTCTTGGTGTAGCAATTTTAATGGCCAGTAGTGCAGATTACATTGGATCTGTTGTGCAACACTTCCATTATCCAGTGCTGCCTTTCCAGTGCTTTTTTTTAAAAACCAAAGTGGTAATCACTTAAGGGATTCTTAATATTCTTAGCCAGTCTTCTGTATATGATACTCGCCACTAAATTGGGGGTATGAGCTGTTAAGCTGATTGTGGGGCCTCTTTTTTTCTGTTGTTAGCTCTTCGTATTTTCGGAACTGGATGCATGATAGTATCCCAAAAATGTGATGTTATTTCTTTAGTCTAATAGGTTATTCACAACAATTTTAATAATTTGGAGAAACCATATTTGTGCCATCATCTATACAATTTGGTATGTATGTTTTCTGCCGGTTTCAACTGTTAAAATCATCTTCAAGGAAGAAACATGATGATGACTAGAACAGTCGAAGTAGACAGAGAATAAACATAAAATTTTACAGCTGATGGCCTAAATATGCGTTTAGCAAATTACTTAACAGCTGTATACAATCAACTACGTAAAGCACCCAACTGACCTTAGTTTCTTTGCCATTGTCACCAATGTTTTTAGAAATTTCGAACTATACCGGCTGCCATACTTGATCACAAGTCTTCCAAAGCTCTGTCAAACTCTGCCTGTAATAGTGGATCCACTACGTCTTTCAAATCTATTTCCTTTTGTTTTTCTGTCTCGGCAGCAGACAGCTCCCTCCCTCATGTAGGCCTCAAGTGCACCCTTCTCATCTATCCGCTCTGACCACTACGACTGAAAGCGGAATTCCTCCTGCAGTTTTAATGCTGCACCAATGCTTATAAATTCACTGAACGTCCATTTTACTTTTCTGTGTTTTGAATCTGTATTTCCGCTGACCATATACTTTAGGATTTCTTTACGTTTTTCTTGCAGCCATTTCGAAGTACCTTCCCTACTATTTCTATTTACTTCATTCCCAAGTGAGTTTATCACTGTATTCCTTATTTGTTCCGAGTCTTTTCCAGATATGTTTTCACCTCTTATGATTACCGAATACGTCTCATGAAGAGATCACAACGACAAAGCAAAAATAGAGGTCATACTAAGGTTCATTGGCCGTCGTACTCTCGGACAAACACCATAAGGTGGTTTGCGGAAAAGAGATGTTTATGTAGAAAATATTTTCATCCTCCTGAAATTTAGTCGTATCGTTTCGTTACACCTTTGTCTTTGTCATAATCATCTATTCATCATCATTAAAGACACCCTCTTAACCCTCTCATGCACTGGTGTCTTCAGCGATACGGATTACTGTTGCCCCTACCTCTTCTTTAGCGACGTATATAACTCTTACAATTGTTGATTTTTTTTTTGTATCTCATACCTGAGTATTTTGTATAAATTACCTCACTGTTCCCATGAGTGTCCGCATCTCGTGGTCTCGCGGTAGCGTTCTCGCTTCCCGAGCACGGAGTCCCTGGTTAGATTTTCGACGGCGTCAGGGATTTTCCCCTGCCTCGACATGACTGTGTGTTGTTGTGTCGTCCTCATCATCATCATTCATCCCCATGATGGTCGGAGGAAGGCAACGGGAAACCACCTCCGCTAGGAACTTGCCTAGTACGGCGGTAAGGGTCTCCTGCATCGTCCCCTACGCTCTGTCACGGAGTATGGGACATCATCTCCATCATACCACGAGTACAGTTGCAACATAATGCAATTAAACTGTATCACAATGCTGAAATATTAATATGATACGCTTCCGTTAAAAGAAAATTGCTAAAAGCCATTCAAAAGCCAAGAACACACAAAATATTTTTCATTCAAGACAACCAGTTTCATCAGTCTATATCAGATGGATAAAACTCAGCACATTGAGAATGATGTCAGCGTAAAATGAAAATGTTTGACTAAAAAAATGGTTTAAAACCTGAAGAAGACAACTAAGACTGTTGAAACTGATTTTGTGCGAGCTTGGCTTTTGAATGATTTTTAAGAATTAAAACGAATTGCCATTGAGCATTCTCATATTGAAAAAATTCAGTTATAAAATTATTTTTCATGCGATTGTAACTCTGTGCGGCAGTACAGTGATACCACAGTTTGCTCCAACTGAATCGTTTCTGAGCTGCAGCTCGACCATGGCATCTCCCTATTTATGTACGAATGGAGCTTGCGGATGCTCTTCGTTTCTCACAGTGTTCTCCGTTCTCTCGAAATGGACCTCTTAAATTTCGGATCCTTCAGTTGTTTCGAAGGAATTGGTTCTCACAGATATTTTCCTCGGCATCCATTCGCAATGTGCCGCGCGTAATAGACTGTCCTCGCATCTCTTTAAATCTACAAGCCGTATTTTCATACCTTTGAAAAAATTTCCTCGCGAAAAGCTGGAAAATTCTAAGGGAGACAAGAGCGTTTAGAAGCGACGATCACAGTTCCAAAGCCACTGCAAGTTGAAATTTCCTTTATAAAGTAATACAGAACAATCGTCAGTAATAACTATACACTCACCCGAAAAAAGCGAATGCCGATCATCCTACTTGTTTGAAAACAACTATGGTCGTTCTCAGCTCGTCATTGGAAAACTGAATTACAGGCGATCTCTGATCTTGTACAGTTCTACCTTCGAAATAGCTTGGGCAAGTTATATTTAAGACAGTAGATATACTGTACTACGTCTGACCAAATATTCCACACCTTTTAATGTCGATGGATTATTGAAAACCATTACTAAGCTGCGATTCAAGATAAGGAACAATTTACAAACCGAATTCGACACTTAGGAACCAGCACGTGTCACAAAATCTAATGAAACAAGTGCAGAGCGAACTACATTGGCCAAACTGTTAGGTCCTTTACGTTTAGGTACAAAGAACACAAAGACGCTTTTAGGCTTAACAGTTTCGGGAAGTCAATCATAGCCATGCATACTTACGAAACTGGCCACCGCATAAGGGAAGTGAAGAGGATATCACGATTAGCGTATACAAAATGAAGGAAAGAATGTCTATCTACTAGAACAATAAGAAACTACTGTACATTGCGTGGGAAGTCATAATATATTAAATAAACAGCTTAAAGGTGACAAAAATAACTTATTTAGCAACTTTCAAAAGTGGTTCAAATGGCTCTGAGCACTATGGAGAAAGGTATGTGCTAAGGTTTGATCAGGGTAGCTCCAGAAAATAAAAGTCGTTAGTTGCCAACCGCAAGGTGGAACGAGTATAACATCTTTGAGTAGGAGTATCTTTGATGGTTAAGATAGCCGGGTGCGCGCAGTAAAAAAACCGAGGAGTCGCAGGTAGGTGCCCGAAGAAAGCTAATGTGTTCAAAATGGTTCAAATGGCTCTGAACACTATGGGAGGTCATCAGTTCCCTAGAACTTAGAACTACTTAAACCTAACTAACCTAAGGACATCACACACATCCATGCCCGAGGCAGGATTCGAACCTGCGACCGTAGCTGTCTCGTGGTTCCAGACTGTAGCGCCTAGAACCGCTCAGAGCAGACGTGCGCAGACAGCTTTAAGGTAGGAGTCGCGCTCGCTGTGCAGTTGCCCTAAGACAATTTTAGCACATAAATGAGAGAAGATATATAATGATTTCAGAAGGGTTTTTGTTAGATAATGTTCAGAGTTAGGATTTGTATGTCCAAGGTTCGACAGAGTAAGCGATTTGTAAAATTTGTTGTAAGAGTAATTCGTGCTACAGAAATGTTGAAAATGGTGGGTTTTGTGTATGACTTAAAATTTTAGCAATATATATAGTGGCATCAACATTGTGTTTAAATCTAACATCCTGAATCATAACCCACATCCTTTGCTTGTATTGAATATGAAAATGAGTAGTAAAGTAAAGTAACTCACCAATGAAAGAACATGAAGAAAATGAGTCCTCTATGCAATATATATGTGCAGTTCATAGTCTGAAATCGATTTCGTATAACTAACGTTATCAGAGCAAAGTTACTTCCAATAACTAATTTTATGCCATCGCACAAGTAGCATTATTCAAGTCAAGATATAATTTCATTAAATGAACATCAGGGCCAAAAGTTTTCAGTACCATCGTAATGCCATTGTACAAATGGCATTATTCTCTTAAACTTGATTGCTGAGTCAAATACATGTTGCAGTTCTGGTAAAATGGAGGAGTGCAAGAAACAAGTTCGCAGACGCAGTCAGATGCAGGTTTGTTGAATAATTAATTTAGAACAATCTTACGAATGATACTTTCATGAATAAAAAAAGGTTAAATTTTGTTTAGATACTTTCACTTGACGACATCCTCTGTGGTGACGTTCTTGGATATATTTTCTGTAACTGTGGACTTCGTTTTCGAGCATTCTTTTCGCTACCACGGTTTCAGCTGTGCGCTGCATTGCTAGTTGCAGCTGGTGAATATTTATTTTTAGCTCTGCTTCTGCTTATACTGATTTTTTGTGTCTATTCCAAATATTTTACCATTTTGTGTACAAAATATCGTCTTGTGAATTACGACCATTTTGAGATTTTGTCCGCCATATTGACTCCCTTAAGATGGCCAAAACGAATCGACAGGGTGATAAGGTACAATAACACAGTTCCTCAAAATCGCGTAAGCAACAACAACCGGACAATGACCTAGTTTTGTCAGCTAACCCACCTACGTCACAAAGTGATCAGAAATTTGACATCAATGCTGCAGCAAGTAATGATGCCACAGAGTCACAAAATTCCGCGTCGGTTCCTCTTCTGCCTTCGGGCTCTCAGAACACAGTAAGCCAATTAGAAACAGTTTCCCATGACTCGTTCATGTTAATTCAACTTTCACAAAGCCATGTGGTTGATTCTGACAACCGATTTCTCTTGCAGTATTCTTCCACGGACAGAGAAATTGTTTCATCTGAGAATTCTCAAACAGTTTAGGCAACCCTCCCCAGCAATATGAGTTGGAACACCCAAATACCGAGGTGACATCCCCAGCTCTAGCTGAAGATAAATTAGATTGTTTTCTTCGACTACTGAAAGAACGTGACGCAAAACGCGATGAAAAATTTGCGCAATAGCGTGCAGACAGTGCTAAACATGTTGAACAATTTGCTCAATACCGCGCAGAGAATGCTAAGCGTCATGAACAGAACGCAAAACGTGACGAATACCTCACCGGTAGCATTCAGAAATTAACCCAAACTATCGACACATTTTAAGAAATAAGTGACAATAAATTACAGGATATCATTGAAACGCATAAGCGCGACTCCTACCTTAAAGCTGTCTGCACACGTCTGCTTCCTCCAGGCACCTACCTGCGACTCCTTGGCTTTTTTACTGGACGCGCCTAGCTCTCTTAACCATCAGAGATCTTCCTACTCAGAGATATTACACCTTGCGGTTGGCAATTACTGACTTTATTTTCTGGAGCTACCCTGATCAGACCTTTCAATGGTACTTAACTTCTGAGGTCATCAGTACCCTAAAACTTAGAACTAGTTAAACCTAACTAATCTAAGGACACCACACACACACATGCCTGAGGCAGGATTCGAACCTGCGACCGTAGCGGTCGCGCAGTTCCAGACTGTAGCGCCTAGAATCGCTCGGCCACCCCTGCCGGCGTTGGTAACTTTGCTGAACTTTTTTTAACATCAGTAATTATTTAGTGAACTCAATTACAGTATGTCATTAGCTTCTTCTTCTTTTCGGGATTTGAATTTCTGGGCGTTCTGGCGTGGCTAGGCATCATCTTTGGTGATTCGGTATTTCTTTGATTTATTGTTCACTTTCACCAAGTACTCACTCGCCTTACTTCAGTGTTTGTCTTCGAGATATGGCTTCGAGGGCCGTGCACGCGAATGACTGTTATTGTGGCGCCGTCGAAATCCTGGACAACACATGTAATTCCTACTAGACCATTTTATCCGTTGATGATGGCTACATAATTTTATTTTCGTTTTTCGCGTTTCAATTCTGTACTGGTTGCTTTCAGAGGTTCTACAAAAATTCTGATGAAGAAGGTTTGACTGAAACGCTTAAATTGTTGTGGTTCTTACACTGTAAATAGTCGGTAGAGCTGACATTTCATTCTTAATTGTTTACAACCACGGCCTCATACGTGTTATGGGCAAAATAAAATGAACCGCTGTGCGGAAGGATGCAGTTCTCACGGTTTTATAATTATTTCTAGGGAACCAATCCGTATTTGTCTTGAATCCTTTTCGAAATTCTCTTAAAAACAGAAAGTGGAATACCGATAACAGCTGAGCAACACCATCTGATCCGTGAGAAACCCGTGCATTTTACTTTTACGTACAACCGCTCTCTAAGCCTTAACAATCTCTCACAATCTGAGTACAACGGGTCGCACATATCTTTTATTTATATACTCTCTGCCAGCTGGAAGTATGACTGATTTCTTTTGTGTGATAGTGACCAACAGTCTTAGAATAAATCTTCGTCTAATACTGATCAGTCAAAATCAATTACACTTACACTCCCTACGATGCAAAGGTTTCAGATCCGTTGTACACCCTTGAGCGTGTGATTAAGTTATGAGCGTTAGACATTTTAAGATATAGTATTTTTAGCTAATATGTTACAGATGGTGGCTGCGATACACACTCTAAGACAAAAAAGATTATCCGAAATGGATGGAAATCGATAGATTTAATGTACATGTACAGACAAACAAATGGATCCAATTCTTAAAAAAATCAAATTTCAGTTATTTGTTCAAGAGACATAGTGTCACAAATTGAGCACATCAAAAATGCTTTGGATCATCTCTGGATCTTATGAAAGCAGTTATTTCACTTGGCATTGATTGATAGAGTTGTCCGATGTCCTCCAAAGAGATATGGTGCCAAATTCTGTACACTTGGCACGTTAGATCGTCATATCCCGAGTTGGTTTCAGGACACTGCTCATAGTGCTACAACAGTTCTCAAATAGGGAGATTTCCAGTGATCTTGCTGGCAGTGGTATGGTTGGATAAGCACGAAGACAAGGAATAGAAATTCTTGGCATGAGCGGTCGGGTAGTATCTTGCTGGAATGTAAGGCCAGGATGGCTTCCCCTGATGGGTAATAAAATCAAGGAGTAGAACATCTTCAATGTACCGGTCTGCTGTAAGGATGCCGTGGATAACAACTGAAGTGGTACCGCTATGAAAAGAAAACGGCACCCCAGCATATCACTCTTGTTTGTAGGGCCACATTGTGGACAACAGGCAGGCTCGTGTCCCATCGCTGTCTAGGGAGTCTTCAGGCATGTGTTTGACCTCGAATCTCATTGAATCATTTATCTTCAGTGATGAGTCCCGCTTGGACGTGAGCCCCGATGGGCAGCGAAAATAGTGGGATATCACGAGACTGTCGCCAACCATAAGCCCCAACAGCCAAGAGTGATAACCTTGATTGCCTTCTTGGTCTGAGGTGCCTTCATGGCAAGCCATCCTAGGTTTACATTTCAGCAAGAATATGCCAGATCGCACACGGCGAGAGTTTCTGCTATTTGTCTTCTTGCTTTCCAAAACCCTACCTTTCCCAGGAAGGTAGCCGGGTTTGTCCTGAACTGAAAACATCTGTAGCATTATGGGCTTGGTCCTCCAACGAGCTCGGGATTTTGACTATCGAACGCGCCGGTTGGTTATAATTTGGCACGATATCCCTCGGGAAGACATCCAACAACTCTATAAATCAATGCCAAGCATAATAACTGCTTGGATAAAGATCAGAGGGGGATCAACTCATTACTTACTTGCTCAATTTGTGAAGCTCTCTTGATTATGTCATACAATGTGTCTGAAAGTAATGATTTATTTGTTTGTACATGTACATCAAATTTACAGATTTTCGTCCCATTCCTTCTTGATGCTTCGTTTTCTCTTTCCTCTCTTAGAGTTTACTTCGTAACGTAGTACTTAGATTTAATTGAGATCAGGGTACCAATTACAATATAATCTTCAGTGTTCTCATAACCATTATACTTTGTTAAGTGTCGATGTTCCATCTACACAAGTTGTGTTCTTCCTGTCTACCAGTTTCACATCTATGTCACAGACTGCCGAGCTCTGTAACTGATCCCCTTGTATGAAATTTTTTTAATGTGATGTGTCATTAAAATTCTCCTACTGTGAATGGCCTATAGAATATTGCTACATTTCACACTACTTTATTAAAAAAAGCAAACTACAGTGGCAGATCGTAAATAAGCTACGTTTAGCGGATTAGAGACAAATAAATCTTTAACCTGTGGACTGGCGTTGCGCTTATTCTCTTCAGATATTGCATCTGCTGTCACTTCAGCAGTATGAGAAAATCTGCTCTGACAGATGTTCTTTTCTGTATTTGGTACTGGTCACGAACAAGTCTATATACGATGATCACAAGAATGAATCTGTTGCGTCGCTATTTCACCCCATCTTACTGTGTTGATTTCACACATCCAACCAGCACGTCCACACTATCTCACAGCCATGACTTGAGTTGGCGATGAACGTACTGGTCCTACGTCACCTGCAGACCTCCAAAGCGATTAGTGTGTTTGTTTAAGGGAGAGGTGAGGTGAACTTCGCTGTACGTGGAATGTTGATCAGCAAGCTTTCCATTTTACTTGACTGCCTGTCTGCATACACTTAATTCAACTTCTTCTCATTTCCGTAGATGTTGCATACGAATCATTACCTATTCCATCCACAATTTTAAGATGCCAATTAGCTTCTCCAAAGGGTGCACTGGAGAGGAGAGTCAATATTGTTATTTAGGTGTGAACTGGTAGACTATAGTTTGATTACGTTCGGTCCTGTGTTTTCTTCTTAGGAGTGTAGTTACTTGGTCAAAAGACGGTCAGAGCAATTTGAAAGCTAGGAGATGTACAGGCAGCTCCAGGATAAAGAGCCAATATTCAGCGATATTACAGGCATGATCATACGAAGTAATGAAGTCTAGTAAACATGGGCTCTAAAAGACATACCTTAAGAACTATGAGCGCTTCCTCATCTTCGATACTTCTATTCTACTGCAAGATCTTTGCTTTCCATAATTTGGAAGGAGGTAGTATGGAGTAAAACAATAAAAAATTGTAGAAATTTGTCTAGTGAACATCCGACACGAAAACGCATACCATAAGCGCTATGAGCACCTGTTCTGTAGCAGAAATGCTCGAAAGTCGTAAGTTATGCATTTTCGAGTCCATGTTTAGCAGACTTTTCTGCTTCGACATTTTCTCTTCTTAGAAACTGCCTGTTGGCTTCAGTTTCGGATTCTTCGGCCAAAGTTTGTTTGATGATTTTTCTGGCGTTTCGCCAGCACGAGTGGCTGGCATTGTCAACGTTTCATTCTCCACTACTGGTGACAACCTGGGGTAAAGTCTGCGGCCACAGATTATTTGTAGCAGGCTCGCCAAGGTCAGAGGGTTTTTCCGTGGTTATTTATGGTGCGATTCTCCCTTGTTACCTGGAACGGTCGTTCAGAAATGATCACGGAAAAGCGATTGGATAATGGCGCGCCAGGTACATATAAACTGCGGCCGCCAGCTCGACTCCAGACCACCACCAGCCACGGAGGGTGAGGCTTTGATAGCACCAGCCACTCGCGCTGGTGAATTGTCAGACAAATCGTCTAACAAACTCCAGCCGAAGAAACAGATACAGAAGTGAACCGACAGTTGGTCAACTAGTGCCCGCGAAAGCATTAACTACTTTCTACTTTGTCGCCTGCTTAGCAGTTTTAAAGTGTCATAAAATTGAATTACGTCGCATGCTCCGCTTAAGAGAGAAAATTTCGATCTGGAAGTAACACATAGACTTCCTTTATATTTTGGGGTCATCAGTCTTCTGAATGTGTCGATGCGGCCCGCTACGAGTTCAAATCCAGCGCTATCTTTTTCTCCTCAGGCTAGGCGTTCCAACCTACGTCCGCAATTAATTGCTGGATGTGTTCCAATCTCTGTATTACTTTATAATTTTTAACCCTCTGCAGTTCCCTCTAATACGATGAAAGTTGTCGTGTCCCTTCTTTTCAGTATTTTCTATATATACCTTTCCCTGGAGATCCTCCTTATTCTTCACTTTATCAGACCATGCGATTTTCAACATTTTTGTGTAGCGCCACATCTCAGATGTTTTGATTCTCTTCTGTTTCCTTTTTCCCACACTCTGTGATATACTATCATACAATACTGTGCCCCAAACATACATTCTGAGATATTTCTTCCTCAAATTAAGACCCATGTTTGATACTAATTGTCTTCTCTAGACCTGGAATGCCCTTTTTTGCCAGCGTTAGTTAGCTTTATATGTCCTCCTTGCGCCATCCATCATGGTTTATTTTGCTACATAAGTAAGTAACTTCGTCAACTTCCTGATCCACAATTCTAACTTTCTCGTTGTTATCATTTCTGCTACTGCCCATTACTTTCGTCTTTCTTTGATTTACTCTCAATCCATATTCTTTATTCATTGCACTGTTCATTCCATTTCATATATCCTGTCTTTCCTCTTCAGATTCACTGAGGATAGCAGTGTCATCAGTGAACCTAATCATTCATATACTCCCAACTTGAGTTTTAATTTAACTTTTGAACCTTCTTTATATTTCCGTCATTGCTTCTTCGATGTATAAATCTTTGCTGCCCAACTACGCCGAAAAAACCAAATGGCTCTAAGCACTATGGGACTTAACATCTGAGGTCATCAGTCCCCTATACTTAGAACTGCTTAAACCTAACTAACCTAAGGACATCACACACATCCATGCCCGAGGCAGGATTCGAACCTGGGACAGTAGCAGCCGCGTGGTTCCGGACTCAAACGACTACAACCGCTCGACCACAGTGGCTGGCCCCAACCAGATCAACATATCCTATGAATGTGCCTTGATTTTTCTTCTGATTGGCTTCCATTATCAACCGAAACGTCAGTATAGACTCTGTGTGGCCTCTACTTTTCCTATAGCTAAACTGATCGTCATCTGACACATCCCCAATTTTCTTTCCTGTCCTTTTGCATGTTGCTCTTCTCACCTACTTGGATGCATAAACAGGTAAACTGATTGTGCGATAATTCTCGAACTTGTCGGCTCCTGCTATCTTAGGAACAGTCTACTGACAACTTTTTCGTTAGTATCAATATGTTCTGAAAAGGTCCTTGCGTAGGGAAAACACAATTTTCTTCTTTTCTATCCATTGATGTTTCCGTGAATTTGCATCTACGTCGGGAAGTTCATTTTTATTTCATGTCGAACAAAAAATAAAAGTCGCACATTAATGTGTATAACTTTGTGATTGTGGCCATTATATTGGTAGCATTTTCAAGAAAATGTTTCCCTTACTAGCACATACTAATATCCGTTTAACTTCCTTCTGCGTTTTTAGAACGTTATGAATGTAAGGGACACAATCCCAAAACTTAATATAGTACCATAGCTTTCTTCTGTAATTCGACAGAATACATAAACGAACCCACTGTTGTTAATACAAATTCGCAGGATTATATGTCCGTGGATAAAAAACAAAGAAAGCTGTGTTTGCCCAAGGCTAAACTTCTTTCAAAGCCTGTTATGAGCTATTACCTCTAATTAAATATTCTCTGCTATATCTTTCCTCCCAGGACTACTAATCCAGCAGGCTGTGCGGGAGAGCTAATGGAGTGTTTGGAAGAACAGAAGAAAGATAGTCGCATGCCGACGTTTACTCTGAGGGCATGAGACCCTGAAACAACGTCACCTGGTTAAGCAAAAGATTAGGGTTGAAATACGAACTAAAGAAGACAACGTTATCAATGAACCGCAAAACGTAGTAGTAGTATTGTTGATTATCCGGTGTGTTTTTAGCAGCTGCCGCACTTCGATTCTAAGTACAAAGATGTATGAATTGTGTCACACATGAGACATGCTCTTTAACATTTCGTTAACAATTTCGTAGGAATGTACATTAAGGGCAGAAGATTACATGATTTATATTCAGAAGGAAATAGATAAACTGTACGAAAGCATGTACATGTAAATAAAGGCAAAGTACTGTGAAAAACTGGTATGTTGGAATGACCTTCAAAGACGAAGTATCTAGAAAACAGAAAGGTCACATTTCCCACATCAGACGAGTTAGGCACCAGGATACAGAACTTTGCTTAGGTCAAAGATAACGAATGAGTGTGTAGTATAAGTTACAACCTTTAAGGACTCCTTAAAAACTGTGAGAAGTATTAGGTTGAGATACAAGTGTCAAATGGAGGGTACTACACTCGAAGCTTGTACGTATATGTCAAATATCAGAAACCGAGCCGTGATAGCGGAGGGATACAGAGTTATTTAAAGATCTGCAGACAGAAGCATAAAATACATTAATCAATGTACTTTTCTTCTCCAGAAAGAAATAAAAACTGGAGTAATTAATAAATGAAGACGACGAATGGCAGTAGAGTGGCTTTTATTACGTAATTAAGAGTCTACTGTAGTAAAAAAACTATAAGCATTTGGATTCATTATGCAAACACTATCCAGGAAAAGGCATATAAATAACTAACTCGCAGTGTAATGCAATCTATGAACAGTCTTTAAGATCTCTGTTACCAAATGATATCTTCACCACTAGTAGTACACATTTCATCGAATAAATTTGGGAACATAGAAGGCAAAATTAGATACACGATAATGAATGCCTGCAGTCATAAACCAGTTACCACTAAATTTTAACGTGCAGGTGGTACTGGTTACTATAAAAATTGTTACAATTATTTTTTTTAGCAAACAGTGTTTTCTTAGTGGCCTAGTGATTTTTATAGTCTGTCTGTATTATTACGGTCATCACTGTTAACCGTGTATTTGATCGCCTCCGCCGGCCGTAGTGGCCGAGCTGTTCTAGGCGCTACAGCCTGGAGCAGTGTGACCGCTGCTGTCGCAGGTTCGAATCCTGCTTGGGCATGGATGTGCGTGATGTCCTTAGGTTAGTTAGGTTTACGTAGTTCTCAGTTCTAGGGGACTGATGACCTCAGCAGTTAAGTCCCATTTGAACCATTTTTTGATCGCCTCCTAGTGCTGTCTCTTTTTGCTGAAATTCTGTACATCTTTCGGTCCTGATCGTGACCACCGCAACATCTTCCCTCGTAATAATTGACGTTAGTAACCTCCGACCGTAATGGGGATGAATGATGATGATGAAGACGACACAACAACACCCAGTCATCTCGAGGCAGGAAAAATCTCTGACCCCGCCGGGAATCGAACCCGCGACCCCGTGCTCGGGAAGCGAGAACGCTACCGCGAGACCACGAGCAGCGGACACAGCTGGTAATAGCAATTGTGAATTGTTTCGGAGATATAATCGCTACGTAAGTGGAAGTGATAGACGGACTCAAATTAACAGATGTAGTCAATATGAATCTCGGTTAGGTATAACAAGCTCAATTACTCAGTTTATGTAATAGCATTGAATTGACTGGCGAAGAATGGTACGATGGGTTCAGATTTAACAGGTTATAGCACTAGCAGCCGCTGGTAGCGTAACAGGAGAAAATTACGAGTAGTAATTAATACAGTAGACAATGAATGTGAGCAAGGGAAATATTATTTCAAATTGTGTTTCGATGGAAGAAGATTTAACATTACCTGAGCCACCCGCATAATGTCTATTAAACAAATCATTGCGCGAGCGAGCAACAAGATGCTTAAGACGGGATGTATGTGAAGCTGCAATACTTTGAAAAAAAAAAAAAAAAACCTTATAAATTCTAACGTTTATAAGGCAATACAACTGAATTTGACACATTCGTTAAGGGGTGTTATGTAAACACACTTTTTAATGCTTACTGAACTTACACCTTATTAATTATAAAGAACTGAAATTTTTTGCAGAATGTGAGTACAAACGTTCCTTTTTTGAAAAACCTGTCAGAACGTTATTAATATGTTTTTGTACAAAGTTTGATACACCATTATTACAAATGTGGTGGAACAGAATATTTTCCTATATCTTGCTAGTTTTTTACAGATCTGCCAATTTATTCGAAAAAAGTACCAAATCATAGGGCTTCCCCCTTGCGTAAATGCCTTATAATTTTTTTAAATGAAAATTTGTTCCACAGAATAATTCAGTATAGTATTGACTTATTGCATGCAAAATTTAAGTATTATAATTTCAGTGGTTTGTGAGGAAAAGAAACGTAAAGTTACTAAAATATAACTTATGGGAAATCTGATTCAAAGATTTCACCGTGTTTGTATTAAGGTTTACCTTATGTGGATGTACTTGTGAGAACCAGACGCATTTTCCTCTGCATCCCCAAGCAGTCTTTTCTTTCCTTTTTCGCTAACGTTAACCTGATTTTCAAGCTGAGTAACAATAATGTCAGGTGCATCAATTCATCTGTTGTCGAGTTCATTCAGTTAAAGCTGCTGGATCAAATCCTAGCCTCTGTAGAGACCGTTGTCTGCCAAGAATAGCACAAATACCATATGCTGCAACTTCATGAGCAACTGTGGAAACAAATGTTGTCTTGGAGCAAGGTTTTCCTATCAGGGAGTTGTAACTTTGATTAGGATATTGAGTTCTTACATACACACGCTTTTGCAGAAATTCTGGATTTGCAAAACACGGAAAGGTTCGCCACTTTGTGACTGCATATAGCTGAAAAAAAGAACATCGCATAAATAAATATTTGGAGGAAAAAAGAAACAGAACAACAAAGGTTCTGGCGCATGCAAGCTTATGTTACTCATTATCATTATCACACTTAGGAGTGGATTTGGAAAGTAATATTCAGGAATTGACATTTCAATATCATGTAGTAAACGAAGATCCAATAAAAAATTTTTAGCAGTGTTTTTTCGCTTTCGCGAACGTCTCTGTTTAAATGATTTGCTCTTCGAAAATCGCCTGTCTTTCTAGGTTGTCACACACTTCAGCACTCAGGAACACTGCCACAACATCGCGAATAATCTCTACATCCATATACTACAGAGGCCTCACAGTATCCGTTACAAAAGTTCGTGCAGATCTCTTCAAGCAATACCGAACTTGAGAGCCTCTGTTCCCAATGGTTCCGACTAAAACCTCACCTCTCAAGTAAACAGTTGTTAGAAGAAGATGGCTATAATTTGTGTAGACAATCGTACTACCTTTTTTTGCAGCTGTTTCGGAATGGCTGCAGTGGAACATTCAGTTGCCAAGTGCTGGCGTTCTCTAACGGTGAACTTCACTTTGTACATGGGTCGCTACACATAAAATCGTAGCGTCCCGCGAATGTCAGAGAACGGTACATCTAAAGAGTGGTCAGAAACAGTCTGAAAATCTTGTAAGAGCGTAGTAAGGTAGGTTTTGCTGCTGAAATAATTGTTGCGAACCTAATTCTACACGCTGCGCCTTTTCCGAGTTAATAATCAGTGAAGTTAGCCAGTCACACCGTTGGGCGCGGGAATTCGAGTGGCTCATCAAATACAATTAGTGTCAGTAGATCTTACAGTAACCGGCAGGTGTGGCCGAGCGCTTCTAGGCGCTTCAGTCCGGAACCGCGCTGCTGCTGCAATCGTAGGTTCAAATGCAGCCTCGGGCATGGATTTGTGTGATTTTCTTCGGTTAGTTACGTTTAAGTAGTTCTAAGTGTGAGGGACTGATGACCTCGGATGTTAAGTCCCATAGTGCTCAGAGCCATTTGAGGCACGGAACATACGTCACAGGAAAATAGTCACTGCTTGATGGCAATAACGAAAATAAGAGTCACTTCCAGATAATAAGAAACACGGTTACACGGCATCCACCAGCAAATGTTTCAGTTGGAGTCTAGATTTAATCACTGAAGCAAGATTGCCTCGTAGCGTTTGTAACTACCGAGTTCCACGAGGCAGGGCGTCCGTTGAGAGCGATTTCAGCGCCTGGTGATAGCTAACCCGGTCTAGAAAGTAATGCAGACTGCGTCCACAGAGGTTGTAGCTGAGTGTGAGCGGCGGTTGGGCGGTGACGGCGTTGTCTCTCATGGATTGTAGGGCCATGGGCTCACGAGGACATGCGAAGACCGCTCAGGACGACGGTGAAACGTGTAGGGAAGCTGGCGAGGTCCTTCCCGGTTGCGAATGGTTGTACTCCGGTCTGGCTACTAGGACCTCGCGAAACGACTGGCTGGGTGTTGGCTATGCAGCTGTTTAAGTACATGCCCGGCGGACAGATACATGAACAAATCCAAGCGGCGCATGACCAGCGTTAGAAATAGGCTCGTTACTGTGACACCGCTTGGAGTGATAGTAACGACAAGGTGCTGTGCGGTGCTTTTCGCAGTATGTTTGTTTGTTAGCCGCGGACGTGAAGTGGCGAGACAGCACCTGGAAGGCTGTGTGTAATGCGGTACAGCCGAAGTGTGCAGGGGTACCGAATCGGGACACTGTACAAACGACGAAGTAGTTTGGCGACACCATCCGACGGGCCGCTTGAATTCGCATGCGCAACGGCCTGGATGACTAATTTCGTTGCTAATCAAACCCGAAACGGCACAACGTAAAGAATTATTTTCTTAACAATTATTTCGCAGCACAGACTACCTTGCAATACCTTAGTCAACCTATCAGGCTGCGCCGGCCGGGGTAGCCATGAGGTTCTAGGCGCTACAGTCTGGAACCGCGTGATCGCCACGGTCGCAGGTTCGAATCCTGCTTCGGGCATGGTTGTGTGTGATGTCCTTAGGTTAGTTAGGTTTCAGTAGTTCTAAGTTCTAGGGGACTCGTGACCTCAGAAGTTAAGTCCCATAGCGCTCGCATCCATTTGAACCATTTACCAGTCTGCGTCTGACTAACCGGTGTACCTATGTACTGTCTTTACCTATTTATCGTACCTTGGCAGGCTTCAAATCATATACAAAATCAGTATGCCAGTGACACACTTAAAAATTATTGACTTTACTAAATTAATTTTTAGAATCATATGCTTCCTTTTGTTTTATCATAAATTTTTATACAACTGTAACCATCCCTTGAAGATGTCGCATAATGAGTGGTCTATGTACAATACGCCAAATTGCGTTTTCTACCGACACCTTCATCAAAAGCCGGAACATGTTCACATTTGCTCAGAAAAACCTCTAAATTTGGTCTCCAAACATACTCAGGGAGAGGAAGAGCGAACTTAGAGCAAAGGCTGACAGACAACTTTGTGTTCCCGTCAGTTGGAGAGGCAGTTGCATAGAGCTCTGTCATTAGTTCCTTCCGCCTGCTACCCGAGACCGGCTGAAAGGCACTGAATACGCGTGGAACGACACGCGAGGACGGAACAAGTGGCGTAATTAATGATCCGTCAGCGACGATAAAAAGGAGCGAGTCGGTTGTGCCGAGTGTAGAATAGGAGTGTCTGGCTGCATAAAGAAACCGGGAGACAAAAGCTCGTGGCAGCGTTCTCTGCAGCGGACGAAAGAGTGGAAAGACGGCTGTATCCGTTCTGTGTAATCCAGCTGAAACAAACTTCAGATAAATTCACCTTACACGAAGCTCTTATATCTTTACTGCAAATCAATAGTTCCTTTGTCATAAAAGTTTCCTTCAATGTCGCTCGCTTCTGCGCTTAGATTTTAGTTTTCCACGGTATAGTGTCCACTGTTCCGAGACAGTCTCTCAGACCTCCTCGCTTTTAATGTTTCTTACAACTGTAGCAGCACTGTGGAAACAACTTAGCAGTCACAAGGTTTTATTATGCCACGTTGTAGTAAGTTAAAGGATTATCCTATCTTGGAAGGAAAGTAACCCGTGACGGACAAAGCAAGAAGGACATAAAATGTAGACTAAGACAGACAAAGACGGCGGTATAACAGAAAGAAGTCTGTTAGTATCAATCATAGGCCTTAGCCTGAGAAATTAATTTTTGAGAATGTGCATTTTGAGCACAGACAGCTGTAGTAATGAATCATGGACTGTGAGAATACCGCAATAGATAAGAATCAAACCACTGACATTTGGCGCTACAGAAGTATGTTGGAAATTATGTGGACAGGTAAGGCAAGAATGAGGAGGCACTCTGCAGAATCGGCGAAGATAGATAATTATGAAAATCTCTGACAAGAGGGGCAGGATGATAAAACATGAGTTAAGATATCAGAACATAGCTTGCGCAGTGCTAGAGGGAACTATAGAGGGTAAAAATATTAGAGAAGGGCAGCCACTGGAGTGCATCGACCAAATAACTGAGGACGTATGTTGCAATCGCTACTCTGAGATGAATAGGCTGGCACAAGGGAGGAATTCGTGGCGACCAGCATCAAACCAGTGAGACGACTGATGTGTCAAAAAAACATGAATTCCAGGGGTTACTGTCAGGTCCTTGGGTATCGAAAATTGTAAATGGTTCAAATGGCTCTGAGCGCTATGGGACTTAACTGCTGAGGTCATCAGTCCCCTAGAACTTAGAACTACTTAAACCTAACTATCCTATGGACGTCACACACATCCATGCCCGAGTCGGAAATTGCAGCAATGGCGTACCGGCAGAGGAGGTGAAGGTCGAACATGTGCTTCTGAAGAAGCTTGGCCACTTGTACAAAGTTAAAAAATACTGTTAGCAAATCGTATTTGTTCTACGCCAATAGATGATTAATTGTTATACCGCGTAAATACTTCTAGATAATGTTAAACTATAATCCAGGAATACGTATGTTGATCGGCTCGTTCATATATTATTTATCACAATGGAGTTCCTTTAGGATTACAACAATCTTCGTTGTTCAGACGGAACAACCGACCGAAGCAAGATTTGTAATGCCTCTAGCAGATATTAGGTAAAGTGCTTCGAATTTTTACCACACTAGCGTCAAAATAACCGAAGCATAAACGACAATATCCCCCTAACATCAGCTCTGAGTGAGAACGTATAGAAATCATCATGGTGCCAGTCAAGGTTACAACGTGACTGATTAAAGATGTAGTGGCGCTTGCTATCCTCCATACCAACGAAATACACTGTTCCCTTTTATATGGCTCCCAAAACGCCAACAGGAATTATATGGAGAAGAATATAACGACTGGTAGATTCGTCCTGGTGGAGGATCAACATACATTTAGGAAAAATATAGGAACAGGCGAGGCAAAATCGAGCTACCACCATAAATTTAGAGAAATCTTTCGACAGTGTTGACTGGAACACACTCTTTGAAATTCTTCCGGCTACAAGGATAAATTACAGCGTCTAAAGGCATAAAAGGGTAACAATAGTCGAGGAGGGATTGATACATAATTGTGGCCTATCTACCCTGTTATTCAGTTAGTGCACTGACCAAGTAGTAAAACGAACAAGGAAAGGGGATTGATCTGCCAATTATGTAGTAATTCTACGAGAGACGCCAAAGGCGTGAACGTCAACAAAAGTGAACCAAGCGAGAAGGGGTGTAGTCAAAGTAAATCAGATGAAACTTAGGGAACTACATTACATAGCTATCTGTAACCTAAATTGAATTTCATATTTCATGGGGAATTATTTTTAACATGTGTTAGAGGAACAAATGACAGTAAAATGCTCTTTTTATGTAATTAATCCAAATTTCTATCTTTATGGTGCGACTTGATGTTTACATGTTATTTTTATGTATGGGCCCTCGAGGACGGAGCTGCGACCCAGAAACTATACCGAAAAAACCATTAAACATATAAGAACGTTTAGTTTCGGTATTCTTGCTTTCAGGGACACATGTTTCTTCACCTACGGATACATACTGTAACTTCTTCCTTAAAAAAAGTTTAGATCATGAGAAGCTAGATATTTCATATAAAATGTCCGATAGATACACTTTAATTCAAAGCAACAACAACGTGTTTCTTGAATTCCTTCCAATGCTGAGTGATTACTGATAGGAAAGGCTGGGTTATGTAGCAGATATAAGGCTTATAACAGGTGGAGAGTAATTACTATTAGAGTGCGCATTATTTGTGGCTAGGACTAACAAAACAAGATAACCACAGAGGACGTCAAAATCACCATCAGTTACATAAGACAGCACATGGAGGTGACGCTGAAGTTTACGTCAGAGTAATAGCCCACCAAAAGGGTTTATACAATGACGGTGTTCAAGTGTCATATACTGATATAAAGCTTTTAACTGTCGAATGCTTCTGGCACTTATTTCATGCAGGCACTGTAGACTTCTATTAAACTCCCACAAACGAAAGCGTTGTCTTTGTTATGAGAAAAAACAAACACAATAAAACAGGACTTAGACATGCCAACGTATCCTATGTTGATTTTATGCAGTTAAACGTAGCTATAAACACGTCCATATATTGGCACCCTTTCCTAGGATGTTGTGGGACAAATACATATATGAAAGTGAATCTATAATCTATTGGTGCTGTCCTGTTACAGAACTACCATGACATTAACAGAAAATAAATATTTATCGCCGTTGCCGATTAGAGATACCTTTCTCTATGTGTGATTTTGCAGCTTTGACGTTAAAGGTTATCACATGCAACTGTATTTGACTTGAATTAATACATTTTGAAAGGGTACTGCAGGCTCTCTTAAGCCAGTGGCGTATAAATTAACATCACGTTTTGTAGATTTACATCGTCGTAAGCACAGGTAACGCTATTTCTATTAAGGTAAGGGGAGACAACATTGATTGTTCAAACTTTTAGAGAACTGTCACATAAAATTTATAAAAATACATACAGCAGTATGGGCACCTTGTTGTTGTTGTGGTCTTCAGTCCTGAGACTGGTTTGATGCAGCTCTCCATGCTACTCTATCCTGTGCAAGCTTTTTCATCTCCCAGTACCTACTGCAACCTACATCCTTCTGAATCTGCTTAGTGTATTCATCTCTTGGTCTCCCTCTACGATTTTTACCCTCCACGCTGCCCTCCAATACTAAATTGGCGATCCCTTGATGCCTCAGAACATGTCCTACCAACCGATCCCTTCTTCTGGTCAAGTTGTGCCACAAA
This sequence comes from Schistocerca piceifrons, assembly GCF_021461385.2. NCBI lineage: Eukaryota > Metazoa > Arthropoda > Insecta > Orthoptera > Acrididae > Schistocerca > Schistocerca piceifrons. The sequence goes on along the minus strand of NC_060139.1, from coordinate 158,079,723 downwards.
CTTCTCTTCTCCCCAATCCTATTCAATACTTCCTCATTAGTTATGTGATCTACCCATCTAATCTTCAGCATTCTTCTGTAGCACCACATTTCGAAAGCTTCTATTCTCTTCTTGTCCAAACTATTTATCGTCCATGTTTCACTTCCATACATGGCTACACTCCATACGAATACTTTCAGAAATGACTTCCTGACACTTAAATCAATACTGGATGTTAACAAATTTCTCTTCTTCAGAAATGCTTTCCTTGCCATTGCCAGCCTACATTTTATATCCTCTCTACTTCGACCATCATCAGTTATTTTGCTCCCCAAATAGCAAAACTCCTTTACTACTTTAAGTGCCTCATTTCCTAATCTAATTCCATCAGCATCACCCGACTTAATTAGACTACGTTCCATTATCCTTGTTTTGCTTTGTTGATGTTCATCTTATATCCTCCTTTCAAGACACTGTCCATTCCGTTCAACTGCTCTTCCAAGTCCTTTGCTGTCTCTGACAGAATTACAATGTCATCGGCGAACCTCAAAGTTTTTATTTCTTCTCCGTGAATTTTAATACCTACTCCGAATTTTTCTTTTGTTTCCTTTACTGCTTGCTCAATATACAGATGGAACAACATCGGGGAGAGGCTACAACCCTGTCTTACTCCCTTCCCAACCACTGCTTCCCTTTCATGTCCCTCGACTTTTTTAACTGCCATCTGCTCTCTGTACAAATTGTAAATAGCTTTTCGCTCCCTGTATTTTATCCCTGCCACCTTTAGAATTTGAAAGAGAGTATTCCAGTCAACATTGTCAAAAGCTTTCTCTAAGTCTACAAATGCTAGAAACGTAGGTTTGCCTTTCCTTAATCTTTCTTCTAAGATAAGTCGTAAGGTCAGTATTGCCTCACGTGTTCCAGTGTTTCTACGGAATCCAAACTGATCTTCCCCGAGGTTGGCTTCTACTAGTTTTTCCATTCGTCTGTAAAGAATTCGTGTTAGTATTTTGCAGCTGTGACTTATTAAGCTGATAGTTCGGTAATTTTCACATCTGTCAACACCTGCTTTCTTTGGGATTGGAATTATTATATTCTTCTTGAAGTCTGAGGGTATTTCGCCTGTTTCATACATCTTGCTCACCAGATGGTAGAGTTTTGTCAGGACTGGCTCTCCCACGGCCGTCAGTAGTTCCAATGGAATATTGTCTACTCCAGGGGTCTTGTTTCGACTCAGGTCTTTCAGTACTCTGTCAAACTCTTCACGCAGTATCATATCTCCCATTTCATCTTCATCTACATCCTCTTCCATTTCCATAATATTGTCCTCAAGTACATCGCCCTTGTATAGACCCTCTATATACTCCTTCCACCTTTCTGCTTTCCCTTCTTTGCTTAGAGCTGGGTTTCCATCTGAGCTCTTGATATTCATACAAGTCGTTCTCTTATCTCCATAGGTCTCTTTAATTTTCCTGTAGGCGGTATCTATCTTACCCCTAGTGAGATAGGCCTCTACATTCTTACATTTGTCCTCTAGCCATCCCTGCTTAGCCATTTTGCACTTCCTGACGATCTCATTTTTGAGACGTTTGTATTCCTTTTTGCCTGTTTCACTTACTGCATTTTTATATTTTCTCCTTTCATCAATTAAATTCAATATTTCTTCTGTTACCCAAGGATTTCTACTAGCCCTCGTCTTTTTACCTACTTGATCCTCTGCTGCCTTCACTACTTCATCCCTCAAAGCTACCCATTCTTCTTCTACTGTATTTATTTCCCCCATTCCTGTCAATTGCTCCCTTATGCTCTCCCTGAATCTCTGTACAACCTCTGGTTCTTTTAGTTTATCCAGGTCCCATCTCCTTAAATTCCCACCTTTTTGCAGTTTCTTCAGTTTTAATCTACAGGTCATAACCAATAGATTGTGGTCAGAGTCCACATCTGCCCCTGGAAATGTCTTGCAATTTAAAACCTGGTTCCTAAATCTCTGTCTTACCATTATATAATCTATCTGATACCTTTTAGTATCTCCAGGGTTCTTCCATGTATACAACCTTCTTTCATCATTCTTAAACCAAGTGTTAGTTATGATTATGTTGTGCTCTGTGCAAAATTCGACCAGGCGGCTTCCTCTTTCATTTCTGTCCCCCAATCCATATTCACCTACTATGTTTCCTTCTCTCCCTTTTCCTACACTTGAATTCCAGTCACCCATGACTATTAAATTTTCGTCTCCCTTCACAATCTGAATAATTTCTTTTATTTCATCATACATTTCTTCAATTTCTTCGTCATCTGCAGAGCTAGTTGGCATATAAACTTGTACTACTGTAGTAGGCGTGGGCTTCGTATCTATCTTGGCCACAATAATGCGTTCACTATGCTGTTTGTAGTAGCTTACCCGCATTCCTATTTTCCTATTCATTATTAAACCTACTCCTGCATTACCCCTATTTGATTTTGTGTTTATAACCCTGTAGTCACCTGACCAGAAGTCTTGTTCCTCCTGCCACCGAACTTCACTAATTCCCACTATATCTAACTTCAACCTATCCATTTCCCTTTTTAAATTTTCTAACCTACCTGCCCGATTAAGGGATCTGACATTCCACGCTCCTGATAACGACGTCCTCTTGAGTAGTCCCCGCCCGGAGATCCGAATGGGGGACTATTTTACCTCCGGAATATTTTACCCAAGAGGACGCTATCATCATGTAATCATACAGTAAAGCTGCATGCCCTCGGGAAAAATTACGGCTGTAGTTTTCCCTTGCTTTCAGCCGTTCGCAGTACCAGCACAGCAAGGCCGTTTTGGTTATTGTTACAAGGCCAGATCAGTCAATCATCCAGACTGTTGCCCTTGCAACTACTGAAAAGGCTGCTGCCCCTCTTCAGGAACCACACGTTTGTCTGGCCTCTCAACAGATACCCCTCCGTTGTGGTTGCACCTACGGTACGGCTATCTGTATCGCTGACGCACGCAAGCCTCCGCACCAACTGCAAGGTCCATGGTTCATGGGGGGGTACCTTATACAATCAGATTTCATCACTATTGAAAATATGTTAAGTGGTATTTCAGAAAAGCTTGAATGTAAAATGGCAAAAGTGACGAAAGTAAGCCGATCGTAAAAGCAAAGGTGCGGAAAGATCTAAGTTTTCGCCTTTCTGCTCGCTCTTCGAGAAGGAAACGGTAGAGGAATAGAGGAAAAGTGGTTCCATGAACGCTCTGCCAGACAGTGAAGTGTGTATTGCAGAACAATCATGTATATGTAGATGACTGCTTACGATGTATCTCTAATATGCAATTATAATTTTTGTATATTTTACTTGTTAAGCGTATCGGAGCCTGTGGATGTCTGATACAGAATTAATCCCTCATTAGTTTCTGAAAAGTTATATTCAAAAGTCTTCTGAGTTTCACATCACATTAATCATCGAAAATTGGACTGAGCCAGAGATAACCACATCCAGCGCCGCACACCTGTGGCAGTTATATAAGATTTTCTAGAAACTATGAATTATTCTGTGAAACAGTGATTAAGCTTTAACTGAAACCAGGTTGTGAAATACATATGTCGACTTACTCTGAAATTTTCATGTTACACATACAGAAACACACACACCTACACACAAACACTCTGTCACACACACACACGCACGCGCGCTCATGCGCACACAGCGATTGTATTCAGCACATTGCTGACATATGACTTGAGCATACTCAAACGATTTCATGGAAGAGGTTTAAATCTTGTTAATAGCGAGGTAGTATACAATCAAATTCTCCTGTTGCACCAACAACAGATGGATTTCATAGGTGGGCTTCAGATCTGGAAGCAATTCCTGTAGCACTGTTTACTTTAAAATACTGGATTATTTTCACGGCGTTGCGTTTCTCTTACTGTAGTTTTGTTAAATTAGTGACTTGTTGCAAAAAAAGGGTACAAAAGGAGGTCATATTTCTGTCTGAGTGAAATAAATGTAATTCTAATTTCTTTTAATATAAATCTCAATTAAAATTAGAGCTTAAAAATTGTCTGTGGGTTTTAAATGTTCATTTTGCAGTATGCCTAGCTCGTAAGGAATTAAAAACTTAATGGTGTCAACATTTCTTGGCCAAACGTGAAGATGTTTAAATTTTTCAGAAATGGTTATGATAGCACTACGTTCAAGGGAAGTTGTTGGACGGAGAAACTACTCACAATCTAGATAATACCACATGTTTCCTTCTTTTTTAAACAAACAGATTGCCAAAGCTAATGCTGTCATATATTATTTCGGTGGCTATGTTACGCATCTTTAAAGTCTGTCTGCCCCAGTGGGAACTATGTATTCTATATATCTTCCCTATACTGATACACAGTAAAACGTAAATTATTATCATAGTGCATAGACATGATAAAAGTATGTGATATTATGTGACACAAATGTAAGCAGATCAAGATAATTTTATGACTAACTTAGAATGCATGAACCCGTATTTTGACATACTGCGTTATAGATAACAATTGGTGAGAGTAAGTCACCTGCTTGCTTGTGACGATGATATCAAAAATAGATATTTTTCGTGTATTTTATTGACATTTGTTAGATAAGATATTAGAGTCACCGTAACTTGCTGTTCACCTTACAGTTAACGTTAGATTAAATGTTTAAGATCAAGTATTTGGAACAGACACCCTACGATGAAAGAGCTAGCATTCTCTTGAGGTATTCATTCATCTTAAAAAACAGTGACAGGAAACATAATTATAATACTACACTCAGAGGATAAAATTGTATTACCCTCAAATTCTAATAGCAAGATTGATATTTCCCAGTGAATTCAAAGACTGCTATGAGGTCATGCACATAGTTCTGAGTGAAATCTGTGATTATGTTTATCTTCCCAAAGTGAGATCGATAAATGAAGTCATATTAGGGATTCTAAGTTTCACGTCTGCCTAAGGTCTTCTTGAACGAGTTTTGACGCGTTCCCATATTCTTGCCACTCCATCGCAATTTTCAGTGCCAGGCATATATTTATGGGTGCTCTAGGCTATAACTGATATAAGGATTTATCTGAAGAAGAAAATTAGGCTCATGAGTGGCTGACAATGTTCCACGTGGAGATATGTTTGGTTTAAAGAATAGTTCCGCAGGAAGGTTTGAGTAAATGAACTTTGAAGGTCTTCCACAGTTATAAAGTAAAAGAATTGTACTTGTTGATATTCCGTAGTGTAGGTAAACCTAGTAGGAAGAAACTGAATATGGAAGTACGGCGGCGGTAAGTAATGGAATAGGGAGCAGGCGCCGTTGGGTGATTTTTCAGTGAGCCTCATTTTACAGTCTTGTGACGTAATGGGCGAGTTTAGATGGTTTGGTGTGGGTGATGGTGAATATAACGTAACACAGGCAGACATACTTTTTTCGAAGAAGTTTGCAGTAAGCCACGTGTCAAGTTTTAAAGGTTCATCGTCTAGCTTCCATTTGGAGTCTGCAAGAATTCAGTTGGGCATGTCATTTCATATATGTGTTTAAGTGGGATAATGTACGTTAAGTATTGCTTTTGGGAAATTGTGAAGGAAAAGAATACTTCAGAAAGTCACAAGCTATAACGTAACTGAGGCAGATGTACTTTGTTCAATTAAAAAATCGTCTGCCGTGGTGATTCACTGAATATTTTTGATACATTTAGATTACTTTACACCTGCCTGTAATTTTACTTGAGTATTAGATGGCTAACGGCATACACTGTAGATTTGCTTATTCATGATGACAGATGATTTATCGTTTCATTACCAGTGAGTTTGAGGCCAAACTTACAGCGAATATTTCCTCGTCGTTAGGTTTCGTCTCTTCCTGAAATTTCATTTGGTTTTTATGTAAATCTCACTTATGAATTACAAAACTTGTTGTGTTATTGAGTGTGCCTTTGTTTTTCGTTGCTTATAGATGACAATTTAGAACACACCACACTCCTGTGATCATTGTTTGGATCGTTTCGTGTCAGTTAGTTAATTAGTAAGTTAGTTTCATGTTCCATGGATCACTAGACAATATCGTGTGTGTGTGTGTGTGTGTGTGTGTGTGTGTGTGTTTTGTCATTCCAGCCGTAATTAATAAATTGAGACATTTTGTTCTTCTTTACCAAAAGCTGTACATTATTACAACTGGAAAGCCTTGTTATACCTTCAGTACAGAGAAATTACTGCAAACGTCGAAAACATAACTTATAATGTGATTTTCATCAGAAGACATACAACAAAAAGGCATTACGAGACTATGCAATGAACACATGTGAAAATGTGTACTTCACGACACGTTTTGGAATTATTTGTTTACAACAATTTCATATTTCTAATACAGTGTTGCATAAGTTCCCTTCCTTAGCATATGCTGCGATATTGTCCACACAGACGTATATCACAAGGCAAATGAGGGAGGCAAGTTACTGAAGTGTTGTGCTCCAAAATCGTAAATAAAAGACGTGGCTATAAAATAACGGAACTGATGCTGTCATAAGGTAAACATGCGCCTAAGATGAACGACCAGTAGCTATAAAGCGTGAAACCTTCTTAGTTGGCCGCTGCATCTCTGGTATCTATAAACAAGTCAGTGTGGCCTTTGTTTATGAACGAGTCCTTCTTTTGTTCTGAATAAAAAAGGTAAGTGTAATAGAGAACAAAAATTTATTCTGAAGTTTTACATGAAATTTTGAAAAAATGTCACTAGAACGTATCTTCCACTAAAAGAAGTAGATGGCGAAGACCGTTTATGAAATATGCGAATTTTTGAGTGGTTCAGGCTTTTCCAGGATGGTCGAAAAGACTTTCAAGACGTCTCACTCGCAGGACTCCATTCAACACAAGAGCCGAGCGAAATTGTGAAAAATATATATAATCTGTTACATCTGACGATCGGATGACTATTCTATAGATTGATGAAACTATAGGAATTGACAAAGAATGCGAAAGACTACTTTTACATAAGCAGTTTTACACTAGAAATGTGTGTGCGAATCTGGTGCCTGAAATTCTCACGATGGAACAAAGAGAAGCTCGTGAAAATGTTTGCATTGACATTATGAATGCCACTGAGAACGATCCTGATTTGTTGGGAAGAGTGCTAACTTGTGACGAATCTTGATTTTTCACTTGTGATCCGGAAACTAGGCATCCTTCCATGCACTTTAGGGGCCCAACTTCACTGAGAGCTACAAGAGCTCGAACAAGCAAATCAAAATTCAAAGCGATGACGATTATTTTTATCGATAATCACGGAATTGTGTAACTTCACTGGGGTTCTGAGTCCAAACTAGTAATCAACATTATTAACTTGATGTTCTTGCGCTACTCTGTGAGAAAATAAGGAAAAAAAGGACCCAAATTGTGGAAAAACAAGTCATGGTTTCTGCGTCATGACAACGCAGTGGTTCATACCGCATTGCCTGTTAAAAGGTTTCTAGCGAAGTACGGCATCCCAGTGTTGGAGCCCCACCTTATTCACCTCACCTGGCTCCAAGGTCAAATCTGTATTAAAAGAAACAAGATTTACGTCCGTTGACGAAGTGAAAGAAATAAAAATGGCACGCGTTAGTAAGGATCTCGCAGAGGAAGACTTCCATCAAATTTTCCATCAATGGAAAACTCGCACGGAGCGTCGTAGAGATAGGGGAGGGAAGTATCTGAGGGTGACAAATGTAAATTCGAACGTTTGTGAAATAAAATGTTTCACAGCAATAGTCCCGTTATCGTAAAGCCACAACTCACAGATCAGCAATTACTTTTTTAAATTATATCGCTATAACCTCTCACTTTGCTATCTTTGCCTTTCAGTGACAAGGAATCATTTATAACGACGTAATTAACTCTCACACAGAGCAGACACAAATTATTAATTACAAAATGTTAGACCCTTTGTAATAAAGGTTATCGGAACTTCTGTCTGTCTCAGTACTCGTGCCAACCGTTTCTGCAACCCCACACGTAGGATGCGGCGTGCTGTTACCCTTATTTCTCTTCGCGAGCGAGCTTTTCCAAAGTTTTGACTGGATCTCTTACGCTGCTCCACCGGGACGCCGCGGTGCGGAACTTCTCAACAACTATAACTTGCCGACTTTCGACCGGAGAATACCCGCTGGAGGTGCAATCTCACGTACTGCTGTTGACGAGGTGCTTCCACCACGTCCGCTGTTCTGTGTTTGATAAATTAGCAAATGATCTAATTACTGAAGACTGACATTGTCAGGGTAGAAATCGCGGCCTTAATATAACTTAAGAAATAGAAAGTTTTACTCTACAATATTTAATACCCATACCCGGCCGGCCGAAGTGGCCGTGCGGTTAAAGGCTCTGCAGTCTCGAACCGCAAGACCGCTACGGTCGCAGGTTTGAATCCTGCCTCGGGCATGGATGTTTGTGATGTCCTTAGGTTAGTTAGGTTTAACTAGCTCTAACTTCTAGGGGACTAATGACCTCAGAAGTTGAGTCCCATAGTGCTCAGAGCCATTTGAACAATTTTTTTTTTAGTACCTATACCCCATTTTTTCCTTAAAAACGTTATAGCACGATAACTAGTTTCGGTGAGGTTTTACAACCATGTTCAGATTGTCCAAAGCTATTGCCGCGTTGGTAAGCCGCGCGGTCTTAGGCATCTTGTCACGGTTCGCGCGGCTTCCCTCGTCACTGGTTCGAGTCCTCCTTCGGGAATGAGTGTGTGTGTTGTCCTTAGCGTAAGTTAGTTTAAGTTAGGCTAAGTGGTGAGTAAGCATATGGATCGATGACCTCAGCAGTTTGGTCCCATAGTACTTCACTACAAATTTCCCAAATTTTCCAAAGCTGTTTTTTACGGTTTGGATAATCTGAAGATGGTTGCAGAAATCGACCGAAATTAGCTATCGTGATCTAATTCCTTAAGAATAAAACAATGCATTAAAACTTGTTTAAATTAATTTTTTATTTAATGAACAATTACATTTAGAACAGAGCATTTTGGAAGTGTAATTATCGAACGGGAAGTAGTTTTGGGACCAGCTGGAAGAATGTTTCTACGTGAAGCAATCATGGGTGTACCACTGCATTATTGCATTTATTACAAAGACTGCAAGAAATTAAGAGATACGCATAGATATAATAACTTGTAAAATTAATGAGACGAAACACGTTTATGCAACAATGTCTCAGGTAACCCTGTAACTCCTGTAACAGAGACGTATTGAAGAAACCCCTCCACACACACTGTACGAATTTACGTATGTGTCTCTGTACTGAAACTCGAAGTCAATAACTACGGTAAAGTGGGATAAAGATAAATTATTTCAGTCCAAATAGCACCTACTTCCGACGCCAAAGTTGCTCATGTACTCTAGCTTAGCGATGCCTGATTCAACGATAAATGGTTCGAACCGAACTATTGAAATCTCACGTATTTCATTAGTAGTCGAGAAGTACTAGCGTGGAGTTCTTGATCCCAGTACTTCGCATAAATGGTCTGGATTAAGGTCCAAACCGTTGCACAATGTCTTTGGGAATATGGCCATGTTAAGGTGTGGGTGGTCATACATTCATCACCAACTTTGAGACCGCCTTGGCGCACTTGGTGAGGATTGGTGTGTTATCTTTCATTAAGAGGCACATAAATACGACGACACTCACGTGTGCAAGACAGTTATGTTGTGAACAACCTAGAAGACAAGCTGCCGTAGTCGAGTTAACTTGAGAAGCGATTCCAGGCCACGAGGCACACCTGTGTACATTTCCCTTTTATGACATGTATGAACACAGGTGAGTCCAATATCTGTAAGCCGGCCGGAGTGGCCGAGCGGTACTAGGCGCTACAGTCTGGAACCGCACGACCGCTACGGTCGCAGGTTCGAATCCTGCCTCGGGCATGGAGGTGTGTGATGTCCTTAGGTTAGTTAGGTTTAAGTAGTTCTAAGTTCTAGGGGACTGATGACCTTGGATGTTAAGTCCCATAGTGGTCAGAGCCATTTGAACCCATATCATGTTCGTAGAAAAGTGTCATTGTTAAGTGAGGGAACGAACATTTCTGACACTTGTTTTATTGATGACTATTTTCACTAACACAACGTTCCCTAGAAACTACTATGTGTGTGAAAGGAATTTTAATGAGTTCATTTGAAGAAGCGGAAATTCGTTGTACATCCTCACATCTTCCTTGTTGTTTTGGACTTTCTTGTACTTTTTTCATCGTTCGAATACTAAACATTAAGAACAGAGAATATGGATGTCGCAAGTTTAGCGGCTTCACCTCATGCAGGAACTACACTCATGCTCATAAATTAAGGATAATTGCAGAATGTGGTGCCAAACATCGTGGTGCTACACAAAATTGGCGCTAATAGCATAGGCACTTAGAGAACACACACGACACAGATCGGTAAGTCCACAGTATTCGTGAATTCATGATAAATTGGGAAGACCGTCCCTAAGCACATGTGCTATAAAACGCCACAATTTCCTACGCATGTACCCCGACATCAGTGAGGGATATGATCACGATGCCCACGTACACAGGCTGCACAACGAGTTTGCATACTCTGGATCAAGTGGTCGAGCAGCTGCTGGGATATAGCCTCCCAATCTTGCACCACTGCCTGTCGGAGCTCCTGAAGTGTTGTAGGGTTTTGAAGAGGTGCAGCGATACGTCGATCGAGAGCATCCAGGACGTGCTCGATGGGGTTTAAGTCTGAAGAACAGGCAGGCCACTCCATTCGCCTGATATCTTCTGTTTCAAGGTACTTCTCCACGATAGCAGCTCGGTGGAGCGGTGCGTTATCATCCATGAGGAGGAATGTGGGACCCACTGCACTCCTGAAAAGGCGGACATACTGGTGCAAAATGACGTATCGATATACACCTGACCTGTTACAGTTCACCTCTCAAAGACATGCAGGGGTGTACTTGCACCAATCATAATCCCACCCCACACCATCAAACCACGACCTCCATACAGGTCCCTTTCAAGAACATTAAGGGGTTGGTATCTGGTTCCTGGTTCACGCCAGACGAAAACCCGGCGAGAATCACTGTTCAGATTATACCTGAACTCGTCCGCGAACATAACCTGGGACCATTGTTCCAATGACAATGTACTATGTTCTTGACACCAGGCTTTACGGGCTCTTCTGTGACCAGGGGTCAGTGGAATTCACCTTGCTACTCCGGGCGAATAAACCATGTCTGTTCAGTCGTCTGTAAACTGTTGTTCTGGAGACAACTGTTCCAGTGGCAGCGGTAAAGTCCCGAGAACGGCTACCTGCAGTACTCCGTTGCCGTCTGCGGGCACTCATAGTGAGATATCGGTCTTCCTGTGGTGTTGTACACTGTGGACGTCCCGTACTGTAGCGCCTGGACACGTTTCCTGTCTGCTGGAATCGTTGCCATAATAGAGAACACACTTTGTGGCACACGGAGGACCCGTGCTACGACCTGCTGAGTTTGACCAGCCGCCGGCCCCTAGTAATCTACCCCTCATAACTTCATCAATATGTGTTCTTTGGTCCATTTTCAACACACAGTTACCGTTAGCACGTCTGAAAACGTCTGCATACTTATTCTCTGCATCGTACTCTGACATGCACTAACACACCTCTGCGTATGTGGACTGCTGCCAGCGCCACCATGCGACGACCGCTGGTCAAATGCACCGCATGGTCATACCCTGAGGTGATTTAAACCCGCAAACCGCCCACCAGATCGTTGTTTCACCATGTATCAGCATTATCCTTAATTTATGAGCATGAGTGTACATCATGTAACTGTCGGACTCAAGGGGACCACAAAATTGACCAATGAGCTGGCCGTAGAGCAAGCGGAAGTCAGCTGTCTACACGTTGCCACCAGAAACACACCATCGCCAGACACATTTAGCCACCACCGTATCATCACCACTGCCGCTGGACTCTTGAGTATGACAACGTTCCGCTCTTCTGGATTCCTGCTGCACTGACATGCGATTGCCGGTCACAGACTCAGAAATATTTCCTCGTGTTATCTGTCTCCCTAGGCTTATGTCTTGTGGAACACACAGAACTAACTAACACTATTATCAAGTGTTGCTGAATGATTTCGATGTAGTTTATTTTCCGATGAACTTTAAATTTTAGTGGATGCGTGGATCCACCGATTTAAGTTGTATTTTTATTTGAAGGCCAGTAGATACTGGAAATGTAAAGGTCTTTATTTATTTCAGTAACTTACAGCAGATTTTGCTTTATCGTGGAACATTCGAACATTGTTGTCAGACAACATAGGCTTCTGACACATGCCACCAAATCGTAGAAATTGCTCAGATCCTTCAGTTTTCGAAAACATAGCACAAAACTGTATGGATCATAAGTAATGTTAAAAAGTTAATTCTGGATGATGCTCTATCTGGACCAGGTATATTTTTTCGCAGGTATTATTCATGTGGTTTCAGCCGAGGTGTCAAAATAAATTATATCAAGCCTCTCGTTCTTAACCTATTGCCACTGACTCGATTAAGCTTATTTATCTGATAAACAAATGGTTATGACAACAACGATCGACTTAACAGTGGTGTATCCCCGAACATGCACATCTCATTAAACATATAACGTAGTACACAAAACAAAGTAGACAAATGATGACCGCAGGTGACACAGGGCATACATTTGTATGTCATAGTAATTCTATGCTCGATTCGAGTAAATTAAAGTTTGTATATTACATTGCACAAACCCTGTTTTAAAGTACTTCTACAGAGGATATGTTGCAGCATCTATTTGGCAAAAACAGAGACATTCTAAGTGTCGTACTCAGTCATACTGACAATATGAACTGAGATATTCCGAACTAAACTTATTCTAGACAGATATCTCTTTTATTCTCTATGTCTGTTCTGGCGTTAAAATATGTGCTCAGTGTCATTGCGTTTGTTATTGCCTTAACAGCAATGTGTTGGTTGGGGGATTGTTGTAACTGGCGAGTTTGAAAATTATTTTATCTCTGACCGGCGAAAATGTTGACACACCTGTATCTAAAAGTGGTGGCGAATCAACGTAAGCGACATGAGGGGTTAAACGAAGCAGACAAGAGGTTCAGAGCGCTATCACATGTGCAACGTGCGCTATATAGCAGCAGAGTGAAATGTTTTGACAATATTAAAGCGCCGTAAAGATAAAAATTTTAGCTTCATATTTGTTTGGGACTAAACAAAGCATGTAGGTGAGCCATGTTGCCCCTTTCTAAGAAGTTTGCAGATGACAGCCAGAAAAGAAATGAAGCAAAATTTCCCGAAAAAATGTTAAATATATGGTAAGAGTTTTGAAAGAATGTAGCATAGAAAATACACTGGTGTCCAGAATTAAGCAAGAAATCTCTATTTCCCCGTCTTGTGTCTAATCCACGGTATAATCGCACAAACTGTCAACAGACTTCCGTATAACCGAGTTTTGCACGGAAGGTGGCATTTCGGTCAACGCTGGCCGGGGTGGCCGAGCGGTTCTACGCACTACAGTCTGGAACCGCTTCGACCGCTACGGTCGCAGGTTCGAATCCTACCTCGGGCGTGTATGCGTGTGATGTCCTCAGGATAGTTAGGTTTAAGTAGTTCTAAGTTCTAGGGGACTGATGACCTCAGAATTGGTTCAAATGGCTCTGAGCACTATGGGACTTAACATCTGTGATCATCAGTCCCCTAGAACTTAGAACTACTTAAACCTAACTAACCTAAGGACATCACACAGATCCACGCCCGAGGCAGGATTCGAACCTGCGACCGTAGCAGTCCCGCGGTTCTTGACTGAGCGCCTAGAACCGCTAGATCACCGCGGCCGGCACCTCAGAATTTAAGTCCCATAGTGCTCAGAGCCATATGAACCATTTCGGTCAACGGACAACCACGCCAGCGATGAGGTGAGTGCACCTGTCAAACGGGATACTGTGAGCCGGGTAGTCCCACATCCTCAATCACTGTGTATACAGTCACAGACGGGGCGGTATGGCACAAAGAAGACGCCTACCAGACTCTCCGCGGTGGAGGGCCATAAGAAGAATGGAAGCAGGACAGTCGCAAACTCTTGTGGCCCGATGGGTTCATGAGAATCATTCTGTTGTTCTCTACTGTGACGACAATTTTTGGAGACCGGAACAGTATCATGAAGACAAGAACAGGGCCACCGATGTGTGACATCAGAAAGAGAGGAGTGCTACATGGCTATAAGGGCACGACGGAGTCGCCTTACTACTGCACGGCAACTGTCATGTGACCGCGCAGCGTCTTTTGGGTGTGCTGTATCCACACAAACGGTGACAGAAACCTTCGGCAGAGTGGCCTTTATTGTCGAAGACCTTCTGTATGTGTGTCTCTGATGTGTCTTCACAGAAGGGAACTTCTAGAGTGGAGTCGTCAGCATACCACCCGAAAGTCGAACAATGAGCCAATGTTCTTTGTACAGACGAGTCCCGATTTGGTCTGGAGAGTGATTCTCCAACCATTCGCATCTGGAAGGAAAGTGGAACACGATTTCGGAAGCCAAGCATTGTGGAAAGAGACCAAATGGTGTGGGCAGGGATTATGCGGACCACTCGAACAACTATTTCTGAAATTCTATGGGTGAATCGGCAAGGTTTAATTGCTGTTAGGGGTATCGTGACGAGATCTTGGGACGTCATGTGCGGTTGTTGCTAGGTGGTGTGGACTCAGACTTCGTATTGATGGACGACAATGCTCGACCCCATAGTGAACGGGTGGTCGATGTTTTGTTGTAAACCAAAAATGTTGCACGCTTGGCATGGCCTACTCCATCCCCCGACTTGAACCCTGTAGAGCACGTCTGGGATGCACTAGGGAGACAGGCTGCATCACGTCAGCATTCATAACTACTCTCCAAGACTTGCGAACAGCTCTGCAGGAAGAATGAGCGCTACTGCGTCTACATGAGATTGAGATCGTTAACATCATGCCCCGTCGTTGTCGGACAGTATTACTGCCAGAGGTGGTCACACTCCATACCGAACACATTAACCAATTTTCGGAATGTGTGTGCAAATCCGTGACGTTGGATACAACGAATAAAATTTAGGTCTACCGTTATACATACAGCAGTTATTTATCTTAACCATTCTTTACACTGTTTCTATTTTACTGTCACTCTATACTGTTTCGTGGTGTGAAATTAAACCAATAAGCTGAAATTATGCAATTTGCGTTTAAAACTTGAAAAATTTCAGTTGTTGCTTTAATTTTGGACCCCAGAGTATTTTTATTTAAGTTGTTGTTGTTGTGGTCTTCAGTCCTGAGACTGTTTGATGCAGCTCTCCATGCTACTCTATCCTGTGCAAGCTTCTTCATCTCCCAGTAGCTACTGCAACCTACATCCTTCTGAATCTGCTTAGTGTATTCATCTCTTGGTCTCCCTCTACGATTTTATCTATTTATTTAATTTTTTTATTTAAGGACGGGGAGGAAATATAAATCATTCATGTTTCTGCAGACTAACAGAACGTGTTTTGACTAACCATTTTATTTGTTTATGAGGAGTTCATCATACACCATTTTCCACAGTGTTTTTATATTTTAAGAACATGCTTCAGTAGAAACTGAAGGTGTACAACTACGCTCTTAAGTATGTATTAAAAATGAAAGAAGATTTCGGGAACAGTATACTGGAGTATGAATCATTGCCTTTCTCCTGTAACATTTATTCACATGGATGTATCTTCGTTCTTCCTTGTGATCTTTAAATCAAAAGAAAACAGAATTTCATGAAGAACGAAAAATTTTTCTTCAGCTATAAATTATCTGAGAAGCTTGATTAGATTAGTCCTTAATTAGGAGCTGTTAATGACCTTGTAGTACACTGTACTAAACGCTTGCTAACAGTAGTTTGCAAGTTATCGTGACCAAAGGTGTTCATCATACCCCACAATATTCTCTCGAAGACCCCATCCAAACGACAAGCTACAAAAGTTCGAGGAACCCGCCATTCGCCAGTTAATGGACGAATGGATACGGCAGAGACAGACACGAGATCAGCGAATAATCTACGAACTCTTGCGTCCTCGCAACCCATAGCCTCTTTCATAATCACATGATCAGACCACGCAACTGTCAATTCGTCATTGTCCGCACTCAGTGAAACTTTTGAGATGGCATTGATATCTATGCTCAATACTGTGTTGGAAACAGCTAATATATCAGATTCACATGCAGATGTTCATCATTGTGCACCGTGAATTCCATCAGAAGAAATTTATTACCTTCGCTCTTGTTACTGGTTTGATGCACTCCGCCACGAATCCTCTCCAGTGCTACCCTTTTCATGTCAAAGTAGCCCTTGCATCGAAAGTCCTCAATTATTTCTTAGTTATAGGCCAGTCTTCCACAGGCTTTACCGTCGACATCGCCAACTACCCTGACGTCTTCACGCATTACTTATCATCGTGTCTTATTTTTTCTTGTTTTTCCACGTGTTCCTGTCCTCGCCGATTCTTTAGAGAACTTCATCGTTTTTTTATCTTATCAGTCCACCTAATTTTCAGTTTTCGCTCTACAGCACCTCATCTTAAACACTTTGGTTTTTCCGATTTTTCCCACGATTCACTTCCATGCATAACGGTGTCCAAAAAGTAAATTTACTGCAACAACTTTATCAAATGTAGGCCAAAGTTTGGGAATATAAGACGTCTTTTGGCCGGGAATGCCCTCTGAGCCTGCACTAGCCTACTATATTTATTTCGTCAATCATGCTTTATTTTGCATCCAGCGTAATAGAATTCCTTCACTTCGTCTACTACCCATCACCTATTTCGATATTAAATTTATTGCTAGTGTCATTTCTATCGCTAATCATTACGTTCGTCTTTTTTCGATTTACGCTCACTCTGTAGTGCGTGTTCATTAGACTGTTTATTTCATTCAGAAGATCATGCAATTATTCATTTTCACTGATGATTAGTATCTTATCATTTACGATCTTTCACCACCAATTTTAGTCCCTCTCCTGAACCTTCATTTATTTTAACGACTGTTTATTCTTTGACATGAATTTGTGGTTCTGGAATGT
The DNA here is from genome assembly GCF_021461385.2 of Schistocerca piceifrons. Classification (NCBI taxonomy): domain Eukaryota; kingdom Metazoa; phylum Arthropoda; class Insecta; order Orthoptera; family Acrididae; genus Schistocerca; species Schistocerca piceifrons. The sequence continues at coordinate 158,062,712 of NC_060139.1, read as the reverse complement.
TTCTATGTTGCCCTTACCTAGCCTGAAACGGTATTGTGCGTTTCTGGTAATGCTGCAGCTGTCTCATCATGCTTTGATTTGACGATCTTTTAATATACTACTTAACAGACAAAGCCCTCCTTTGTTATCAGAAACAGGCTGGCTTCCCTTTTTCACATGACATTTCTGGGATGAATTTCTGTCTACAGCTTGTATGAAGCTGCTGAATATCTTTACCGCTAGATGTGCTCTGTATATGGCAATAGTACTTCAATTATGTTACATATTCTTGTAAATTATGTGTTGTTTATTTCTGTCAGAGTACCTATTAGACTCATTTCAATTTATTCTGCTGTTGCTCTTTCTACGACTAAATCTGAAGTCGATAACTTCTTTAGTAGCACAATCTGAAAGATACCTGGTAAATGGGAAATGTAAATTTTTCAGTTATTTACTTATCTCGCGAGTTGGTTATAGCAGATACTATGCAAACCCGTTTCTGTATTCAGCATCTACTAGAGAAAATGACTATCTTTTAAGTTTCCCATCTATGACCTTTGCTCGAAGCTTTAGTCACGATTTTTCGGTGTAGTGGCCAATCAGCACCTCGGCGTTTATCACGCTGGAGAGTAATGGAAATAGAAATGTCGTGTGGCTAGGGCCTCCCGTCGGGTAGGGAGAGTAGCTTTTTAAAAACAAATGGCTCCTGTAGCTTCATGAAGACACTTAACCGGTGTTTAATATTGTGACAGATAATCACACTTTCTCCGTTGTTGTCGACCAAAAGAAACTGTCGTGTAACTCCAAATGATATTTGGTGACTGTAGTCCGAATAAACGGCAAGTTTTTATGATTGTCTCAGACTTCAGATAGGCATTGCTTCCTTAATTTGCCTTCCCAGTTTATTTTAACTACTTCGTTCATTCATTAATATTGTGTTAATAATTGCGTAATATCTTTTACTTTTCTGATGGATGTTGTAGGACGTTTAAATTCATAGTACAGTTGTTTTTGTGTTGGTCTTCATTACAGAGACATTGCCTGATGCATCTCTGAAAGCTAGTTTACGCTTCGTAGGCCTCTTCATCTCGGCATAACTACAGAAACATACATCGATTTAAGCCTGCTAACTGTAGTGAAGCCCCAGGTTTCTGCTACAACCTCTACCTCCCACACTTCTCTCCTTTACAACACTGACGATTCCGCGTTGCCTCCTGATGTGTTCTATTGATTGATGTACTTCTGTCAAATGTTGTCTTAAATTTCGTTTCTGTCTTACTATACATTCTTCTACATAAGTCATCCTATACACCGATGTAATTTGATCATTGTTCTATAGCAGCACGTTGCACAAACGTATATTCCCTTCTGGTTTATTCTTTTCTTCGCTCACGTTTAACTTCTATACAAAGCCACACACCCATACTTTCAGGAAAAAACCTCCCAGCCTTGTACACCGGCGGAAAAAATCGCAACACCAAGCATTTGTGCGTCATTAACGAAATTTCGTCGGTGTGTTTCTATATCTGTAAGATGAAATCTATTGAGATTTCGCGTTAGTCCCATAAGTGTAGCGCTAGTGTTATCACCAGGAGGTTGTAAATCAGATAGGCCTTAAATACACCCTGTAATGGTCATGAGCGTTAGTTAACTCTGAAATACGACTTGGTGAGTTGATGTTACTCAGTAATGTCTTTACGGAAACAAAGATGCCCTTATTAACACCTCATGTAGCCCAACTACATGAACACTGAAAGAGGTCTTGTAGTTGGGCTACAAGATGCTGGATGTTCCTCCTGCGATACTGCAGAAAGAATTCTCATCATTGTAACCACAGTACACGATTGCTGGGAACGGCGGCCACGGGAATGCACGGTCGCAAGAAGAGAGGGAAAAACATAGTGTTCGGTGTATGGCTCTGGAGCATCGTACTGCATCCGCAGCAGCACTTTCAGCAGCAGTTGGCAACACAGCGAGTCAGCGAATTATTACAAAACGGTTACTTCAGCTGCGAACCAGACGATCTGTAGCGCGCATTCCAGTGACCCCAAACCACAGCCATTAGGACTTCAGTGGTGTCAAGCGAGAGCGCATCAGAGAGCAGCGTGAAAGTCTGTTGTGATTCCTGATGAAAACCGTCTTTCTGCCTCGGTTCTACTCATGGCCGTATGTTGGTTAGTAGCCTGCTATCAACCTGTGTGCGTGCTGGACACGCTGGACATACACCTTGAGTTATCGTCTGGGATGCGATTTCGTGTGACAGCCGGAATGCTCTCGTGGTTATTCCACGCAAACTGACTGCTAATTTGAACGTCAGTCTTGTGATTCCGTCTGTTTTGCTACCACTAATGAGCAGCATTCTAGGGGTTTAAGCTCACCGACATACTGCTGTTGTAACCCAACACGCTCTGCAGAGTGTTGACTTGTCGGTTTGGTCTGCTTGTTCACCAGATCTGTGGCACAGTTAATTCATTGAATCCACGACAGAGCTAGTCTCCTGATCCGATACTATGGTATCAGGTAACCGAAACTTCAAAATTCAATTATTTAAGAACACCGGCGGGTGGTAATAACCCGTTACTCTGGCATCGGGGCCATTGCCAGGAATCGAGGTAAATTGTTGTTGATTAGAGAACATACCTATTCTCTCCAGATGTTTTATTACATGGCCTGAAGAGATCAAGCCCCAACATAAAAAACAGACTGAACGCCTCTGGTAAACTTAGCAGTGACACTTCCTCAAGTGCATTTTGGCTCTTTGCACACGTGGCACACTATCCCTAACAGAGAGCTCCATGTCACACTTCCTATACCAAAAGTGCTCTGCTGCATGTCTATTTGTCGCACCTCACAACATGTGGTCATGAGCTTCCTGCAAAACTTCCTCCTGGAAAACTGCTGCAACCACCACATTTGGTCCACACCTTTTCGTTCTACAAAGCAAACCCCCGTGAATAACAAAAATGACTTCAATTCAGCATACGTTATCCATTACCTATGTCCGCTGTCATTCTTCCATTCTCCTCCCTTCCGACTTCAACATCGCTACTCCATGTGTTAGCGCAGCTACATTTACATGTCGTCGCCCTAACTTATGGATTACATCATAGAAGAATTCACTAAGCTTCGGTGCTCACCGAAGAAATCTACTATATGGATCTATGGAACCAAGCAACCATTTCAGTGAGGCATATTCTGTCACCACCTTAAACTTGCTACCATGCAAATAACATCGGAAACATATAATACCATATATGACTACCAACATCTCCTTTCAAATCACTGAGTAGTTACGCTTCAACTTGTTTAACTGCCTCAAAGCTTAAGTTTCACATGCAGCGTCACATGAAAGGGTAAACTCTTTCTTGATATCTGGTAAATTCAATACTTGATTTGAAGGCAATATTTCTTAAATTTTTCGAACGCCACTAGACATTTCTGCGACTAATGGAATTTCGTCTAGTTTTCAGTAACTGGTTGAAGGGTTCTCATGAACCATCTATAATAATTACAAAGACCGACGAATAACTGTACCTGCTTGGTTGTTAATTGTGTCGGAAAGTTTTGAACTTTGACTGTAAGGTGAGCATCGATCTGAATGCCACGTTCACTACCACGTGACCCATACAGCTTACCTGAGTTGGCACCAAATTTCACTTGTCCATACCTAATGACAAGGATACCGACTGCCGTCTACTAAAGAAATACAAATGTCTCATATGCTTTGGTAAATCTTTAAAAAAGTCAATTATGTCACCCAGATACAACATACAAATTTTTGGATTTAATCCTCTCAATACTCTGTTTAACAACTGATGAGTAGTCCCTGTGTGTTCTTTAGTCCCAAGGACATGCGCTTTAAAGAAACTGGCCACCCAGTACCGTAAATGCTGTTTTCTGCCTATCCTCACGCTTCACTTCCAATTGATGGCACCTGCTCCTGAGATCCATAGATTGTAAAGAACAGAAATATAACCAGATTATCGAAAATATCTGGATAAGCATCCAAAATTGTTCATTCATTTAGATATATTACTTCGTTCAGTCCACTGTTTTTTTTTTTTTCAGCACAATCACTATGTCCGCGTTCGAAGAGCACCCACTCAGTTCAGTGATCCCATCTCATAGTTGTTGGTCAATAAACTCTTCTACCAATGGTTTCACTTGCCTTGCTATACAGTATTTTTTTTTGGTCATCAGTCTACTGACTGGTTTGATGCGGCCCGCCACGAATTCCTTTCCTGTGCTAACCTCCTCATCTCAGAGTAGCACTTGCAACCTACGTCCTCAATTATTTGCTTGACGTATTCCAATCTCTGTCTTGCTCTACAGTTCTTGCCCTCTACAGCTCCCTCTAGTACCATGGAAGTCATTCCCTCATGTCTTAGCAGATGTCCTATCATCCTGTCCCTTCTCCTTATCAGTGTCTTCCACAGATTCCTTTCCTCTCCGATTCTGCGTAGAACCTCCTCATTCCTTACCTTATCAGTTCACCTACTTTTCAACATTCGTCTATAGCACCACATCTCAAATGCTTCGATTCTCTTCTGTTCCGGTTTTCCCACAGTCCATGTTTCACTACCATAAAATGCTGTACTCCAGACGTACAGTACATCCTCAGAAATATCTTCTTCAAATTAAGGCCGGTATTTGATATTAGCAGACTTCTCTTGGCCAGAAATGCCTTTTTTGCCATAGCGAGTCTGCTTTTGATGTCCTCCTTGCTCCTACGTCATTGGTTATTTTACTGCCTAGGTAGCAGAATTCCTTAACTGCAGTGACTTCGTGACCATCAATCCTGATGTTAGGTTTCTCGCTGTTCTCATTTCTACTACTTCTAATTACCTTAGTCTTTCTCCGATTTACTCTCAAATCATACTGTGTACTCATTAGACTGTTCATTCCATTCAGCAGACCATTTAATTCTTCTTCACTTTCACTCAGGATAGCAATGTCATCAGCGAATCGTATCATTGATATCCTTTCACCTTGTATTGTAATTCCACTCCTAAACTTTTCTTTTATTTCCATCATTGCTTCCTCGATGTACAGATTGAAGAGCAGGGGAGAAAGGCCACAGCCTTGTCTTACACCCTTCTTAATACGAGCACTTCGTTCTTGATCGTCCACTCTTATTATTCCCTCTTGGTTGTTGTACATATTGTACATGACTCGTCTCTCCCTATAGTTTACCCCTACGTTTTTAAGCATCTCGAACAGCTTGCACCATTTTATATTGTCGAACGCTTTTTCCAGGTCGACAAATCCTATGAAAGTGTCTTGATTTTTCTTTAGCCTTGCTTCCATTATTAGCCGTAACGTCAGAATTGCCTCTCTCGTCCCTTTACTTTCCCTAAAGTCAACTGATCGTCACCTGGCGCATTCTCAAATTTCTTTTCCATTGTTCTGTATATTACTCTTGTAAGCAGCTTCGATGCATGAGCTGCTAAGCTGATTATGCGATAATTCTCACACTTGACAGCTCTTGCCGTCTTCGGAATTGTGTGGATGATGCTTTTCCGAAAGTCAGATGGTATGTCGCCAGACTCATATATTCTACACACCAACGTGAACAGTCGTTTTGTTTCCACTTCCCCCAATGATTTTAGAAATTCTGATGGAATGTTATCTATCCCTTCTGCCTTATTTGACCGTAAGTCCTCCAAAGCTCTTTTAGATTCCGATTCTAATACTGGATCCCCTATCTCTTCTAAATCGACTCCTGTTTCTTCTTCTATCACATCAGACAAATCTTCACCCTCATAGAGGCTTTCAATGTATTCTTCCCACCTATCTGCTCTCTCCTCTGCATTTAACAGTGGAATTCCCGTTGCACTCTTAATGTTACCACCGTTGCTATTAATGTCACCAAAGGTTGTTTTGACATTCCTGTATGCTGAGTCTGTCCTTCCGACAATCATATCTTTTTCGATGTCTTCACAATTTTCCTGCAGCCATTTCGTCTTAGCTTCCCTGCACTTCCTGTTTATTTCATTCCTCAGCGACTTGTATTTCTGTTTTCTTGATTTTCCCGGAACATGTTTGTACTTCCTCCTTTCATCAATCAACTGAAGTATTTCTTCTGTTACCCATGGTTTCTTCGCAGCTACCTTCTTTGTACCTATGTTTTCCTTCCCAACTTATGTGATGGCCCTTTTTAGATATGTCCATTCCTCTTCAACTGTACTGCCTACTGCGCTATTCCTTTTTGCTGTATCTATAGCGCTAGAGAACTTCAAACGTATCTCGTCATTCCTTAGTACTTCCGTATCCCACTTCTTTGCGTATTGATTCTTCGTGACTAATGTCTTGAACTTCAGCCTACTCTTCATCACTACTATATTGTGATCTGAGACTATATCTGCTCCTGGGTACGCCTTACAATCCAGTACCTGATTTCGGAATCTCTCTCTGACCATGATGTAATGTAATTGATATCTTCCCGTATCTCCCGGCCTTTTCCAAGTATACCTCCTCCTCTTGTGATTCTTGAACAGGGTATTCGCTATTACCAGCTGAAACTTGTTACAGAACTCAATTAATCTTTCTCCTCTTTGATTCCTTCTCCCAAGCCCATATTCTCCTGTAACCTTTACTTCTATTCCTTCCCCTACAACTGCATTCCAGTCGCCCATGACTATTAGATTTTCGTTCCCCTTTACATACTGCATTACCCTTTCAATATCCTCATACACTTTCTCTATCTGTTCATCTTCAGCTTGCGACGTCGGCATGTATACCTGAACTATCGTTGTCGGTGTTGGTCTGCTGTTGATTCTGATTAGAACAACCCGGTCACTGAACTGTTCACAGTAACACACCCTCTGCCCTACCTTCCTATTCATAACGAATCCTACACCTGCTATACCATTTTCTGCTGCTGTTGATATTACCCGATACTCATCTGACCAGAAATCCTTGTCTTCCTTCCACTTCACTTCAGTGACCCCTACTATATCTAGATTGAGCCTTTGCATTTCCCTTTTCAGATATTCTCGTTTCCCTACCACGTTCAAGCTTCTGACATTCCACGCCCCGAGTCGTAGAACGTTATCCTTCCGTTGATTATTCAATCTTTTTCTCATGGTAACCTCCCCCTTGGCAGTCCCCTCCCGGAGAATCGAATGGGGGATTATTCCGGAATCTTTTGCCAATGGAGAGATCATCATGACACTTCTTCAATTACAGGCCACATGTCCTGTGGATACACGTTACGTGTCTTACAGTAAGTCTTCCAATAAATTGGTGTGCTATGCCATGTCGATATATGATGTATCATCGAGGTTACTAGTAACTTCCCGTCTGTAAATAATAAACCACTAAACCACAACAGTTTTTCTACAATCCTTCTACCACTGCCCTTCAAGTGACTTACTTTCCCTCATAACACCTCCATGTCGACGATTTGCTTGTGTCTTTTCACTTGATTTCCCCTTTTAAATCCCTCATCTTCAAGACTTCCTGAACCGCTCTGATTGCACGCTTTGACAGAGTCACCTCCCCTCTGTCAAAGTTATCCACACTAGCTGGATTTAGGGCTCCCTTGTTTATACTCCTTTTCGTACGCCTCTGACCTAGTCCCTCTGAGCCGCGCAGGGTAGCCGAGCGGTCTTGGGCGCATTGTCACGGTCCGCATGGCTTCCCCCCGTCTGGGGTTCGAGTCCTCCCACGGGCATGGGTGTGCGTGTTGTCCTTAGCGTAAGTTAGTTTAAGTTAGATTAAGTAGTGTGTAATCTTAGGGACCGACGACCTTAGCAGTTTGGTCCCATAAGATCTTACCACAAATATCCAATTTCCAGTCCCTCTGGAGTGGATGAGTGGAGTGTTCTTTTACGATCATAACGTCAGCTTGTTCGTGCCTGGTTCAAACTCAACATTCTGGTTGCTAGGATCTGTTGCAACTACAAGTGCTGTTGCAACTGCCATGTACGGGAATTTTAGAGCATGACTTTGCTCTGTGTTACACTTGATACGTCACATCGGTCGCCAAATTTGTTTACATTTCCCATCTGGTTATGTGTCCTTGCCTACAATTGGTGCCGTAAACCTTCCTCACAGAATGGTTTGCGTAATAATTTCCAGTGCCCATTTCTAGTGCCCATTACACGATGTGCCCTCTGGTCCTAAAACATCTATGAATCGTGCATTTACTTTCAAAACCTTTTCTTAAGAATTTACTTTATTTACTAACGATTCATCAAGAACATTAACTCATTTGATCACACTATGTGAGCGTGGAAGTAGTTGCCAGTGGGTAACTGATGAAAACAAATTACATTTATTTCAACAAATAGAAATTTTATTCCAAAAAAGCCTTTTTTTTTGATAAAAAAAAACAGATTTAAAATGATAACCAGAAAGGACCCTCAAAATATCAAGCTACAATTTTATTCAGAGGCAGAAAAAACAAATATCGACAATATGAGCTTTCGGGCGGAGAACCTTGCCGCTGGTTTTGACACGGAGGTAGTAACGACCGCTCACAACAACCTCTGAAAGACTACACTGGTGCTAATCTGCTACACACCAGATTACTTTAAACTAAAAATTTTAACAAATCACACAAGCACATAAACTATGAGCCCCGTAGGAGGATGGAAGTGGTACAAAACACAAACATTAAAAAAATTAACTTGACTTAAAAAAAAAAAACTTTTATGGTGGAAGGGTGGCAACTTTATATACTAAAATGACCACTTAAGTAAAAACCTATGAAATGCAGTCTTACACAAAATATACAAACATGCTCTACATTACACATATACCGCCTCTCAAGATGATACGTAAGATCAAAACATATTTCAGGAATTCGGCCGTTACACTTCAAGCAATAAACTCGTCAACACCGAATCCGACAAACATGACAGAGGCAGCTATTAACGTATGGCAGGTTGACAGGGAGATTACTGAACAACCCGAATCGCAGGTTGCTCTAACCCGCCCCTACTCCACAAGGGAAAACCGGATCACTCAATTATTAAATAACCTCTTTTCCGCGGGTGGGCAAACAGAGAAGTATGGTGGGATGACACCAAAACAAAGCGGCCGGTGACCTCACCAAGGAAACAAATAGAATTTAACATGTAAATGAGACAACATATCTCCAATCACTTAACGCTCTCTCGAATCGTCCGCTGCCAGCCGCTTCAACGGACGCAGGAAGGCGTGCCGATCTCCCGTCTCACGGCGTCGCAGCTCGCACCGGCCAGTCCGATGTCGTGGGTTGACTCCTGTTGCTCTCGTCTCGACCGCGAAGCCACTACCGCTCGCTATACGGCGAGGCCCACTAGACTCACGTGGCGACCTCACATGCGCCGACGCTCAGGACGGACAAGTCATCTTGTGTCTCAGTGCGCGACCGGCCGACCGATCGATGCAACCGCCGATGACCGTTGCCCGAGCAACTCGAGCAGACTGGCGGCATAACGCGCAGACTCAGATGCAGGAACTAAGCCCCGACCGGGAGACCACTAGCTGAGTTCTGTTATTGGCGGAGTGGCAAGACTCTGATTTTCCGGCTTTAAAGTTCGATCCAAACGAGAGACATACTAGCACTCTGACAACAGACAGACACTAACTGCCGCACAAAGGCGAACGAGAGACAGACCAGCAACCGGTGACGCGAGACTGACCCAGACTCACTCCGACTGACCAACCGCCACTCGCGAGCTCATAGCGCCCCTTAAATGCACGTGAACAAGCAACCTATCCCCTTTCCCACCAGAGGGAGACACCAAAGCTGCGACTGCCACAGCGGCGCCACCGCCCAAAACGGAGGGCGACTGCTTCACACAACGCGCTGCGGCGTGCTCTTCAAAACAGCAACTTTTTTCACGGCTCAATATACCTTCCGGAAAAGTGTTAAAGAATTCCCAAAATCCATGCCTATACCTATTTGTGGCGCAACACAACGTTTTGTATCATTATCGGAAGGCACAGAATTTGGCAAAATAACTCGCAGGAGGACATCTAGCAAATCTCTCAATCAGTGTTAAGTTGAATAACTGATTTTGTATGGACCAGATGGGGACCAACGAGTTATTGCCTTGCTCAATTGGTGAAGCTCATTCTTTCGAATAAATACTCGTATTTTTTGGAAATTTGAACCATTTGTTTGTCTCTGAATGTACATGACATCTACCGATATCCGTCCCACGGGACATTCCTTCGTGGTGCTCCGTTTTTAGAGTGCACCTTGATACTGCAAGACACCAACTTAACACAATGCGGACGAATTCAGAGTTTACTCATACCTCTAAAGTCACCCTTTGTGGACGTATTGCGAGAGAATTCTTTACTACACGCTGCCAGTGGTGTTCTTAGTGTTAGGTGTTTACAGCTGTAGAGAACGTAGGAAAAGTAGTCGCCTTCGAGTTTCTTTTGGTAATTTAGGATTGTGAGTGTAGTTTGATATTTCAAATAGTTACCATTTACGTCTTTAAGTTCCTCCTGCTTTTAGAGTATCCTATTCAGAAATAGGGAGAAAATATACTGACTCTGAAAATGCTGTTCATTGGAGGTTTTTGCCTATGCGTATTCAGATGTTCCTAGCGAGAATGAAGATCCGAATGACTGGGTAAAGGCAAGAGTTTGTGGCCCTGAGTCCGATTCCAGTGGGAGTGTGCGTTTAAAACGTCTAAAGAAGCTTAAAATGGCAATGCTGTGAAGTCCAATCGTCTGAATTTCATCCTGGGGTAATTAAATTTCCAACGCAACGTGACTCTGTTCATCTGGATTATCCTTATGTTTGGTGAAGCGTTTTCTTAATTGTTTTGATAGGAAGTGCGCACCTACCACCATCAAACCTCAGTGAAACGTAAAATGTCGCTTAAAGCATTCGTGTGGTCTCTTGTTATTTAATTCTAATAGTGGGAGAAACAAGAAAAGATAGAAAGAAATTGGCCAACAAACCCTGTAGACATACACCAACGATGTCACAGACCGTTAGGCGCAATAAATTTGAACGGATTTTGACATTCCAACACTTCAATGAGAACATAAATTTGAACAATAGCTTTGGTATACTCTTCATATTTCTGCTTATACGGGATTGTGCTTCGATAAATTCAGGACACTTTACAAGTCAAAGAAATCGTTTGATTTGGACGACATGCTACTTCTGAGGAGAGGACGCTGTTTCGAACGTAAAACCGTGCAAAGGTTACAACGTGTGAGTTATTTGTTAAGATGGTGTGTGAGAGTGACACGCTATATCTTAAGTATGAGAATTTACGCTAGCGAAGGAAAATAGTTCCAAGAATCATTTTTCTCAGTTCCTTGCACTTATCCTGGTTCGTGGTACCATATCTACCAGACCAATTATTATAACAGCACCTCCACTGTAGAGTTACTACTGAAAGAGAAAACCAGAGTCTGGAACACAGTTATGGTGAAGAGAGATTCACCTCAAACTCTGAAAGCCAAAGATCAAGATTGAAGAAAGCTGATATACATTTTTGTAGGAAAGGTGACGTCCTTCTTCTCGTATGGAAAGAATAGCGGGGTGTCAGAATGATATCATAATTCGTGACGCATCTATTTAAAATACTGTGACAAAAAAAACATATATTGAACCCTTTGTGTGTAAATGAATACATTATCCACATGAAAGTAGTTGATCGCGCGGATAAGTATCTTTCATACTGCACTATTCTAAGTAAATCAATGGAAGCGGCAAAACAAGTCGTTCTTTCTCTAAAAAACTTGTCACTCGTTTAGAGTTTTCAGTATAAATTATTTTCCCTTTCCGTTTTGAAATACTAATAACTGGCTATTATAACGAAGGCGCCCCAGACCCAAAGAAACATATTCTCAGCCCATACCCTAGTGGAATAACGTAAAGAGTCAACTGGTCGGCTGTCAGATGACATGAGGTAATATGAACATACACCCATTTCAGACAATAGAAAGAAAAATTTCCTAACACATCCTGTATAGTTTGTGCTGCCAGCGACGAAAAAGATGAAGCAAGGTATATTTGCAAATTTAGGGCGGTTACGCTTCACATGGAGACATGTTTTACTCTGTAATAAAAAAAAAAATATTAGGTACTTTTGTTTACGTATAGGGACTAAGCTAAATACAGAACATGAAATAATAAAAACTGTGAAGATAAGGTCTCCTCGACAAATCAAACTCAGTGACAAGGTTTGCGAATTTTCTGTGTGTCTCTGTGGAGTGCTAACTGGACATTAGCAACACTAAATACTACAACAAATGAACAGATCAACAAATGGGCACTGCAGAGTTGTACTTGTGTGATATAATACATTTAATGTTGTGTACACTAATATGGTTGATTACGATGAACATATTTAAATGTAGTTTACAATTACGTTATGAATGTAGCTTATAAGAAGTGATAGTTTTCTGCATGCATGCATGAAAGATCGTTGTTTCGTAATGTACAGAAACGTTTCAAGTTCAAGCACCGACACTAACCTAAGTTGGAACTAACATACCCCGTCCTTAATGTGTAAAGGAAGTTTGTGTCATTTACATTCACTGACATTTTTAAGTCGTCACGATTTTAGTTTTTTTTGTCAACTTGTCGTCGACAGGCTGTACATGTCTGGGAAAAACTGTTTGGTCCAAATGTACTGGACTGTCGAAGTCTTCGTCTGGGATATATAATGTATCTGATGACAGGCCTAGCTACGACCGATCTTTCACAAACGATGTTTTGTCGAGCCTTTCAAACAATGTAAAGCGAATAATCTCAGAAAACTGTATTACAACAGAAGCTCGTACTAATGTGCAGCAGATCATGGTGGAACAGATAGTGCAAGCAAAACTCTTGTGACAATATGTAATGCGTGACGTGTGGGTCAATAAAGTTGAATTACTTTTAAAAATACACGTAAGTTGATGGGCGCTAATCATGCATTATTACTTGTGTGTTAAAAATAATGCATAATAATGCGCACATAATCAGTGTAATTTTTTAAAGCACTTTTTTAACAGGTCTGGTAATTTAATACGAGTCTTACACAATGGGTAACAGAAAATATCACAAAATTAAGTATTTTCCGTTGTGAAAGGTGCCTGGATGCAGCAAATTTTCCCAAAACTCGACATCCTCATATTTCAACATTTCAGAAAAGTTAATTAATCCTTTTTTTCTACTGCGTGGTTCAAGCTTAGAACACAAAATTTTAAACTTAAATTCAATAGCTTTTACACTCGAATGTGTTTCTTGTCGGACAACAACACAACATTCTACAAAGTAAACCAGTTGTTTGCTGAGTGACTTTTCGAAAACAGTCCATATTGTCGGGCGCAATTCCCTTTAATCTTCAGCTATTGTTTCGCTACAAAATTAGTAGCTGTTTTTCTTGTGGGAACATCGTCATTAAGATTCACAATACTCAGAAACAGCCCAGGAGGGAAAAAGTGGAAGACAAACCCGGAATCGTGAACGTCAAAAAGGTAAGAAGTACACAATTGCACCCTCAGATGAAGATCTGAATGTAGACTTAAACCATACGGAAACAACAAAGGAAGCAGCATGCAAAGGATGATTTTAGTGTTTGAGTTTTTTTTCAGTTTAGAAACAGCCTTTGGTGAATAAGACAAAGGTCGAAGAGGATTATCCCTCACTATGAAACATGATCTTGCCTAAAAGATCCAGAGGAAAGGAAGTCGATAACAGTAACCCAAAATATGTGTCAGCCTCATACAACGTAAAAGAAGAAGGCCGAGAGATTTCCTCAACAATCACTAACGGCACAGGTGACTATGATTTTGTTCTTAGCCCAAACAGAAAGTTAATAGAACGAAAATGATTGCGTGAACGGGCAATATTTACTTCAGATATATTTTTCCAGGAGTGACTGGAGGCAGAGTCTGACTATTGTCAAAATGTATGAGCTGGAGGTTGCAGTATTAAGAAGATGCAAGATGGACCAGCGCGCAAGCTGCAAGCACTGGACAAATAGCAGACACGGCACATTACGGTGAAAGAAATTAAGTATAAATGAAGATCTTCTCACTGCTCTCGAAATAAAATTAAGCGGTCATATCTTCCACCACACTTAAACCTTAAACAATAATACATGACAGGTACAATGCTTCTCTAGTCAAACAAAGGTTGTTAGGTTGCTCTGTTTTGAAGTATTAGAGGTATTCTACAAATGTTTCAAGCTGAGCTTTGAAAATTCTCACACAAAATCATCATACAGATATTTGTTGATCTGGTCCACACTCTGCCATAGAGCTAAGGTCATGTCAACATTTGAAATTAAATACTAATATAAGAACCGATTATAAGTAGCACAAAATAAGGGCAAAAATTATTTTCTGTTTTAAATGAAAATAAAGACAGTACTCCTTTTTTCGACTTCCAGCAGAATCAGTTATTACCCAAATTGTCAATTGGAGAAGTATTTTACTCCAGATATGTCTGGTTCTACAACTGAGTGACCTTAAAATATTCACGAAAGAAAGCAGACGAAGTAGTTAGCTACACATGTATTGAAACTGGCTCAGAAAGGCGGCAAATGAAATTCCATTTTCTACAAGAGACTATTTGAATTATTTAGAGCGTGATTTAAGTAAAGAAGGTGCAGAAAATCTAAGTGTCGTTAATTTCTTACTGCTGCTACTCCCAAGACAAAAACTTCACAATGCTTGTGAGTTGTAAATGGAACCTCAAACGTACCTAAAGAACTTTATCATCATTATCCAGTACACTGACATAGCTATTATTCCCCTGATAGGAGTTTTGGCTCTATTGAAAAAGAAATAAGAAAACATAAAACACTCACTCTGCCCAGAGTGGACTATAACCTTTTGGAAATTTTATAGTGTAAAGTTTAGGGTAAAGCGTGGTGCAGCTACGATACGAACTCGGTCTCAAAACGTATAATAAAAACCAAGTTGCTTTATAAGGAATATGAGGTTGGTTGGTTTGGTTGAGGGGACCAAACAGCGAGGTCGTCGGTTCCATTGGATGAGTCATGGATGAGGAAGGAAGACGGCTGTGCCCTTCCAAAGGAGCTATCCAGCCATTTGCCTGAAACGATGTAGCGAAATCAAGGAAACCCTAAGCCAGGAGGGCCGGACGCGGGTTTGAACCATCGTCTTCCCAAATCCGAGTCCAGTGTGCTAACTACTGCGCCACATCGGTCAGTGACATTTGCCTCAAGAGTAATGCATTGTGTAATAAGACCTAAGACCGGGACGCAATGTCTTTTTCAAAATGCCTACTTTGCTTCACTGGTAGATGCTTAAACTTCGAAAGAAAAGGGCTTTAGTGATTCTGAGGCACCTCAGCTTCCATCCGTGGATTACATAAGCATAAATAAGTGTAATAACACGAAGAGATTTATACCTGATTCTGAAACTGGGTGAGAGTAAAGTATAGGGTTCTGTTCAATAGTTGGGACTCTGATTTAACTGAAGACGAAATTCTATATTTTGACAAAACTTTCCATTAAAGAAGACTGTGTTTCTGTATTGTTTTGGGTTTCACACAGAATTAAATCTAAACATTGTAATTAAATATGTACTATTGTTTTGTTGTTGTTGTGGTCTTCAGTCCTGAGACAGGTTTGATGCAGCTCTCCATGCTACTCTATCCAGTGCAAGCTTCTTCATCTCCCAGTACCTGCTGCAACCTACATCCTTCTGAATCTGCTTAGTGGACTGATCTCTTGGTCTCCCTCTACGATTTTTACCCTCCACGCTGCCCTCCAATGCTAAATTTGTGATCCCTTGATGCCTAAACTTCTCTTCTCCCCAGTCCTATTCAATACCTCCTCATTAGTTACGTGATCTACCCACCTTATCTTCAGCATTCTTCTGTAGCACCATATTTCGAAAGCTTCTATTCTCTTCCTGTCCAAACTGGTTATCGTCCATGTTTCACTTCCATACATGGCTACACTCCACACAAATACTTTCAGAAACGACTTCCTGACACTTAAATCTATACTCGATGTTAACAAATTTCTCTTCTTCAGAAACGCTTTCCTTGCCATTGTCAGTCTACATTTTATATCCTCTCTACTTCGACCATCATCAGTTATTTTACTCCCTAAATAGCAAAACTCCTTTACTACTTTAGGTGTCTCATTTCCTAATCTAATCCCCTCAGCATCACCCGATTTAATTTGACTACATTCCATTATCCTCGTTTTGCTTTTGTTGATGTTCATCTTATATCCCCCTTTCAAGACACTGTCCATTCCGTTCAACTGCTCTTCCAAGTCCTTTGCTGTCTCTGACAGAATTACAATGTCATCGGCGAACCTCAAAGTTTTTATTTCTTCTCCATGGATTTTAATACCTACTCCAAATATTTCTTTTGTTTCCTTTACTGCTTGCTCAATATACAGATTGAATAACATCGGGGAGAGGCTTCAGCCCTGTCTCACTCCTTTCCCAACCACTTCTTCCCTTTCATGCCCCTCGACTCTTATAACTGCCATCTGGTTTCTGTACAAATTGTACATAGCCTTTCGCTCCCTGTATTTTACCCTTGCCACCTTCAGAATTTGAAAGAGAGTGTTCCAGTTAACGTTGTCAAAAGCTTTCTCTAAGTCTACAAATGCTAGAAACGTAGGTTTGCCTTTTCTTAATCTTTCTTCTAAGATACGTCGTAAGGTTAGTATTGCCTCACGTGTTCCAACATTTCTACGGAATCCAAACTGATCTTCCCCGATGTTCGCTTCTACCAGTTTCTCCATTCGTCTGTAAAGAATTCGCGTTAGTATTTTCCAGCTGTGACTTATTATACTGATAGTTCGGTAATTTTCACATATGTCAACACCTGCTTTCTTTGGGTTTGGAATTATTATATTCTTCTTCCCCCCCATGAACCATGGACCTTGCCGTTGGTGGGGAGGCTTGCGTGCCTCAGCAATACAGATAGCCGTACCGTAGGTACAACCACAACAGAGGGGTATCTGTTGAGATGCCAGACAAACGTGTGGTTCCTGAAGAGGGGCAGCAGCCTTTTCAGTAGTTGCAAGGGCAACAGTCTGGATGATTGACTGATCTGGCCTTGTAACAATAACCAAAACGGCCTTGCTGTGCTGGTACTGGGAACGGCTGAAAGCAAGGGGAAACTACGGCCGTAATTTTTCCCGAGGGCATGCAGCTTTACTGTATGATTAAACGATGATGGCGTCCTCTTGGGTAAAATGTTCTGGAGGTAAAATAGTCCCCCATTCGGATCTCCGGGCGGGGACTACTCAAGAGGATGTCGTTATCAGGAGAAAGAAAACTGGCGTTCTACGGATCGGAGCGTGGAATGTCAGATCCCTTAATCGGGCAGGTAGGTTAGAAAATTTAAAAAGGGAAATGGATAGGTTAAAGTTAGATATTGTGGGAATTAGTGAAGTTCGGTGGCAGGAGGAACAAGACTTTTGGTCAGGTGACTACAGGATTATAAACACAAAGTCAAATAGGGGTAATGCAGGAGTAGGTTTAATAATGAATAGGAAAATAGGAATGCGGGTAAGCTACTACAAACAGCATAGTGAACGCATTATTGTGGCCAAGATAGATACGAAGCCCACACCTACTACAGTAGTACAAGTTTATATGCCAACTAGCTCTGCAGATGACGAAGAAATTGAAGAAATGTATGATGAAACAAAAGAAATTATTCAGATAGTGAAGGGAGACGAAAATTTAATAGTCATGGGTGACTGGAATTCGAGTGTAGGAAAATGGAGAAAGAGGAAGCGGCCTGGTAGAATTTTGCACAGAGCACAACCTAATCATAGCTAACACTTGGTTCAAGAATCATAAAAGAAGGTTGTATACATGGAAGAAGCCTGGAGATACTCACAGGTTTCAGATACATTATATAATGGCAAGACAGAGATTTAGGAACCAGGTTTTAATTTGTAAGACATTTCCAGGGGCAGATGTGGACACTGACCACAATCTATTGGTTAAAACTGAATAAACTGCAAATAGGTGGGAATTTGAGGAGATGGGACCTGGATAAACTGACTAAACCAGAGGTTGTACAGTGTATCAGAGAGCATAAGGGAATGGGGGGAAAAATACAGTAGAAGAGGGATGAAGTATTGAAGGCAGCAGAGGATCAAGTAGGTAAAAAGATGAGGACTAGTAGAAATCCTTGGGTAACAGAAGAAATATTGAATTTAATTGATGAAAGGAGAAAATATAAAAATGCAATAAATGAAGCAGGCAAAAAGGAATACAAATGTCTCAAAAATCAGATCGACAGGAAGTGCAAAATGGCTAAGCAGTGATGGATAGAGGACAAAAGTAAGGATGTAGGGGCTTATCTCACGAGGGGTAAGATAGATAGTGCCTACAGGAGAAAAGACAACCACTTGTATGAATATCAAGAGCTCGGATGGAAACCCCGTTCTAAGCAAAGAAGGGAAACCAGAAAGGTGGAAGGAGTATATAGGTCTATACAAGGGCGATGTATTTGAGGACAATATTATGGAAATGGAAGAGGATGTAGATGAAGATGAAATGGGAGATATGATACTGCGTGAAGAGTTTGACAGAGCACTAAAAGACCTGAGTCGAAACAAAGCTCCAGGAGTAGACAACATTCCATTAGAACTACTGACAGCCTTGCGAGAGCCAGTCCT
Source organism: Schistocerca piceifrons (assembly GCF_021461385.2). Lineage (NCBI taxonomy): Eukaryota > Metazoa > Arthropoda > Insecta > Orthoptera > Acrididae > Schistocerca > Schistocerca piceifrons. The sequence goes on along the minus strand of NC_060139.1, from coordinate 158,044,149 downwards.
GACAAAACTCTACCATCTGGTGAGCAAGATGTATGAGACAGGCGAAATACCCTCAGACTTCAAGAAGAATATAATAATTCCAATTCCAAAGGAAGCACCTGTTGGCAGATCTGAAAATTAGCGAGCTATCAGTTTAATAAGTCACGGCTGCAGAAAACTAACGCGAATCCTTTACATACGAATGGAAAAACTAGTAGAAGCTGACCTCGGGGAAGATCAGTTTGGATTCCGTAGAAATATCGGAACACGTGAGGCAGTACTGACCCTACGACTTATCTTAGAAGCTTGATTTAGGAAAGTCAAACCTACATTTCTAGCATTTGTAGTTTTAGAGAAAGCTTTGGCAATGTTGACTGGAATACTCTCTATCAAATTCTGAAGGTGGCAGGGGTAAAATACAGGGAGCGAAAAGCGATTTACAATTTGTACAGAAACCAGATGGCAGTTATAAGAGTCGAGGGACATGAAAGGGAAGCATTGGTTGGGAAGGGAGTGAGACAGGGTAGTAGCCTCTCCACCGTGTTATTCAATCTTTATATTGAGCAAGCAGTGAAGGAAACAAAAGAAATATTTGGAGTAGGTATTAAAATCCATGGAGAAGAAATAAAAAATTTGAGGTTCGCCGATGACATTGTAATCTGTCAGAGACAGCAAAGGACTTGGAAGAGCAGTTGAACTGAATGGTTAGTGTCTTGAAAGGACGAACATCAACAAAAGCAAAACAAGGATAATGGAACGAAGTCGAATTAAATCGTGTGATGCTGAGGGAATTAGATTAGGAAATGAGAGACTTAAAGTAGTAAAGGAGTTTTGCTACTTGGGAGGCAAAATAACTGATGATGGTCGAAGTAGAGAGGATATAAAATGTAGACTGGCAATGGCAATGAAAGCGTTTCTGAAGAAGAGAAATTTGTTAACATTGAGTATAGGTTTAAGTGACAGGAAGTCGGTTCTGAAAGTATTTGTATGGAGTGTAGCCATGTATGGAAGTGAAACATGGACGATAAATAGTTTAGACAAGAAGAGAATAGAAGTTTTCGTAATGTGGTGATACAGAAGAATGCTGAAGATTAGATGGGTAGATCACATAACCAATGAGGAAGTATTGAATAGGATTGGGGAGAAGAGAAATTTGTGGCACAACTTGACTAGAAGAAGGGATCGGTTGGTAGGACATGTTCTGAGGCATCAAGGGATCACCAGTTTAGTATTAGACGGCAGCGTGGAGGCTACAAATCGCAGAGGGATATCAAGAATACACTAAGCAGATTCAGAAGGATGTAGGTTGCAGTAGGTACTGGCCTCATTCTGCCAACGGCCTTGTCAAAGAGGGCGGAGGAGCGGATAGAGGTTCAGGGCCCTCCCTTCTCCCAGGCGTAGGAAATTGTCCCTAAAGGAGGAAGAATCAGCAATGATCAACGACATGAGGATGCAGAAGGCAATGGAAACCACTGCATTAAAGACACGTAACGTGTATCCACAGGACATGTAGCCTGTAATTGAAGAAGTGTCATGATGATCTCTCCATAGGCAAAAGATTCCGGAATAGTCCCCCATTCGGATCTCCGGGAGGGGACTGCCAAGAGGGTGGTTACCATGAGAAAAAGATTGAATAATCAACGGAAGGATAACGTTCTACGAGTCGGGGTGTGGAATGTCAGAAGCTTGAACGTGGTAGGGAAACTAGAAAATCTGAAAAGGGAAATGCAAAGGCTCAATCTAGATATAGTATGGGTCAGTGAAGTAAAGTGGAAGGAAGACAAGGATTTCTGGTCAGATGAGTATCGGGTAATATCAACAGCAGCAGAAAATGGTATAGCAGGTGTAGGATTCGTTATGAATAGGAAGGTAGGGCAGAGGGTGTGTTACTGTGAACAGTTCAGTGACCGGGTTGTTCTAATCAGAATCAACAGCAGACCAACACGGACAACGATAGTTAAGGTATACTTGCCGACGTCGCAAGCTGAACACGAACAGATAGTGAAAGAGTATGAGGATATTGAAAGGGTAATGCAGTATGTAAAGGGGAAAGAAAAACTAATAGTCATGGGCGACTGGAATGCAGTTGTAGGGGAAGGAGTAGATGAAAAGGTTACAGGAGAATATGGGCTTGGGACAAGAAATCAAAGAGGAGAAAAACTAATTGAGTTCTGTCACAAGTTTCAGCTAGTAATAGCGATTACCCTGTTCAAGAATCACTTGAAAAAGGCCGGGAGATACGGGACGATTTCAATTAGATTACATCATGGTCAGACAGAGATTCCGAAATCAGATACTGGATTGTAAGGCGTACCCAGGAGCAGATATAGACTCAGATCACAATATAGTAGCGATGAAGAGTAGGTTGAAGTTCAAGACATTAGTCAGCAAGAATCAATACGCAAAGAAGTCGGATATGGAAGTACTAAGGAATGACGAGATACGTTTGAAGTTCTCTAACGCTATAGATACAGCAATAAGGAATAGCGCAGTAGCCAGTACAGTTGAAGAGGAACGGACATATCTAAAAAGGGCCATCACAGAAGTTGGGAAGGAAAACATAGGTACAAAGAAGGTAGCTGCGAAGAAACCATGGGTAACAGAAGAAATAATTCAGTTGATTGATGAAAGGAGGAAGTACAAACATGTTCCGGGAAAATCAAGAATACAGAAATACAAGTCGCTGAGGAATGAAATAAACAGGAAGTGCAGGGAAGCTAAGACGAAATGGCTACAGGAAAAATGTGAAGACATCGAAAAGATATGATTGTCGGAAGGACAGACTCAGCATACAGGAATGTCAAAACAAACTTCGGTGACATTAAAAGCAACGGTGGTAACATTAAGAGTGCAACGGAAATTCCACCGTTAAATGCAGAGCAGAGAGAAGATAGGTGGATAGAATAAATTGAAAGCCTCTATGAGGGTGAAGATTTGTCTGATGTGATAGAAGAAGAAACAAGAGTCGATTTAGATGAGATTGGGTATCCAGTATTAGAATCGGAACTTAAAAGAGCTTTGGAGGACTTACGGTCAAATAAGGCAGAAGGGATAGATAACATTCCATCAGAATTTCTAAAATCATTAGGGGAAGTGACAACAAAACGACTATTCACGTTGGTGTGTAGAATATATGAGTCTGGCGACATACCATCTGACTTTCGGAAAAGCATCATCCACACAATTCCGAAGATGGCAAGAGCTGACAAGTGTGAGAATTATCGCATAATCAGCTTAACACCTCATGCATCGAAGCTGCTTACTAGAATAATATACAGAAGAATGGAAAAGAAAATTGAGAATGTGCTAGGTGACGATCAGTTTGGTTTTAGGGAAAGTAAAGGGACGAGAGAGGCAATTCTGGCGTTACGGCTAATAATGGAAGCAAGGCTATAGAAAAATCAAGACACGTTCATAGGATTTGTCGACCTAGAAAAAGCGTTCGACAATGTAAAATGGTGCAAGCTGTTCGAGATTATGATAAAAGTTGGGGTAAGCTATAGCGAGAGACGGGTCATATACAAAATGTATAACAACTAAGATGGAATAATAAGAGTGGACGATCAAGAACGAAGTGCTCGTATTAAGAAGGGTGTAAGACAAGGCTGTTGCCTTTCGCCCCTACTCTTCAATCTGTACATCGAGGAAGCAATGATGGAAATAAAAGAAAGGTTCAGGAGTGGAATTATAATACAAGGTGAAAGGATATCAATGATACGATTTGCTGATGATATTGCTGTCCTGAGTGAAAGTGAAGCAGAATTAAATGATCTGCTGAATGGAATGAACAGTCTAATGAGTACACAGTTTGGTTTGAGAGTAAATCGGAGAAAGACGAAGGTAATGAGATGTAGTAGAAATGAGAACAGCGAGAAACTTAACTTCAGGATTGATGGTCACAAAGTCAATGAAGGTTAGGAATTCTGCTACCTAGGCAGTAAAATAACCAATGACGGACGGAGCAAAGAGGACTCGCTGTGGCATAAAAGGCATTTCTGGCCAAGAGAAGTCTACTAATATCAAAAACCGGCCTTAATTTGAGGAAGAAATTCCTGAGGAAGTACGTCTGGAGTACAGCATTGTATGGTAGTGAAACATGGACTGTGGGAAAACCGAAACAGAAGAGAATCGAAGCATTTGAGATGTGGTGCTATAGACGAATGTTGAAAAGTAGGTGGACTGATAAGGTAAGGAACGAGGAGGTTCTACGCAGAATCGGAGAGGAAAGGAATATGTGGAAAACACTGATAAGTAGAAGGGACAGGATGATAGGACATCTGCTAAGACATGAGGGAATGACTTCCATGGTACTAGAGGGAGCTGTCGAGGGCAAAACTCTAGAGGCAGACAGAGATTGGAATACGTCAAGCAAATAATTGAGGACGTAGGTTGCAAGTGCTACTCTGAGATGGAGAGGTTAGCACAGGAAAGGAATTCGTGGCGGGCCGCATCAAACCAGTCAGCAGACTGATGACCTAAAAAAAAGAAAAGGTACTGGGAGATGAAGAAGCTTGCACAGGATAGAGTAGCATGGAGATCTGCATCAAACCATCTCGGGACTGAAGACCACAACAACAACATTATAGCTTGAGGGACGCTGGTCATCCACATGAACATTGTTGCTATTATCTGAAACAAAACGTTTGTTACTCTAATGCTTTCCTAGACTGAATCCAACTCATTTGCTCTAGTTTTAGGAAACGAATTATAGAGCAATTTGCTTTCTATCCAGCGTACTTACCTGCAAAAAGCAAACAATCTCCAGACTTTTAATTTGTGTAATATATGTCAAAGGTAAAAGAATCTAAGACGCAGTGTAGCAGAGACCCTGAGATGAGTAAGGAAGATTTGGGGAATGATATTGGTGACTCACAGAACGAATGTCGTGTTCATTAAAATAGTCATGGCTTGGGAACTGAAAAAATGTGTCAGAAAATGATGAATTTGAAGCAGAGGAAGAAGCAATTGCTAAATGGAGATAAAGGAAGTTAGAATATGATCTTGTAAGACTGTTACGCAATTATCTAGATCCAAAAATGGACTCGTATAACAAAGACAACAATAAATATTATGAAGTTATATTTACAGGAAAATATAATGCCCATTATTGCCAAATGTACAAATATTTACACAACTGAAATAATGATTAATTTTCTAGGAAACGGAAAGGTAAAGAGACAGATGATAGAGAGATCAGAGCTTTCGTTGGCATGTAATATCTGTGTGAATCTCTGAGACATTCTGGGAAGAGTTTATTGAAGCTATAGGATAAATAAAACTGCAATGTATTCATGCTACGTACACATGATTGAAAACCGAATCAGGCTGCACTTGGCATGTCTGAAGTTTGACACTATCGTTGACAGTATTGCTCGCAGAATGACAAGATGACTGCCATTAGAAAGGTATTAGAGCTATTTCCGAACAGTTTCAAAAAGTATTTATCGCTTCGGTATACCTTACTGTATGTGTGTATTAAGTGTTTCACATAGTTGTGCAGCAAGTGCATTATATTACATTTAAATAAAACACTTCTCATCTCATTCATATACACCGTTCGATGTGTCCAAATACACTGTTTGTATCGTGGATGACAAGTGTCATCCTCGCTGGTGACTGGGTCAGAAATAATCGAACAAGGAGTGGAGAGTTATCGTCTTTTTGTGATATTATCTAAAAAATATAATTAGGAGGCCACTGAATTTCTTTGCATAGCATTTATATTCATAATACCTAATTTAATAACGGTACCAAAAACCATGCATTAAGAAGTGGATATGTATCTTCTCTAATGACCATCAATTGTTCCTTCAGAAATCCCTATCTACACAGAAAAGTGTGAGGTGATCTACATGAGTTCCAAAAGAAATCCTTTGGAATTCGATTACACGATAAATAGTACAATTCTCAAGGCTGGGTGTTAAAATTGCGAACAACTTCAGTTGGAAAGACCACATAGATAATATTGTGGGGAAGGCGAGCCAAAGGTTGCGTTTCATTGGCAGGACACTTAGAAGATGCAACAAGTCCACTAAAGAGACAGCTTACACTACACTCGTTCGTCCTCTGTTAGAATATGCAGCGCTGAGTGGGATCCTTACCAGGTGGGATTGACGGAGGACATCGAAAGGGTGCAAAAAAGGGCAGCTCGTTTTGTATTTTCACGTAATAGTCGAGAGAGTGTGGCAGATTGATACGCGAGTTGGGATGGAAGACATTAAAGCAAAGACGTTTTTCGTCGCGGGGAGATCTATTTACGAAATTTCGGTCACAAACTTTCTTTTCCGAATGCGAAAATATTTTGTTGAGCACAACCTACATAGGTAGGAGTGATCATCAAAATAAAATAAGAGAAATCAGAGCTCGAACAGAAAGGTTTAGGTGTTCGTTTTCCCGCGTGCTGTTCGGGAGTGGAATGGTAGAGAGATAGTATGATTGGGGTTCTATGAACCCTCTGACAAGCACTTAAATGTGAATTACAGAGTAGTCATGTAGATGTAGTTGTAGATGTAGATAATTAGTATTAAATTATTCATATTTTTTGCATCAACGATATTGAGTACAACTAAAATGTACCACTCCTGTTCAATTTAGAAAATAGCGTTTGTTGATTTTTGTTAAAGCGGACATCAGTTACTTTGAAAACTGCAGGCAGTGCCACTGGGTGGCCCCTAGCAGTGCGCGGCGCGGAACATGCGCTACTCGTGCCGCACGGATAAACAAACAGCCTGTGGCAACGCGCTGAATCGCCGTCAGCCGCCGCCAGCTTCCCGTTGTAGCGAAGCCCCGCGCGGCGTCGGATTGCGCCGGGGTGTGGACCGCTACACGGCACGGTGGGTTGGAGGCCGGCGGCACGCGCAGCCCGCGGCCACGTGTCAGCGCGCGCGGCCTCACGTGTCACCGCCTCGGGCCGCGCGATCCCTCTCGCCGCTGTGACCACCACGTGTCGCTCTGCGGTTAGGTGTTAATTTGCCGTGCACCGGGGCCGACCGTGGCGCCTCAACAGCGACGGATGACGACTTCCGGTCCTGAGGGCCTTTAGCTCTGCTGCGTTTCTGGCTCATCACATTGAGAGGGGCCTGGTGCCTCTCGTTGACTTTCAGATTTGTGAGCAATTGTCTGCTACCCATCACTTTATACCGTGTTCCTTTTAGTTCCCTTTCTTGTCTGTCCGTTTGGTACAAAGTTTGCCACTGATTTTAAACCAACTTCCCGATAAGCTAGAGGCTTGGAAATTTTAGCATAGCTCAGAAATGAATTACAATGAAATATTAACTCGCTTTCTTGTCGACCTTTTCGGTAGGGGCGAGGGTGGGAGTGTAAATGTTTGGTAATGCCTGATATCTTGGCTCCTCTGCAGGACAGGCATGTCGTGGGGATAATATTGGAATGCGTTGCAGAGGGTATGAAAGCTAACGGGAACGCCTGAGCAGAGAGAGTGAGAAAGATGAGTTGGAAGCGCTTTGTTGTCTGTCTGTTAGGTACAAATCTTGCACTTCATTTTAAACTAACTACCAGATGAGCTACAGACATGAAGTTTTACACACAGTTCAGAACTGGCTAATGCAATATTAACTCACTCTCCTGCCTGGTGTGTGGCGAAGGGTAGTTTGTGTACCACTGCAACTTCCCCATTTTCCTATTACAGTTGTGACTATTTAACAGGAAGTACCATTCAGGATAAACCTCCACCTGACATTGGATCTTTATACCTTTTACCTTCACAAGCATTTTTAACATTTACATGGAAGGATGGAATATATCATCTGAGTCAGATGAAGACAAACTGATATAAACCCGAAATTTAGCACATGTCTCTGCTGTAATCTGATCAGAGTATTTGAAATGGATTTAAAAGTGTCGTATCCACAAGACTAAAGCTAAGAAAATAATTATTTAAATAAAAGTTCATTTTAAACAGCCACATTTTTCGATTATACTATAAACTATAAAATAATTTCTCCTAGCCAATTACAGATTCATAAGCTCAGTCAGATGCCTCTGATAATTTTTGATTGTGGATCTTTAATACTTGTAAGATTTAAAACTAAAAACGTGGGGCACATCCATTACATAATTTATGCAAGAATTTACTAATTTTACTAAGTGATGGATGAATGGTTTACCTCATTATTATAATTCCATGCTGCTTATGTTTTTCATTTTCAATCATACAAATGTAAAAAATCAATAATCAGACACTTGGAGGGCTGTGTCTATGGTATTGGGAATCTGTATAGTGCAAGGAGAAATTTATTTGTTCTTTTTTAGTACGATCTCAAAAGGTGATTATTAAATTCCCTTATTATTAAAATAATTATTTTATGTTCTTTATTGCTATTGCTCTAACTTCAGGCTTTCCACAAGTTTTTATCAACAGACAGATAAAGCAGTTATTATTTGCAGATCTGCACCTCAGAACTTAACAGGGTTGCCATGAGACATAAGCTTGAGCTAAAACAAACGCAAAGAAGAAAAATCACTAAAGTGTGATTGAAATTGCCAGAATCAATTACCCATCTTGCTGTAGCAGGATCTCCTTTTGAGAGTATGGAGCTATTATCGTTCCAAACATCTTCGCAATATACGTATATATATTTTGATAAAACAAAAGCCACTGCGAAAATAGCGGCTGGTCCCGGTGGAAGTTCGAGTCCTCCCTCGGGCATGGGTGTGTGTGTTTATCCTTAGGATAATTTAGGTTAAGTAATGTGTAAGCTTAGGGACTGATGACCTTAGCATTTAAGTCCTATAAGATTTCACACACATTTGAACATTTGAACTGAGAAAAAAACAAAACGAGAAATGGATGGTTCAAATATAAAATCGTCGATACGTACATATGGACGCAAGCAACATGTGGATTTATTGCTTCTTCTCTTGGAGAAACAGCGATCCAATGTAAAAGAAGTTCTCACTACAGTCGACTACAGCACTGTGGATCTACATATTTCCTGTGATGCTCTGTATGGCATCGCTGGTGGAACTTCTTATTCTGGTCGCCACATTCTCTGCATTATGAAGAGCAACGAAGATAACCCTTCCTCAACGCGATCGTCGAGGAGATCAGCAGTTTCCCTGACTGAGACGCTATCGCCGCCTACCTGCACCTCAGGACTGTAGTAGGACCGTATACAGAGGACACGGCTAATGTATCCGCACTTTTATCTTCTTGATAGCCACAATCTTTGACCTCGAATGTGACATTCATAAGTGGCGAAGCATACGATAGGTCCAAAGTAGGATTTTAGTAAGTTTTCCGTCAGTCCTACGTTCCACTCAGGCATGAAAAATCCATAAGAAGTATCCCATCCTGTCTCTCACTGGATGGTGCTTGGCGTTATAGCTTTGTTGGTCTTGCTCCCTGGCGTGCACTGTCCATCCAGCTGTGTTGCTTCTTCGATCTTGGTGATGAGGTATTTCATGTAGTCACCATGATTACTGTCTGTTTCAAATGAGACTAGTGCATCTACTGGTCTAGCGATCGTGGAACAGAAAGAACGGTGTGCATCGTGTGGTGTCTTGCTTTGCGGTGTTGAATACGAATGTCGTGATGGATAGTACTTTGTCCCAATATTTCCGTTAGAACATCAAGACCGGTTCCATCAACATGTTATTAACACGTTCTCTGAGACCAGTCGTTTGTTGGTGGTAGACAGTTGTCATCTTGTGGATCATGTCACAATACTGGTCTCGACTGGAAAACCTTTCCACGATCAGAGATCATCGCACAGGTCTTCCATGCGTCAAAGTGATGTCATCCATAAAACATATTCTAATTCCTGGAGCTTCGGCAACTGACACAGTGGGTGATTCAGTCCTTGCAAATTATTATCTACCCATTTACATTTGTTGGTACCGAGAACCTCTCCAAGAAATCGATTCCAGTTGGGTGGGATGATACATTTGCAGGCACAATTGGTAACAGTAGCCCTAGAGATCATTGTGGCACGTACTTCACTCGCTCTCATTCTTTACAATGGCTTACATAGAATCTAGTATATTTGTAGACTCCTGGCCTGTCTGATTAAGTCTAATGTCTACAAATATCCTAAGCGATCAGAAGTTGGGGCAAGACACAGGGGAATTACAGACATTGGCTGTGAGTGGGCGTTGATTTAAATCAATGGGGAAAGTTGAAAAATTGAGATGGACCGCTATTCGAACCTGGGTGTCCTGACTGCTAGGTCTCACTTAGCCATTTTAAATTCCTTTTGGTCATAATTCATGGTGCTATCTGTTCTTTTGAACACATCTGAAATCACACCATATATATATATATATATATATATATATATATATATATATATATATATATATATATAACAAAGAGAGAGCGAGAGAAGTTGGAGCATCATGGAAACACTTCACTATAGCCAGACCGTTTGTGAGCTTGGATAGTGATTAATCATTGCCACCTGATCTGAACTATATAGTTCCTCTTACACAAGTATCGTTTATTAACTACGAGTCATCATCATCAGTGTTCTGCCAAAAGGCAGGTTTTCACATGGTAGTTCTCCAGGCTGTCCGGTCTTCTGCCATCCTCTTCAGGTCTGCATAACTTCCTCTTCCCTTTATGTCGTCTATCATCTTGTATCTCCTTCTTCCTCTCAGTTCCCTCCCACAAACCAATCCTTCCAAAGCATCAAATAGCAAGCACTCCCTTCTCAATGAATGTCCCAAGCAGTTCATTTTCCTTTCTCTTACAACCTTCAGCAGACATTTTCTCTCACCAACCCTTTCCAATACTTTTTCAATACTCACTCTTTCCATCCACCTTATTCTCTCCATTCTCCTCCACAGCCACATCTCAGATGCTGCTAACCTTTTCTCATCCTCACGTCTCTGCGTCCATGTTTCTGCCCCATATAGTGCCACACTTCAGACAAAACATTTGCCAAGCCTTTTCCTTAGTTCTTTATCTAATTTTCCACCTAAGAGTCTCCTCTTTCTGTTGATTGCCTCCTTCCCTATGGCAATTCGTGGTTTCACCTCCTGGTGACATCTCAAGTCTTCAGTTATTGTGCTTCCAAGAAATTTAAATTCACTTACTTGGCTAATGGTAGAGTGTCCTATTTTAATATTGGACAGTCTGCGTCTTGTACTGATGACCATACTCTTTGTTTTGGCTGTGTTTATTAGCATCCCATATTCTACACAAGCTTCATTCAGAACTTTGAGCATGTTATTCACTGTCCGCTCACTTCCCGCCACTAATACCATGTCATCAGCAAATCTTATACATTCTATGCTCTTTCCAAAAATACATATTCCTCTTTTCCAGTCTAAGCTTTTCGCAATAATCTCTTCAAGGTATACGTTAAACAACAGTGAGGAAAGACAACAACCTTGTCTAACACGTCGTCCAATGCTGCTTCCTTCTAGTAGAGTAGAATACTCCTTTTATTGGTTCCTCATTATTCAAGGCTTCTGTTGCTTTCAGCAGTTATGGATATTCCCTCTTTTCAGCAACAATGTCTTTTAATGCAACGATGAGCGAAATTTAGTCCAGACTACTGTGTGTTGTCATATGACTCCTTGAAAGGCTGTTGGCTTTAGTATGAGTGCGACAGATTTATTATGTCACTGTAACATCATACTCCTGAATCCTCATTTTTTTCGTTCCAATGGGTCTAGGCTTGTCATTCGGCATAAAAGGTGGCTCCGTGAATGGTATGCCAAATGAATTTGGACGGAACTTTCCGATGGCTCAAACAACTGCATCACGTTCTTTCTCGGTTGTTGAACAGTTCTGTCGGACCCGGAGATTTCCTTGGAACTGTTAGGTGTCACCTTTGCAGCATCTTCTTTAATTTGTGCTAGTACTGACCCTATCCCACATATGCTAGCACTCGTGTAAAGTTTTGTCTCAGAATTCTCGGTATATAGTGCTCGGAAAGGAGAAGCAGTTAGCGCCTCATTAAGGACAAGGGAAAATCTTTCAAACACCGCATTCCAAGAAATTTTCCGCGTCCCTGCAATAGTTCTGGCAGCTGACGTTCCTTGGTAGAGAAGTCTTATACGAATTGTCAATAGCACGAGTACATTCAAAGAAAACTTCTCACGTCACGACTGTGCCAAGGCATCAGAAAATCTGTGACAGCTTTTATTTTCTCTGGATCAAAACACGGTCCATCGCCATTCACTATAGTTCGAAAGATTAATATTTCTTGTGCAGTAAAGAGGCGTTATTTCGCATTTAGTTGGAGGCCTGCAGCCTAAACTCTTTCAACACGTTTGACAGAGTCCTTAGAGGATCTTTAAATGTTTTCGAAAAAGCGATATCATCCATATAGCAAAGATATGTTGTCCACTTAAGGTGTCGAAGCAGGTGGTCCGTCATACGCTCCTAGGTAGCTCGAGTGTTACATAGTCCAATCAGAAAAAATGCCAGTTCCTAAAAACCGCTATGTGTTACTTAGTCAGCCCTTCCCCTGGCCAGCCTCATAAACCCTGATTTGCCAGTAGCCTGTCAGCATGTCCTCAGTTGAAAATTAATTTGCTCCTCTCAAGTAGACTAGGGAATCATCACGTCATGGCAACGGGTAGACATCTGTTTTCATGATTTTGTTCAGTCGTCGGTAATCTATGCAGAAACGTCATGTTCCATCCTTCTTCTTCACCAGGACCAAGAGAGAAGACTAAAAACGCGCAGCAAGTACTCGCATCAAGTACTCGAACTCCTCCCAGATTATCTATTGTTGAGATGGCGAAACATTAATCGAGCATTAACTAATTATGTGCGATCCCACGTTGATATCCTATTTTACCCTGCTTCACTTGGTATGTCTTTTCTCCATTAAGGATTTGGAAGCATAGTACAGAAAAGCTAACACTCACTGATGTTGGTCCTTGGTCAGGCTAGATGTGGCAGTCCGATGGTGGCTTCCTGACCTACGTTTTCGCTAGTGGTGGTGGAGTATGATCTTCGTCGATGGTAAGAAGCTGTCTTTCCTGGACAGATTCCGTTGTCGCTGGGGCATTCATAAACAGACGATAACATAAATACTCATTTATTCTTCAGTCTCAGCTGAACTCTTATAAATACTTGTATTTAGAAAATGTACAAATGAGAATGAAGGACAAATGAGAACTGTTTTAAATATCAGTACATTTGCAATTCTTTTGTGAGGAATATGTCAGTCATGGTGACCTAGGGACGAATTGAGGCTACCCGTGACAATTAGTGATCCAAGGTCTCCATTAGCTATCTGCAGTGCTTATGACTCTCGCTCGCATGTAACTTTCTTATGTGAGCCTCAGCAGCTTTTTGCACACGACAAAGCCTTCGTAGTTTAATTGTGCATCACGAATGGCGACTGGACCTCGACCGTAGATTACTGCCCAGAGCAATCGTTGTTATGTGTGCTTCTTGAAATAGCTTCGTCAATCTGGAGCTCCGATTTTCCACAGTCACATTTTCACATTGCTTGCGATGCCTGCAATAATGTTTTGACTACATTCTAATAAAAAGACGAATTCGAGGATCCGTGTTCTATCTGTCACAGTTATTCTTGGAATACATGTCCTGTCAGCTAGGCGTACTTCCAAATTTTTTCTTTCAGCGCGATGAGTTTCGTATCACGGATCATAGGCTTCTTCAGCTGGCGACGATAGGCATTCGAGCCGGCCGCGGTGGCCGTGCGGTTCTAGGCGCTCCAGTACGGAGCCGCGCTGCTGCTGCGGTCGCAGGTTCGAATCCTGCCTCGGGTATGGGTGTGTGTGATGTCCTTAGGTTAGTTAGGATTAAGTAGTTCTAAGTTCTAGGGGACTGAAGACCACAGCAGTTGAGTCCCATAGTGCTCAGAGCCATTTGAACCATTTTTTTGACAGGCATTCGCCATTACAGAAAAGGAACGTCTGGGTCGACTAGCACCCGAAAAGTTTGGACTTTGATGACGTCAGTGATATTTCCTGACTTCTTTGTCGTCAATGGACGATCTGCATCTGTGACTTTCATGATCATACATGGCCGTCTTATAGTTTTTCTGTCCTCGACGTCTAAGCGAACGGCTGATACCTCTATAAGGCGACAGGGAACGGTAAAAAGTTCTTGGGGAAGAGCTGCGTGTAGTGTACGCCGATGGGCTTCATCCCATTAGTCAACTTTAATCTCCTGCAGTTGACTGGCATGACTATAACTGTTATGATGGTTGGCGTCTGGCGGCTTAGTGCTCGCCAAAAACCCGTATTGCTTCTCTCTATTAGCCTACAACTTGCGCAGGGCGTCCACAGTGGACACATACCGTCGTGTTGCCTTGTGTCCTATGTCTGCTCTTCACAGGGACGCTATGTTTGGAGGAGGAGTTTGCTGAACCTGCTGAGGTCCAAGGCCGAGCAGGCCGAATCATTTTTCGGTAGTGCGTTCGACTGTTAGTGGATAATGTTGCTAGAAATCTGTACACCTCTTCTTCAGCTTTCTCTTTCACCTCCTGCATTAGATTTCGAAATTCGTGACCGCCGTCTCTTGCTTACTCGACCTGACAGTTCTGAATGCCCTAAAATGTTGTAGCTTCTCTATTACAACCTGGCGTATGAGAGCGGCGACGTCATGATGGGCTTCCACTACTGCCACAGAGACCACGTTCGGGAGTCGGTCATACCTCTTCCATCTCATTGTTTTCTGTTGCATTTCTTCCATGTGCTGGCTACAGTTGATGTATCCCTCTCTTGTCGTGGCAGCCTTTACCAGAAACGCTTGATGCATGTCTTCTCTGAATCGACTCATCAGTTGTGAGATTTTGTTTGACTGTCACATTCAGATACACAGTGTGGAATCGTGCCAAAACATTCTGTAGGCCTATATAGGACTGAGCCGGCTCCTCACGATGTTGGGCCCTGTACATCAATTTTTATTCCACAAAGCAGACTTTCTTCAGATTGTTGCAAACTTCTTCTTCTGTTTGACCAATTATTAACCTTCTCTTCATTGTTCTCGAACCACTGCTGCAATGCACCTTCCAAGTAAAGGTACACGTTAACCAAACACATCATACCATCCCACCTTTTGTGTGTCGTGACTCTCTCAAATCCTTTCAGCTGTTTCGTTGGGTCCCAGCCAGTGTCTCAGGAAACCCTGATTAATGCTGATGTGAAGCTGACTTATTGCTGTTTTAGTACCCATTGATTTCCTGAATAAACGTACCTTGGAACGATATACTACCTGCATTCCAGTTTCTGACTACATAGGCAACTGCTTTTACTTTACCTAACTGGAACCAAGGTGTCTCCAGCAAACCCTGACACCTCAGAAACAGAATTGTAAATTCAAAAGCAGGGTCGTCATTGAGCCGTTCCACGAGCTTCTCTATATATTGATGTGAGAGAGAGCTTGCTGCAAGTGCTGTTTGGCTGGTTTTACCTGTGACAAAACAGGAAATGAACCTCTGTCAGCTGCTGCAGAATCTCAGCAACAGTCAGTCACGAAACACTGTCCCCTGGCGTTGGTCGCTGAGTGGGCATGTACTGCAGTCATGGAGGTGCGATCACTGAGCAGCGAGGGCAGTAGCGAGTTACAGGCAACGAGTGCAGGCTCTCTGTCTCTTCACCTCCCTCGCTGCCACAGTCAGAGTACGCACCCTGGTGAATGAAATAATGTCAAGTTCAGATAAACATGCACATAGAAGTACCATGAGAATGCTAGCGTAATTATTAGTTGTGTTTGCAAGTCAATAAAAAGCCGCCATGACAGTGATCCTCGGTGTCGGCGACATCCTCTCGTTACCACGCATTCAGATCTGAAGCAAGCTATTTAGTTTGTTTTCCTCTTTATTTCTGTAGGATGTTACAGTAGTGTAATGGGTTCATAAGATGTCGGTGAGCTCCAGTGGTCTATGGGCATCGTCTCTGATTAGTATTGTACAAGTCCTAAGCCCTGGTTTCGAAACCTGCCACTGCTTAAATTTGGATTAATAATCAGAATGGTGACCGAAGACTTCCGGCATGAGAAGTCACCCTTACTCGGCAACGGCCTTGTCAAAGTGGGCGGATTAGCAGACGTAGGTTCAGAGAACTCTCTTGTCCTTGGTGTGGGAAACCGCCCCTAAAGAAAGAGGAGTCTTCAATGATCATCGGTATGAGGATGTAGAAGGCAATGGGAACCACTGCATTAATGACACATAACCTGTATCCACAGGACATCTGACTTGTAATTGAAAAAGTGTCATGACGATCTTCCCATTGGTAAAAGATCTCGGAATATGTCCCCATTTGAATCTCCGGGAGGGGACTGCCAATAGGGAGGTAACCATGAGAGAAAGATTAAATAACCAACAAAACGACAACATTTATGCGATGATGCCTCGATTTTCAGAAGCTTGAACGTGGTAGGGACGCGAGGAAATTTGGAAAGGGAAACACACTACTGGCCATTAAAATTGCTACACTAAGAAGAAATGCAGATGATAAAATGGTATTCATTGGACAGATATATTATAATAGAACTGACGTGTGATATATTTCTCAGGCAACTTGAGTGCATACATCCTGAAAAATCTGTACCCAGAACAACATCCTCTGGCCGTAATAACGGCCTTAATACGCCTGGGTATTGAGCCAAACAGAGCTTGGATGGCGTGTACAGGTACAGCTGCCCATGCAGCTTCAACACGATACCACAGTTCATCATGAGTAGCGACTGGCGTATTGTGAAGAGCCAGTTGCTCGGCCGCCATTGACCAGACATTTTCAATTGGTGAGAGTTCTGGAGAATGTGCTGGCCAGGGCAGCAGTCGAACATTTTCTGTATCCAGAAAGGCCCGTATAGGACCTACGACATGCGGTCGTGCATTATCCTGCTGAAATGAAGGGTTTCGCAGGGATCGAACGAAGGGTAGAGCCACGGGTCGTAACACATTTGAAATGTAGCGTCCACTGTTCAAAGTGCCGTCAATGCGAACAAGAGGTGACTGAGACATGTAAACAATGGCACCCCATAACATCACGCCGGGTGATACGACGAATACACGCTTCCAGTGTGCGTTCACCGCGATGTCACCAAACATCATGATGCTGTAAACAAAACCTGGATTCATCCGAAAATATGACGTTTTGCCATTCGTGCACCCAGGTTCGTCATTGAGTATACCATCGCAGTCGGTCCTGTCTGTGATGCACCGTCAAGTGTAACCGCAGTCATGGTCTCCAAGCTGATAGTCCATGCTACTCCAAACGTCATCGAACTGTTCGTGCAGATGGTTGCTGTGTTGCAAACTTCTGACTCAGGGATCGAGACGTGGCTGCAGGATCCGTTGCAGCCATGTGGATAAGATGCCTGTCACCTCGACTGCTAGTGATACGAGGCCGTTGGGATCCAGCACGGTGTTCCGTATTACCCTCCTGAAACCACCAATTCCATATTCTGCTAACAGTCATTAGATCTCGACCAACGCGAGCAGCAATGTCGCGATATGGTAAACGGCAATCGCGATAGGCTACAATCCGACATTTATCAAAGTCGGAAACGTGATGGTACGCATTTCTCCTCCTTACACGAGGCATCACAACAACGTTTTACCAGGCAACGACGGTCAACTGCTGTTTGTGTATGAGAAATCGGTTGGAAACTTTCCTCATGTCAGCACGTTGTAGGTGTCGCCACCGGCGCCAACCTTGTATGAATGCTCTGAAAAGCTAATCATTTGCATATCACTGCATCTTCTTCCTGTCGCTTACATTTCGCGTCTGTAGCACGTCATCTTCGTGGTATAGCAATTTAAATGGCCCGTAGCGTACAAAGTATCAATCTATATACAGAAGCTGTCAGTAAAGTGAAGTAGAAAGAAGACAACGATTTCTGGTTAGATAAGTGTAAGGTAATATTAACATCAGCAGAAAATCGTATAACGGGTGTGATATTCGTTATAAATACAAAGGTAGCGCAGAGAGTGTGTTACTGTGAACAGTTCAGTGATAGAGTTATTCTTATCAAAATCGACAGAAAAACAAACGCCGAAAACGATAGTTCACGTATACATGGGTACTTCACAAGCTGCAGATGAAGAGATGGGGAAAGTACATGAGGATATTGAAAGGGTGTAATGGTTCAACTGGCTCTGAGCACTATGGGACTTAACATCTGAGGTCATCAGTCCCCTAGAACTTAGAACTACTTAAACCTAACTAACTTAAGGACATCACATACATCCATGGCCGAGGCTGGATGCGAACCTGCGATAGTAGCGGTCACGAGGTTGCAGACTGAAGCTCCTAGAGCCGCACGGCCAAACCGGCCGGCTATTGAAAGGATAATAATGTACGTACAGAGAGATGAAAATCTCATGGACATGGGGGACAGCAATGTAGTTGTGGGGGAAGAGGGCCAAGAAAAGGCTTGGGGCAAGAAATGATAAAGAGTAATTGAGTTCTGTAATAAATTTCACCTAGTAATAGACAATACTCTGTTCAAGAACCACAAGTGAAGCAGATAGACTTGGAAAAGGTCGGGTCATACAGGAACATATCAGTTAGAATACATCACGCCCAGACAGAGACTTCGAAATCAGATACTAGATTGTAAGTAGTGCCCTACAGCAGATAGAGACTGAGATCACAATGTAATAGTGATGAAGGCTAGGCTGACATTTGAGAGACATGTCAGGAAGAATCAATACGCAAAGAAGTGGGATACGGAAGTACTAAAGAATGACAAGATACGCTTGGAGTTCTCTAAGGATTAAGAAGCGCAGGGACGAAATGGCTGCAAGAAAAAAGTGAAAATTCGAAAAAGAAATGATTGCCGGAAGGACTGACTCAGAATATGGGAAAGTGAAAACAGCCTTCGGTGAAATTAAAAGTACGGATGATACCATTAAGAGTGTAACGGGAATTCCTCTGTTGAATGCAGAGGAGAAAGCGGATAGGTGGAAAGAGTACATTGAAGATCTCTGTGAGGAGAAAGATTTTTCTGATGTGATAGAAGAAACAGGAGTCGATTTAGAATAGACAGGAAATAAAGTAATAAAATCAGAAATTAAAGGAGCTTAGGAGGGCCTAAGATCAAACAAGGCAGACGGAATAGATAACATCCCATTGGAATTTCTAAAATCATTGGGGGAAGTGGTAACAAAATGATTACTCACGTTGGTGTGTAGAACGTATGAGTATAGCGACATACCATTTGCCTTTTGTATCGACACAATTCCACACAATTCCGAGCTGACACACGCGAGAACTATTGCACAATCAGCTTAACAGCTCACGCATCTAAGTTGTTGACGTGAATAATACAGAAGAATGGACAAGAAAATTGTGGATGTGATAGATGATGATCAGTTTGGCTTCAGGAAAGGTATAGCCACCAGAGAGCCAATTCTGACGTTGCAGTTGATAATGGAAGCAAGACAAAAGGAAATTAAAGACACGTTCATAGGATTCTCGGCCTAGTAAAAGTGTTCGACGATGTACAATGGTACAAGATTTTGAGAAAAATGGAGGTAAGCTGTAGAGAGAGACGGGTAATATACAATATATACAAGAGCGAAGAGGGAGTTATAAGAATCAACAACCAATATGACATGTTCGGATTAAAAAAAGTGTAAGACAGGGACGCAGACTTTCGCCCCAACTGTTGACTCTGTACATCGAAGAAGCAATGATGGATATAAAAGGAAGACATACGAATGTACTTAAAATTCAAGGTGAAAGGATGTTAATGATACGATTCACAGATGACATTGCTATGCCGAGTGAAAGTGTGAAGAAGTACATGATATGCTAAATGGGATGAATAGACTAACGAGTACAAAATATGGACTGAGAGTAAATCGAAGAAAGACGTAAATATAAAATAGAGCAGAAATGAGAACTGCGAGAAGCTTAACATCAGAATTGATGGTCACGGAGTAGATGAAGTTAAGGAATTCTGCTACCTCAGTAAAATAACCAATGATGGACAGAGCAATGAGGACATAATAAAGAGACAAGCACTGGCAGTAAGGATATTCCTGGCCAAGAGAAGTCTGGCAGTGTCAAACATAGGCTTGCATTTGAGGAATAAATTTTTGATAATGTACGTTTGGAGCAGAGCATTGTATGGTAGTGAAACATGGACTGCCGTTAAACCGGAACAGAAGAGAATCGAAGCATTTGAGATGTGGTGCTACAGATGAATGTAGAAAAGTAGGTAGACCGATAAGGCAAGGAATGAGGAGGTTCTGCGCAGAATCGGAGAGTAAAGGAATATGTGGAAAACACTGACGAGGAGAAGGGACAAGATGGTTCAAATGGCTCTGAGCACTATGGGACTTAACATCTGAGGTCATCAGTCCCCTAGAACTTAGAACTACTTAAACCTAACTAACCTAAGGACTTCACACTCATCCATGCCAGAGGCAGGATTCGAACCTGCGACCGTAGCGGTCGCGCGGTTCCAGACTGAGGCGCCTAGAACCGCTCGGTCGCACCGGCGAAGGGACAAGATGATAGGACATTTGTGAAGATATGACTTCCATTGTACTACAGGGAGCTGTAGAGGGAAAAAGCTACAGAAGAAGACAAAGATTCAGATACATCCATGAAATAATTGACGAAGTATATTGTAAGTGCTACTCTGAGATGAAGAGGTTGTCAAAGGAGAGGAATTCGTGGCGGGTTGCATCAAACTAGTCAGAATACAAAACAAAAGACATGTATCCTTAGTGTTACAGCGACGTTGACAGTATCGTGGGTCAGTATTTGGATGGCCTCGCCTGCAGAAGTTGTGGTTGATCAGTGTATGTTATTTTGGTTGTCACTGTGGTTCATCACGGCGTTGTCCTTCTAGTTGTGTATCTTCCATCGTGTATGCTCATTCATTCGGATGACGTGGTCGCCTCCACGTGTGAACTTGCTTCGCTTTTAAACTATGTACGTTAGTCCACTGGTCTGTAGTATAAATGAGGGGCTTATTTTGAATGCCTAGATTATTTCTTACTCGTCCCTGGTTTAAAATTAGTGTTAATTTTGTCTTTTCGTTTGCTTACATTTGCCTGAAACTATGTATCTTACAAGTGATGCAAAGGACTATGAACTTTAAGAGAGGTTAAATTATGAAACTTACCTCCATTTGATTGATTTTAGCTATTTAATGCGCTGGTAACGCTGAGATTGTGTGACACATGATTCGATACGTTTGATAGCTATTTGGCTAATGTAGGCACCACTGAATTGTGTAAAGTTTAGTGCAACAGTTGGGCCAAGTTTATGTCAGGAGTGTTTCAAATGGTTCACGTGGCTCTAAGCACTATGGGACTTAACATCTGTGGTCATCAGTCCCCTAGACTTAGAACTACTTAAACCTAACTAGCCTAAGGACATGACACACATCCATGCCCAAGGCAGGATTCGAACCTGCGACCGTAGCAGCAGCGTGGTTCAGAACTGAAGCGCCTAGAACCGCTTGGCCACAGCTTCCGGTTTTATGTCAAGAGCGCAGAGTGTACCAGGCTAATTGAGCTATATTTGTCATATACATTTTTAGAGAGTTTTGTATCGAAGACTTGTTTTCAGAAAAGTTTCTAAGTACTTGTAAATGTCTATAGTGATTCTTAAGGAGGAAGTACCAGTGGTTGCGAAGTTGCTGCTACTGTAACCGTAAACATTTGTTAGGACATTCTCTCTTTTGAACCTGACCATTACCATTTGCTTTTGTTATCACTTTGGTGAACGTTTGATGTTTGCTGATAAATGGTTATGTTTTTTTTTTTCCTACAATGTTCCTGAAAGATTTCAGCCAAATAGTTTTTATTACCAATTAGAAGCTGTTTCTTATGGCCAAATGTAGTGAAATGTGCCTGGAAATTAAACTGCATTACAGTCGGTCATGGTGAAATGGCTCTTATAGTGAAGTTCAACGTTCAGATTGTGTTTTAATAAATTATGAATCAGGCCAAAGACTGGTGTTAAGCAGCTCTCCATACTATACAGTGAAAATCTCTTCGTTTTCAAATAACAACTCCAACCAATATTCTTTTGAACCTGCCCACTGTATTCATCTCTTGGTCTCTCTCCACATTTTTTAATCCCCTCCGGGCTCCCCCCTCTCCCTCCTCTCCCGATCTCCCACTCTCCCACCTCTCCCCCTCTTCCCTTCTCCCCCCTCTCCCGCTCTTCCCCCTTTGCCCCACTTCGTGTCTCCCCCATCTGCCCCCCTCTCCCCTCTCTTCGCCCTTTCCCTCACCCCCCTCCATCCCAACAAAACGTACTGCTCTTCAACACTGAACTGGTGATACCCTGATGTCCCTTAACATGTCCTATCGACCGACCCCTTCTTTTAATGAACTTGCAGCACATAATCCTTTTCTCCTTACTTATATTCAGTACCTCCACACGAGCTACATGGTTTAATCATCTAAACTTCAGCATTCTTCTGTAGTACCATATTTCAAAAGCATCTAGTTTCCTCTTATTTGGACTGTTCATCGTCCACATTTCACTTCCAAATAGGGTTACAGTCTAAACAAAAACCTTCAGAAAAGACTTCCCAGCACTGAAATCTACATATATAGTATATTAACAAATTTCTCCTTTTCAGTTTCGATAAGGCCTGAGGAGCTGATTCGCAAAATCTGCAAGGAAACGAGTTCCTCGAAACCACTGACAAAAATAAACTTGTCGGCTATAATTACTTACGACTTTACAAATTAATGATATTATATTGCCTCTGTCCAAGGTCAGCACAGGGCGTTACGAGGTCGTCACTTTGCTATTTAATTAGTTTGATTAGCTGAGCACCAAGCGAGGAGCGCCGGAAATTACCAGTTGGAGAAACAGGAAGAACGCTGCGTGGAATGTAGAACTAATTAAATAAGGGAAGTTTAGGAAATATCAGAGAGACAGGCGAGTGATAAATGTTTCTACGTATAACTCTCTGTTAACAGCATTTCCAGGGGGTGCTTTCCTCTACAAGCCATTTTCAAAGACGAGCGCTGGTTACGTTATAAAGGCGAGAGAGGGAGTAATTCAGACCCAGTTGCGGCGCACGAATCTGGAGCTGAAGGGCCAATGCATGTCTGTCTCATTCATTTGCTTCATTGGCTGAACGTAGTGTTATTTTTGAATTTAGGAGATTCATGCGAGCTCTTTCCAAACAAAGGACGTACTAAGAAAAGGTTTTGAAAGACATTTTCAGTAGATAATGCCCCACAGCTTACAGATATTCTCCGAGAAATATTTTGAATAGCAGCAGCTGCTCTGAAAATCTTTATTACTGTCTCTTAATTTGTGTGTTATTTTTATTTGTCTATTTACTATTAATACTTAATCTTTCGATTGGTTTGATGCCGCCCGCCACGATTTCCGCAGTGGTGGTAACCACTTCATCAACACTTCCATCTTACGTCCTTCATTACATGTTAGATGCATTCCCATTTCTGCCTTCCCATACTGTTTTTACCCTCTGCACTTTATTCTAGTGATGGCAAATAATTCCTTGGTGTTTTAAAACATATCGTATCATCTACCCTTTATTATTGTCAGTGTTTTCCGGATGATCCTTTCTTTGTGGGCCACATTAGACCCTAAATCTTTAACATGCTTTTATAGCACCACAGCACAAACTTTTCGATTTTATTCTCTCCGGTCTCTCACAACCAAGCTTCAAACGTACATTCTTAGAAATTTCTTTCTTAAATAAAGGACAAGGTTACATACTAGGAACCTTCTTTTGGTTAGCAATGCTCTCTTTTCTTGTGGTAGTGTGCTTCTTATTTTCATACGTGCTTTTCATCTCGAAGTAGCAACTGCGACCTCACTGCTCATTTAATTGCTGGATATATTTCCAGTCTCTGTCTTCCCCTGCACTTTTTACTCTCTACAGCTCCCTCTACTACCCTGGCAGTCATCCCTGAGGTCTTAATAGATGCCTTGTCAACTTGTTCCTTCTTATTTTCAGTGCTTTCCTTACGTTTCTTTCCGCACCGATTCGGCTGATAGCCTCCACATCCCTTAAATTATCATCGCATCTAATTTACTCTATTCTTATGTAGCATCACATCTCAGAGGCTTCGGTTTCGTTCTGTTCCCGCACTCCACTTCTCACTGCCATACAATGCTGTGCTCCAGACGTACATTCTCAGGATTTTCATCACATTGAGACCTATGTCTGATACTAGCTTACCTCTCTTGGCCAGGAATGTCCTTTTTCCCAGGACTAGCCTGCTTGCTAGTGCTCCTTGCTCCGTACGTTATGGGATATTTTACAATCTAGGCAGCAGAATTACTTAACTTCGTCTACTTAGTGATCCCCAATTCTGATGTTAAGTTTCGCGTTGTTACCATTGCTACTTCTTCTCATGACTTTCGTCTTTCTTTGAATTACCTTCAATCCACGACCTTTACCTTTTGACTGTTCATTCTGTTCAACAGATCCTGTAATTCTTTTTCATTTTCACTGAGGGTATCAATGGCATCTGGGAAGCTTACCATTAATATTCTGTCACCCTAAATTTTAAGCCCATTTTTTGGGATTTTCTTTTAATGCCATCATTGCTTCCTCGATGTATAGATTGAGCAGTAGGGTCAAAGGCTACAGTCCTGTCCAATACACTTTTTAAATCAAGCACTTGGTTGTTGGTCTTCCGTTGTTCCCTCTTGCTTATTGTACATATTGTATATTGCCCGTCTTTCCCTACAGTCGCCGTCGCCGTGCAAGACAGACCATATATAAAACAATTGAAGACGTTGAAATGACCACATCCGCCGCCGACAAGAAAAAGAATACCATCAAATCTGTCGCTGCACACTCTCTATTGGACTGTTTCTCTGGAGGTCAAAAATTTTATACTGTCGAATGCATTTTACAAGTATACAAATCCTATAACGGTGTTTTTATTTTTCTTCTGTCTTGCATCTATTATCAGACCTGCCTCTAGCTGTTCGTCATTTAGCAGATCATCAATTTTCTTTTCCATTCTTCTGTACATTATTCTTGTTAGTAACTTGGATCCATGGGCCGTTAGGCTGATGGTGCGGAAATTCTCGCACTTGTCGGCAATTTTCAGAATTGTTGAATGGTGTTTTCGGGAAGTCTGATGGTATATCGCTAGCCTCTAACATTAAGCACACCAACGTTAATAGTGCTTTTGTGGCACTTCACCGAAAAATATTAGAATTTCCGTTTGAATGTTTTCTGTCCATTGTGCCATTCTCACATCAAGGGTACACGAGTAGGCCTACTGCTCCGAAAGCCCACATCGATGTTGATTCGTTTAATGGTTCGCAAACTGACACTTGCTAATGGCCCAGCACTGAACTCTGCAGCAATTTGCGGAAGTGTTGCACTTCTGTCACGCCGCAGCAATAGCGGATATTCGATGTTTTATCGGATTCCTGGTATTCACGGTACACTCGTGAAATGGTCGTACGGGATTGGATTGGATTGTTTTGGGGAAGGAGACCAGACAGCGAGGTCATCGGTCTCATCGGATTAGGGAAGGACGGGGAAGGAAGTCGGCCGTGCCCTTTGAAAGGAACCATCCCGGCATTTGCCTGGAGCGATGTAGGGAAATCACGGAAAACCTAAATCGGGATGGCCGGACGCGGGATTGAACCGTCGTCCTCCCGAATGCGAGTCCAGTGTTTAACCACTGCGCCACCTTGTCGGTGGGTCGTACGGGAAAATCCCCACTTCATCGCTACCTCGGAGGTGCTGTGTCCTATCGCTGGTGCGACGCCTGTAACACCACGTTCAAACTCAATTAAATCTTGATAACTTGCCACTGTAACAGCCGTAACCGATGTAACAACTGCACAAAACACTTGTTGTCTTACATAGGCGTTGCCCACCGCAACCCATATTCTGCCTGTTTACATATCTCTATATTTGAAGACGCATGCTTTTGGAGTTTCTGTGTAGATAATAAGCTGTATTCAGAAGGACTATTAGGCCATGATACTACAGTGGATCGAACCTCCGATGATCTGTAGATTTTTGGAATGGTGCTAGTGTGAGGTCGTATGGTGCGAGAAATTTCGTACTAACGTTTGATAAATAACCAGTCACCAGAAAGTTATAATCTTTACACGATGTCGCTCTGATATTGAAATGTGATCTTTCAACTAATTTAGCCTCAACCAGCCAAGCAGCCAAGCAGAAAAATCGTCTAGCTCCCACTATTACAAAATTTCAGCATTGAAACAATGTCCTGGCGTGTATAGATGTCCATAACGTCTCTAACATAATGTAAGCTTTAGATCAACATACGACAATATGTCATATTTGAAAAGTAAAACATTGAAGTGAATACGAATGGCACTCAACGGCGTACAATAGTAATGATAGAGAATACATAAGCCTTTTCAAACAGAGTGGAAAGAATTTTTTGCCTTAAACCATTTACCTTGACACTACATTTATCAACGATCAGACAGGGAAACAAACGAAATTTGTGATCGGATTGAAAATTTCGTGACAGAGAGAACGCAACGTGCTATCTTGGATCGATGGTTTCCGAGAGATGTAGAAGTAATTTGAACTTCAATCTACCTATGATGACTTTGAAAGTAAAGTTTCATCAACTGATCTGAGTAAAATCCTAAGAGCTATTGGTCGTACGTAGAATCCGTGAGTGGGGCAAAATCATCTATTAATTCACTCAGTGTCCATAATGGCACCGAAACGGAAGATAACAGAGAGAAGGCTGAAATACTGAATTCGGTCTTCCAAAATTGTTTCACAGCAGGAGATCGTAACACGGTCTCTCCTTCCAATCGCCGTACGAAAGACGAAAGGGCAGATATTGAGATAATCAATCGCGAAATAGAAAAACAACTACAGTGCCTAAATAGTGGAAAGGCATCAGGACAGATGTGATACCTGTAAGATTCTACGAAGATTGTGTGAAAGGACTTGCTCCCCTTCTAGCAGTAATTAATAGCAGATCGTTTCAGCACCAAAGGGTACCTACGGACTGGAAGAAATTTCAGGTAATTCCCATTTTTAGAAGGGTCCGCAGGACAAATGCACTCATTATAGACCTATATCGTTGACGTCAATCTGTTGTAACACTATGGAATATATATATAGGAATTATGACGTCCTTGGAGAAGAAAATTCTCCTCCATAAAAATCAACATGGATTCCGCAAACAGAGATTCTGCGAAATTCAGCTCGCTCTGTTCAGCAGATCCATGAGATCCACAGCGCCGTAGAGAACGGCACTCAGGTTGGTGCCATATTGTTTGAATTCAGGACAGCAATTGGCACCGTCCCGCCCTGCTGTTTAGTTAAAAAATGCAAACTTCGAACATTATGGGTTTGTTTTCCTACTCATCTTCATGAATTTACATTTTTCTACATTTAGAGCTACCTGCCGTACATTACTAAAACTAAACTTCCCGAACAGGCCATGGAGGTAATTCCCGGAGTACCCCAAGGAAGTGTGGTAGGCCCGTTACTGTTTACAGCATATATAAATGGCTCCTCGCAGATGATGCGGTTGTCTATAACAACAAAGTAGCAACGCCAGAAAACAGTAACTATTTGCAGAATGACCTCCAGAGAATTGATGAATGGTGCAGGCTCTGATAGCTGACCCTGAATGTAAATAAATGCATCATATTGCCCATACATAGGAAACGAAACCCACTACAGTACAACTACACTATTGATGACAAACCGCTGGAAACTGTATCTTCCGGAAAATATCTAGGAGTAACTATTCAGAGCGTTTTTAAGTGGCTGACCACATAAACAAACAAAGTGGGAAAAACAGATGCCATGTTCAGACTGAGAGGAACAATCTTAAGGAAATGTAACTCATTCGCGGTGGATGTGGCTTGTAAGGCGCTCATTTGACCGATTCTTGAATACTGGGATCCCTAACTATTTGGAAATTTGAGGTAAGGTCTTATGGGACCAAACTGCTGAGGTCATAGACCTCTAAGCTTACACACTACTGCATCTAAAACTAACTTATGCTAAGAACGTCACACACACACTCATGCCAGAGGGAGGACTCGAACCTCCGACGAGGGAGCCGTGCGGACCATGACAAGACGCCACAGACCGCGTAGCCTCCCCTGCGCGGCAGTCGTGTCTTGGTGGTAAGTGAGAAGAGGAAAAATGGAGGACTACTTCTGCAGTAAGCAGCTTCAAATATATGTACCTTGCATTAGTTATGCAGAGACGAATAGTCTTGCACAGGACAGATAGGCTTGGAGAGCTTGTGATACATTTCTTTGTGTTCTCCGCGTTTTGACCAATCAAGGATCGACTGCAGTCACTCAGAATATTTCTGAGATAGTAATTCAAAAGGAAGTCAATCTTTTATTCATTATTTTTATGTAATAACAGTTAATTTTCAAATAACATAACACATTTTCAACCCCTACGTAAAAAAACTGCAACTATGTGCCCTCTTTCATAACACTCCTTTTGTTGGTATTTGTATTGTATTAGGCCCTTACTATAACCTTGCACTTGGCACAGGTCGATAGGAGGAACGTGTTGAGAGAGCGAGTGTCGAGATGCGCCAGTGTAGTTGGCGGGTATATGTGCGTGTGAGGGCAATTGTTGAAATACAAGGTCTTTAACGGAGAAGGGTGTCGCCATCGCCGTGGTTAGACCCCTATGTAATAGATTGATACCGGAAAAGTGAAGAAGTATCATTACGAAGGTGATCAGTGACGTTACTAGTGCCGATATTTGGTTTCGCGTCTACCGCGCCGGCCTAAACTTAGATTGCAGTGTTGGATGCAGTGATGGATTAGCGAGTGACGATAATGGAAAATGAAGGAAGCCTGTGC
The DNA here is from genome assembly GCF_021461385.2 of Schistocerca piceifrons. Classification (NCBI taxonomy): domain Eukaryota; kingdom Metazoa; phylum Arthropoda; class Insecta; order Orthoptera; family Acrididae; genus Schistocerca; species Schistocerca piceifrons. Next base: position 158,015,445 of record NC_060139.1, on the reverse strand, counting down.
TGAGATTAGCCGTAATTAGATATGCATGGCGAAGGCAGTGGCTGTCTCCTTTTTTGTGTTTTGAGAAGAATATAAGTTCGTAATTAGTAAAACTGTGTTGGTGTTCCTCATTACCGGACATTCAGTATTATAGTATTGAGCAGAACGAACTAGAAAGTAACAATTTTCGTAGCAGTCAATTCCGATTACCAGCCCCATTAGGTTCACGGTCATGTTGTAATAAATATTGGACTGCTATTCGATCAGATCAGGTCGGGAAAATAAAAGGAGGTGTTACAGGACCTAGAAACGACGGAGAGGATTCGTCCCCAACGTAGCCCTAAGTGGTCCACAAGGAAACAACAGGCTACAGCAGTCCACTCAACCCGCTGCTGTCCCACACAGAACCCAGGGTTATTGTGCGGTTGGGCCCTCAGTGGGGCTCACACCAGACAAGTGTAACCCCAGTGTTTGAGTGGTAGAGTAGTGGTGTGTGTGTGTGTGTGTGTGTGTGTGTGTGTGTGTGTGTGTGTGTACGTGGAGAAAGTGTTTGCGCTACAATCGCCGACATAGTGTAACTGGAGCGGAATAAGGAGAACCAGTCCGCATTCGGCGAGGCAGATGGAAAACCGCCTTAAAAGCTGGGCGGATTCGTGTCGGGGACCGGCACGCCTTCCCGCCCGGAAAGCAGTGCGGTAGGCCGCACGGCTAACCGGGCGGGCTTATTCATATTTACTTTTCGTTGATACTATTTCCATCTTTAGAATTACGTTAAAAGTCGCAAATACCTCTTACTAGGTTTCACGTAACAGATGCCAAACCTGATAGAACACTGCTTGTGTTAGTTTTGACACATGGTTAGAAAAGCCATTCGAGGCAACTGTGGTATTTCTGTAGAATCAGGAAGTCAAAATAACTCAACCCCTATTGCAGTGTCGATAGGGTTGAAAACGGGGTAATGTGGGATAAGGACAGGAAGAGATAGGGTTGGGAGGGGTCGAGGTGGACAGAGATTGGGAAAAGGAGATGGAAACATACAAGGAGAGGGTAAAATAATTTGAGGGAAGAGCAGGAGGTGGACAGAGTTGGGATGGGGAGGCGGATTGAAAGAGGGGGAGAGGAGACAGAGAAGAGAGGGTCATAGAGTCGAGTGTGGAGGAGATGGACAGGAAGACGAGGGAGGAGAACGGGTTTGTAGACGGCAGGTGGATCATGGAGGGGGCTAGAGAACAGGCAGAAGAGGATGCGAGGGGCAAGTGAAAGAAAGAGATTGTCTGAGATGGGAGTGGGAAGGGTTGTAAGGAGATAGGTAAAAGTCTGAGGGGGTGTGAGAATGCACGTGGAAGAGAACAGTTTGTGATGAGGCAGGAGGAAAAATAGGAGGGTGGCAGAGGGGCAGGGTGCGTTGAAGCAGGCGGGAGAGAGAAAGGAGTCAGAACGTAGGTTATGGGAGATATTTTAATTTGCCCTGGTTATTTTGAAGAATCTATTTAAAAAAAGTACATAACTCATATTCTAAATTAGCGTGGAAGTAAGGTAGCCGCACTACCTCACGGATGGGATGAGGATGAGAAGAGGGTAGTATGTACAAATGTTGCAAAACGACCTGTTGGTATTTCTTTATACATTAAAATTACAAGATATAGTTGGCCTTTAATCGCCCTGTTCAGTGTATTGCTCACGGAGCGAGAAAAAGCTCTGCAGCGAATCGATAATTTAGTCGGCATAGTTCAGGACTTAAGATGATGCCACACGCCTCTATGCGACAGATAAATTTAACATTCTCACTGGATGCGTATTGCGTAAAACAGCCGAGAATGAGACTTATTTGTGTGCAATAAATATGACATATACTCCCGTGGGCGGAGCAGTGTGTCGGTAGCTAATTATCTTTTTATTTGGGAAACAGCTTAACTTGAAATACACGCAACTGAATTTTCGTCTTAAGACACGGGGCAATTCTGATCTAGGTGTTTGATTCCAAAAGGTTGATGTTAATAACCACCAGAATAAAAGAGTCACAGCCGAGGCTGAGCAACTGTGTGACAAGTTTGGAATATGTTAAGATAGTTAGCGCAGCGATTTTATTCTTCAAGTTAGTGGAATTATATGTTGACAACATTGATTAGCGAGATGTAAGATGTCTTTGTTTCCTTACTGAACAATAACGATTAAATATTATTCAGTTTTTCAAGATTGTTTATGAAGTGAGTGTGGCCTAAAATGTAAAATGAATTCGTGAGCCTGAAACCCTGGACAACCGACGACCACAAGATAACAATTTTTACGGGACTTGTACATTTGTGGATCCGATGAAATAAACAATGACATGTAGGTACATCTCAAGCTGTATTTAATTCGTCTTCGGACTTAATATCGCAGCGGCAACTACAACAACGATTGCTGCAGATTAATGTTATTCTGGAAAAAGAAAACAAGAGAGAAAAAAGGGTCAAGAAAGATTAGACTGGTATCTATCCATACTAGGTAGTGAGCTCATTATGAGGCGGGTTGGCAAGTGTTTAGAGGCTACGACGGTGAGTGGTTGGGCGGTGTAGAGGCGGTGAAGGAGGCGCTGGCGGGATGCCAGCTGCTGCCGCCGGAACTGATGAAGACCCCACTGCGGGCTCCCACCCATTGTCCGTCGGTCGCAAAGAAATTACGTCGCCGCGCAAACTGGCGCTAAGAGATTACTCCACACTACGTGTTGACACAAAATCGATGTGTGGCGAGCAAAACCAGGCGCTTAGCGCAAATTTCTTATTTCCGTGATCACAGTTAAAAAGAACTGTTGTTTAGGGAAGAACGTTCTTTTGAAATTGTATATGATACAAAAGAATGGTTGCGTTTGACATCCAGTTGAAGTAGTGTTCATATGATATGAAATGCTAGCTATCTCTATCGATGGTGGATCAACAAGTTAATTGTCCGTGGAGTTGTGGTATGAAGGTCTGAAGTAGGTTTGTGAAAAGGGGGGAAATTTATATCAGTACTGATGGGCGATTCAAAATTACGGCAGTGCTGCTATTACAGCACTGGCTGCACTGAGACTGCCGTTCTAAATTTATGAGTCGATGCTTGGGAAGTATGTATCTGATCGGTATTTACGCACTTCTGTATCACATGCAGAAATGTTCTGTACTAAAGTGAATCGATTGAGGGGAAAGGTGTCAGTAAAGGCGCTATGGTTTGGAATAGAATGGTTTCAGTGCTGAACCTGTAGTTGTTATGTTGTTGCGGTATTGGTCTTCAATCTGATACCTGGTTTGATGGAACACTCCACGCTAAGCTGTCCTGAGCAAGTGTGTTCATATCTACGTATCTGCAGCAATCTGCATCCATTTGAACCTGCTTTCCGTATTCACACCATTGTCTTCTTCTACTGTTTTCATCCTCTACATCAGAGTCGCGCATTGCAGACGAGCCGAAGTGCCATTTACGCGGTGCTCCGTACTGGGCTACAACAGTTTAGGATGAAGCGAGTCAGTGTCGTCACTGCATGGATGAGCGAGGCCTACGAGAAGACAGGCCGCTGCGCGTTCATCACGAAGGTAGGCCAAGCTCGCTCAGCTCAGCAGATAAACTGCGTTTCTATACCTCTTCACTCGTAACTAGGTGTGTATGTACAAACGAGAATTGCATCTTGTTCTGGAATCAATTACTATGGAATCTTACTGTTGTTAGTTCTACAATGATAGTAAGTCCACAGGCCTCCTAATAATTTGTTTCTGCTGTACAGGGGTACAATGCAATTAAAATTATGCCAAAACTAATACCAGTGGCCACACACACAACATCTTCCATGAAATGAGGACTGTTTGGCAGAAGAGACCAAATGCTATAAACAAGCCGTTTATACCATTTACGTCGAGAATTGTTTCTAAACTTTTTGTACAACTAGTAATTAGTAATACTTCATAATAGCAAATTCCAATAGAAGATGCAATTCTCGTTAGTACGTGCATGGGGGCTTAATTATAAAAAATGCAAATACTTTTTAATTTTCAGTAGCTATCTGTCCGGTTACGCAGTCTCGTAACCGGTTGGCCCTGACTGGTATTAGTACGCAATCTGACTACATAGAATAACAACAAGAAATGAAAGAAAACTTCCGTTAACACAATTAATTAATTAAGTCCCCAGAAACTATATAACCTACGAAACAACAAAACACAAATGTAATTGTTCTCTGTGTGGAAGTGTGATTCAACGTACACATCTGGCACGGTTCTTCCTCAATAAGACAAGGTATTTTAAATACCATTTACACTGAATTAATTAAATAAAACCAGTAATACTATAATTGCACATAGAAACCAGAAATACAGTCTAATACAAGAACACGAGCCACATGCTTTGTTGACTGAACCTGTGACCAAGAGGCATTATTGTTTAAGACATTGAAATTATAAAAAAAAACGAATTTTTTACCTTCATATATATTGACGAAAAGCACACTCTGATCATTACAGCATCCCCAATCCAACAATATCTGGTGTCTAGCTCATCAAAACAATATGTCAACATCTGAACAAGCACTCTCCATGGGAACTTCTCAACAACGACTTACCACTGCTACATCTCAACAAGCACTGCCTACTGCTACTTCTCAATAAGCACTCTCCACCACGACTTCTCGACAAGAACTGCCAGTGGAGGCGGCGGAATAATACCCTTTGGCGCAATCTCTGGCGCTGTGGCTGAGTGTAGCCACCTTTCACATGCCCCTCCTCCACGGGCTAGAATTCCATGGTATTTTTGCCAGCATTGGTGGTGAAAATACCACCAAATTCGTCCAAAAAAATACAGACAAATGTAAAAGATAATATTAATAAGTAAATATCACTTCACTAAATAAATTTTGGCTTTGCACTGACCCTTCAATAACCTAATATATAAAATACAGTAAGGAATACAAATGCTTGCATAAATATGATTTTACCTAATAGTTTACATAAGTATTATTCAATCAATGGCACCCAGTAATGTTGAGCAGGTGCAGACACCAACAAGTGACATTATTTCAGTAGAAGCAGTTCCATTAGTGGCACCTAGCAATGTTGAACAGGTGCAGACACCAACAAGTGACATCATTTCAGTAGAAGCAGTCCATCAGTGGCACACAGTAATGTTGAGCAGGTGCAGACACCAACAAGTGACATTGTCTCAGTAGAAGCAGTTCCATCAGTGGCACCCAGTAATGTTGAACAGGTGCTGACACCAACAAGTGACATCATTTCAGTAGAAGCAGTCCATCAGTGGCACCCAACATTGTTGTGCAGGTGCAGACACCAACAAGTGACATTATTTCAGTAGAAGCAGTTCCATCAGTGGCACCCAGCAATGTTGAGCAGGTGCAGACCAACAAGTGACATTATTTCAGTAGAAGCAGTTCCATCAGTGGCACCCAGCAATGTTGAACAGGTGCAGACACCAACAAGTGACATTATTTCAGTAGAAACAGTTCCATCAGTGGCACCCAGCAATGTTGAACAGGTGCAGACAGCAACAAGTGACATTTCAGTAGAAGCAGTCCATCAGTGGCACCCAGCAATGTTGAGCAAGTGCAGACAGCAACAAGTGACATCATTTCAATATAAGCAGTCCATCAATGGCACCCAGTAATGTTGAACAGGTGTAGGTAAACAGTCCATAATATTCACTATCACTAATTAGACAGTTCATCAAAGTTTATGAGCAGAAATTAAACATTTCCAAGTGGCACCCAGCAATGTTGAATAGGTGCAAGCACGAACAACACACAATTGCTTTTACAAAATAATTATCAATGCTCTTACACTAAACATACAAATTATAATAAATACACAAATGATATCAGATAATTGTCATATTAAATATTACAAATACATAAATACCAGTAAACCTATAATAATTATGTGTGTCAGTGCAAGCCACAACAAACAAGTAAAATAATATTTAGGACATAGGTCGGTACCAATTATTAGGGATTAGGAAAGGAAAACACACAAAACACACTCACTCATCTTTCATCCACATTAAGTGCTACTGTGTAATTGAATAGTGTTAACTGTGTAAATGCAATTCTGTCAAAGATATGATGTTCGACATGTGTATCAAGTAGTAGTGGCAGCAATGTTTAACAGTCAATAATAGTTAGTCAACGTCATAGTCGACATGTCAAGACCAATGTTTGCCAAGCCAGACAAATGTACGGTTGCTCAACAACTGTCAGTGTGCAATAATATGCAAATGCTTCCTCTCTCCAAAAAAAAGTATATACTGCTTAGTGATTTAACAAAGTGTGTGTGTAGACAATCTTCTTTCTACTTGAGTGTTCTAGTCTGCCATCTTCATCCACCTTATTCCATATAAACCAACAAAAAAAAAATATGGTCCTCACTTACTTTACCTCTTACTCCAATAATCATCATCATCACATAATCTTAATACTTCAATAATACCTCTTACGTCGAAATATATAAACAATATCATCAAAATCATTTACCTTACCTCTTGTCCACTAAAACTCCAATAATCATCAACTTCACGCAATCTCAATACCTCAATAATACCTCTTCAATACGTCGATACATATAAACCTTATTACCAATATCATTTCATTTCCATAACAACTCATTCCGCTAGTCAGTCTCCTCAAACAAGTACAGACAAAATCCTAGTGCAAACTTCAATTTATCATCCCATGCAATCCGAAGACACAGTGTCCACACACAACCTCTGTGTAGTCCTCCTGAGCCAAATCTTCTACTCATTATGAATTATAAAATACATTTTGGTTACCTTAAAATAAAAGAAATGCACACATGACCTCTAACAGCCTTTAGTTTGAATAACTTTCAATAAGTAAGTACGAGTTCGGAGTGTAAATGATAGTAATATTTCACAGTGTGTACACCACTTCAAGAATCATGGCAAAACAGAAGCGAGCATGTGGAGTATTTCTTGTGTCAAGTGCCACTTGCTATTTCAATTGCTCACGAAGAATGTAGTGTAATAACTGTCAATGGTCTAAACCTAGTGTTGGTATGTCATGTCGTTAGCTTTCCTCCTATTAGCATACATTTATACAGCTTCCATAAAACCTCCAGCTCATGTGACTTCAATGAAGTTTCTTGTAATAATGTCGTTCGTAGCATTATAGTAGTTCATTTTCTTATCTTAAAATATAAGGCACTAAGCGTAAGCAAAACATGCAACAGCGAGTAAATATACCAGTAGAGAACAGAATGTCAACACGTGGATGCAGCACAATCCCTACAACGAGGCTCTGCCAAGCAAACAATCTGTAATTAATACCATGGTGTGACCCAAACTCTATGTTCGTACACCGTATATCAGCATTCCTATATACCACATTAAAGAGTAGTTATGACAACAAAAAAGAAATGTGTAAATATGCAATCCATACGCAAAGCAGCAAATATATATCTTACATAATAGACAGGTAATTAGCATCATATCAGCATAAGCAAATAAATGTTCATATGTAATCTTAATAAGTAAACATGAAGGCGCAAGCAGATAAATCACAAAGTATAACTTACATACCTAACCATATCCGCACAATTAATCAGGTGACAATTATGATTTAAGTAAATAAGCACAGCAGGCACATAATAGAAAAATATGACATCAGTGAAAAAGCATAGCAGCCAAGTGATGCATAATATACACAAGTAACAACCCTGTTCATTGATCAATCATTGTCAAAATCAGTTAATGTACGCAAGCACATCGCTTCACAAGTAAATTCATAGAACATAAAGTTAGCACAAAGTATAAATCACGTAATCGCGAGCAGCAAATTACGTCTAAAGTACGTACCTAAGTGGAAATATGTTACCTGAAAAATAAACTCAATTAATAGTTACCTTTTTAGTTTATTACTTTCTTCTTCGAAATTACATTCTTCCTGAAATTTTCTCGATAGCAAGTCCTCTTAACGTCGGACACACACAGAATTTACCTGAAGTTCTTAAATATTTTATACAACCGTATCATGAAAAATACTCAACGTTAATAACATAATTTATCAAGTCACTATAGCTTTATACTGAATTTAATCAGCGAAATTAGACTGTGTATTTGTTTACGGCTGTCAGTGCATTCGCACTAAGCGCTCGATCAGCTGTAGGTACGCGTGACGTAGGAAGTAATTGTTTGCGGTCAACGTCTGCCTTGTGCGGCGTGCAGACTTCACTGTTGCTTTGGGTATGTGCCGCCGCCGGAACAAGGCGCGGTATCCTTGTGCTCTCCGTGTGTTAACGTATAAGTGTTAGTTTCTCTAAAGTATCTCATTCCACAAAAATTTTAACGTTCGATATATGATGTATTCCCTTGGAACGCCGAGATTTAAGAGTTTCTACATCGACAGTGTTATCATGAATAATTTTGCGAACTCTATATGGACCGTTATAAAGCAGAAAAAATTTGCGACACAAGCATTTTCCTTTGAGAGACAAACGATGAGACTTAATTAACACCTTTTGACCAACTGACAATTTTTTTAAACGACCAGGACGTTTAGCTGATTTCTCTCTTCTGGCAGCCGCAGATGCAATATTTCTTAGAGCCAGGTTGACAACTTCAGAATGCCGCAGTGTCCGTGAAGGCGGAAAAGGAACGATTTCAGAAATGCGATTTGTCGGTGCTTTGTTTTTTAATATCAATATAGGCGGTAAAAAAGTTGAATCATTAGGGAGTTCATTCAGAATGTTTTGAAAAATATGAAGATACTGATCCCAAGTTCTGTGATTCTGATGACAATAAAGTCGACACAATTTATTGATTTCTTTCATCCATCTCTCTGAAGCATTAGATTGAGGGTGAAAAAGTGAAATGAAAATCGGTTTAATCTTACGACGCCGTAGAGTACGAAACCAAAATTTAGAACGAAACTGTAATCCATTATCTGATATAACCTTATCAACATGACCCACTTCTTTAAGAAAATGTTTGATGACAGCATTAGATACTGAATGAGCTGTTGCTTTGCGTGAAGGTGTAAAACACACATATTTTGATGTCAATTCCACTGCTACCAAAATGTACGCAAAACCATTAGCAGAACGAACCACTGGACCGAACAAATCGACTGCAGCCATCTCCTTTAATTTCGCTGGAATGATAGGAAACAACGGTGCTCTGTGAGAAATAGTTGGCGGCTTGGCCTTTTGACATAATTTGCATTCAGCAAGAACAGATCGGCAATAGTTTTCTGTACTACAGCGCCGCTTTCTTCTACCTCTTGAAATAAGTGTGCACCTAGGCCTTTGTATGATGAGTCCATCGCCAAACAAAAATCTTTAGATAAATCCGGATGTGAAAGAAGTGGAGCAGCAACTAAAGCATCATGAAGTTGTTCAAATTCTGATTGAACTTCCTCGTCCCAACACCAATTAGAATTCTTTCCAGACAGTTCACATAAACGAGGTGTGGCCAAATCGTCCAATTTAACAAAGCGTCTAAGAAAATTACAGACACCAAGGAAACTACGAACATCACGTTTTGTGGTAGGAACAGCATAATTACGAATAGCGTCTAGTTTTTCTGGATCAGGAAGAATACCTTCTGTAGAAATAATGTGACCAAGAAATTTCACCTGAGAACGACCAAATTCAGATTTTTCTAAGTTCACTGTAATGCCTACTCTTGCAAAAATACGTAATAATGAATCCAAAATTTTGTTGTGCTCACTCCAAGAACGTTTAGCAATAAGAATACCGTCAACATATGAAGTAATATTGTCACGAAGATAGACAGGTAAAATGAATGAATGCTGCAGAAGATGCAGTAAGCCCAAACGGTAATTTCCGAAATCACTTTTGGGTAAAATAGTCATATCAGGTTATTCTTCACCGACTCTCTAGATAGATTGATAGTCGAAGAGTAGTTTTGATAGATACAAAGAATAGTAAAGAAGTAGGCAGCAGTGCAGAAAACTAAAAGGGAAATAGCACTACTACAGCTCGGGGCCCTGTGCACGCTACGGCACATATTCACTTAGTGTAGCAAAATCCCTGAGGACGTTAATAGCCGCACATAAATTCCAGTTTGTGACTTAGTGGCCAATTTGGTGGAAGTGCGTACATAAATTGATCGAACTATGAACATGGATGTATGTCGTTCTTAGAATTGCGTAAGATCTTAAATTTCCGAACAGTTAAGAAGTGTTTATAGTCAAAGTTTTCTCCTCGTGGCGACAAAGACCTACCGCATCTGTCCCAGTCCGAATGTCGATTATTGTCAAGTTCGCGCGCCTGGCGCTCTCTTGTTGCATCCCGTAAATGAAATAAATTATTGTCTTCAAACCCCTCTGCTATCTGTGATTCTAAATTTCTTCTGCTGTCTTTTCCTACGATTTCGCCTTCAATTTGTTTGACTTGCTTTTGTAATGCCTCAAATTCCCTTTTAACGCGTTCATTAAATTTTCCCTGATTTTCAACATGTTTATTAATGCTCTGGTACTCTTCGGTTTCTGCAAATGGCAATGGAGCTGTATCATCTGAATCTCTGTCCCCATATAAACTAAGACTTGTCAGTTTATCTGAGATCTCCTCAACTCTTTCCGATGAGTTACCTATTTTTTCTTTCTGTTTATTTACGTCTTCCGTAAGTGTCGCGACTCGGGTTTCGGTATCGTCACATTTAGTAGTTAACTGTTCATACTGTTGCGTTAAGTTATTTATTCTGTCATTTGGTACGGATTCCTCGATTCTTTCAAGTATTTCTTCCTTATCGTGTGCACGTTGTAACTTTGACTCTGAAAATTTTTGTACTATCACGCGATCTCTTTCTTCCTGTTCTCTGTCCTGTTCCTCTTGTCTAATTTCTATTGAAATTAACCTATAATTGTGAGTATTGAAAATCGGTTGTACTTCTTCTCTAATTTCTTTCTTTGATTCATCTATCGTATTTTTGAAACATGTCCCTATTCGTGAGTCTAATCGTGTTGCCATTGCTTCCATCTCGGTTTTAATTGTTCCTATTTGTGATTCTAACCGTGTTGCCAAAGTTTCCATCTCTGTTTTAAATTCAGATCGTAACTGTGATCCCACTGTTTTTAATTCTGATCCCAAATTAAATATTGCACTCATCAACTGCTCCATATCTTCTGTCGTTAATCTTGTATTCTGAAAATGTTTTGATTGTGAAAAATTTTGAATTGGTTCCGGACTATTTTCCCGACTTATTAAATTGTTTTCAACTTCATTATTCATCATACTGTGGTCCTGTGTGGAGCGAGTTCGCCATGTCAACAATTTCGTCATTCTGACTATCCATCATTTTTGCCTTTTTCATCGATCGCGTAATCATTTACAAAACATAAAAAACTCGTCACTATACGAAAATTACACACAATGACACTTTATCACCAACAAAATCATTCACACGAAATGCTTCCCTCAAACACGATTAACGAACAATTGAAATCTTCATAATCGCACAAAATTGTCAAACCCGTATACAAGACAACAAAAATTAAATTCTGCAAAAAAAAAAAATACCATTAGAAGAATGACAATTACCAAATCTACACATGCAATATAGACTACAATTGCTAAACTACAAATTACTACAACAATACTACTGTCTGCTATTTTTACAATCAAAAGATTCCAAGGGACGATCCGAAGCAGCGGTCGCCACGTGCATGGGGGCTAAATTAAATAATGCAAATGCTTTTTAAATTTTTTTTGTAGCCAAATGTCCGAATACGAAGTCTCGTAAACGGTTGGCCCTGATTAGTATTTGTACGCAATCTGACTGCATAGAACAACAACAAAGAGTGAAACGAAATTTCCGTTAACACAATTAATTAATTAAGTCCCCAGCAACCATAAAACCTACGAAACAACAAAACAGAAGTGTAACTGTTCTGTGTGTAGAAGTGTGATTCAACGTACACATCTGGCACGGTTCTTCCTCAATAAGACCAGATATCTTAAACACCATTTATACTGAAGTAATTAAAAAAAAACCAGAAATACTATAATTGCACATAGAAACCAGAAATGCAGTCTAATACAAGAACACGAGCCAGATGCTTTGTTGACTGAACCTGTGACCAAGAGGCATTATTGTTTAAGACATTGAAATAATAAAAAAAGGAATTTTTAACCTTCATATATATTGACGAAAAGCACACTCTAATCATTACAGCATCCCCAATCCAACAATATCTGGTGTCTAGCCCATCAAAACAATATGACAACATCTGAACAAGCACGCTCCATGGGAACTTCTCAACAACGACTCACCACTGCTACATCTCAACAAGCACTGCCTACTGCTACTTCTCAATAAGCACTCTCCACCACGACTTCTCGACAAGAACTGCCAGTGGAGGCGGCGGAATAATACTCTTTGGCGCAATTTCTGGCGCTGTGGATCAGTGTAGCCACCTTTCATACGTACACACCCAGTTGCGAGTTAACAGGTTTAGAAGGACATTTCGCCCACTGAGTCAAGCGAACGAGCACAGGTCTACCCTCGTGAAGTACGCGCCGCGGCCTATGTTTCTTGTGAGCCTCGGTGGGTGAGGAAGCTCTGCGCGTAAAGACCGGTACGCTAGGGCACTCAACACTTTTGTGAGCTGCTGTATATGAGCGGCGAACTGGGCCAGTGCTTTCCTTGGTGCGACGAAATGTGTACGGCAGCTTACGTTATCCGTTTTGTCATGAATGCATGGGAATACTTCATCAGACTGTCACGTCTAATCTGACGCCCCCGTGTCTCTGTGAGTCTCTGTGACTGTGTGTGTTTCTGTGGACCAGAGTTAAAGATGTTGGATTAATGGTCAATAGCAGTCCCATTCCTCGACACGAAGTATCCCAAAAGTGATATCTTTTCAAGAAACAGGTTCACCTTCATAGGTTTAACCGTGAGCCCTGCTTCCATGAGGGGCTGGAACATCTGACCCAGATGTTCCACAAAGCTGCTACTTTATAAGACCACGTTGTCCAAGTAGTTATACACAAACTTTAACTTGAACCCTCCCAGTACCGAATGCAGAAACCGTGACAACACCGCCGCTGCTGTGGCCAAGCCAAACGGGACCCTATTGAATTCGAAAATCGGTGCAAAACGGGCAGCTAGCAGCAGCTGATAATAAGCTTGGTTTAAACCCAAGACGGTATAAACGTTGGCCCCAGCGAACCAGGTAAAGCAGGTATGTAATTCGGGCAGAGAGACTGATTCGAGCACCACCTTTTGATTCAACGCTCGGTAGTCCACCACGGGTCTAAACACTTCCCCATGTAGTTTAGCAACAAGAAATCCTGGCGCGGCGTAGAGTGAGACCGCGGGTCGGCGGACTCTGTCCATCAGCAACTGATTTATAATTTTTCGCAAGTGTTTCATTTTGGGCTGCGACAATCGGTTGCTGATCGATAAGTTGGATCCGATATTCAATTTTATTAGTCACTCCCCAACTCATCTGTCAACACTTCAGAGTATCCGTCCAATGCCTCTATTGCCTGCCGGTAAACACCTACGATTACCCCAACCTGTTGAGAGTTGATCCCGTACGCCACTTTTCCGATACAATGGTGCAAAACTTAACCATATGCGTGAGTCTAAATCTAATATTCGTCGCCTGTATAATTCAACATACACTGAGTCGACTGCAAGAAATTACAGCCTAAAATTTGTTTAACCGCTAGATTTTTAATTATCAGCCCCTCAGGCACTCCAATGGTCACGAGAAACCCTGTAGACTCAATTTGAAACGAGTCTTACCAATGATAATAAGCGATTTCCCGTCTGCTGCGTGAGGGATTTGAATAAACGCCTTTAATTCAGGCAATCGGCCCGACTGCTTATAGCACAAGTAACAGTTGTATTCTAATAGAGACATACTAGTTCCAGAATCGAGTAGGCCACATACTGTCCCTTTTCCTGACATTGTGCGTGCGTAGGGTGGGTACCCGCTGTTTACTGCTAACATCATATGACAGCTTGGATGGAGCTGCCTGCGTAATGCAGCGCCGCCCCTTTGCTGCTCGTGTCAGCTGTCCCTACGCGTATATTTGGTGACAGGACATTCTCTAACAAACTGGCCAGGCTTGCTGCAATGATAACAACGGTTACTGTTAAATTTAACTCTCCGCCAGCTTATGGTCATTATATTGAACACTCTCCACCCTAACCAAAAGCTTGTTTAAATTAGGAAAGCATACTGGTTTCTCGCTACATAATATCCTGATGTGTCCTCTGCTCACATGCCTTCCAGGATACTAGCCACTGCCTGTTCTTTGGTAATCTCAACACACAATTCTAATATTCCGAGATCAATTTAACTAAGATACTGAGCCAACGTCTCATTTTAGGCCTGTAACCGTCAGACAAACTTTTTCCTTTAAATACTTGAACTCACGAGAGCCCATACACCTACTCAGTAGCACCTATCGGAAATCTCATAACGTGGCATTGACTTCTAAAGCTTCGGGAATAATCCTTCCTAAACGGCCCACTGCCAATGGACCAGCTAATTACAAACCTATCCTATGACTAACATGCAGTTCATTAGCTTGTTTGCGTAGCTCGACCAATAACCACAAAAACTCCGCTATTTCCTCAGTATTGCCTACTGCTAAATATGACATTCCCTTATAATGTCAGCTTAGCAAAGGCACTGTTAATTTCTGGTAACCTGTTGCCTCTCCCATTATTAACCTCAACCACCTCCTTATCATCCCGCCAACTTAATGATAACCTCATTCTGCAACAGCTGTACTTCAAATAGCAGACAGTGATCTTTATTAAGATGGCATATGTCACGAATCCAGCTGGCGAGATGACTTAGCAACGCTTGCACTCGGTACACTTGCCTGCGAAATGGAGCAACAACATCAAAGCTTGATACATCGCACTGAGGATAATCCAACAGATTTTTACAGAACCCTATGGCTTCACTCACCTCTCCCACTACTTCGGCCGAAGTATTTACAGGGATAGACAAGGCGGCACGCAGACGCTGACAGAGTTTCGATACGCTGCTTTCGTCGTTCTGTTTACAGTTGTGCAGACGTACTGCAAGCAACGTTTCCTGAGGCTCGCTACACAGATGACTTTTCTGACCACTAGGGTATCCATGATGGAACAAACAATCACTATACAGCATGACATATAGTTAAAGAATTACAGACAAAATATGTAGAAGTTTGTCACCAACAAAACACTACTAAAATATAGAACACTATTTTACCACCAGAGTACAGTCCGAATCCTCAACCCAATAAACTGCAACAACGCTCTGCTACCATTGATAAGTGATTGCAAGGCAAACAAGCTGCTGAGGTGGTAGGAGTAAGACAAATTGAGGATACAAAATGTATTTAAAACTATGTTTATAAAATCACAGCACTGAACACATACACTCGTGACAACATGTATAAATTTATTTAAGATAATTTTATTATAATCGGCACTTACTCAAGGATATTGCACTCCAAAAAATTTAACATTAAGATAAACATATCGAAAATCTACAATAAGGCAAAATGTTGGATAGATGATTCATAGAATGTCAACCAAACTGACAGTATGCTGCTGCATAAACCCTTGACAACTGAAACATAGACTCAAATTAATTTTAGCAAGTTAATCGATTGTCAAATCTTTGATTTAATTACAAGAGCCAGCCAGAAGTGCCACCACTCACTAATATGCTTCAAATATATTAATGAAGGAGAGAAATCTATCACAAGAATTTATATCAGCTTAATAAGGCACCACGTTTAATTTGATTTTCTCAGTTAACATTTCCTTTAGAATATTATCTATTTCATCCAGTTCGGCATGGAGCCAGAAAAAATTTTAATATCTAAGAGAAACCAGAGCACCATCTTAACAATTATTTTAAAAAACTGAAAAAGGTGGAACTAATAAAACACTAAATTTTTATAGTAGTGCACGCCTTATAGAGTGCCCTCCAACAGCAAGGAGGCCGTCACGACTATTCTGGTGGAAACAACATCGGCCACAGTGTCATACCAACAGGCCAGATTAGATCTACTCTATAGCTTAAAGAACTTATGCTAATTACAAGCCAAAAGAGGTGACACAGTTAAGCCGTTACACTTAAGAAAGGAAAGGAAATACTGGTACATCAGAATGCAACTTTAGTTTTTTAACAGTCAGAGTAAGCTTAACTAACTTCATAACCATACATGTGATGGTAGCTTCAGTCTCCAGGTCAAAACTACTCGCGATATTAGGAAAAGCGTAAATAAGTTCATAAAGGGAAACCAACGGTTCTTCAATACTAAATAGATAAATGCATTTTTCTGTAACTTAGAGCAACACAGAACAGACAGTGCCATATTATGAATCGTAATCTGGCTCTGAGAACTTTAAATTACGTCAGACATAACATTTAATATACAGCAGTGAAGTTATTGATTATGTTTCTTAAAACACTTTCAACAAATAAGTGCCGGTTTCTCAGGTATATTAATTATCTTAACACACATACACACACACACACACACACGCATATTGGGAGTCAATAATATAAGGGTTAGTTTTCGAACAAACAATAGCCAAATGACAAACAGCTTGCAGATATTGACACCGTGTATAAGCAGTCACTTACGCCTAACATAATTTTGTTCGCTCGGAGTTGCACTACGAAGCCGAGACGCTCACCATTTGAATAATCCCAACGGTCACAGTTATTACGAAGGCGTCAGACACAGTGTACAGTTGGAAGCGAAATATCAGTGTGTACCAGCACCGATGGTCGTCGGAAAACATGGCTTCTACTGTGGCCATGCTAAACCAAGTTCTACAATGACAGGGAGTTCCCTTACATCCGCTATCCAAGCAGCTGAGCTCCAGGCTACACTGCAGCGAGCGCGTCGCTACTACCTGTCATACATGGCGGCGCTACTCAACAGCGACTTCCCAACCCGGTCACTGCGACACAGCCCTCTCCCAAACAGCACCCACAAACACCGCTCATCGCAGAACGTGTGGTTCGGGGGCTTCTCTGGTTTGTAAAGTAGGGCACATTGGGATCTGTGGCATCTCTCGGAAAAGAGCACAATACTAGTGCATGCACAGATGTTTTGGAGCACATGGTTCATCGTACGTAGTTGAACATGGTGCTCCACAGCAGACCACCCCTTTTGGATTCATATGTTGACCAAACATTATCGTCAGTTATGACTGCAGTGGGAATGGGATCATCGGGATTTTACCGTCGATCATTAACACCGTGTAGGCTCTTGGGGTGAATAACATTTTTCCTATACTAGGTCGATGATCGTCTCCACAAAGGCCGTCATCCAGATGAACGGCGGTTCGAAACGTGCAGCGCACCATGGACTCAGGCTTGTGGAAACAGGATTGTGCTATTGGAGACGTTCACCTGCGCTTGCATGGGATCTGTGGTAGTAATCCAAGACATGCGGAGAGCTGCGAACTCCCTTCATCCTGTCATGCTTGATGTCTTCCCCGACGGCGATGTCATTTTTCTGCAGTGTAATTATCCCTGTGTCGGAGCCATAAACGTGCTACAGTGGTTTGAGGAGCATTGCAGTGAACTTATGTTGATGTCTTGGCCACCAAATTCGTCCGAGTTGAATCCTACGGAACTCATCTGGGTCGCTATCGGGGATCATCACCCATGCATACGCATCTAATGCCATATACCTTCACAAACCTACCAACAAACAGTCGAATATATGGTACGAAGAATCTGTCATGTATATCGTTTCAAAGACGAATAAACTAGTTATTAAACATGTGGTCATAATGCTTTGGCTCATTAGTGTATATTGTGCGCAGCTTTGTGTGTGAAATGTCTTAGAAGGCAGGTCTGCAACCACACTGTCGTAGCTGTCCTGCGGGGAGGTGTGCTCATAGGCGTTCTTTGTGATCACAGTGTAACAAAAGGGAAGGAACTTACGAGACAACCCAATATGTGCAAGCCTAGCAGTAAAGTGTTTCTGAAATGGCAGGTCTACTAGCTTCTACTTCAATTCATAACAGGACGGAGTTGTCGGAAGAAAATATTGAATAACAACGACAACATCCACTCCAGATTTCCCGTCACATCTGCGCCTCCACAAGCTTTGTCGGTGTAGTGTTTTTTGAAATTTTAACATGCTGAATACATGTTGCCACGATATCCACCTTCGATGTGTCCCTCAGTCAGTCATATGAGCCGTTAACTTCGCCAGGCGAAACTGTGAAGCAACAATGGTGAAGAGGTATGTGCGAACACAAAGAGGTATTTTCTTTTCCAAATTCTGCAAAAACCCAGCTGCCCACAATAGTAAAGGAGTTCGTTTTTTGGCACAGGTATTGATGATGGTCCTACTGTAACAGATAAATTGAAGAGATATTTACACGAAAGCGATAAAATTGAGGAAAATATGGCTCCTTCCTGCAAAACGGAAGGACATAACTTTTCAACTCTTCAGAAGATGGCCAGATAAAATACTGTTAATACAAGCATGCAGTTCGGCGTCAGGAGGAAACTTTAGTTCTGCCGGTTTCATTGACAACGTGAGACGGACGATGTTACTCCAAGAGACTGCTGGTGCTCTCCTTTTTGTTCATAATAACTCTACTAAGCAAAACTCGCGTTCTATGGACTAAAACAGAAGAAACTGCAAAGGGAAAAAGGATTTTAGTGAGATGAGAGCTGGAAAAGGATCAGATGTTCTAGAGAATTTCTGGGGGAGCATTAGGAAATGGAATACGGTAAAAGAAGAATGGGCATATTTCGAAGATGAAATAGTGAAGGCAGCAAAGGAACAAGAAAGTGAAAACGGGAGCGCTAGTAGAAATCCTTGGCTAATAAAATACAATTTAGGAAAGAAGGAATTATGAAAATGCAGTAAATGAAGCAGTTTAGAGGGAATACAAAGGCCAAAAGAATGATACTGGCAGGATGTGCGAAATGGCCAAGCAGGAGTGGAAAACCAGTCCCAAGTAAAGATGTAAAAGCGGAAAGATGGAAGTAGTATATGGATAGTCTATACAAGGAAGATGTACCTGAGGGCAACATTACGGAAATCGAAGAGGACAAAGATAAAGATGAGATGGAAGATATGATACTGCGTGAAGAATTTGACAGAGCACTGAAAGATCTAAGTCGAAACAAGGGCCCAGGAGCAGACAACATTCAAACTACTGGTAGCCTTGAGTGAACCACCCTTAAGAAAACTCTTCCACCTGGTGAGCAAGGTGCATGAGACAGGTGAAATGCCCTCACACTTCAACAAGAATATAATAATTCCAATTCAAAATAAAGAAGTTCCAGACAGGTATGAAAATTGCCGAATTACCAGTTCCATAGGTCGCGGCTAGAAAATACTAACACGAATTCTTTACAGAAGAATGGAATAACTGGTTGAAGCCGACTTTCGGGAAGATCACTTCGGATTCCAGAGAAATTTAGGAACACACGAGGCAATACTGACCGTACGACTTCTCATAGAAGATAGGTTGAGCAAAGGCAAACCTAAGTTTATAGCATTCGTAGACTTAGAAAAATCTTTTGACAATGTTCCCTGGAATACTCCCTTTCCAATTCTAAAGGTGCAGGGATAAAATACAGGAGGCACAAGGCTATTTTCTATTTTACAGAAACCAGATGGCACTTATAATATTCGAGAGGTATGAAAGGGAAGCAGTGACTCAAAAGCTAATAAGACAGGGTTCTAGCCTATCTTCGATGTTATTCAATCGGTGTATTGAGGAAGTAGTAAAGGAAACAAAAGAGAATTTTGGAGTAGGAATTAAAGTCCAAAGAGAAAAGATAAGGATTTGACAATGACATTAAAATTCTAGAGACTTAAAAGAGCAGCATCTTGACAGTACGATATAAGATTAACGTCAACAAAAACAAACAAGGATAATGGAATGTAGTCGAATTAAATCAGGTAATGCAGGGAATTAGAATAGAAAATGAGACACTTAAAGTAGTAGACGAGATTTGCTATTTAGGCAGAAAAATTGTTCTGGCGCAATCACAAGGGACGAAGACGAAGACGAAGAACGCAAGACCAGAGAGGGTTGTGAAACGACGTCGGCCAATGGTGCGAGTAACAGGACCGCACCACGACAGCAGCACCGTCAAGCCAAAGTGAATACAAGAGCCATTCCTGCCAGCCTCGGCCGCTTAGATCGGCTGAGTATATAGACACTACTGCTTAGTAGCGGACGTTAGTAGACAGCATTAGCGCGGCTTAGCCGAGAGTGCCACGGGTTCAGTTATTAGTGATCATCCCTAAACTCAGTGACAAACTTGCATGAATTCTGACTTGGTTGCATATCGCCCATCGCTTGAGGAACCATGTAAATACAAATTAAGTATTGTCAATCTGCTTTATTGAAATAAAGCTACTAATGTTATTTGCTTGAACTGTTGTATAGCATTCCGAGAATGCAGCATCCCTTAGGCACCCTATGTGGGACGAGTGGGCAAGAGCCAACAAAAATAACTGATCACGGTCGAAGTAGAGAGGATACGATCTGTAAAAGGGCTATGACAAAAAAAGCACTTCTGAAGAAGAGAGATTTCTTAACATCGAGTATGGAATTAAGTGTCAGAAAATCTTTTCGGAAAGTATTTTTATGGAATATAGAAATGAATGGAAGCGAAACATGGACGATAAACAGTTCTGAGAAGAAGGGACTAGAAGCTTGCATGTCGCCCGTCGCTTGCAGAACCTTGTAAATACAAGTTAAGTATTATCAATCTGCTTTATTGAAAGAAAACTACTAATGTTATTTGCTTGATCTGTCGTATAGCATTCCGAGAACGCAACATCCCTTACGCACCCTATATGAGACATGTGGGCAAGACCCAACAAAAATAACTGATCACGCTCGAAGTAGAGAGGATATGAACTGTAAATTGGCTATGACAAGAAAACCACTTATTAAGAAAAGAGATTTCTTAACATCGAGTATGGACTTAAGTGTCAGAAAATCTTTTCGGAAAGTATTTGTATGGAATATAGAAATGAATGGAAGCGAAACATCGACGATAAACAGGTTTCAGAAGAAGAGACTAGAAGGTTATGAAATGTGGTGCACAGAATAATGCTGAAAATTAGATGGGTAGATCACGTAACTAATTAGGAGGTACTGAATACGATCGGGGAGGAAAGAAATTTGTGGCACAGCCTGACTAGAAGAAGGGATCGGTTTGTGGGACACATTCTGAGGCATCAAGGGATCACCACTTTAGTACTGGAGAGAAGCGTGGAGGGAAAAATCGTAGAGGGAGATCAAGAGATGAAAACAGTAAGCAGATTGAGAAGGATGTAGGTTGCAGTAGTTACTCGGAGGTGAAGAAGCTTCCACAGGATACAGTAGCATGGAGAGATGCATTAAACCAATCTTCAGAATGAGGACAAACTACTAACAGAGACAGAGGAGTAATTACGCATTAAATATTTTTGAATATTAAGTTTGACTTTATGTAGTTTGTATTTGCATAAATGTTACTAATTTTTGCTCACGTTGGTTATTTATACGAAATTTTCTTTTGAACTACTTTTGTTTAATTGACTTGAAATAAAACTATTTTTATTTAGAAACTGTGGTTGAGTGACGGGGACGATATTGTCAAATTTATTTCTATCTCATACAATCCAGCTGTAGAGTTAATGTTCCGGAAAATAACTCAGTGAGAGCAGATCCAGGTAGAACACACAGAACGCATAGCCGACCAGGGGTACCTACAGTTAACCCTAAGTAGATCGAAGTTACATTCCAATTTTGTTTCTCAAAACATATAAGAAACAATTATACGTGGTTATAGTGTAAAGGCAACGAGAAAGACAGACAGGTGGATAAATAACTGGTTTGTAGAGGTCTTAGTTAATATTTAAACTGTAGCCTTGCAACAATATCGAAGTTTTTCGTACCTTGATAACAAATAGACATTATGCACTTACTAAACTTAATTTATTCCATTAATACACATGCAGAATATTCACGAGAATCATCAAGTCGTAACTTCTGGATATTATTTATAATGAATTGATTTCCGTAATTGTTTTTGTACCATTTTCTACATACATTAAAATGCGTAAATTTATAAGATTTCTATCTTCAGTAAAAATTCTATTATATGTTGTAGACCATCCAGGCAGAGTATCCTCTGAAAATTACGATTCATGACTTAAACAAAAAGACACTAGGAAACTTTTTGTAAGAATATGAACTGAGGAAATCACCTTTGAAGTTTTAAATGTGTTTTACTGTACCTTACGATGGTTTCTGGTGAGTGATCTACTCCTTGCTCCCCATCTTTCCTTGTTCATTTTGCTGTTTCGCGCTCATTCCTGCTTTCCTTTCGTCCTTGGTCGATGATTTTCACCATTTTTTGGAGAGTTTAATCTATGTGTGTCTTCATTCATCTAACCCCTTTTAACCTACCATCCATTCCATCACTGGAAGTAATCACAGCACCACTATCATGCTTATGCTTTGGATATACTCGTAACTTCCTTATTATGGAATGGAATGGTTCATTAGCATTTGCAGTTGATCTATGCACCCAGTTTTTACTTCCTTAAACATTACATCTATGTCGCAGGTCACATTTACACATTTTGCTGGAGATTTGGTTGGAGTAAAATAGATTCTCACTTTTTGTCATGGTCGCATTTGGTGTGGGTTTACGTTTGTTATCATTCCCATGTAAATTACTAAGTCTTTCTCCTTGAGCGCATGACATTTTCGTTTTCTAAGATGCTTTGGGCTTTTCCGTTTCTAAATAAGAAAGAAGTAGCGCTAAAACAGCTACTTAGAAAGTAATATGCACATGCATTTCTACAGAGGATAATTGAAGGACTCAACTGTACCTAACATTACAGTCCTGTTCAGTGACACACAAGTATGACACATATATATATCAAAGGAAAACTGACAAAAACTGATAGTCTGGAACTCACGGAGAGAGTGGACATGAAATGCTCAAATGTCATACACTTAAACTGGAATAAAATTTGCTTCAGTTTTGGCTGGCGCTGTACAGCATATCTGCGACGATCACGACGGTTAACAACAAAATCAAACTTTTGCCTTTCTCACTTGTTTGGCCTTTTCTGTTTGCGCCCCGTTCCTTATCCATTACATATGGAAACCTTTCTACACGTGAAACCTCGTGCAGATTAAAACTGTGTGTCTAACTGAGATTCAGTCGGTAGACCGGATGTCTCCGAAAGGCAACGTTTCCGAGTTCAACTGTCGGTCCAGCAGCCAGTTTTAATCTGCCAGAAAGAATCATCTCTGCATACTCCGCTGCAGAGTCAAAATTTCGTTCTGAATTTCTGTATGTCTTTTTGCATTCACAGCGCCAGATTTACAACTGCTGTCCACAGTTGGAACTAAATTTTCTCCAGCGTAAATCGGTTCCGTACTGACGCATTAGAATGTCTACCATGTTTCGCCGCCGTACGATAATTGCTGCCCACACGGCATTTCTGTGAGTGGCTGCACTTTAATTACAGCCACCCGGTAACTTGGCAACTAATTTGACCCATAACTGGAGCAGAGACTGAGCCAGTCGAATGCCCATTGCCGAAGACTAGAAGCGGAACTGGGAGCATTCTCACTGAGGTAACAAACGTGATGGGATAGTGATATGCACCTATACAGATGGCGGTAGTACAGCGTACACAAGGTGTGAAAGAGCAGTGCATTGGCTGAGCTGTCATTTGTACTCAGGTGGTGCGTTTGAGGAGGTTTCCGGCTTCATTACGGCCTCACGACGGGAATTAACAGACTTTGAACCGGAATGGTAGTTGGAGCCAAACGCATGGGTCTTTCCGTTTCGGAAATCGTCAGGGAATTCTATGTTCTGGGTACCACAACATCTTATGCCGATGATGCAAAAATTTCTTCATTACCTCTCATTTCGGACAACACAGGAGCCGGTGGCCTTCACTTGAATACCGAGAGAGGCTGCATTTGCTTAGAGCTGTCAGCGATTACAGTCAAGCAACACTGGGTGAAATAAGCGTAGAAACCAATGTCAGACGTACGTCGAAAGTGTCCATTAGGGCAATGCGGCAGAATTTGGTTTCAGTGTGCTATGGCAGCATATGACCGACGTGAGTGGCTTTCATAACAGCATGAAATCGCCTGCAGCGCTTCTCCTTGGCTCTTAACCAAATTTTTTGAGCCCCACACGACTGGAAAACCAGTCAGATGAGTCCCGATTTCGTTTGGTAAGCGCTGTTAATAACAAGGCACTGTGAAAACTGGAGGTGCCTCTATAATGGTGTGGGCTCTGTTTACGTGGAATGGACTGGCTCGTCTGGTCCAGCAGATCCCATCACTGACTGGAAATGGCTACTTTCGGTTACATGGAGACTATTTGAAGCTGTTCATGTATGGATGACGTTGCTCCGTATCACCGGCCCACAGTTGTTCACTGTTGATTTAAAGAACATCCTGGACAATTCGAGCAAGTGATTTGGCCACCCAGGTCACCATGCATAAATCCCATTGAAAATCTATGAGACATAATCGTGAAGCCAGTTCGCGCGCAAAATATAGGTGGCTATACATTCCACCGCGGCTCAACATTTCTGCAGGGGACTTAAAACGACTTCAATCCATGTCACGTCGGGGTTCTGTAGTACGCCGAGCAAAAAGAGGTTCGACACGATATTAGGATCTATCCCACGACTTTTGTCAGTGGATACTCGCTGAGGTCAGTAGTTTCATGAGAAGAGGAACACTCCTATCAAGTACTCAGCAGTAGAAACGCCGCGTTTTGCTTTCGCGTGTAGCCGTCTAGTCCGCCTCTTACGGTAGATGATGACCTTAACGCAAGATGCTTAGCCAGCACTGTTACTCAGTTCAGCTGCAGAGTACGCGGGTGATTGTGCCGAATATTCCTTGGCTAGTTCCATAAACCAGCCTGAAGTTGTTGTAGCAACAGTGAAGACCTCTGCGATTCTCTCATCGGTACTACACAGCCAAGATCAGTCGTATGACTCCTTTGAATAATTTTCTCACTACTAGGGTCAGGGTCAACCGCTCCTACAAAATCCTTGAAAGAATTGCAATCTTCTTAACCCATAAGTTTACGTGAGCCTGTGTTTTTTTTTTTTTTTTTTTTTTTTATTTGACATGAGCACTCTACGTAAAATTCAAATCACTCCATTCCATGTTTACCACAGTGGCATTCTTTCAGCAACCGTAATAGATACTTAGGACAGAGAAAACAGTTCTTGTTGCTCAAGATAGGTTTATTTAATCCTCACATGTGTAGCGCTTTGCTTGTTCTAGGCGCCCGACACATCATGTAAACTACAAACTAGTATAAATATAAATTGCTATTAAAAGCAATTACAAATGAATAAATTAAAAATAATAAGAGGACGATATACACCGACTGGACTATGGAACACAGGGCCTCATTGGCGTTTCAGGTGGTGACTAGGGATTAAATTTCAACTAATAAAATATTTTACCATAACAAAGTTTACCGATAAAAATCCTTGCTGATCGTAATCGAGACGTCGAACGTAACAAGAGAGTCCCATAGAACTGAGAGATGAAAGCCAGATAGCCATTGGCAATGTTTCATTATTTTATCCAGAAGGAACACGTAAAAGGGTAATGAGAGCAGAAAAAAGAAAGCTACTAACGCATGCAACGGGGGCCAACTAAGGCAAATAGGCACATTCAATGAGCAGAAAAAAACTCACAATTGCAAAATACACTCACATAATGGCTAGGCTAATACGTCTTTTACAAGTGACTGGGTACCAGTAACAATAAAGGAACAGTTAACATTTAGAGTAAAAATATGAAGTAGCGAAACCAGAAGGAAAACTAAACCGGAAAACTAACTGTAACGACGATAGCTTACCCATTCAGTTGGTTTCCCGGTTTAACGTTGCTTCTGGTTTCGGTGTTTTATATTTTTACTAAAAAATTGTAGCTGTTTCTTCATTCTTTTAGTGCCCAGCCATTTGCCAATGTTGTATTAGCCTAGCCATTATATGGCTGTATTTTACACTCATGAGCTCTCTCTGCTTATTGAAGATGCATATAACCAGATGTTAGTTACCCCTTGCACGCTTAGGAGCCTCCTATTTCTTACTTTTTTTCGTTGTTGCTTCTTGGTGATGTAATGACGCACTGACAGCGGCTGTCTGACTGTTACCTACCAGTTCTTTGGAACTCTTAATCATTTCTGACGCCCGCTTACGTTCAGGAAGGATTTTATTGGTGAAGTAATGAAGAACTGACAGTGCCTATCGGCGCTTCAGTCCTGAACCGCGCAGCTACTGAGGTCGCAGGTTCGAATCCTGCCTTGGGCATGGTTGTTTGTGATCTCCTTAGGTTAGTTAGGTTTAAGTTGTTCTAAGTCTAGGGGACTGGTGACCTCAGATGTTAAATCCCGTAGTGCTCAGAGCCGTTTGAACAGTGGCTATCTGGGTGATACCTCCTTGTTCTTGGGGACTCTTAATTTTCTTCGTCGCCTCGGTTACGATTAGCAAAAACTTTTATCGGTAAACTTAGTTGTGGTGCAATATTTTATGAGTTTGAATTTATACTCCTCATCACCCCCTGAAAAACAAATCTGACCCTGGGCTCCATGGGTCAATCGGTGTATGTCGTCCTCTTGTTATTTTTAATTTATTCATTCATTATGCCTTTAATACCAATTTATGATGTACAGGACGTATAATCCCGTCTGAGGCCTGCGATCATTTTTATGTTAATAATTGGCAACCACGTCTGTACAATCACAATAAAGTCATGAGATGTTTAATTGACTCTTTTATTAGAACATGTTACGCGTTTCGTGATTACACTCATCTTCAGACATCACAAACTTCAACTCCTTCCCAACCAACCAGGCATACAGATTTGACAACTCAAAGAAAGTGTCCAATAACATATGACTATAACTGCAACACAAACAGTCGAGGTCAAGGCATATCTTCTTGGACACTTTCTTTGAGTTGTCAAGACTGTACGCCTGGTTGGTTTGGAAGGAGATGAAGTTTGTGATGTCTGAAGATGGGCGTAATCCCGAAGCGCGTAACATTTTCTAATAAAAGTCAACTGAACATCTCATTGCGTTATTGCGATTGTACAGCACTGGTTGCTAATTATTATCTACCAGTTTAACTTACACCACTTTTAACTTTCCCAGAGTGTCCGATGAAGCCTAAAACAGGCGAAACGCGTCACATGTGAGGATTAAATTTATATACCTTGAGCAAATGAGACTGGTTTTTTTCTGTTCTAAGCAATTTTCTCGTATTTAATTCCGTTAAAGTGGCTTTACCCCACATGGACATGATCAAGAGAAATTGCTTGTAAATTGCGTTAAGTAATTGCAATATGTACGTCTGACATCGTTCTCAATAAGCAGGTATGTTACACTCTACATGTAGAATCAAAATGGTGCAACTTCTGAACGAATTTTGTCACCGTACTCCGAATTATTGTGGCAGTTGCGTCCGGGATGACCACACTCGCCTTGGAGTTTCATCAACTTCTGTACGGACGCCTTGCGGAACAAAGAACGTTGTTACTAATACAGCCCTCCTGACTCAGCGTCCACCGCAGTTCTGTCAGAATGCAACCCATCATTCTTCCCACACTTGTCACTCTGGGATAGAAGCGACCATCATGGCTGATAATGATTTCCGTGTTGTCGGTATGTCTTCTTTTTTTTCATTTTTGTTTTTTAGTTCTCAGTTTTCTGACTTGGTTAAGGCAGTCTTCGGCGAATTCCTCTCCTATGCCACTTTGTGCCAACCCCTTAATTTCAGAGTAGCATTTGGCAGCTACTTCCTCAATTATTCGCTGGATGTATCTCAATCTCTGTATTCCTCTACAGTTTGTACCTTCGACAGCACCCTCTAGTACCACGGAAGCTATTCCCTGATGTCCTAATGGGTGCCCTACCATCTTGTCCCTTCTTTTTGTCAGTGTTATCCATATATCCCTTTCCTTTTCGTTGCTGCGGAGAACTTCCTCATTCCTTCCCGTAGCAGTCCACCTAATTTTCAATATTCCTCTCTACCACCACAACTTAAATGCTTCATTCTCTTCATTTCGGTTTTCTCACACTCCACGTCTCTCTACCGTACAATACTGTGCTCCAAACGTAAATTCTCAGAAATGTATTTCTCAAATGAAGACCTATATCTTCTCTTGTCCAGGAATATTCATTTTGTTATTTCTAGTTAGCTTTTTATATCCTCTATGTTCCGTCCGTCAGGGATTGTTTTACTCCCGAGGTAGCAGACTTCCTTAATTTCATGATCACAAGTTACGACGTTAAGTTTCTCGCATTTCTCATTCCATCTACTTTACATTACTGTCGTCTGTCAGTCATTTACACTCTATCCGCATTCTTTACTCATTAAAAGAATCATTCCATTCTACAGATTATGCAACTCTCCTTCACTTTGCCCGTCGGGGTAGCCGCGTGGTATCAGGCGCCTTGTCACGGTCGGCGCGGCTCCCCCGTAGAAGGTTCGAGTCCTCCCTCGAGCATGGGTCTGTGTGTTGTCCTAGGCGTACGTCAGCTTAAGTTACATTAAGTTGTGTGTAAGCTTAGGGCCGATGACCTCACCACAAAGACCTGTAACACCTCCGATTTATGTATCCCGCTCGGTCGGGATCAGATAGAAGCCCAAATAATTTTTAATTAAAGTGACCGTGTACCTAATGGGGCTGGCAATCGGATTTGACTGCTACGGAGTTGTTACATCCCATTTTGTCCTTCTCAAATGCTGTAATAATGAAATGTCTGGCGACAAGAAGAACGCCAACACAGCTTCACTAATCAAGACCTATATTAGTCTCAAAAACACAAGAAAAAGGAGACAGCCACTGCCTTCGTCATACATAATTAACTACGGCTAATCTCAGCACAGGCCTTTTCGTCATTCATTATTGTCACACGCAAATTCAATCACTGCAATCCAACACTGCAATCCAACACTGCAATCCAAAAGATGCCGGCGCGGTAGACGCGAAACCAAAAATATTGGCACAGAAGTATCACTGATCACCCTAGTAATTATACTTCTTCACTTTCCCGTATTATTCTAACACAAAGGGGTTAAAGCGCGGCGATGGACACTCCCTTTGTCGGTCAGCCTTGTATTTCCGCAACAGGCCTCCACAAGGCTCGGCCCGCAACCTGGGAACTAACTCAACTCTACACTTGTTCTCGCAACCCGACACACTATCGATTGTTTGCCCTATCGACCTGTGCCGAGTGCAAACTTATAATAAGGGCCCTTACATCCCCGCCCTCGAAAACTTCTTTGGAGCCTCCGGCGTAAAAGACTCGGCAAGGGAATTAGACATTACTGCATCTGAACAAAACACACTAAATAATTAATGAAATTACAATTCACTGAATAATCCCTCGACTCCGGTAGTGGGCTGCCTCCACAATAATATTCTACAAAAGGTTATTACATCTCGAAACATGGCATTGTCCAAATTACAATTTTTTTATTTTTTTTTTATCAAGCAGCAATAATTCTCTATAGTCCATATTGAATGAAACACACAACATACAATCAGAAATTATTACTTGAACACATGACATATGAGCTATCTATATTACAAATTAGCTGTTACAGGTTTTTACACCCATTCGCAGGTAATCGTCGATATGAAATAAGAAGTTCTAGTTATAATACATCAGAAAACACAATATAAATAAACATTCCCCTTTTTCAAATATCCGTTTAACAACTAAATTTTCTAAATATGTCCTACTCAAATACATCAAGGAGCTTGAACACTCTCATTTCAGACCTTTGCCCTAATCGAGTTCCCCTTCTTCATCTGGGTTATCCCTGTTCCACATGTTCCTTACCATGCACTCTATTCGTCCGTGCATATTCCAACTCCACAGTGTTAGGATGACCAATTTTTATAATCCTGTATGGTCCCTTATAAACGTGGTTGAATTTATGTATTTCAGAGTTTATTTTCTTTGATTTTGCATGAACCTTTACTAGTACCAAGGCTCCCACTCGGTAAGTTATCGGTTTCACTAGCTTGTCGTGTCTCTCCGTCTTTTCCTAGCCTTCTCCTTCATACTTAATTCCACTAGCTCCAATTTACTTTCCCAAGTCAATGAACTTCCTGGTGGGTAGACTACGAACTCACGAAAAATACTGTCGGGTTCTTGATTGAGCAATACATCACATTTTGCAAACCCTGTAGAACCATGTGGGAGGTGATTCCTGACCCGCTCAAATTCTTCCAGATATTCTTTCCATGAACCGTGCTTCCTATGACAGTATGTTCGGCATAAACGGTTCAATTCCTTCATTGTTCGTTCTGCTGGGTTAGAAGCTGGTCTATACCTAGAAATGGCAACTTGCTCTATTCTGTGCTCATTTAGCATCTCTGTCCACTCCTTTGACCTAAATTGTGACCCATTATCACTCAAAATTCGCTTAGGAATACACACCTTTTGAAAATAGTCTTACTCAAAATGGTTAATGATGGCTCTACTAGTAGCTTTCTTCAACGGGTAAAATTTTATGTACTTGGAAACCAGTTCTTCCACCACTAAGATTTGTGTGTAATTCCCTCGTGAGGCAGGAAGTGGCCCAAAGAGATCCACTGCAACTATTTCCTTAATTGCTGTTGGTACTATTGGATGCATATATCCTTTGTGCTGTACTGTAGTCGTTTTAGATTTTTGACAGGTGTCACATGTACTCAGTATCTTATGTATACGCCTTCCCATGTTGTTGAATGCACAATCTAACTTCAACATTTCGAGACACTTCTTCGGTCCATAATGCGCATTACTATAGTGCGTATTCCAAATTAATTTTTCTACCACATGCTCAGGCACACAGAGTTTCCAGTTCTCCTCACTCTCCTTGTTCCTTTTGTAAAGTATCCCATTGTGAATAT
Source organism: Schistocerca piceifrons (assembly GCF_021461385.2). Classification (NCBI taxonomy): domain Eukaryota; kingdom Metazoa; phylum Arthropoda; class Insecta; order Orthoptera; family Acrididae; genus Schistocerca; species Schistocerca piceifrons. The sequence goes on along the minus strand of NC_060139.1, from coordinate 157,984,554 downwards.
AATAAAATGTGCGAATTCTTTCCTCTCCTGCACACCTGTATTGGTTTTTAATTGTCTTTAATTTCTCGTCCTCGTTCTGTTCCCTGTGCACATTCTTTAGGAACTTCCTTATGAATTCTTCATACTGTACTCCCTTCATCAGGTTAATTCTAACTCCTTCCCCTCCTGGCCTGTCCACCAACATTCCTCTCGAGTCAGCTGGTAATCTTGACAAAGCATCAGGTATTATATGTGTTGCTCCTGGTTCATAAATTATCTCGAAGTCATAGTCCTGTAATGCCAGGGCCCATCGCGTGAGTCTGCTATGCCTCAACTTGCTGGTGGTCAGAAATGTAAGGGCCTTATGGTCAGTGACGACTTTCACATGCCACCCGGCCAAATAATATCGAAACGTTTAAATCCCCACACAATTGCCAATGCCTCCCTTTCAGTAATTGAATATTTCCTCTACCAAGCATTTAAATTTTTGCTACCAAACGCTATCGTTCTTACACTCTCACCTTTTCCGCTCCTCTCCATTTGGTACAAATGTATTCCTAGTCCATAGTCAGAGCTGTCTGCTCCTAAATAAAAATCCTTGGAAAAATCCGGGTGGTACAATATATCTGCACTATATAGTGCTTCCTTGATATTCTCAAACTCGGTTTGGCACTCTAGACTCCAATGCCACGGGATCCTCGCCTTGGTCAATTCCCTCATACTCAGGGCATTAAGTACAGATCCTTTGACAAATTTTCTACAAAACTCACAAACCCCAAAGAATGCTCGCAACTGCTTCTTACTATGGGGGGTCGGAAAATTTCTAATAGCCTCCATTTTACTAGGATCAGGATAGATACCCTCCTCAGATATTATATGCCCCAGGAATTTTATCTTTGATTTGCGAAATTCCGACTTGTCCCGGTTTCCAGTTACCCCTGCGGTTTCAAAAGCTGCCAAGATTGCATCCAATCTATTCAAATGTTCTTCCCATGATTCGCTTGCTATCAAGAGGTCATCCACATAGACGGTGACCTTTTTAAGTAACTCCTCGTCTAGTATCTTATCCATCGCTTTTATGAATTCAAACACTGACACATTAAGCCCAAATGGCAACACTCTAAATTGATAGCACCTTCCTCCATAAGTAAATGCTGTATACTGGCAGGATTCTGCGGCCAGTGATATTTGCCAGTAACCAGCGGTTAAGTCAATACTGCTAAGCACCTTTGCTCCTCCGAATTTTTGAATCAGTTCTTCTATAGTCTCAGGTTCGTCCTGCTCCGGCTCGATGATTTTGTTCACTGTTCGTGCATCCAAAACTATCCTCAACTTTCCATCCTTCTTATCAACAACAAATAGGGGGTTGTTATATTGACTGTTGGCCTTTTCTATAACACCAAGGTCCATCATCCTCAATATCTCTTCATCTACTGCTCTTCGTTTCGCCTGGGGAATGGAATACTGTTTTATATTGAACGGTTTATGGTTCTTTATCTTTGTCTTACACTCCACCCCTTTCATGATACCTGGCCGTTGAGAAAATACTTTACAACGCCTGTATAATACGGTGGCTAATTTCTTCTTAGTCCCCTCATCTAGGTGTGTCATCTCCTCTAACTTTTTACTGATCTTGTCCACTCTATGTCTATCCTCTCGTGCTAATCCCTCAAGGTATACCAACACTTCTTCTCCTAGTTCCTCTTTCCCACATCCCATGGTGGGTTCCTCTTCATGACACAAATTTATTCTTCTGAATTCCTCCTCTTCTTCGATTGCACTCGCCTCAGCAAACTTTTTCTTCTCTTCTCCGTTTCTTCCTTTGACCTTGATAGTACCTTCATCAAAACTCACTACAGCATCAACTTCATTCAACCAATCTATCCCTAAAATAATTGATGCGTTCAATCCGGACACCACCAAAAATGTTGCTTTGTATTCTTCTCCCTCTATCTCGAAGGAATCAACACATGTTCCTTAATAGGTTTACTCCTCGCACCCAACACATTCACAATTCTCACTCCACTCACCAGGAAACTAGGCAAGCTAATATTTGCTTTTAGTATCTGTTCATATAACCTTTTGGATACTGCACATGCTTCACTTCCTGTATCGACTAATGCCTCGATATTCAGTCCGCATAGCTTGATCCCTATCATGGGTACATGGGTTCCTTGGGAATGCCACATCTTTCCTCCAGTAGATCTTCTCTCAGATCTCCACCATTGTCGTGTCTTAATAGGTTTACTCTGGTCCTGGTAGCTCTCACTCCTGACCGGACCTCATCTGGAGTGTCATTCAGTTTTCCGGTCTCTCCGCCTCTTCTATAAGCACTGTGTCATTCATTCGCCTATCCCATCCTCTCTCATGATCTCTTGGTTCTTCACTCCATCTCCAATCATTTCTCCATTGCCGTTCACCACCATGGTTCCTGTACCTATGGCCACCACCTCTTCCTCTATAATTAGACGAATTACCAAAATGACTCCTTGGGTCATTACTTCCCCCTCGGTATTGATCATTAGCTTGATTGTGTTCTTGTGATCGAACAGATTCCAATTGTTCCAGTATTTCCATCAAGGCCTCCCTATCTTTAATTAGGCTCCCGGATACAGTTTCTTGCATTCTCCGGCTCATTCTTCTTTTTATCGCTGATATCATTACGTCATCACTCAGGGGTTGTTCCAAGGTCTCGTTCAATTCCCACAAATGTTCGGCAAACTCTCTCAACGTTCCTCTCCATGTACTAAGTGACTTGCAGTGGAGTAGGTCCTCAATTGCTGCACACTGATGACTTTTGGACCAGTATTTCTTCAAGAATTCCTCTTCAAACCGATCATAACGAGTGGTCCCTTCCTTCTTCCTGACTCCCCAAGTGAAGGCCTCACCTTCCATTCTGTCTATTGCAAATTGAATCTTGTCTGAGTCTTTAAGATGTGCTGGGAAAACTCCTTTTAACCATTTCATAAATATCATGGGGTGCAACCCTCCTTTCGGTCTAAATTTCTGCTCTGTATTATTTTGGGCGTACCGATTATCACTGCTCATCAAGGTAACGACTCTACCTTCCCCAACGCTTAAAGTGGCATTGCTAATTCGTTTATCAATTTCTTCTGTCTTGCTCTCCAATTGCTGCACTCCCTGTGTAACAACAACTGTACATATAATAATTTTTTCTTCTGATTTTCTATAAATTAGTGTAAGCAATGTTTTGATTTCATTTCTTTTTCTTTTAGTGTCATTATGTTAAAGAAACTGTAAGCAACTTTCGATGTGAATATTAATATTTATGTCAAATTTCAAGTAACACTATAACAGAATTGAAGTGTAACCCGTGTTGAATCTATTGTAACATGTTTAAAATTGTAATTGTGCACCTGGTCCATACGTAGGCAATGTATTAGGATATGTGGAATGTAAAACCTTTGGTGAATACCCTGTCTGTAGGGGAGCGGTAAGAGGTGGAGGCAGGCGAGCGCGGGAAAATTCACACGGGCGCGGCACGGCATAACGGGCTCAGCAGTAGTAGTCGGAGTTGGGCATCGGTCTGAGAAACACGCTCTGGATCGAGGAGGCTCTCCTGGAAAACGTGATTTCATTGAGCCTCGGTTGTGCTGTTTCCGACGACTATACAGCATGGCTATATTCCATAGGCACTAAATGGAAAAGGATTGCGACGCTAAGAAGAAGCAAAGTGCCGATACATCAAGAGCCATAGCTGTGATTGTACGTGTGCTGTGCGCCTCGCCATCTCGCCGCCCGCCAACCGCCGCATCGACACGAACAGGTTGAAACATTTAGTACTGTATTCGTGTGGACCAGTGTTACTTTTGTTCCTGACTGTTCAATAACAACTTAACTTTTACCAGAATTGTCCTATCATTTAATTATCCTCATCACTAACCTAGACAGGGTCCTTTCCACATGTTGTGCAATCCGAGTGTCCCGAAATGAAGATTTAAAGTTTATGTTAATAAGAATTACCTGCAGACCTATCTACGCTAGAATGATGTTTAAGGAACTATATTGTTAATGAATAAACAAGTAAGGAACATAGGTCTGACAAAGTTGGAAGATAATGTTGAAATTGGTTTGGTAATGAAGTATAATACATTTGAGACAAAAATAATGGTAGTTAAATAAGCAAGAAATAAGACAAAAAGAGTAGTAATTCATATATTGGAAACCTTGAGTGCTTAATGAGTTCAATAGTCAAAGAATTTCAATACAGTGACAATTACAGTTTCAGGGTCCCCCCCCCCCCCGCACCCCCCCTTTTCGTTTCTATTTATTTAAATTCTGAAGTGTACTGAACTGATTTGACCAGCAAAGTTAAAGTCAATATAAAACCTAAATTTGTCAGTGTTTTACCCTTCTTAAAATTGGCATTGTATGTGTGTTTCAAAAGTGCTATTTCTAGGGTAACCTATGCCCGATTTCAGTCGGATCAATAGACAAAACGCAGTTTGTAGTAATCATTATAGTGTAATGTTGTCTATTTATAGCTTGCCAAATTAGTACAGAAAGGGAAAATATTAGTTCAGTAGATTTTTCTGGTTCTAAAATTTACCTTATAATGCAGTATTACTACGTGTTGTTATGCTTGTACGTACATCCACTTATACAAGGGAAAAACTCACTTAATGCCTAATTAGGCTGGCGACCATATTATTAACAATTGATAGCTTCTGCTGTGTTTGTTTCTTGCCCGTCCTAACGTGTAGTTACTCTTTGGACTTGCTTCATGTATCATTGTTGTTACTGAGTGGGTGTAAGTCTGATTTTGCCTCCATTCAGGTACACGCGGTCAACATATTTACTAAAATCCTTTCTTATTTGGTGAAGCCCGTCAACTTACCATAGTACAGGCTTTAAAGAGTTAACGTACGCCCGAGCGTAGATGTTACACCTGTTGTAATTTTCTGACCTTCATTGCAACCCTCTTGTTATCCTCTTCTCGTTGCACGGCTATAGCTTTTCTCTGATTGACAGCTAGTTGGTTTTGCCTATCCCCTTAACCACATCATTGCATTGTTTCTGCATCTGCGTCACCTCGGCGATTCGATGATTGCAATTTGTTTCCACTTCGTGGATTCTTTCTCCCAATTCGGCTTTCGTTTCTTCAATATTGTCTTCTACCTTTTTTGTTAACTTTCCTTCCACCTTCTCCACGTCTCCCTGGTTTGGTCTATATTTTTCTGCAGCTTACTCTCTCTCTCGTTGATGTCCATTTTCAACTGTTCTTGTAGCTCCTGCATTTCCTTCTTCAGATTATATTCTATCTTCATTTGCGATGTTTTGATCTCTTGTGCTATAGTTTCCTTAAATGGCTCCAAGCTTTCTTGTAAACCCTTTTCTAATGATCTGCGGATTTTTTCCCTCTTCTCTAGTTTCTTGTAAACCTTTCTCTAATGATGCGTTATTTTCTTGTAAAATCTTTAGTGATTCTCTTGTTTCTTGTAAACCCTTCTCTAATGATTCTCGTAAATCTTCCTTTAGTGATGCATTGTTATCTTGTAAACTTTTCTCTAATGATGCATTATTTTCTTTTAGCAAGGCTGCCAACATTGACCGTATATTTGCACCCTCTGAAACTGGCTTATCTCCCGTCGTTTGTCCCGGTGTCTCGGGATAACTAGTTGAGTGTGCTAACGGGCTATCTAATGACAATCCATAATCACTGATTCCTGAATCATCTCTGTCTTCCTGTCCTATCCATTTCCTTTCAACTACTGCCTCACAAACCTGCTTATCTTCAGTAGACATGTTTGTTTACTTTTAATGCACAGGTAAGTAATATAGAATAACCTCTAGTAACCCAAAACACTCCTAATTACCATGAAACTAATCAAACAGTACCTGCAATATTTTCAGTTAATCCCAAAATTGATACACTACATATGAATACTGAACATAACAACTCTCAAAAACTAATAATTTCAAATATCAAATCTCACATACACAGCTTACGTAAAATGTTCTAAATAAGATAAATCACACCACTCATAAAATCTATAAATGTAAAATCCCCAAAAACAATGAGCATATCTGTATAATTACCATTTAGACAGCGCAGTATGCATCAATAAGTATGCTATATTCCAGAGTATGTTTCGCAAACTTTTCGGAAATTCCTGTAATTGGGCACTTTTCCTAATGTGAACTTCCATTTACAATTGTTTATTTACCGCAAAGACTGCGCACTACACTTTAATGTTAGGCCAACCAGTCGTCTTCACTCACCAACTGACGTTTCCACGAGTCGCGATGTTCTGACGTTTGAAGTGGGCGAGTCATCGTAGTTCTCCGTCGGCCGCTCCGTGGCGCTGCAGGCGGGCATAGTTTGCAGTTCGGCCACTAGATGCCGGGTCGACGCTCGGTGTCTCGAAGTCGCGCTGAAGACCGTCGGTGTAGTGCGTCTGTACTTGACCTACTCCTTGCACAGGTAGTTAGGATGACGTGTGAAATCACCTCACAGATCGGAGCTCTTTGGCGCAGCTGCTACACGGGGCTGCGTGACGTCACTCAACAATTGCGTCGCCACAATAAATTGTCGTCTGCATAACAGTTTATGGGTCCACATGAAGCTGTCTGAATTTCACTATTCAATAATCAATTTCAGTCAAAATACTACCACTAAACACTTCTTAAAGGCTTTCGTGACGAATTCTTAGTTCGTTTTGCTATAGGAATGTTCACACTTGTTTTCCTTCAGTGCCCACTTTTCACAGTTTTTCGCGCGGATTTACGCATTTACACATTAAAACACAGTTTATTGACACTATTATTATTATCTAATATGGCAAGAAGAAACAGTTTATTCATAATCGTAAGATATTATTACTTCGTGTTGTTAAAAAATGCACTGACTTTTGCCGCGATTTTAAAGTTTATGCTCTGTCTCGATCCAAAATTGGAAAAAAATTTTCTCGCCTTAAGCAAGGTAAAATTACCTATTGTTCTTTACGATTCGTCTGAAAACTGCACTTGTCCTTTCACGGTAAGCCAAGGGTGTAACACCACCGATTTATGTATCCCGCTCGATCGGGATCTGATAGCAGCCCAAATAATTATTAATTAATGTAACCGTGTACCTAATGGGGCTGGCAATCGGATTTGACTGCTACGGAGTTGTTACATTCCATTTTGTCCTTCTCAAATGCTGTAATAATGAAATGTCTGGTGACAAGAAGAACGCCAACACAGCTTCACTAATCAAGACCTATATTCGTCTCAAAAACACAAGAGAAAGGAGACAGCCACTGCCTTCGTCATACATAGTTAATTACGGCTAATCTCAGCACAGGCCTCTTCGTTATTCATTATTGTCACACGCAAATTCAATCACTGCAATCCAACACTGCAATCCAACACTGCAATCCAAATGATGCCGGCGCAGTAGACGCGAAACCAAAAGTATCAGCTCAGAAATATCACTGATCACTCTAGTAATTATACTTCTTCACTTTCCCGTATTATTCTAACACAAAGGGGTTAAAGCGCGGCGATGGCCACTCCCTTTGTCGGTCAGCCTTGTATTTCCGCAACAGGCCTCCACACGGCTCGGCCCGCAACCTGGGAACTAACTCAACTCTACACTCGTTCTCGCAATCCGGCACACTATCGATTGTTTGCCCTATCGACCTGTGCCGAGGGCAAACTTATTGTAAAGGCCTACAGACCCCTTACAGACCTTACCACAAATTTCCAAATTTCTCCTTCACTTTTACTGAGGATTGCAGTGTCATCGGCGAATTTTAACACTTATAACCTTGAATTTTAATTCCTGTCTTAAATCTTTCTACTATTTCCGTCATTACTTCATCGAATTATAGATTGAACAGCAGGGGCGAAAGACTAAATCCCTGTCTTTCGTACTTTTTAATCCGATCACACCATTCATGGCGTCTTGCCCCCACTAGGTTCTTACACTACAATATTCTGTTCTCTGTGTGGAACGAAACTACCGCAATTTCTGAACGAATTGTGTCACAGTACTCCGAATTGTTGAGGCAGTTGCGTCCTGGATGACCACACTCTCACCAGAGTGTCATCAGCTTCCGTACGGACATAATGCGGAATAAAGAATGGGTTTGCTAACTGACTTCTCTTGATTCCGCGTCCACTGTGGTGCAGTTAGAAGGCGACCCACCATTCTCCCACACGCCATTCTGAGGCAGAAGCGACCGTCATGGTTGATAATCGAGTCCGTATTGTCGGTATCATTACAAAATCATTTAAGTTTGTTCCGATAATCTAACTTAGTGGAAGTGGGAGATGTGTGAGAAATGACAATTCTGTATTTCTTAAGCGACGATTTTCTTGTGTGAATCACATTTACTTGCGATTCCTATTCTACGTGTTATATCAATAATGTCCTGCCTAAGTATACACTCATTTATCACGCTGGTATACTTACTATCAAGGCGAAACAGGTGAAGAAACGGAACACTTCCCGAATTCACACTTAAAAAGGAGAAAACAGAGGCAACTCCAGCCGTATTTGGTGGATAAGAAGAAATAATTTGAAAATTTACAAATGGTCAGCTTGCCTCTGTGACAATCTCTTAGAAAAGAAATAATGTTAGAACCGTACAGAAAAGTTTTTCTGGGATCTACGTGATCTAACTCCAGCTCGTTCCTTAACTTCATTCATTTTTTTGCTTTCCAAATAACCGACTTCTACTGTCTAATCTCTCAAAGAGAGACAGCCTTTATGTGCATCAGCATTTTGAACTGCTGTATTCTAGCAAAGCACTGTGGAGACGTTTTCATCATACGCGCAAAGGAAGCCCATGAGGTTGTGAGAGGTGGCTTCTTATCTGCGTATGCCTCAACCGTCATGAGTGACAAACTACACAGCAATAACAGTCAATACTGCTAAATATTAGTGTAGTGAGAGTAATCTACTTACCTTAGCCGGCCGAAGTGGCCGTGCGGTTAAAGGCGCTGCAGTCTGGAACCGCAAAACCGCTACGGGCACGGATGTTTGTTATGTCCTTAGGTTAGTTAGGTTTAACTAGTTCTTAGTTCTAGGTGACTAATGACCACAGCAGTTGAGTCCCATAGTGCTCAGAGCCATTTGAACCATTTGAACTTACCTTACAGTGAGTGCCATGATTTATTACACCAGTAACTATTACTGCCTTTCGCTGAACACATTTGCCCTCATTAGACAAATTTCACACAAATTATGTAAAGCGTCCTTGTCAGTGTCATGTTAGACTATTTTTAGAAATCGCATCTGTAAACCCTCGTTACATTTATTTATAGAGATGACAGAAAGAAATGGCTAGCAAGAGCAGATGGGTGGCGACACTGTAAGCAGAAGAGAATAATTTCGCACTTTATAACGGCTACTGTAAATTAGGTAAGTCGAGAGAAACAAACGTGAGAGTGAGATTTAGGGAACTTTAGTCAGTGTTGCATTGTAATAGCCTCATTTCACGACCCTCCCACAGCGATAGTTAGTGCGAGCATAAATTTACTTAAAGAGTAATAACGCCGTCCCTTCAGTGTTTATTACAATCCAAGAACGATATTTTTCTTCTTAAAGGGATAATTGTAACGTTTGTCGACCAAGTACAGTACTACAACGCAATCAACATTTTCAAAAGTATAGTTGAAGAATTCTCAGTGACGGCTAACAATATGTAACCAAAACTTGGTCGGAAAAGAGTCAGAAATTACAGAAGTAAGTGTGTAATATGTACATGCCTTGACAAATACGTGAGCTGTTCTTTTTTTTTTCCTCAAAGGCTATACGTCGTACTTCAGGGAACGATAACACAAAAACGAAGGGTTGGAGAAACTTATAATCATAGGAGTTGATATTTTTGGCAAAATACAACTAATGTAAGAAGAATTAGAATAAATTGTACTATGAAGGATGTCAAACAATATACTCTGATGTAGAAGATAAAACGCATATATATCAAATGCTTACCATGTCCTTTGCAGTGAAGTCCTTAACACCAGAATAATTAAAGTTAAAATTATACGAAATACTGACGTTTTCATGTTAGTGACAATTTGGATATTACTATATTTTCTCTTTGCCCTCAAAACTACGATACATTAGTCGGCAATATGGCTTTTTCACTGCATCTAAATATTTTAATTTTTTTTGTCTCTGATAATTTTTAATCGAGTGTCAAGATCTTGTTTGCCGCTGACAATCCTCCTCCCATTTATTTTAAAACACGTAATACTCATGTGACGTTAATCACACGTAGAAAGTAACATTAATGGATGGTATCTCGTCAGTTGCTCCATTCCACGGAAGACTTGAATTAACACCATTAGAATGTAAGACACTGAGAAGTTTTTCCGACTCTGAAACAGCGGAAAGCCTTTCACTGTCAGTGAGCGCATTCGGGAGGACGATCGTTCAATCCCGCGTCCAGCCATCCTGATTTAGGTTTTCCGTGATTTCCTCAAATCGCTCCAGGGAAATGATGGGATGGTGCCTTTGAAAGGGCACGGCCGACTTCCTTCCTCGTCCTTCCCCAATCCGATGAGACCGATGACCTCGCTGTTTGGTCTTCTCCATCAAACAACTCAACCCAACTCTTTCACTGTCTTCTGCTATCAGGAAAGATCTTTATGTCCCGTATGCCCTAATGTGGGGAAGAGAAGAAACCCTTAGATCTCGCTTCTTGGTCTGATGGCAATCTTACTGCATGTCATTGATCCGCCAGTATAGATAAGTGATTCATAAATTTATGCTAATGATGGATGATACTAGTCCCATGGTGAAAGAGGGTAATGTAACGTAAATGATTTAGCGAATAAAATTTAAACAAAAGATAGTACATACATTTTCAGTCCAGAAAATCTTTTAGTATGTTACTTTTAAAACCACTGAAATCAACCGTCTAAGAGTGTGTAGACTGGAGATAAATCAATTTCCCTCTTGAAAGTATGACATTCTGAAACCTTGTGTGGAAGCTAAATGTTCTTATCATTCCCCTAGGCATAATTTTCAAATTGTGTGACAATGAAATGCGGAAGATTACTTTTTATAATATCACAGTTATATCCTGCAATTCATATTTTGAGGTCTTTTTCTACATGCACGTAAATATTAGTAGAACAGAAAAAATAGCCAACGACCGGTTCCCATCATATCAGCGAAGTGAAGCGCTTTTGGGCTGGCCTAGCGCTTGGATTGGTGACCATCGGGTCTGCCGAGCGCTGTTGGCAAGCGGGGTGCACTCAGCCCTTGTGAGGCAAAGTGAGGAGCTACTTGATTGAGAAGTAGCGGCTCGGGTCTCGGAAACTGACATACGGCCGGGAGAGCGGTGTGCTGACCACATGCCCTTCCATATCTGCATTCAGTGACGCCTATAAGCTGAGGATGACACGGCGGCCTGTCAGTACCGTTGGCCTTCATGGTCTGTTCAGGAGGAGTTTCGTTTTAATTTTAGAACAGAAGAAAAACAGTCACAATAACACGTAGTGTCAGGCAGGAAACGTTTACGACTTCTAAATTTACCATCCCTGCACACGGCTCTTTGCGTTAAGTGGGATTAATAACATTGACTCATTCGAATGTAACTGCCACAATCACTTATTGTGCACTATACAGGAAAAAGATTTATACTGGAACAACTCTTGTACAAAAGTGATGGTTTTATTTTCAACAGGCTTTCGTGATTGCCCACAGATTTTGAAATTTATATTAACAAACAGAGACACCTAGAACAAAGAACGGAGGATCATACACACCAATGAATTAGAATGTGATTACGTGAAACATCATTTGAAGCAATGGGGCAGCAAGACGTAGAAGGAAATCGTCGTCCACAGCGGCAGACTTAAAGCACTGGAGAAATAAACCTAAAAGTCATGTTCTAGTATAATTAGTTGAGAACAACTGACAAGTAGGATAAAGTTTTGTATGTTAGAACGTATGTAGAAGTAATAAAGGACATCAGTTGTAGGAAATATTAAATCTGGGTGAATACATGTGAGAGAGGCGATAGATATACGGGGAACAGTATGAAAAATGTTTGCGAATCTGATGGAAGAAGTAAAAGAAAAGAAAGGGGAAGCATTTTAAGGGTTTGCTGTAAGTAGAAAGGGTAGAGTGCGAGGAATAAACTGGGAGATATGAGAGAAACAGAATGGTGAAGAGGCAGATGAAATAACCACGAAAAGAGGTAAAAATGCGGCCACAAACGAATGAAAATTGGGAAATCACTAGGTCTTGGAAATGTGTCAGTTCGTTTATTTATGTGTGGTACAAGTATATTCTTTGAATCATAAGTATTACTTAATAAATATGTACGGTAAAGGGAGGAATTTCAAGCATAATTAAACTCTGCTGTTATAAGTCCCTTACATTGAAAGGGAAAAGAATGCATCTAGCCTTTATGGAGGCGTGTAGCAAGTTCAGTTAGCAGGTCTTACAGGAGGATTTTAGAGTCAAGAAGGATAAGATTACAATAAATGAAGGAGAAAAAGCTTTCAATAACATCTTTAACCTAAGACAGATTAGGGACGAGGGACTCGAAAGGAATCAAAGCAGTTATGTCACCATACATGCTGGGGAAGCATTTGACACAACGCCACTAAAGACATCGTTCAAAGTACTGTAGTCAGCGGAATTGCCAGAAGTTTATGTAAGAAGTATCATAATCCTTCAAAAGTCGGAAGAACTTCTCTTTAAAGACGGGAAAGAAATCTTAAAATAAGTTAATGAAGAATGTTGTCTGCCTCCCACCCTCTTAAGATTATGCAGAAGGCACTAGATCTCTGGCGTTGGAGGTACAGGGAAATTGGGATTGGGATTCCCAGCAACCATCAAAATATTGGTTGCGGATAAAGCACAGTTCAAACAGAGTCAGAAAGACTTTTTGTTAAGTAACTCCTCCTACTCTATAGATGAATATCGTTACAGGGATCGTTAGACCAGCTTAAGCAAAAAATGTCTGTTAGAATTCAGCTTTGACAGCACTTGGTCGCAACAGATTAGGTATTTTATGTATGATAAAATTTATTAAAAGTGCATAACTATGTTTCATTAAGACAGCGTATTAATTCTGTAAATATTAACAGTTCCAGTTTACTGTAATGTATTCACCCATTTTGAAACCTCCTCACAAATGATCAGGGCAGTGAGTAGTGTATTCATATATTTCATGTTCTTTATGTTACACTTTCTGACATATTACACACCCACGAGAATCAAATACCACTTATTTCGGATCTGTGGAACGAAAACTGATTCTAATCTAATCTATTCTAATCCAGTCTAGCCAGTGTACATACACACTTTTATGTGCTGATGATCAGGTCGTTGCAACACAAAAGTGAAGAAATATGTATCTTAGATGCTTAAGCAGCTGTAGTAGGAATGTAAGAAATTGGTTCAAATGGCTCTGAGCACTATGGGACTTAACATCTGAGGTCATGAGTCCCTTAGACTTAGAGCTACCTAAACCTAACTAAACTAAGGACATCACACACATCCATCCCCGAGGCAGGATTCGAGCCTGTGACCGTAGCAGCAGCGCGGTTCCGGACTGAAGCGCCTAGAACCGCTCGGCCACAACGGCCGGCTAGGAATGTAAGAAATTGTGTCTGAAAATAAATTGCGATATGACCAAAAATCAAATTTTTTCAGAGGACTTGAACAGTGGTGAACATCAGACTAACGTATTTAAAGAGTTTAAGTATTCTAGTAGTCTCCTATCACGCGATGGAAGATATGGAATTGATATCCGAAAAGACATCAGACAGGGAAGGGCATAAATGTGAAAATTATATCCTGTATTTCAGTCCTCGACAATGAGTTCAAAGGTTAAAACACTATTGTACAAATCCACGGTAGAACTAACAACCATTTGTGGAAGGGAGTGTTAGGAATGCAGAGGAAGAAATATAAATCGAATTAGAGCTTTATAAATTTATCACCTGAGAAAAGAAAGTAGAATTTCACGTCTTGACCGAGTAAGAAATGAGGAGATAAAAGAAAGGACGTAGACCTATTACAGTATTATGGTCACAATAGAGGAAAGGCAGTTGGGATGGTTAGGACATGTCAAAATAATGGAAGAAGACAACTGGGAAACAGAGCACTTTCATGGCAGTCTCCTGGAAGAGAAAGGAAAGGAAGGTCACGCAAGGGTGGCTACGAGGTATTTAAAAAGTGATGAAGAGGAATATAATGAGTGAGGATGGCGAGATTTAGGCTTTTGGCGAGGGAAATGTGGGATACAGTGACAGCTGTAGGATCTCTGCAACAAGAAGAAGAACAAGAACAAGAACAAGATGGATTGAAAAGTCTTCTTCTGATCCATATCTTTTAATTTGTACAGGAGTTTTAGTAGTGCAGAGTGTTGCTCTGGAAGGTATTAGGTGAACCCAAACTCCAGTTTCTGAGGTTATTAAAGGAAATATTCTGGTGTAAGGACTCATGGTCTCTTTTGGCTAGTTCTGTGGTACTAATGCGCTAATGATTTATTATGTTTGTTGCACCAGCTAACTTTGTTTGTATTAAAATAACATTCATAACACTGGAACACATGGCACGATACAAAATCCAGAGTAGTTCAAAACACTCCCATGCAAAACTTCTCTGATGCTCTGCAGAAACAGCTCATTATAGTGTTGTGGCGCAGCTCTGCCATTGCATTCAGTCAATCCAAACATACATGATGTGAACAGCGATCAACACTTTACAATCCTCTAGCGGTCTGCTACGATACTGTGACACAGCGATTTCGATGTTCATGACTGCTAACATGGACCAGTAAATTAGTTTAATTACATTACTTTGTCTTTTATGGGTGACGATTAAAACACTGTGGCTGCTCGTTGTACGAAGCTGTCCTCACTAATAAGTCCGAGGGAGTCACGAGAAGGCTTAGCAGGCAGTGTTGCGCACTTTCCACAGGCACTTGATGTAACAGTTAAGCTTCTCCCCTGTTGAGCTCTAGTTTAATTACAGTTTATTCTTTATTATGTTTCTCTCTGTCATTTTCCTTGTCATGACCTTATTTTTCTATAACTGCGCACCTAATATTGCTATAGAACTTTGATGGATTACCATTTTCAAAGTTGGGTATGTGTTATTCTGCCCAGGCCGTATCATCTCTCACTTTTTCTGGGAAATGCTCGTAAAGTGGTTGATATTTCATAAAATTAAACACTTTGTGACTGCACTTATTAGCTGTACTGTCAATCTATTTAATTTAAGCCTTTCCATTGCTTCCAGTGATTTTGAGGGATACACAGTCGTGATTTTCAGTCCTCAGAATTGACCATATTGCATTTATTGTCTTATTTCATCTTCTGAAATCAGCAATGTGATATAAAACCACATCAATGTAATTTAGTCTGAGGAGTCCGTCGGGTCTGTAGACTGTTTCGTATTCTGTTTTGTTCCAGGCCTTTATAAATTGTAAATGATTATTGCAGCATTTTCACACTGCCACCTGATGTAACATAATTTCATTAGTCATCCAATTATTGCAGCGTTCAAATTAACAAACATCAGAAGAAGCGTAATTAGGCTGTTAATCAAACTTTTTCACCGTGTTATAAGACAAATGTTTCTCCAGAAATCTCATTGGACGCATAAACTTTAATGCATGGAAGTCTGGAACTGATAATATACCTGGTACATATCCAATAATAATACGTTTTTATTGAGCTGCTTATTCATAAATTACTGTGACTGTAATCACTTTCTGGTGATATTCATTACTGTTCAAATTTCAAATCGTTCAAATGGCTCTGAGCAGTATGGGATTTAACTTTGAGGTCATCAGTCCCCTAGAATTTAGAACTACTTAAGCCTAGCAAACCTAAGGACATCACACAGATCCATACCCGAGGCAGGATTCGAACCTGCGACCGTAGCGGTCGCATGGTTCCAGACTGTAGCGCCTAGAACCACTCGGCCACGTCGGCCGGCCATTGATTACTGTTACTGAACTTAAAAATTCAGGGGCGGATTCAAATAACTTGAAACATACTTGATATTGATAATCGTATCAGGTAATGTAAATCAAGAACACTTGTAAGTTTAGAGCCCAATTACGACAGGCTCGAACGACTCTAAACAGCAAGGTGCTCTCCAGTCCGAATCTAAACGCCACCTGAGAGAGCATTAGTTAAAAACTGAGGATCCTTGTCAGGATTCCCACTGGCCGAAGCCACACCTAGAAACGCAAAGGGTAATTCGTCTCCCAGAAGGACGACGGCTGTATGAAAGAGATTAAGGAACCTGAAACAAAGTAGAAACAGTTAATGGCCCGATTGGTGAGTTGCAGCATTTGGCTCCATCGCCAAAATATATGATTAATACTGATTCTGTTCACGCACTGCTACAACCATAACCATTTCGTAGCCAACGCTGAGTCACAAAGCTGGTTGTACAGTCTGTATTCTAACAGGAAACCGACCATACGTAGTAACGAGCCATGAGCTTTAATTTTATTTTATTAGGATTGATAAAGTAATTTGAATTGTTAGATAGGCGTTGTTTTTGGGGTTTAGTGTTAATGTTGGTTTCCTGGATTGTTCCTTTTATATTTTTTCAACTTTTTACTCTTTTAGTTGCTTAATCATCGTGCTATGAAAGGTAACTAACACTCTGTTTTGCCGCAGTCTGGATGAGTAATATCTTTTCCAATGTTGTTTGCAAGTAACACCTTAGACGACGATAGTTAAAGTCTGATGACAACCTTTAGAGCAGAATACCGGTTAACATACCAAATTAAACTTGTAGCACAGGCAGAGTATTGTGCTGTACAGTTTTTAGTAAATGACGTCGTTACGAAGTTCCATTCTAAATGACGTACCAGCTACCACCAGTGACAAGTACCATCTGATTAGGCACCTCACTGACCGGCGTTGTATGTCTACCATATATATTCTCCCTGATTCATCACTACTGTAGTCCTAGCAGTAGAACGGACAAACTATAAAGCTTTTCTCGCCCTTTTGCTCAGAACCTGCTCTCATCTTATTCGACACTTTCCACGTAGCCTTGAGACTGACGTCTCGTTTGAGATGATAACTTCAACGTTCTTTTATAAACGATGGCAGCATTTTTGGTGTTCCAATAAATTTCATTGTTCTCCAGTCCGCATTTCTGAATACCTTGATAGCTGGTAACATTTTGTGGATCTAGTTGTTACCATTTTGCGATATACGCTAACCACTTGTTATGTTCACAAAACATTGTTCGAGTATTCAACATTAACTTCATTTCAGGTAAAAATCTCCTTCCATCTTGCCTCCATAAAAGCGGGAGAGATATAATATTCATTGCAACGTAGCTGTAAAAACTGTCAAATCGATAAATGCAACTTACAAAACATCGTTCGTAAACGTATGTTATTGATCTAGTAGTATCTATTGATTATGAATCAGTTACCTCAGTCAGGTTTTACTTCCTGAAGACCTGACACGCTGTAAGATGTAGCAGTAGCACGAAACAATGATTATGATCTTGTCTCCCTCAAATTCATTTAAATTCATTTTAGTCGAGTCATGAGACCAACGACTTATTTTTCCTGTATTGGAGCTATAAATAAATGAATCCCAGGAATTTATTAATATATTTCTTGCACTTACTACATTTTGTCTCACTGCTTTTAACAGGTAAACGAAGATTCGAGCTAGAAGTAAAGAAGGGACGTTCATTTACTAGTAATCAGGAACTTATAGTACTTTGGTGAATAGATAAATAGCTACTCATCGCTAATACGTTAAAACTTTAGCTTCTTCAGCAAAACTTTACCATCAAGTAGCAGTCAATAAACATTTTATCATTTCATTAATATAAATGAATAAGAAAGATGCATATGTTATTATCTTAATATACGAGTACTTCTCTTCGTTCTCTCTGCCTAATGCAGCGTCTATGATCTAGGAATTGTGATCACTGATTAGATTTCACTCGTTCTTGTGAAGGTCTGGAAATTCATGAAAGATGGCTACTTGTTCATTAAGTCACATGACCTGATCAATATATGTCTTACTTCCTCGCTTTAATGATTACAGAAAATTATGACACATCGGTAACTGAAATATAGTCTTTCAAAGAAAATATTAAGAATACAAACGAAAAGAGAATATGGCAAATATTTTAAGGTATTGTGATTTTTGTTTGTATCTCGTGCGATATTCAGCACGAAACGCACATTTTAAAGTGGGTCTTCTGCGGAGGATGCAGGGGGCGAAAGCTTGTGTGGGACTCATTGCACATTTGCTGCTAGGACACACACCACATCAGTCTCCAAGGGCTGCCAGCTTATATACACTGAAGCGCCATAGAAAATGGTATAGGCATGTGCATTCAAATATTGAGATATGTAAACAGGCAAGATACGGCGCTGCGGTTGGCAATGCCTACATAAGACAACAAGTGTCTGGCACAGTTGTTAGATCGTCTACTCTTACTACAATGGCAGGTTATAAAGGTTTAGGAGAGTCGGACCATGGTATTATACTTGGCACACGAGAGATGGGACACAAAATCTCCGAGGTAGTGATAACGTAAGCGTTTTCCCGTACGACCACTTCATTTTTTACAATTAGTAGTCACGAATCTTAATGTGTGCTTATTGGGAAATATGCAAGATGTTATAATGCAGCGTGAAATCTTGCACGAATTTCATAAGAGGAAATGTAAGGAAAACGTAGTGCACGATTTCATTCATTTGCGTTATGGGCGCGACCAAACTATTCAAGAAAAATTTACCTGCCATTTAAACGAGAGTTAATCTGAGTACAGGAGTCCTGGGTCAGGATTCATCAGTCGTTAAATGTACGACATGTTCCAGAAGTTATGCGGTCTGAGGACCGACAAAGAGCGGTGTTTTGTGAAAATTTCTACGATTTTCTTCCCTTCAGTGCTATGGTTTGTCACATGCAGGATGTTTCTACGTTAATGAGTGAATGAAAGAGGAAAAAATAACGGAAGCCAAACCATTTAATAATACCGCATATGCAGGCCAAGGTAACTTAAGGTGTTTTATCTTGAGGTGTCCTTGGCCAACTGGCCCGGCGATGTCCTATACGTCGAGACAGGTAGCAGAACAACGGTAGTTGACTCATCCCGTGTGGCGACCATGCGAGAATTGCGGGTTGGGTCAGTTACAACCATGAAATGGAGACAGTGTAAACAGCTTCCATACATACAATGGTACGTTGATAAAGAGCTGGTTCGTGGATTGGTGAATTCTGACAACGTCCTAGTGACGTTGGATCTGGCTTGGGTTAGAAGAAATAGTATCTGTCGCAAATGGAAAAAAAATTAAACATGACTCGATGCAAACAGTAATAGTTAACGACACTCATGTGGAGATCAGAGGGGTGTTCCATGTCTGTTTGAGAAGACAACACTTTACGTGGAAGGTTAAAGCTAGGCTAATAACTAATTTGTCAACTTCTTTTATTACTGGCTCGGATGTTATAAGGAAGTTCGGGGTAGTTACTGACCGGGCAGATAGTACTTGTTATTTCAGGTTTGCCCGGAAACACAGATTTACGTTCACTGCCCATGATGGTTCTAAAAGTAAGCTGATACAGGGAAATATTCCAGAGGTGGATGGGGCAGCAACACCAATAAGTGAAGTGTCACTGAAAGAGCTGAATGATTTGAGTAACAAGCAGAGGACTCAAGGTTGAGACCTGTGTAAACGCTTTAGTGATATCTTGATCGTAAGCTGGGAATCACTTCAGTTTTTTACTGTAAAATAGAGCTCACAGATCAAATTACAGTCAGGAAGCCACGTATCGATTATCACCACCTAGTCTAAAGGAGCGAAAGGCACATTGAGGGAATGTTTAAGCAGGGATCATTACACAATCAAAATCACCTTATATATTTTTGTCCCTAAGCCGTGGGGCCGAGGGCTCAAGACCTGTTTTAGATCCTAGGAAACTTAATAAAAAGGTATCTTATATATCTATTCGCCTCCTGTTCTCCATTCGTCTTTCGCCTGGCTCAAGGGTACAGTGATGTTGACAGTAATTGCTAAGTAGCATATAGTCAGATCTCCTTACACAAGGTCTCTATGGAAGTCACTGTATTCATTACACACTAAAATTTATTGGAATTTTTACGGGTGCCCTTTGGTTTAGCCACTGGAAGGGCAGTATTTTGACAAGTCATTGATTCAATGTTTCAGATTTTATGTTTGATTTCGTTTTCTGCTACCTTGATGATGTTGTGTATAGTGGGAAGTGGAACGGTGGAAGAACAGTGGAATTGTTTGAATCACATCTTTGATAGATTACATCGTGCTGGTTTGACTGTTAAGCCAGATAAAATCAAGTTTGCACAGATACCGATTAAATTTCTAGTCAAATAATTTCTGCAGAGGGAGTATTTATTGACCTACGGGGAGTGCAAGCAATTTTCAACTGTTCTAGGATTAAGGATGCCGAAGCCATTGCCAGTTTTATTGGAATGGCAATTTTTTGAGAAATTTGTTTCCAAATTTGCCCAAAACACTGCACCGCTAAATCACCTTAGGGAAAAAGGACAGAAGTTTGAATGACGTTCATCACAATAAGCTTCCTTCCAGGCAATGCAAGAAGCATTGATTTCTGCTCTAGTTTTAGCGTTGTAGAATTTTAATAAAAGTATTCATTGTACAGATGTGCACATGAATGTCTGGCGTAGGATCTGCCTTATTGTACGAAAGAGATCAAGTTATGTGACCAGTTGCATATTCATGCAGAGGATTATATAATGTGGAGAGGAAATATTCCGGTTACGAGCAGGAATCTCTGGCTGTTCTTTCCGCCATAGAAATGATTCGTTATTATACTGAACATACCACCTTTCAGCTCGAGACTGATAACCAGGCGTTGATCGAGATCCCGAGGAGGCCTTGTAAGACGAGGCAAATAGCAACATTGGTTATCCGAATACAGGCATTTAGGGTTAAGGTTGTGCACGTTAAGGGCACAGAAGATTTGTTTGGTGATAAGCTTAATAGATTGGTTAACGTGCAACATATTGCCGAAAGCCAAATGTTACCAAACAAACCGTCTCATTCTGAACAAGGTAATTTAATTTCTAGCGACTTTCCATCATTGTACAAAAGTGTTGCAGAATATGAAGTCCAAGATAAAGTCATTAAGGCCATTTGGGGTCGACTGTAGCCAACCTCTTCTTAACGTTGTGTACGACACAATAGTACAAGTCAGAGGGATATTTGCTGCACCATTAAGGAATGCTTAATTCGAGCCTTGGTGGAGCAATAGAGGGGAAAGCAGAGGAGGTACTCGAAAAATAGAAATTTCAAAACACTTTATACAGTACATGTGATGGTGTAGTTACGTACTCATGATCCCTAGACACGATAAGGGGTAGGAAGCCACCAGGCCATTTGAGAAACTATGACCTAGAAATATCTTTTTAGATTAGTGTAAGTTGATTGTTCTAGATACATACCTCGGAATACACAGTGATCCTGTAACGATAGAGAATGGAACACAAACAGGGAAATAAGGAACAACAATAAAATAGCGTCGCTAACGCAAGTTATAAATGAAAATATGTGTTCCATTTCCTTAAACAGAATAATCTCTAAGCAGTGAAGTCTGTTTCAGTGAGCGTATGCGCTTTTTCATTAAGAAACACGTCAGGCCCAAAGCAACGTCAATCAGACTGAACCGCAAAAGATACATAAGCAACGGCCAGTGCAATGTAACAAGCCCAAGACCCTTGTCGTGGTTCAGTAACATCAAATTTTTGATACATTTTGCGAAATAACGCGACGAAAACGATTGAGGTATTGGTTCAAGTGTATGGGATAAAAGATACATAGAAGGTATGTGATTTTGACTGATTCAGATACTGACTGTGCTTGAAAGAATTATTTTGGCAAAGCGCTGCAAGTACCCAAACTAGTCGAGAGTCAAAACCTGTACCGGCAGATAGCATCTGAAGTATACCAAAACAGAACAAACGAATTTGAGATGTTTTTAAGAGAATCTGAGATTAGCTGAAACAGGGTTAACCACAAGATGTACAAAGGTTTGGTAACCAGATCAGCTCTCAATGTGTGCACAATTCATCTCAAGAGCAAAATAGATGGAAACTGATCAACTTCAAATAATTGCTGATGAAAGCACCAGAAGCTTTCCACTAGTCCTGCATTCTGGAACTATTATTTTATTAATGCTAATAATCACGTGATTAACTTCGTTGAACCGCGACTGATATTCCGTGCAACAAGTGGAATTACTTTAGAATCCTTCACAGGTTTCTGGCAATCATCTTCGGGAAATCTTGTAGAGCAGATAACAGCGTTATCATCAAACAATTTAAGACTGCTGCTAAAACTACGTGATAAACTGCTCGAGTGCGTACTGCTGACATTTTACAGCTAAAACTAATGTCTGCCAATTTTTAAATGACATCTGATTTGTACAAAAGGCCTTGGTAGGAAATGGGCGACATCGTGTAATATCTGTACCCCCGGTTGGAAGCTCAGTTTTGAATTTCTATTGCTTCAGTGTTCGTCTCACCGACACAGGGTCTGACGACAGCCAACCTAGAATTTGGCAATTAGGTATTTCATTTTCACTATGCAGTCGACTTGCGGAAAAAAAAGTTCTAAGTGTTGAATTAAAATTAAAGGCGAATGGATGTGAAAAATATGATTCGCTGATGACTTGCTATCCTCAGGGAAAGTCAAGAACAATTACAAGAGCTGTAAATTGGAATGAACAGTCTAGTGAGTACAGTGTATGGGTTTAGAGTAACCCAGAAAAAGACGAAGTAACGAGAAAAAGCAGAAATGAGAATAGCGAGAAACGTATCATCAAAATTGGTGAACATGAAGCAGGTGAAGTTAAGGAAGCCATGTTAGGAGCAAAATAGCTAATCACGGGCAAAGAAATGAGGACATAAAAAGCAGACTATCACAGGGAAAGATGGCTACCCTGGCCAAGTAAAGTCTGCAGCTATTAAACACTGGCCGTAGCTCGAGGAAGTAACTCCTGGGCATATGCATTTGGGGTAGAGCATTGTACGGCTGTGAATAATGGTCGAGGGGAAACCGGAACAGAAGAGAATTCGTGTTTGATATGTACTATTAGAGAATAACGTTAAAAATTAATTGGATCGAGAAGATAAGCAATGAGGAGATGCTCCGCAGAATCGGGGGAGGAAGGAACACAACGAAAACACTGACAACAACACGTGACAGAGTGATGTGACATGTGTTAAGATGTTAAGGAATAATCTCCCTGATACTAGAAGGAGTTTTAGAGGGAAAAACTGTACGGGAAGAAAGAGGTTGGAATTCAACCAAAATATAACTGAGGTAATTAGTTGCAAGCTGTGCTCTAAGTTGAAACATTAATGCAGAGGAGAGGAAGTCGTGGCGGGCACCATCAAGTCAGTCAGAAGACTGATGACGCAAAAATACAGCCGACTGCTTGTCATGTAACCATAACATTCAGTTTACAGCGGTCGTGCATTATGTATCTTGCAGACTATCAAAATATTTCAGTTTCGTCTGCAACATTGTACCCTATTTTGATGTTAAGTTTGTTGCTACTTTTATTTCCGTTACTCCGCAATACTTTTGTTCGTATTAGTTTGCTCTCAGTCCAAGTCTCCAGAGCCATTTTCATTTCCTTTTACGAATGAAACAATTATATGCTAAATTTTAAACTGATATTTAAAGATTTGGTCTAATTCTGTCGTTAATTCTTCGCTATGCAGTTTGAAAAGTAAAGGCGAAACTATTCATCCCTGACATTCGCTGTTATTAATCCAAACATTTCTCTCTCGTTTTCCACACATGTCATCCTCGTAGTTGTTGAAAGTTTTATGTATTAGTCATGTATTATTACTTGCGGAGGATTTCTAACACTTTCCACACTTTCCACAGTCGAATTCTTTTTTAGATCAGAACATCCACCAATAAATAATTATATTCGCCCCCCCCCTCTCCCTCTCTCGTTCCGTGTGTGTGTGTGTTTGTACGTGTATGTGTGTAACTACATGTAATATTCGAATGGGCGCTAAAATATGCTCTACTATAGGGTCTCCAAGACCTCAGGATATGAGAGAAATTTAGAATAAAGTGAATTTCATAACACGTTTCAAATCATCTTATTCGCGCCGTAACCCACACACCAAAAACTACAATATACTTCAACCGCTAAGCGATCAATTAGTCCTTCTTTCTCTACCTACATTGTATTGAGGTGTGTGTGTGCCGTAGTCGCCAGTAAACGCGATTGAAAATTTTCTATCAGGAGATGCTAAAGGTAACTTTCACACTGTTTGGCCGGCCGTTGTGGCTGAGCGGTTCTAGGCGCTTCAGTCTGGAACCGCGCGACCGCTACGGTCGCAGGTTCGAATCCTGCCTCGGGCATGGATATGTGTGATGTCCTTAGGTTAGTTTGGTTTAAGTAGTTCTAAGTTCTAGGGGACTGATGACCTCAGATGTTAAGTCCCATAGTGCTCAGAGCCATTTTTTTTACACTGTTTGTCGTCTAGAATTGATTTATATCATTAGCAACATATCCAGTTAAAACGTACTATAGTCAAAAGTAAGTGTAAGGATTTCAAGGCTTTTAGGGACATTTCGAGATGTGTAGCTCTCTACCTACCACGCTGTCATTTCTATTATTGTTGTTTCTCGCCTTTGCTGAATAAAGGATATACATGCTGTAACTGGATTTGCCATTAGGTAACGCGGGGTAAAATTTTCGTTCATTATACATCAAGAAAAGTGCCAGAGTTTTTTTAGCAGTAAAAGTGGATTTTTCACAATGAACAAATGCTATAGTTGTATCTGGCGCAGGTGGATGACTGCAGCATAAAACGTTACGAATGTTAACATAAAAAATTAAACAGGGATTTTTTTCCACTAGGTACTCGCCTTTTCCACATACAAAATATTCGGAAATTTGGAAAATAATCTAACATTAATTTCAGTGTATCCGTACTAAAAACAATCACACAAATTTATTTCGTAATTAAATCCCTAACGGCGTGACAATCTGTGATGTATAAAAGCTTTGTAGAACAAATTTTATCTAAGTTGCTAGAGGAAAGCTAAGTACAAAACCATGAAACGAATAATTTCTCTAGCAATAAAAGCATCTTACGGCATGTCTTGCGTAAATAGTAAATAATGAGCAGTACTTTAATCATAGTTTCGTTCCAAAAGAAGTTGCGTTGCTCGCTGCTGCTGATGAACTAGGCAGGCTCCTCTCACAGAGTGGTGAGGATCGAAAGGTGATGGAGCGCACCGCTCCCTATGACAGACAGGCCAATCTGCGGGCCGTCGGCTACCGAAGATGCGGAAGAAAACTCGCCCGCCCGAGCAGCATGGGCGCCAACGAAGGAAAAACCGTTGAATCCCTCCGGCAGTCTGAAAAGCACGTCCCATGCTTGTGGCGTCTTGCATTTACCCGCATGAGACCGATGAGGGAAATGCGACGGTGTGGAGGATTCTGCCTCTTTTGGGAACTTTCAGCACCAAGAGAAAACAAATGAGGACAAAAAATAAATTCGAGCACAAATAATGAAACTTCCTGGTGGTGTTATCGAAGTGCAGCAGTTCTGCCCATACCGATCCCCTTGATAACTGCTGTAGCTGGCACAACATAAAGGTGGTCTCTGGAAAACCAGTGTTTACTGCTGAACTGTCTGAAAAGATGTCTTTGAGCAAATAATGTCAGCAATGGACAGATATTCAAAAACGATACCTAGGTTGGGGAACTTACTGCGCTTAATGAATAGTAAATCCGTCACCGATATTTCCTTAGTTAAACGAACAATGTGTCAATGCGGTGGAGTTGCAGGGCATCTTGAAAGCTACAGTGAATCACCTACACTGATTTCAAGCACTCAGAAGTTATCGTTTTGCCCTACTAAAGCCTTCAACTAAGTTGCTAGTCAATACATGCTTTCAATGTATACACAATGCTATCGTCTTGTTGTTGGATCCGGTAGCTGAGAGAAGCTGTAACGACATACCAATTTTCCTTAAATAAAAGGAAGGAAACATAAGTATATGTGAAGTGTTCGTCATTGAATATAAATGACTGATATAGAATATTTCTCGCCTAAATGGCGCTTCCTCCACAAATCAGTATCTCCTAGTGAGAGGTGTAATATCTCACTGAACGTAAGTAGCGTTGTGACATGTTAAATAATTACATCTACGTGCACATATATAACCTGCAAGTCACCGTATAGTCTGTGACAGAGGGAATCTTGTACCATTACAAGTCATTTCCATCCCAGTTGCACTAGCAAACAGAGCGCAGATAAAAACGGTTGTCTAGATATCTGCATAAGAGCCTTCATTTCCCTCACCGCTTCTCTAAATTTTCTTAACAGTCTTCCGCGAAAAGAACGTTGCCTTTCCTCTAGGTATTCTCCCATTTGCATTCATAAAGCAACTCTTTAATACTCACGCTTTGGTCGAACTTTCCGGTAACAAATCTAGCAATCTGCCTCAGAATAAGGGGACATTCTATGTCCTATGCCGCCACTGTTAACTTTGTGACCCATTATCTTGGTAACTTTTTAAAACACCAACTTACAATTTTCTATAATTATTCGTTGCGCCTTTCTGATACACTGACTTAGAATTATTACTAAAGTTGTATTGTGAGGCATATTACCTTTTTTTTAAAAAACACTCAATTTTTTGACCGATTTTTTTTTAATAAATGAACATAAAAACAAAACAACTGAGGCTATTTTAATCATTCTAGTTCCAAATGTGTTGAAGAGCTGACAAGTGCGAGAATTACCGCACAATCAGCTTAACAGCTCATGCATCGAAGCTGCTTACAAGAATAATATACAGAAGAATGGAAAAGAAAATTGAGAATGCGCTAGGTGACGATCAGTTTGGCTTTAGGAAAAGTAAAGGGACGAGAGAGGCAATTCTGACGTTACGGCTAATAACGGTAGCAAGGCTAAAGAAAAATCAAGACACTTTCATAGGATTTGTCGACCTGGAAAAAGCGTTCGACAGTATAAAATTGTGCAAGCTGTTCGAGATTCTGAAAAACGTAGGGGTAAGCTATAGAGAGAGACACTCATATACACTATGTACAACAACCAAGAGGGAATAATAAGAGTGAACGATCAAGAACGAAGTGCTCGTATTAAGAAGGGTGTAAGACAAGGCTGTAGCCTTTCGCCCCTACTCTTCAATCTGTACATCGAGGAAGCAATGATGGAAATAAAAGAAAGTTTCAGGAGTGGAATTAAAATAGAAGGTGAAAGGATATCAATGATACGATTCGCTGATGCCATTGCTATCCTGAGTGAAAGTGAAGAAGAATTAAATGATCTGCTGAACGGAATGAACAGTCTAATGAGTACACAGTATGGTTTGAGAGTAAATCGGAGAAAGACGAAGGTAGTAGAAATGAGAACAGCGAGAAAATTTAACATCAGGATTGATGGTCACGAAGTCAATGAAGTTAAGGAATTCTGCTACCTAGGCAGTAAAATAACCAAGGACGGAGCAAGGAGGACATCAAAAGCAGACTCGTTATGGCAAAAAAGGCATTTCTGGCCAAGAGAAGTCTACTAATATCAAATACCGGCCTTAATTTGAAGAAGAAATTTCTGAGGATGTACGTCTGGAGTACAGCATTGTATGGTAGTGAAACATGGACTGTGGGAAAACCGGAACAGAAGAGAATCGAAGCATTTGAGATGTGGTGCTATAGACGAATGTTGAAAATTAGGTGGACTATTAAGGTAAGGAATGTGGAGGTTCTACGCAGAATCGGAGAGGAAAGGAATATGTGGAAAACACTGATAAGGAGAAGGGACAACATGATAGGACATCTGCTAAGACATGAGGGAATGACTTCCATGGTACTAGAGGGAGCTGTAGAGGGCAAAAACTGTAGAGGAAGACAGAGATTGGAATACGTGAAGCAAATAATTGAGGACGTAGGTTGCAAGTGCTACTCTGAGATGAAGAGGTTAGCACAGGAAAGGAATTCGTGGCGGGCCGCATCAAACCACTAAGTAGACTGATGACAATAAAAAAAAAAAAGTGTTGAATCTCACACTTGGCATACTAATAAATGAACATAAAAACAAAACAACTGAGGCTATTTTAATTATTCTAGTTCCATATGTGTTGAATCTTACACTTGGCATGCTGTGAAAATTTCATGTCTCTACCATCAGAACTTTTTTAGAAAACGTGTCATTTATTGCAAAAAAATGTAGTTCGGAGATATTGAGGTTTAAAACTATTTTTTTACAAATTCTTATACAGACTTAAATTTCTGCGTCTTTTATGCACTAGAATTGCCCTGGCCCATTGTCCGTGTCTTCTTCAGTATCACAACAGCCCAGTGCTTGGCTCCTCCTTTTCTTTCTTGGTTCTTTTATCATTAGCTGAGCAGCTAACTCTGCTCCACGTACACGAATCTCATCCAGTTACCGCAGCCCTTTAGCTGTGTTCTGTCCAAATCTTACTCCTAACTTCTCCAGAACGTTTAGTCTTTCATAGTTCCCAACATAAAAGTTATTACAGCATCAGGCGCTGCTAACTTTAGAGTCATAAGGCCAACAAATATATTTTTAGGCACATGGCACCACACGACATTATTGAAGGACTTATTCACATTTTGTGTCTTCCCATGTAAACACTTCTTTAGTAGTTCAGGATTTGCCAAATCTCTGTAAATAGGTTTGATTGCCTCTATTACTGCCAAAGGAAGAGAATATTTATGCGTGAATTCATGCCGGTTGCCAGAAAATTCAATATGGGATCATTATCTACTCATCTAATTTACCGTGCACTTCTCTATATTTACAGAATTCTTCACATTCAGACGTAAACTAGAACTTTCTCTCTGTCATTTCGTATCCTCCTACAGTCACTCAACGACAAGATCTCCCTGTACATCACAGCATTATCGCAAAACGGACAGAGATTGCTGCTCACCCTATCCGAAAAAACATTTATGTATTCAGAGAATGCAAGCGATCTTATAACTCTTTCCTGAGGCACTGCTACGATACAATTGTCTCTGATGAACACTCAGGACCAACTGAGTTCTAGTACCTAAGATGTCTTCGAGACACTCACCTATCTGGAAACCTATTCCGTATGCTTGTACCTTCACTAATGGCCAGAAATGGGGTACCGTGTCATACGCCTTCGGCAAATCTAGGAATATGGAACTTGCCTGTTGCGCTACATCCACAGGTGGCAAGACATCATGTGGGAAAATCAGAAGCGATACGTTTTAAACCCGTGTTGATGTGTGTGCAGAAGCTTTTCTTTCTCTAGGTATTTTATTATACTCGAGAATATGCTAAAGAACTCTGCTGCAAATCGATGATATGAAAACGCTTTGTAATTTTGGTGGCACTTTCTTTTACCCTTCTTACATACAGGAACCACCTGCGCTTTTCTCCTGTGGTTCGGTAATTTATAAGGCTTGTAGTACTTACTTACCTTTGAAACAACGATATCCTGATTTTTTAAATTTTTTTTTGCTCCTCTAAATCTAGAGGTGAAATTATTCAGACAATCTAGTTTTAGTAATGGAGTGATAAGTAGATAAAAAAGATGTATACGGACTGCTGCTAATAGTGAATAAACAAAAACTCATTTCTGAGTAGGCTGTTAACGAAAACACTGAAGGTTACAGTTCTAGCGCATGATTTCTGAGCACTCAGTTGCATTTCTGAGATGCCTGATGTTGCTATTATCTCAATCCATCTGTCTTGTTTATCAAAACAATAATGAAAGAAGAACAATTATTCTCCATTTTTACTGGAAGCTTCTAATTTCATTTTGGTTTCTCCGTATCTCTCTGAACTCCGTCTGAACCGAACATCTGTTCCTTGATCACATGTATTAGGTTCAAGCGCGTTATTTTAAGCTGAGAATTGCTTTGGCTTTTTGAAAAAGCAAATCTGACTAATGTTGAATATGCATGCACACCGGAGTACAATATACCCACCTACACATTAAACAACAATGCCCACCAACAGTGTACAGAAGATAAAATTTTGCCTCGCTGCGGAATTAATTTACTATCATTGATCCAAGAGCTGACACAGAATAACGTTTGTACTGGGACGCCTATGCCATCTTTTCCATTATTATGTAATAACCATATCTGAGACATACTAGCAGTTTTGTGGGGTAAGCGAACAGATTGGCACAACACGTAATCATATTCGTAGCCCGTTTAACACACATAAAAAACTAAAAAAATGAAGCGCTGCTGTATTGTGTCCTGCAGCAAGTAGCTTCCTTGGTCTTCACCACATGATTAATAAGATGTTTCGCCATTTGATTTAAGTAACATCTTACTAATTCGGCCCCATAAAAATAACCTTCGGGCAGAAGATTCGATTTAACAAATGAGGCTGGTGACATACATACGATGAATAAGGGCAAGAGAAATTTTCTTCAGTACAAATTAACAGTTTCCAAGGAAATGAAAGTACGAACCCATGACTCACATTGCTCTTGTTTTTGCTACATTTGGCTAAATTTAAAAATGTTTGTCACACCTGGCATAAAGTTTGTCGCAGGACAAACCATTCGGGAAGAAAGGAAATCAAGTTACAGAAAATATTTCACATAGTTTATCTTTAAATCAATATTCAGAAGTCGCACTAATAATGTAAATGATCAAATATAATATACAGGTAATACTATAAAAGATCTCAGACTTGTCACAAACACTTAAGTTTCCCACAGTTAACTTGAAAGTTAACTACTTAACCACGAAAGTTACACGAATTATCGCTTTATAAGAGCCAAGGGTTCCAGTTCTCATTAATCTTCCATGTTTATGATTCCTAACGGAATTTAGCTATAATCGGATTCCTATCCGCTATGTCTGTAACACTCGTATGTTTTACAAGGAAGTGCAACGGATAACACTTAGACACTAATGTGAATGGAGCATGTGGCACTCCAGACAGTAGTACGTGGGTAAAGTACATGCCTTTCTTTTAATTAGCACATTTTGTTAAAAGGAAATATTTGTCCCTGAATAATACTTATTAATAAAAGAGCATAAAGCCATAGGAACAGAGGGTATGTTATAACGTCGTAAGTTGAAGAACTTTTGCCAGCTATGAAAGACAATTTCATTGCGTCGATAATGCGCAGAATAGTTAACTTGAGCAAAACCGTCAATAGATTAACAATAGTATGACAAACAAGGCGACATTTACTCGTGATAGCTACCAGTAAAAGAGATAAATGAGACATTATCTTCGCACACATAACTTGGAACAACATCAAGTGGTGCAGAAGAGGCGGAAGGATACAAATAACATAAAAAACCATTCATCAATCAGTAACAGGTGAAATAAGAATAAAACATCATTATTCACCTCGGCTTGTGACCGGGCAGTCACAATATCGCAGGAAAATACGTTAAATATATTGAATTTTGAGAAAATCTGGAAATATTATGTTACTTTGTTGATACGCATTCGGCAATGAATGCCGCGCGTTATTCACACTGTAAACAGGCTAGTTAGTACTCAAGCTTTCAGCTGAAGGAGGATGCCGTACTGACATCACTTGCTGTCATAACCTGGCAGAGAAAGGGCAGAGGGCATCTGTGATGTTCTTGCGCAACCATTTCATCGCTAGACGGGCAGCGGCTGTAATAACCTACAGCGACAAGAAACGGAGAAGCAATTGCGGCATTGTTACACGTGCTTCTCGCCCTTGAAAACCATTTTAACTTTTCATATAACGCTTGAAATGAACCTCAAGTCTGTCAGAGAAGTGACTTCTTGCAACTTTTCCTTCGCCCCCTAACTGCGTTACAGGAAGTAACACAAGCATAACAGAATGAAACTACTGCGGATTTACTTCCCACATACACTAGTAAAAAAAGGCAAGTTACTTGGAAGACAGTCTCTGATTAAATACACAAATGGGTTGGATGAGGAGGTCAACCCTAAGACTGCTCGTCAGAACTAAGGAAGACTGAAAAGACCCGAAGAATGTTGGAAACAACTTGCTTAGCGTAGAATTCAGCTTATGAAAACAACAAGTAAAGGCGAACGTGAGTAAGAGAAGTGTCATGTGACCGTTCTTGCAACATACGAACTAGGAGGAATTCTTAATACAGCTGCTGTGATTCAGTGATCTCTATGTGTCGTCGATATAGTTAACAACCTAACTGACGCCTCTAATAGAATAATTGTGCACAACGCAGTGGGTAAAGTACGTCGGAGCGAGGCATTAAGATAATTCTGTGTTGTCGAAAGTAGACTTTTCCAGTACCGCGGCTGAGGTACAATTAACTTCTTATTTTTCTTGCTGCTTTGTCCCACATCGGCACAGGGTAGGCGTGGTTATTTGTTCAGTAACGGATTTGGCAGGGTTTGTTTAAGGGTGTGTCTTGATGCCCTGTCGCCACTCCGTTCCCTGGCCCTCACCCGTCGTCCACCCGCGTCCCGCGACGGAAGGGGTGTACCAGCTGTCTGCGTGTAGTGCTAATCAAGTGAAAGTGGCGTCCTTAAAACCACACCCAGGCTTATCTGCACGCCGACACTCGTCGCTAATCCAGCGGGAGGGTTCGATCCATTGGAGCTCTAACAGGCACTGCAATCCGGGTGGTTACCTGTAGTACAATTACGAGGACTATAATTTAAAATGGAAACGAGCCACAACTGTTTTAAGAAGTTTATTTAAATCGAACCATTACCATCTCGGATATATTATTACAAATCCATCTCGAGATGGCTCCTGAAATAAATCAGAACCCTATAATGGTTACATTTAAAAAAATATTTTACTTGTGGCTCGTTGATGTTCTAAATTATCAATCTCACATTATCAGTATTTAACCTGGATAGGCATGCTGGTGAAAAGTCCCAATAATATCTACTATCGTATGGCCAACTCCAAGTCCCGGTTTTCTCGTCCGTTTAGCGTGGATCTGCTCTAATAACAGTTGGTAGACCGCATGCATAGTGATCGTGTGGCTGAATTTACCACATGCTGCGGAATCGACACTCTCACGATGTTAACTACAAAAAATGGTTCAAATGGCTCTGGGCACTATGCGACTTAACTTCTGAGGTCATCAGTTGCCTAGAACTTAGAACTAATTAAACCTAACTAACTTGAGGACATCATACACAGCCATGCCCGAGGAAGGATTCCAATCTGCGACCGTAGCGGTCTCTCGGATCCAGACTGCAGCGCCTAGAACCGTACGGCCACTCCGGTCGGCATGTTAGCTACAGATCGATTTAAAACTGCACGAGGGCAAAAAGTAATCGTAGAAGTAGAGTCCACCCACAAAGGAATTTACTTACCACACCATCCACTGATACGTGGGCCTTTCGCGACCCTGTAAGATCTTCACCAGATAGGAAGAATAACTGAAATAGAGATCAAAAGGAGAGCACATGTTTCTTCACAGGTTCGCTTAGTACGCTTCGAAGCGCAAAAGATTCTCACCTAACTACGTTGACTTCAAGAGACGCGTTGTGGATCGCGATGTGGTTTACTGTTAATATTTCGATAAACGTCTTTCCTTGAAGCGTCTACCGGTATATTGCTTCCTACTACGCATATTACGAGACAAGGTCTAAGTTGGTGAAGTTTGTGAGATTCGAATACGTACGGGTTTACCAATAGTCCTCCTTCCTACGCGTCATTTGCGATAGGAATGGGGAGGCAGGAAGTGACAGATTACACTAAGTACCCTTCGCTACGCACCATGAGGTGACTTGCGTAGCACAAATGTAGATATACATGTAGCTACTATCGCATCTTGCAGCTACTATGCTTCGCAACTCTATTTCAGTGTTTTGTTATAGGAGCGCTAAATAAGTTTCCGTTAGAAGGACGTAGAATCCATACTCGGTATGCAGACCAGGCAAAATCACCGTGGGAATTGAGGCAATCATCCCTCCGACACAACCGGTTGCAGAGTCCCATTTTCTGAAATACCTTTCCCTGCAGCGTCAAGAAGTCCGTAACTGCATTTTGCACACCCTCATCCGACAGAAATCGTCGACTCTCCAAGGTCTAACGGACCGAAGGCGTGATAATCGCGACGGCAGAGATCAGGTCTACAGAGCAGGTGCTCTTGTGTCTCACACGTGAGGTGTTGTAACTTCTACGTTACGACTTCTGCATTATGGCTAGTGGGCTACCATGAAGCAACAGCCCCACTTGCCTCAGTTTCATACAACGGTGGCCTTTGACACACATGCTGCTCTATACACATTCTTCATTCTCCTATGGATGTCTACCGGTGTTTGTCCTTCTGTCGCCAAGAAAAGAATAATAGCACGTTGATCACGACTGGACGCATTTTGTAATTAGGTCGCCACATTTCACTTTCCGCATTTACTGCACGCACATCGGAAATATATGATTGCCACACTACTCCCGTGCCATAATGTCGGTGCTCACACACCGGCACCGGAAACGCCCTACGTTTTACGCAGGCTGCAGCAACGACCTCAAACGGAAATCTTTTGATCGCTCCTTAGTGATACGGAGCTATTGAGGAAACCTTGACTAGTGAAGCACCCATAGAAATGGCAACATACTGCAGCAACCTAAGAAGGAGATTATTGAAATTGATCTAAACGAGACAGGACTCAGACGCTGAAGATGAATAAAGCTTGGTTCAATGAAACAAAATTGTAATATTCATCCATATAACAAAATCTAGTCTACTGTACCATAAGCACAATGAAACTAATCGCTACATGTTTTGTGTTTAACGCTGCCACACTCCAACTGTTTAATTCAGTTACATATAATGTAAAATATATGTAACTGAGGCAGTACATTGCCGTTGGAATGCTTCTACGCTACGAGCATATTTCGTCTGAGGTTACTGTTTGCTCTTCTTATTCTCGACCAGCGCCGCATTACTAGATATTTAAGTCGTTACAAATAACAGTAAACACTGAAATAGTTAATAAGGTAAAGAAATCAATGAGATACACCTGAAGTGTGAAATTTTATTGACATCGAAGACATGCGAGGATGTAACTTACAGCTGAAATGACTTAGTCGATCATTGAATCCGAAAGCGAAGATCTCAGATGTCGGTATACAAGTGCCCATCTGCAGCATTGTTGAAATATGTTAGTAATATGCATTGCTGAGAACAAAGCGGGATAAAAAAGAATTCCTTATGGACCGTGCAATTAACTTGTGTAGCGCTGTTCCGATTTATGGGGATAAAACCTAGTGATTTATTGCAGATGTAGAGTATTGGAGTCTTAGAGAATGGTAAGTAAATAGTTTGACAACACTTGTTTCTATTTAAAGGAGCCACATCATACATGTGCTATTTTTGTCATTTGGCCTTTCACATTATTTATAAGAGTATTCGACATATGTTTCTGGAAGAAAATTTTTTTGCACAGGATCAAAATAATGATTTCTGTTCTCCATGTGTGATGAAACTGTTGAATCTAGTTTTCATGCAAGAATTTTTTTGGTCGGAAATAATTATTTATTTGTCATTATTTGCCATTCACGACTAATTTGAAGTTTCCAGATGAATATACAAAAGGGTGTCCCTTATCTTCCGACTTCAATATTTTTGAGCGCTCACCCTTCGATATTGTTTTAATAACTCTAAAACATGTCTGCACAGAATTTTATTGTGATCGGAGTTCTGTTAACCGTGCCGACTTGAGCGCAATCTCGCACGAGGAACAGAATATTTCACTTTGCTCCCAGATGTCGCGCTGACGTCACCTCCTCAGCTTATGAGTACGTGCACGCGCAGTGCAGTCACTTGTTTACTTGTCAACGATCGTGTCGCACGTATTTTCCAGTCGCTATCCAATTTCCATTGCTAACGAATGTGTGTTTTTAATAGGACATATGAGACAGCAAATAACGTGACACAAATTATCTTCAAACAGACAAGTTTTATTTTCTAACATACGGGAAGTAAAATTAACCGTTAGTGAAAGCAGTAACTCAGTGGTTCGCGAGTGCATTGTACTTTGGTAGAAAGAATGTTTTGGAAGAAAGAAAACATTCTCAATTTCAGATGAAGTTAACGTTGGTGAAGATGAGATTTTAAAACATGCTTCTGAGAGTAAATCGTTGGCGAATGGTGTAAGGTGAGGTGCAAAGGATTTTATTACTGAAAAATTAACAGCTACCGTCGACAGATGGCAGCTGAGTCTAAGAAATTCTGTATGTATCCTTCAAGCCACACCAGAGGCACTTCGTCACAGTACTGGAGGGCTGTATATTAATAACTCTTCTCTTCACAGAATAAGACAGAAGAAGAGAAGAGAGCGGTAAAATTTAAAAAAAAATTGAAAAAATCGGATTCCGAGATTATTATCCTTGCAGTTCTTTCTGTTCACTGGGATGGTAAGCTACTGCCAGCATTAAATGTCAGGGAACCAAACGAAGAAGGACTCCAGTCTTCGTTAAATTTGAGGACAATAGAGAACTCCCTGGCGTTCCCGTAAATAACGGACGAACGCTGTCTGGAATGCGTTAATATATTAGGACGCAGAACGAAATGAAAAATTCTCTGCAGTGACGCACCCGCCTCAAGCACTGGTCGTCTTAATGATGCATCCATCTTGCTTGATTAGAAATTCAACAGGGATTTGTATTTCCCACGCCGTCATCACACATAGGAACTTATTTTAAAAAGTGTATTTGAGTGTAAAGTACTTCGTGTGACAACCAGCCCTGAAACAACACTTTCTCAACGCTTGAGAGAAGACTAGGAGCTTCAGTCCGGAACCGCGCTGCTGCTACGGTAGCAGGTTCGAATCCTGCCTCGGGCATGGATGTGTGTGATGTCCTAACGTTAGTTAGGTTTAAGCAGTTCTAAGACCAGGGGACTGATGGCCTCAGATGTTAAGTCCCATAGTGCTTAGAGGCGTTTGAACCATTTGAAGACTAGGAATTTTCAGTAATTCAGTAATTTTCACACTCGCAAGAATAGTGTGGATTAGTTTTTCAGTGAGTATAAATCAAATGTTAGAGTTTCATGAAAGTGGATTAGATAAATTAATATTGACAGGGAAGTGACTGCTGTAAACCATGGAGCTCCGTGTAATATTTTTTGAAAGAAACTTTGGAAAATAATGTAAACATACGGTCATGTAACGTTGTGTTAATACAGATGGCAGGAGCAAATTATTGCTTAAAATTTTTCTGTTAAGATCACAACTATAAATATTCATTGAAAATAAAAATGCATTAAGATATATATATATATTTTCATTATAGACGTATATGTGAAAAAGTGGCATCAGTACACTCGAGCTGAGAAAGCTCTTAATCTGGATGTCTGATTCTTAAATGATATGGAATTACAAGAAAGGATACATTCCATGTTTTCGAAAGCAGCTGCATGGAAATTTAGTCATCATTTGTGGTATCTATCAGAATAGTTGTCTCTCTTATCGCTCTTTCGCGATGAAGTAGACGTACAAACCAAATTTAGAGAGAGATACTCTACAGCTGAAAATAGATTCGGATGCGCCATTATATGGTTTGATATTATTATGTTTACCATTTATTACCAGCCGGGTGGCCGAGCGGTTCTAGGCGCTACAGTCTGGAACCGCAAGACCGATACGGTCGCAGGTTCGAATCCTGCCTCGGGCATGGATGTATGTGATGTCCTTAGGTTAATTAGGTTTAAGTAGTTCTAAGTCTAGCGGACTGATGACCTCAGAAGTTTAGTCCCATAGTGCTCTGAACCATTTGAACCATTTATTATTTGTTCCATATCGTTATTTGTAGATCTCCTGCTGCAATCTCATCTTCGTTTCTTTCAAGAATGTCCTTCGAAATAAACGAGTTTCATTTCATTTTTAGAAGCTAAAAGGATAGTTAACGAGTGAAGACCTGTCAATGACTCTGCTGAAAAGTACTCGTATGTTAAATTAATGCAAGATTTTCACGAACTATTCACTGTAGATGAGGTGCAAGAGGAATCTGTATTGCCGTATTGCTTGTTTTGAAGAACATCATAAATTGTAACCGGATAAAAGAAAGAATCATAGTAAATAATATATTGTCAAGAATGCTAAAAGTATCCTAAGAAACAAGGCATTTAATTTTGTTTCTATGGAGTTATGAATGCAGTTTTAAAATTTGTCGTTGTTGTCGGCACGCCATAGTGTTAGCCTAGTGTGACGAAATATTTTTCCTAAGTAAATCGAACCAAATAGATTTTATGCGTAAGGTTTCAGGCGGAATCCTCTGTTTCATTCGCTACTGAGGTGCTATTCGAGCACAGTTGAAGAGCTTCTGAAATTCTTTTTGAGTTTATGGGAAATACCGAGTGGGCTGAGGGATGAATGGTGGGAATTTGGATCGAGGAGGGAGGCGTACTAGTGTAGTCCGTGCAGTTGTGCGAAACCACTGTGCCAGGATGGCGTAGTGGTTATAAATCTACCTAGTGAGCAGGAGACCTGGGTTCAAATGCCAGTACTGGCACAAACTGCCATTCGTTGCTTCACTCTGCATGGCATGCATACCAATACAAAACAATCTTTTGGAGGAAAACAACGGACATATTAATACACATTCTAAATTAACTTTAAAAAGGCAGAGTAGAAGTTTCGTGTTGTTGGGGTATAAATCTAATTAATAATAAATATCATCCTTTCTCGAAAAATGGTTTCGTTTGATGCTTAAATTGGATCACAACTTCTCATTTACCCGAAAGAATTGCGATGTCCAGACATGGGTACAATAGAAATAACCTGACAAAGTGCGAACTTCATACAAAGCCTATTCCTGCAAATAGGTTAATGTCCAACCAGTAGCTCCCCACAATGCGCGGATACGTCTTCAGTTTGTACAAGTTTCATTCCACTGTAAGACACAGTCAGCTTTAGAACAGCTAATGTTTAATCTTCTCGTTTTCCAAGTCACGTTACTTCGAATAAAACACTCGAACACTCGATAGCTGCCTACGCAATGGTCATCAAGGGTTAAATTCACTGAGTAAAAATATCATTCAGTTATTTTAACTCCTGACGATGGTGGTAGAGACATCGATCGTAAGCTCAAGTGTTTTATGCGAAGTGACGGCGCTGTAAACCTAGAAAATTTTATTGTATTTTCGAATTTTAAGAACAGAGAATGAGCGATCAGCTTTTACTCGCTAAAAACATTCTAAGGTCCAGATTGCATAAACATTTATTTATTAGATCTACTGGTTTAGACAGACTTTGCTGTCATCTTCAGGACCCAAAAGATATTTTTGTAATAATGTGCTGGTTTTTGTCCACATGGCAAAGTGGTGTGAAATTCTATTTAAGATGAAGGCGTCTAATAACAGAAATATCTAAGCTCTGAAGATGACCGGAAAATCTGTCGAAACGAGTTGTTTTAAATAAAGAAATATTTATGCGAACTTCTCTTTAGAATGTTTTTTGCGAGAAATATTATTCAACAACGTCGGCGTGGTTGACTCTGAGGACACAACAGAAATAATATTATGATATCGATTACCATTATGCGAATTTGGTTTCACGCCAGCTATTTGTGTCACATGAATATTTTCGTGCCGGACAGGAACTCGAGGCCACATTTCCCGTTTACTGCGAGCGATCGCCTTAACCGCTTTTCCAGACCGATCCAAACTTCGATGTATCATGGACTCATCTACCCCCATGCTCGGACAGCACGAGACAAATATTTTATCGTCATTTTTAGTCCGTCGACGCGTGGATACATTATTGATGGTTATAATGTTTGTTTGTATAGTCTGCTTTCATGTATATCCGAAGAACATTGTAGTGTGAAGATACAGACACTGTGAAAACACAGATATTTTAACCATCAACAAGAGTGAACGTTGTCTGAAGAAGCAGTTCGAATGTAAGCTGAGCGATGGAACATAAACTGGTGCAAGGAGAAGAAATTTTCATTGAACTGGTGGATCTAGAAACTATGGAGACAAGAAGTAATTTACAGTACCACGATGGCAAGTTACTGTGCAAGCACAGTGAAAATGTTTGCCAATAGTCTCACAATTTCTTAAAGATGTGTGTTGAATTGATAATTCAAGGCATGAAAGGCGAATTTAAAAAGGCGATATCGCTGTAGCTGCAGAAACTAAAATGTAGCAGATTGTACTCTTCTGGAATGGTTAGGGTGAGTGGGACTGCAACCACTGATCAGTTACACTGGTCAGCCAAAATATTGCGACCACCGATCTACCATCAATATAAATCTGTACAGGCGATAGCAGTGTCACCTGACAAGGAAAGACTGCTAGTCAGACACATGTACCGTGCACGTGGTGTCAGTGAGTGTGTTGTCCGTACGTACCACGGGGAAAGCGTGCGATCTGAGTTTGACCGATGGCACATTATGATGGCCCGGAGGCGTGTAACCTCCCCACAAAAATTAATAAAAAATTAATATTATTGGGTTAATGATTCTAATTTAAATTTAACCTCACAGAACAAAATTGGTTCCCATTTATAATCTCCGTACAGAAATGCATTCACATTTAACCTCCACACAAAACTTGTTTCCCATTTAATGCACCCACAAAATTCATTTTTTATTTAATGTAAGTTTGACACAGAAAAATTCCTAATCCTCGCAAAAAAAAAAAAAAAAAAATTCAGTAACCTGGTAAATTTTGGACGACAGCAGTGCTGCGTCATGGACCTGTAAGATCATTCTGAATAAAAAAAAGAAAAATTCTTACCTCAATAAAAACGGCAAATATATCTGCTCTTACCTAAAATTTTTCCGGCAAAGCTCTGTGCAATGCTGGCCGATAGATTTGTCATTTATGAAAGGAAGCAACTGATTTTTCTTTTGCAACAATAGGAATGATCATGGATTGGAGAAATTAGTAAATTCTTTAAATTGAAATGAATGCTTGTTAGAAATTACTTTATATGACAAAGATTATTATTAGGACATTTTTAAAAGATTTACATGGGAGTTCACATAACATTACCAGATATGCGCGAGGCTGCTTTTTACCTTATACAATAATACTCAGACTCCGGCATCGCTGCACCGCGAACGGCCCAGCCTACGTGATACACTATACCATACCAGAGCAGACTGCAGACCAGGGCAGACTAGCGCAGACTAGCAACTTACTGCTACAGCTACACAGAACCTACTCAGACAACACTGCTCTCTGGTCAGCGATTCTCTTATACCTTGCATATCGCAGACAGCGCATGAGCAATACATCGAAATTACATCTGCTCGGACCTCTTACAGGCGCGGCTCTAGCATTTCGTAAAATGTACGACTTTTCGGGTGTTCGAGGAATGTTGTGGTGAGTGTCTTCAACACGTGACGAAACCAAGGTGAAGCCACATCCAGACGTCGTGGGGTTGGGCGACACCCCTCGTTAGGGAAGTCGGACGTTGCACCCATTCGTGTGTCAATGTTAACACCAAGAAATCGTTAACTGCGACTGAAATGGGCATGTGACCATTGGAACTGGACATTGGAACAGCGGCAGAGCGTTGCATGGCCTGCTGGATCCCAATACCTTCTTGATCATACCGATAGGAAGGCGGGAAGCCATCTCCTTACAGGGAACAGCTCCTTTAGACCTGTAATGCGTGACGGAGACAAGCAGGCGGCGGCTCCATTATGCTCTGATGAACATTCATGAGTGCATCCATGAGTCTAGCGGAACCCGTGCAGGGCACCATGATGGCAAAGAAGTATCGTACATGGTTATAGACTACGTAAACGCCTTCATGACGATCATGTTTCCCTTCGGCACTGGCATTTTTCAGGGAGAATACTACCATGTCACAAGACCTGATGATTAAAGGGGTGGGTCGAGGAACACAATGGAGAGTTCGAAATGATGTGCTGGCCCACCAGCTCGCCAGATCTGAACGCGATCAAACACATGAGGGATGGGACTGAACGTGGTCTCAGAGCCCATAGCCCCCTGTCCCGGAATTTACGTGAATTGGGTGCCTTCTGTATGGAGATGTGGTGCCAAAATCCTCCAGCGACCTACCAAGGCCTCATTGATTCCATGCAACGACGCGCCGCCGCTGTAATCCGTGCCAAACTTGGACATACCAGCTATTAGGTGGTTCAAAATGGCTCTGAGCACTATGGGACTTAACAGCTATGATCATCAGTCCCCTAGAACTTAGAGCTACTTAAACGTAACTAACCTAAGGACATCATACAACACCCAGTCATCACGAGGCAGAGAAAATCCCTGACCCCGCCGGGAATCGAACCCAGGAACCCGGGCCAGGAGCTGCGGACCAGCTATTAGGTAGATGATGATATTGTTCTAGTTGGTCAGTGTATATACCGACAGGGAAAACGGAGACGAAGCTTGTAAACGTGGGTAGTACTACGAAAAAATTTGGGTCAGTTCTTTGTGGACGTGCAGTGTGTTAACCCTGAAATAAAAAATGGCGCTAAAGTAATAGGCTGGAAACTAACTGGATGGATGAATAAGAGTGAAACCTCTTAGAGAAGGAAGAAGTGTATGAAAAGATTTGACAAAGGAAACGATTATATGATGTTCCATGTCCTTTGTCAACGTGGAAAGACGTCTGAAGAAAAAATTCTTTATCCTAAACCTTTATTTCTTAGCATGGATGCTGCAGTGAAACCTCTCTTTCAGTTAACACCACCCCATGTGTTTAGACGTGCGAAACATGGCATTTGATAAAAATATCTTTATCTCAAAAGCTTTGTTCCTCAAAGCTACATTTAAAACTCTCCTTCAGGCTACCATCTGCTCCTATGTTGCATAATTTTGGTGTTCGGCAATTAGAAATTTTAGGTAACTGTTGTGTAATTAAAAACACCAAATTAAGAAAGTAAAGAATGGAACTGAAAAGTACCGTTGAGTACCAGCAGTATACTATTTGCATGAATACGGTCAGTTGGCTCTCCGTATTACTCTGTCTTGGATTCAAAATTTGTATTTTTTATGCTGAACAACAGATATCACACAGCCAGGAAAACGTTTGCGTTCCAGAAGGATCACCACACTTTTCAGTAAGGTTCTGCAGCTAAACATCTAGAGTTTAATGAAGTCCGCTTACAACTGCTATCTGAAAAATTTGAGGAGCTTTTTCTCCCCTCGCAGAACCATTCTGTATCATTAAATACTTCTTGTACTGATTGTATCACATATTCC
Organism: Schistocerca piceifrons; assembly: GCF_021461385.2. Taxonomy (NCBI): domain Eukaryota; kingdom Metazoa; phylum Arthropoda; class Insecta; order Orthoptera; family Acrididae; genus Schistocerca; species Schistocerca piceifrons. Next base: position 157,941,450 of record NC_060139.1, on the reverse strand, counting down.
GAATTGTCCACTGTTTTGTGATAATGACTGAAACAAGACAGTCTTCACCAGCAATCGCTGACGTAATGATGTTTTAGCTACAGAAAAATTAGGCCTTCCTCCTGCATTTTTTCCAAAATTATTAATAATTCCATGAAATGAAACTGAAAAAATGTTTCGTTAATTGATCAACGAAGGAATGTTCAACACATGGCGTGAGTGCGTCCATTGTACTTAGCTATTGTCTCACAAAACGTTTTCTTCCATCATGTACTACATCTACATGCGTACTCTGCAAACCACATTTAAGTGCCTGGCAGAGGGTTCATAGAACCACCTTCACAATTCTCTATTATTCCAATCTCGTATAGAGCACGGAAAGAATGAACACCTATATCTTTTCGTACGAGCTCTTATTTCTCTTATTTTATCGTGGTGATCGTTCCTCCCTATGCAGGTCGGTGTCAACAAAGTATTTTCGCATTCGGAGGAGAGAGATGGTGATTGGAATTTCGTGAGAAGATTCCGTCGCAATGAAAAACGCCTTTCTTTTAACGATTTCCAGCCCAAGTCCTGCATCATTTCTGTGACACTCTCTCCCTTATTTCGCGGTAACACAAAACGAGCTGCCTTTCTTTGAACTTTTTCGATATACCCCGTCACTCCTATCTGGTAAGGATCCCACGCCGCGCAGCTGTATTCTGAAAGAGGACGGACAAGCGTAGTGTAGGCAGTCTCCTTAGTAGGTCCGTTACATTTTCTAAGTGTCCTGCCAATAAAACGCAGTCTATGGTTAGCCTTCCTCACAACATTTTCTATATGTTCCTTCCAATTTAAGTTGTCCGTAATTGTAATACCTAGGTATTTAGTTGAATTTACGGCTTTCAAAATTTACTGATTTATCGTGTAACCGAAATTTAATGAATTCCCTTTAGCACTCATGTGGATGACCTCACACTTTTCGTTATTCAGGGTCAACTGCCACTTTTCACACCATTCAGATATTTTTTTTTTCTAAATCGTTTGGCACTTTGTTTCGATCTTCTGATGACTTTATTAGTCGATAAACGACAGCGTCATCTGCAAACGATCGAAGGCGGCTGCTCAGATCGTCTCCCAAATCGTTTATATAGATAAGGAACAGCAAAGGGCCTATACCACTATCTTGCGGAACGCCAGAAATCACTTCTGTTTTACACGATGACTTTCCGTCAATTACTACGAACTGTGACCTCTCTGACAGGAAATCACAAATCCAGTCACATAACTGAGACGATATTCCATAAGCAAGCAATTTCAATACGAGCCGCTTGTGTGGTACAGTGCAAAAGCCTTACGGAAACCCCAGAAACACGGAATCGATCTGAAATCGCTTGTCAATAGCACTAAACATTCATATGAATAAAGAGCTAGTTGTGTTTCACAGGAACGATGTTTCCTAAACCCATGTTGACTGTGTCTCAATAGACAGTTTTCTTCGAGGTAATTCATAATGTTCGAACACATATGTTCTAAAATCCTGCTGCGTATCGACGTTAACGATATGGGCATGTAATTTAGTGGATTACTCATACTAACTTTCTTAAATATTGGTGTGACCTGTGCAACTTTCCAGTCTTTGGGTACAGATCTTTCGTCGAGCGAACGGTTGTATATGATTGTTAAGTATGGAGCTAACGCATCAGCATACTCCGAAAGGAACCCAATTGGTATACAGTCTGGACCAGAAGACTTGCTTTTATTGAGTGATTTAAGTTGCTTCACTACTCAGAGAATGCTTACTTCTACGTTACTCATGCTGGCAGCTGTTGTTGATTCGAATTCTGGAATATTTACTTCGTCTTCTTTTGTGAAGGCATTTCGGAAGACTATGCTTAGTAACACTGCTTTGGCAGCACTGTCTTAGATAGCATCTCCATTGCTATCACGCAGAGAAGGCATTGGTTGTTTCTGGCCGCTAACATACTTCACATACGACCAGAATCTCCGTGGAATTTCTACCAGGTTTGGAGACAGAGTTTCATTGTAGAAACTGTTATAGGCATCTCGTTTTGAAGTCTGCGCTAAATTTCGAGCTTCTCTAAATGATCGTCAATCTTGGGGATTTTGCGTCCGTTTAAATTTGGCATGTTTATTTCGTTGTTTCTGCAACAGTGTTCTAACCCGTTTTGTGTACGAAGGAGGATCAGCTCCGTCGTTTGTTAATTTGTTTGGTATAAATCTCTCAATTGCTGCCAATACCATTTCTCTGAATTCAAGCCACATCTGGTCTACACTTGTATCATTAATTTAGAATGAGTGGAAATTTTCTCTCAGGAAGGCATCAAGTGTATTTTTATCTGCTTTTTTGAATACGTATATTTTTCGCTTATTTTTCGGGGATTATGGGATTTGAATATTCAATCTTGCTACGACAACCCTGTGTTCACTAATCCCTGAATCGGTTTAGATGCTCGTTATTAACTCAGGATTATTTGTTGCTAAGAGGTCAAGTGTGTTTCCACAACCGTTTACTGTTCGCTTGGGCTCATGAACTAACTGCTCGAAATAATATTCAAATAATGCATTTAACACAATATCAGATGATATTTTATGCGTACCTCCGCAATTAAACATGTATTTCCGCCAAGATATAGAGGGAAAATTAAAGTCATCACCAACTATTATCGTATGAGTCGGATACGTGTTTGGAATCAAACTCAAGTTTTCTTTGAGGCTTTCAGCAACTGTATCATCCGAATTTGGAGGTCAGTAAAAGGATTCAATTATTATTTTATTCCGGTTGCCAACAATGACCTCCGCCCATAGTAATTCACAGGAAGTATCTACTTCAATTTCGCGACAAGCTAAACTACTTCTGACAGCAAAAAACACGCCACCGCCAACCGTGTTTAGCCTATCCTTTAGGAACACCGTTAGGTTCTTCGCAAAATTTCGGCTGACGTTATGTCCGGCTTTAGCCAGCTTTCAGTGCCTATAACGACTTGAGCATCTGTGCTTTCTATTAGCGCCTGGAGCTCTAGTGCTTTCCCAACACAGCTACGACAATTTACAAATGTTATACCAATGGTTCATTTATCTACGTTCTTCCTGCGTTCAGCCTGCTCCCTTTGTGATTAAAGCCCTTCTTGTGTTTTCCCGAGACCCTCTAGCCTAAAAAACCGCCCATTCCACGCCACACAGCCCCTGCTACCCGTGTAGCCGCCTCCTGCGTATAGTGGACACCTGACCTATTCAGCGGAACCCGAAACCCAACCACCCTTTGGCGCAAGTCTAGGAATCTGCAGCCTACACCGTCGCAGAACCGTCTCAGCCTCTGATTCAGACCTTCCACCCGGCTCTGTACCAGAGGTCCGCAATCAGTCCTGTCGACTATGCTGCGAATGGTCAGCTCTGCTTTCGTCTTGCAAGCAAGACAGGCAGCCTTTACCACTTCTGTTAGCCGCTCGAAACCAGAGAGAATCTCTTCTGATCCAAAGTGACACACATCATTGGTACCGACGTGAGCCACCACTTGCAGTTGGCTGCACCCTGTGCTCTTCATGGCATCCGGGAGGACCCTTTCCACATCTGGAATGACTCCACCCGGTATGCACACGGAGTACACATTGGATTTCCTACCCTCCTTGTCGGCCAAGTCCGTAAGGGGCCTCATAACGAGCCTAACGTTGGAGCTCCCAACTACCAATAATCCCACCCTCTGCGATTGCCCGGATGTTGCAGGCTGTTGGTCAGACAAACCGGGGAGGCCTCACGTGCGGCCGCCTGGGAAGTCTTTTGCCGCCTGCTTCGCCCTGGGGCGACCTCTCACTCGACCACAGGTGAGGGGTCAGCCTCAGAGCCAGCAGTAACTGGGCTGGCCACCGGTGAGGACTGATCGGAGGACTCTGACGTGCTGGACGTCCGCTGGATCCCCACGGCCGGCCCTCAACACTGGTGCCCATCCACTGCAGCTTCAAGCTGTGTAACCGAAGCCACCACAGCCTGAAGCTGTGAGCGAAGTGTCGCCAACTCGGCTCGCATCCGCACACAACAATCGCAGTCCCTGTCCATACTAAAAACCGTGGAAAACTAAACTATGCAGATAAACGGACTATCGACTCACGCTACAGATATCTACTGTAGAACCTGACGAAAACGCGCGGACTGTGCCTAGTAATACGCAAATATTCAAAAACCTAATCACCGAATCATTCAGGTGAAGCTAAATAATTTGCCCCTGTTAACGAACTTGTAATATGTCACAAAATCGGTTTACTTTCTGACGCAAACGAAAACGCGAGGACCATGGCTATTAGATTTTAAATCTACACGCAGAAACTCAAGAAACTAAACTATTAAAGCACGCAAATATAATAAAATCGCTTCTGGTTAGGAACTCGTAAATGGCACAAAAGCGGTTTACTTATCTGCTGCAGCGTCTGTTGCGGTCGGCTACTTCCGTCTGGCTGACTACTCAATTACAACATCTTTTGTGTTCGTTCGGTACCTAACATTTGGTTTTTGTTCAGTCCTTTTCTCTTGTATTACACCAAATACCATACTGAAAGTCTCTTACAGCAGAAGCAGTGTTCTTGTGCTATAAGAAATACCGTTATGTCATTAATGGTGAATGGTTCCTCCGAAACGAAGTTTGCGGACGCCAATATTTTCACGACACTCCAAATCAGAACTTGTTCAGTCACCAAGTACTTACCGCCCGTGGTATTGCAAGCACGTAAAATGTTCCGGAGTGCGCCTGAATATGTAACTGATATACGATTCCGGAGAGGAAAGAGAAATCGGCTGTCATTGATGAACGGCAACTGCACGTTCCAAGAATACTGGCTTACTTTTTTGAAGGATACAGATGTGCGTCGCCTGGGGAGCCTTACATAAAATTGACGGAGGGAAATGCATTGGTGTGTGAAATGTATTGGCAGCTGCGTGAAAGGTCGCTACTGCTCGTGCGTAAAGTAAAAACATGCACGTGTGTTAAGAACGATCATCCAACTAGAAGGTTGTGTGGTGTGTTGCAGCTGATCAATCAGAACGACGTTTATATGCATTGATCACAATTTTCAATGAAACTAATAAACAAACACATAAATCTGATTAGTAGGGGTTCTTCCAAGGAAATGGAAGGCACATATATCAGAATATGAGATTTCTTTATCGCTCTTAATTCTATTTTACTTTTTTATTTTAGTTTACCAGCAATTAATATGCTGGTACACGACAGTTAGGACAAGCAGCATTTTCGAACAACGCAAACCAATTGAAATTGGAGATGGACGTGTTTAAAATTTGATTGACATGACCTCATCATTGAAACATCATCTCAGTCTCATTTTGGCTAGTGATATTAACTCTTTTTGAGTTTTGATAAACTGCCAGTAAGTTTTTTTTCTTTCTTTTTTTTAAACTTCAGTCTACTCTTCATCAATACTGCATTGTGATCTGATTCTCTATCTGATCCTGGGTACGCCTTACAATCAAGTATCTGACTTCGGAATCTCTGTCTGGCCATGATGTAATCCAACTGAAATCTCCCGGTATTCTCGGTCTTCTTCAAGTATACCTCTCCCTCTTGTGATTTTTGAACAGGTTATTCGCTATTACTAGCTATCAAGCAGTTATTTGAGTCTGCAGAGCAGCAGTCAAGCAGCTGCAAAGAATTCATTGGTGATCATAATTGAGGAATGGGTCAAGTAGCTTGTTTAGGAGAGTATCTGAGGAACGCAGAACAAATTGTCTATTGTATATGTGACGTATAGGAAATGTACCTGAGCCGTGCACGACTCGTGTTCATGCCATTTGTTGTTTGTCGTCTTCTATTACGGTACTGCTGCCTCGTTTTCTGGCGTCACTAACTTCCTGCCTTACTTGTCCGTGAGCGGCAGCAGCAGCGCGTATCGATAAGTGAACTGTCGTACCACCTCTGGAGTGACCGACAGTATTTCGGGGTCGTTGTGTGTCGGACTAGTTAGTTGGAGACGGACCAGCAGTGCATTCGGAATGGAGCAACAGTGTAGTCGGGACGGAGCGGCGGTGAGGCTCTGACATCCAGTGCTCGCCGACCGCTGGTGACACACATGAACTGTCCGACGGAGGGAGATTGGAGCGGGACGACCGTTGGTTGGTCGTTCGGTTTGTCGTCTAATAGGCCGGCGTCTATTTGGTCCTTTCACCGTTTCCGGGCCTGGCAGTTGGTCGGTTGGCGTGGGGCAGAGACGAGGTTTCCGTGGCGCGTATCTGGCCGGCGCCGCTGGCGGGGTCCGCGAACGGTCGGATTGTGAGGGGCTGTTCTCATTGCTACGATGTCCGTCGCTCACCGATACCGGACACAAAAGTTGAGTCTTTACTTAATCTACCAGCCAGCCCCAGCTGTTCACATTGTGTCGTTTGAATTTTGTTGTGGGCTGTTGAGAGATACCCGTCAGCAACAACGTGTGTTCTCAAGTCGGCGGAATTCCAGCCGTCCTCCTGTGGAGTTTAACGAGCGGAATCTTCTGCCTTGTGGCCGTTAACGTTCCGGTTGCCTGCCATGGCCGTTGACGTAAATTCAGGCAGTGTATTTTCTTCGTCGTGTTGTGGCTGTCCAGCACTGCTTGTAGTTTGACAGTTGAATGTGTAATTCGTTGTGGGCGCCGATACCTTCTGCGTTGTTCCACTAAACTCCCTGTTGTGTGCTGGTCGGGTGGAGCGGAGGTTATCCTGTCGCTTGGTCCGTTGACTGTCTGTCGGTTGTTTTGCCGGCGGATTGAGATTTGTTGGGCCGACTGCCTGTCTCACCAAAGTGAGCGTTAGTGTTTGAATGCCAGGCCATCCCTTGGAAACTTCTGAGCGCCGTCTGATGTGCTGCCTTTTCTTCTTTGTCCTTGTCGTTTGTTTATGTATGGCTTCTAACCGATTTTAAATTAAACTTGTTTTGCTCTTAAGGCATGAGATTGTTTGGGACTTCAGCCTAATTTAGAGAAATATTTTAAGATAGATTCTTCTGCGTTTTAAAATTCAAATTCTTGATTTTGAGTCTTAAGTTATAGGCCTAGGCCTAGGTTTTAAAATAAAGTTGTTTTGCCCTTGAGGTGTGAAACAGAACGGCGCATTTAGCTGAGAATTAAGTTCTAAAATTAATGTTTGGCTTGTTCTGTTTTTTCTTTATTTTTATTTTATTTTTTTACGCTTGGAATATTTGTCAAATGAATAAAGTAGTATGTTCGAGTACAACTGACAGCCACTCGTTTTGGCCCCTTTCCACAAACTATCTGTCCTGTCATGCGGGAATAACAGGGAATTTCATTACCATCGTTCATAGCTAACTGTCAATTAACCTTCTTAACATGGCTAACGCTCAACATACTTGTAGTTAATTTCCACGAGAAGTGTTAAGGATGTATGAAAGATGGCGCTATGTTAATAGTGCGAACTGACTACGATAACAGCTTTCTTTTCATACCGGTTCATTTCGCATAAGGTCATCTTGGTTTTGAATCTTCAGTCAGCGACCTATTCAAGAGCTTATAGACAACATAACTGCTAGTTTCTTCCTGTCTTTCATTAAATGTGCACCTTACTGGACCCCAGTAGCTGTAACCCTCGACCTCACGTTCATTGTGATTTTTATATGTTTCAAATGATTTCTGTCTTCAGTGCCACGGTTGTACACTATAACCCGAAATTTATTGAATTGGGTACGGTATGGAAAATTTCTTATTTCTCATTTACTACGACCGAGACCATTTTTCTTGTCATCACTGTTAATTATGTGACTGTTATTTGTGCTTGTATGGTGAAAATTTTATAACAGCGTTTGGTACAGACTCAAAAGTTGATAAACATGTAGGGATCTCATCACTATTACAGTTGCCTATTCCAGGCGAGTCACTGGTTATTAGAGAAACGGGATGAAATGTTACTAAGTCAAGGATATAAAGCAAATATGTTACCGATATCACATACTTTTAAAGAAACCACTCGCATTTACAAGTTTCGTAACTAGTTTTGTCTTGGTGTAAATGTAAACGTGGCAGTTGACACTTTTCTTTTTTTATATACGGGAGGACTCGAATGGAGTTTCGTGAGCCGCCTGAATGAGAAACAGCGGAACTGAGTTCTGGGAGCTGAGAGCTGACAACGGGCGTCAGAGTGGTGTCCTGACCTCCTTGATTTGTCAGCGGCGTGACACGAAGTTCTACACTTTTCTTGTAGTTTATTTAAAGGTGTCGCTTCGTGCAGCAGTAGTTAATGTCAGTAGCTTTTTGGCTGATTTATTCAAGAGAATGGGCTTCACCAAATGAGCAGATTTTAAGATAGGAAAAACCTTTGCAATCCTCAAACAACGAAAACTGATAGACGATCCCTCAAGCTGTCGTCCGGTTCCCCTTCTCAGAGTCTGCTACAAACTACTGAAACGGCTAATTTACAATAGGATCTACCAAACAGTTGACAGCAAAGTGCCTTCTTATCAAGCAGGCTTCAGGAAAAACCAGAGCTGCTGTGAGGTGATGTTGGCGCTCACTTCATTTTTCGAAGCTGGTTTCCAGAAAAGGCTGAAAACTACAGTAGCATTTGTAGATCTAACCGCTGCTTACGACACTGTGTGACTGGATGGACTAATGCTGAAGCTAAAGGGAACTGTTCCATGCTTAAGATTGACAACGCTTCTGTCCTACATGCAGAAAAACCGATATTTCCGAGCCTGTCTTCATGACAAAACGAGCAAGTCATATAAACTGAAGAACGATCTACCACAAGGATCTGTCCTGGCCCCATTATTGTTCAAACTGTACGTAAGTAACATGCCAGTAATTGTGTATTGGAGGTTCTGGTACGCTGACGGTACCGTCATTGCATATCAAAGCAAGCGCCTAGAGGAGGGAGAAAATGTGCTCACACAAGACCTTAGAGTACTTGGTGACTATCACAGAATTTGGAGATTATGCCTTAACGCTACAAGAACTGAAGTGACAGCTTTCCACCTCGACATCCGATTAGCAAACCCGCCACTAAAGGTCACGTACTGTAACAGATCAGTTAAAAACAACGCTCATTGTAAGTATTTTGGAATCAAACTGGACCGATCACTTACGTGCAGGACTCACCTCACTAGCAGAAGAGTTAAAGAGCAGGAGCAAGATTATCCGGAAACTTGCTGGAACTTCCTGGGGTGCACAAGCTGACACTCTCCGTACAGCGACCTTATCTCTCGTATCACCTGTGGCTGAATATTGTGCACCTGTCTGGTACAGCACCGTGCATGCCAGTAAGGTTGAAGATCATCTGAATGACACCATGATAATTGTAACGGGGACCCTGAGATCAGCCCCATTACCTTGGCTGTCTCCCCTCAGTAGCAACACCCCACCAAATTTGAGACGACAAGAAGCAGCAACCCGCCATCGGGAAAAGATTAATAATGTAAAGCTTTGCCAAAATGTACCCGTCCAGGAAATACTGCACAATCCACTCTGCACGCGTCGCAAATCAAGCAAACCTTTCTGTATAGCTCGCGAACCCGAACCATTCAAGATCGGAGATGTGTGGAAGGAGACATGGAGAAACGACAACAGCATACTTCACCGTGGCCTCGAAGACCCTACATGCATACCAGGCTTCCGACTACCTAGAATAACCTAGTGTGTGCTCAACAGAACCCGATGCGGACATGGAAGAACGAAGTCCTTCACGTACCAGTTGGGACTCTCAGACTCCCCGTTGTGCGACTGTGGAGCAGCAGAACAGTCTGTTGAACACATTGTAGAGCAATGTTCCAATAGGTGTTTCAGTGGAGGCTGGAACGACGTAATCAACGACTCGCCAACAGCACTGGATTGGATAGACTCTCTTGATATCTGTTTGTGATGTAATTAGTGATCATAACTCTTGCACATTTCTTTTGCTGTTTATAAATATCGCTGCAAAAAATAAAATAAGTAAATAAATCAATGAAATAAATAAATAAAATAAAAAATAAATAAAATAAATAACAAACAAACTGAACAAGTCAATAACACAAGAAGTTACTCCACTTTGTATTGACAGAGTTGTTGTGTATTCTCCCGAGGGATTTCGTGTCAATTTCTATTCATTTCGCTAGCTAGAGCGTCAGAACTACGAACTGGTTGAAGGCCCCTGCCCTGCCCATAATGCTCCTTAGGTTCTCATTATCCAGCGATATTGTTGACTTAGGTATGTTATGTCAAGCACGAAGGCAAGTGGAACAAACCCTTGCCGTGTGAAGGCGGGTATCATCTTTTTGAACTGTAAGCTCTGAATGGCTTGCCATGGAGGGACAGCAAACGGACGTAGAGCATCGTCGAAGCACCGGTCGACCAGAAGGGTGCTACAGATTACAATCGAAGGAGTCCTGCTATGAAAAGAAATGGCATCCCATATCATCATATCTCGTTGTCGCGCCTTTTGGTGGGGACGGTCAGTATCATAACCAACCACTGTCCTGGGTGCCTCCAGACTCGTCTCCGGTGGTCATCGGAGCTCTCGGTTAGAAGCGGGACCCGTCACTGAAGACGATTCTACGCATTCATTCATCGGTAGCAAAATTTGACAAGTTTTCATTTCCCGTCGATATTTGTATGAATATAAATTTCTGACCCATTTACATTACTCCTTCATGATGCGACGTCATTTCGTCTCAGAGTGCAACATTGCTCCATTAAATTTCGACCATGAACAGAAAGAACATGTACATTGCAGAACAGAACGTGGTGTCACTTTATGGAAAGACAGTAACTAAACTGAAGTCACCGCGAATCATGGTGGTCCCGCGGACATTACAAACTGCAGAACATGGCTTTTTATAGGGTGTGTGATCACTACGGACGGCAGTTAATGCTCAGCAACGTTACTGTTACACTGTACTCCTTCCCTACCCGCGTCTTTTCAGGGGTGCATTCGGACCTGACTTCACCTTTCTGGATGACAATGAGCGGACGTCTCGAATTGTGCAGGTGAGCAACCTCTTGGAACAAGATGGTATTCGGGTAATGGTCTGGCCGCCCGTTGCCCCGACTTAAGCCCCATCGAGCACGTGTGGGATACGTTAGGGAGACATACTGCAGAATGGCCACATGCACCAACGCGCTGGTGCAGGAATGGAACGCCCTATCGCTAGAGCTTCGCAGTAGTTGACGTATTTGAATGAAAGTGTCATTCTGTTCGTTGTACTGCGCATTTATTGCAGGTACCTTCTGTACTACACTATAGTTCATTATACTACAATAGATACAGGTTTTATCGACATGTGTTACTTGGAAGGAACACATCATGTGAAAGGTTCTTTCATCGTTATGTTCCGCACACCACTGTGTTTCGAAACACTTACACGACGAGTTGTGAAGACCTCTAACGTTTGACTAAAATATGAACTAACATTTATAGTATATGTTACGAATGGTAACACAATCAACACTGGTCTAATATTGTACAATGTATATTATGTATTTCAAAAACAAGTTTTCGGCTGTTACGCCATCGCCAGGTACAAAGGTAAGTATGTGGTGCAATGAAACTCTGTTGGATCAAAGATTTTAAATTAGTGCATTTACAGAATATCACCATTTCCAGAGACGACAAATGCTGACTTTAAATTTAGGAAGAAAGCAAGAGCGATTACGTTAGTCAAAATGCGATATACAGTAATTTAAGCAAGGTAATATATGTGACATATTAAACGACGAACTATATACAAATTATAATAGCTGCTCATAAAAGAAACTAAATACAACAGCAAACTTTGGTGACATACTGCAATGATGTGGCTTAACAGAATGTTCTTGTCTGTAGTAGGTCCTAAATCACAAACAGATAAGTTACGCTGATGAGATAAATCAGGTCAATAAAGCAGCGTCTGGAACCGCACGACCGCTACGGTCGCAGGTTCGAATCCTGCCTCGGGCATGGATGTGTGTGATGTCCTTAGGTTAGTTAGGTTTAAGTAGTTCTAAGTTCTAGGGGACTTATGACCACAGCAGTTGAGTCCCATGGTGCTCAGAGCCACTTAGCCAATAAAGCAGCTGAGATCACACAAAGTAGAATGGCCCAACATAACAGGAGAAATTATGGTAGCTCACATAAAGGAAAATCGGGCGTCTGAGTAAGAGGTGTAATTTACAATGTGGCCAGTTGGGATTACCAGAATTATATGCAATTATAATTGGCGAGTAAGGGAACTGTGTCTGGTCATTCAGTAATAATTAATTTGCATTATTTCAGTATAGCTCGTCTTCCTTCCATTATGGACGTCATTAAAACTTCATGTTGCACCTCCTAACTATTGTTGTGGCCACATGTAGTAAGCGTTGCTTCACGCAGTGGAGAATGGCAAAACAGAGGCACGCCGGCGACCGAGGTGTTGCGAAGTAGGCAGGCACAGGTAGCCTTACTGACAGCAGCAGTCTACCAACAGACTGACGCAAGGACGCACACAGACCGAGCGCCGAGCGAAGCCTGGAGAGTGCTGAGTATGGGGAAGTGAGGCCTGCACGCTAAGTTACGCTTCAGTATACTGCGGGAGTAATAACAAAAAGCTACCACCGAGGGTAAAAAACGTCCTCCTGCCAGATATAAATAGTGGATCGCAGGCAGCAACAGACAGAAGCCATTAGGAAGCAGTTGGGATCTGAGGACGGACGTGGTCCGTGTCCGAATGTTCAGTCTTCGTAGGTGACGATTCCGGAAGTCTGTTCCAGCTCCCAGGAGTCACCCGTTCGCCGCCAGATGTCAACTTCAGCTCTGGAAGTCGGCCCGAGTTCGGTCGGCGCCATGGCCGACTAACTACAGCGAGAATATCCAGCTGGACCGGCCGCAGCGCGGTCTTGGGCACAGATGCCACCAGCGACTGACGCCCCGACTTCACGGCAACCTGGCCCCACGGCGCGTGGTCCGTCCATGACGGGAACTCGCGGACTTCGCGACTGATGGCGTCCCAGCCGCCGGTGCAGCAGGCGTCGGCAGATGACCTCACGGCGACGCTGCTAAGTGGATGTGCCCATACTGGGGTGCCGAGCGGCGATGCGTTCATCTCAACCACAGGGCATCCTGGCTTCAGCGAAGTACTGGTGGCCTGAGGCTCCCGAGTGAGATCAGTGAATTGTCGAAAATCTACACAGCAGCATCAAGGCGATGGGATCCGCAGGACTGGGCAACGACGACGAGGGAGATATTGTAAAGAGAGTTCAATAAATAATGGTGAAACTCCACGCCGTCTCAGTCTTAGGCGTAGCCACTGTGTCTGCTGCTAACAAGTGGTGCAGAAGTCGTAACACTACGGCCATCTGCAAAAGAAGAGAGTCTTTTTCTGTTTCCAACTTTGTGGTGTTCCTTCAGGGAGGAGCATATTACCCGGCCAGATGCATCTATATGGAATTTGCCACACTTAAAAGTACTTATATATATTCCTCTCTTTTCGAAAGCTGGAGTGCTGTATGTATCATTCTGCAAACTGTGTTCAGCAGTGTTTTGCAGATAAAATAATGTTTTTACAGTCGTGGATCTAAGCTGTCTAGCTACATCGTGTGAGACTTTTCGCAAACAAGGAATTGTGTACCACTTAATGTGTTCTTGAGATAATGTGACAAAAACAGGATAAAGAAGGGAGAACATCGGCTTTTTTCTGCTTTTTGTGCACTGTGGCGGCCACCAAGGTAGGAAAATAGCCATTTTTCGATGCTATTGTTTGGTGGAATATAATTCCATTTGGATACTGGCTTCACTCATGGTGATGGACTTTAGGTGATATTATCACTGAACGAAAGGCAGCAAGTTTATGGGTCACTGGGTGTTGACAATTAGCAGGTATTACAATATCTGAGGTTGCTCCAAATCTTGAAAGTATGAATATCGTTAACGACGTCTATCATTAGATCTAAATAATTTAAACTAAGAAAAACTAAACTCCGCCCGAACAGGCCATGAAGGCCCAACGGTACCGACTGGCTGCCGTGTCACCCTCATGCCATAGGCGTCAGTGAATGGAGTTATGGAGGGGCATGTGGTCAGTACACCGCTCTCCCGGCCGTATGTCAGTTTCCGAGACCGAAGCTGCTACTTCTCAATTAAGTAGTTCCTCCGTTTGCCTCACCAGGGCTGAGTGCACCCCGCTTGCTAACAACGCTCTGCAGGCCGGATGGTCACCCATCCAAGTGCTAGCCCAGCCTGACAGCATCTCTACACTTAGGTCTGTGGCTCTTCCGTTCGTTGAAACTACGAAATTTCTGGGGCTCGTGCTCGATAGGAAACTCTTTTGGTCCTCCCATGTGTCTTACCTGGCCACCCACTGTACGCTGTCACTCAATCTTGTATGTGTCCTCAGTGGTACTACCTGGGGTGCCAATCAAACCACCCTACACCGTTTGCATCAGCCCCTCGTCCGTTCGAAACTCGACTATGGGTGCTTTGTTTATACGTCTGCACGTCCATCCCTCTTACGGCGTCTCAAGACTATCCACCATCATGTCATCCGTCGGCCACTGGTGCCTTTTACACCAGCCCAGTTGAGAGTCTGTATGCTGAAGCCAATGAACTCCCACTGTCCTACCGCCGTGACTTTCACCTCAGCAGGTATGCATGCCATTTGTCTGCCAGTCGTGCTCACCCCTCTTATGCCTCCTTCTTTGATGATTTCTTTGATTGTCAATATGGGGCTCTGTTACCTCCTGGAGTCCTCTTTCGCCACTTGCTACATTGGCCTAACTTCTCACTACCTGCCACTTACATGGTGGGTGTGTACCCTTCACAACCTTGGGTTTGTGAAGTGGCCCATGTTAACATTGACCTACATTCGCTTCCTAAGGACACTAGTCCAGCCTCGGTCTATCGCTTCCAGTTTCGTGATACTACCTTTGTCTACACTGATGGCTCTTGGACTGACCGTAGGGTTGGGTGTGTCGTCGTCATTGGCACCCGCATCTTTCAATATCGGGTTCTGGCACACTCCTCAGTATGTACAGCCGAGCTCTTCGCCTTGTGGCAGGCCACGGAGTACATCTGGTAACACAGCCTTTCCAATTATGTCCTCTGCTCAGACTCACTCAGGGCCCTCCAAAGTCTATGTGTGCTGTACACTGCTCATCAGCGAGTCGAGGAAAACTGCCACTTGCTCACCTTTCGTGGAGCCAGTGTCATGTTTCTGTGGTTCCGTGGTTTTGTTGGTCTACCAGGACACGAGGCTGCTGACGTAACTGCCATGGCTGCAGTCCACGTACCTCAGCCCACGAGTACCTATATTCACTCCGATGAGCTCTGTGTTGCCGTCTGTCAGGAGATGGTGTCCCTTTGGCATCGCCAATTGTCCTCCCTTCGTGGGAATAAGCTTCGGCTCTTCCAGCGCCTTGGACGACCTACTCTGGGCCTTCCCTTCAGGAGGAGATTATTTTAACTCGGCTTCCTTTTTGTCACTGTCGTTTCAGCCATCGTCATTTGCTATGTGGCGCTACCGCACGACTTTGCACGCATTGCGCACAAATTTTAACTGACCGCCACTTGTTGCTGGATGCCTTGTTTTTAACAATTAAAGTTCCAGATTGGGTTTCACTTCTGATTTATCAGCCGTTTACAGAATGACGCGCGGGCTGTCGACCGCGTTTTACTTTTTATCTACCGAAGCCATATGGCGAAGGCCATTTAATTTTTAGTTTAGGACCTCCATTTCTGCATGGTGCTTTTTTTAGCCCTTTTTCCACGAGCCTGTTTTTGGCTGCCTCCATTGGGACTGATACATATTCGCTTAACTCGTCTCTGTGTTCATGTTCTATAGTTTTGACTTGGGCGCGTATGGCCCCAGTTGTATCTTGCGCCCTGAAGCAAAACAAAACAAAACAATCGAAAGAGGGTGGCTTGTAACTAAGGGGGGATATCTCTGAACTTCTTCACTAATTCGATTGAATTAAGAATACTATAACTAGGTTTAAACTTGGTTATGGTCTCGACAGAGTTATATAACCCTCCGCTTGATTTTGTAATATTGAGCTGATAATGAAGACTCGACCGTACGGTTTGGGATATTATACTCTTGGAGCTTAGGGAGTCCATTAAGTCTGGGAGCTGTCGGATTTATGTTGTTGTGAAAGCAGGCATCGGAGTCTTAGATTATACTTTTACACTTTTTAAGAACGCCTTTAATTATATCCTTATATAACTATGTGGGTTCTTTCTTTATCTGTTGGCTTTGGTGGGGTTTCGGAAATCTTTAACATTGTTAATACAGTCACATTTGTTCACTAACACAACGGAATTTCCCTTGTCTGATCGAAAATATCTAACTTCGTTTCTAGTGCCATACCAGATAAAGAAAAAAACTGTTAAAAAACTTCGAGAAGAAAATGAATGGCAATAGTGTCATAGCAATGCTATCTTCCTCGCACATACAAAGAACAACCAACTGGTTAGGAATTTCTAGCCGGCCGAAGTGGCCGTGCGGTTAAAGGCACTGCAGTCTGGAACTGCAAGACCGCTACGGTCGCAGGTTCGAATCCTGCCTCGGGCATGGATGTTTGTGATGTCCTTAGGTTAGTTAGGTTTAACTAGTTCTAAGTTGTAGGGGACTAATGACCTCAGCAGTTGAGTCCCATAGTGCTCAGAGCCATTTGAACCATAGGATATTCTGGGGAGAATGGTTCGCTAATTTGCAACAACATGTTAAGGGGAACACGTATTTATTAACACATCTACTTAGGGACCTTAGCCCGCTGCACTTCTGAAGTTGCTGCCACAACATGATGGCGAATGAAAACTTCCAGGGAATGAAAGCATTTTCGCGCGTTCAGAATTTCGCCAGTTACTGTAATCCCTGTCTACAAAATCAAAGGTGGTTAGTCCTGTATTCGATCGCATGCACTTTTTATATATTGAATAGAAACTATGAGATACACAGGCCGATGTCATCCACTACAAGTCACCCTCAATCAAGTGTATCTCTCAACTGGGGGGGGGGGGGGGGGCTCCAGAAGCACTCTTCTGAGTTTAAACACTTCCGCTGGATACCAAACTCCCCAGAAATGAACATTATTGACCATATCAGAGATGCCCTGCAACGTGCTGTGCAGAAGAGATCTCCACCCCCTCGTACAATTAAGGATTTATGGACAGCCCTGCGGGATTAATGGCGTCGGTTCCCTCCAGCACTAATTCGGACATTAATCTTGTTGTGGCACTTCTGCGTGCTCGCGGGTGCCCTACACCATAATATGCAGTTGCACAAGTTCCTTTGGCTCTACAGTGTGTTCTAAAAAAATGTTCAAATGTGTATGAAATCTGCTAGGGTCATCAGTCCCTAAGCTTACACACTATTTAACCTACATTATCCTAAGGAAAAACACACACAGTAATGCACGAGGGAGGACTCGAACCTCCGCCGGGGACACCCGCAC
The DNA here is from genome assembly GCF_021461385.2 of Schistocerca piceifrons. Lineage (NCBI taxonomy): Eukaryota > Metazoa > Arthropoda > Insecta > Orthoptera > Acrididae > Schistocerca > Schistocerca piceifrons. Next base: position 157,924,105 of record NC_060139.1, on the reverse strand, counting down.
AGCCCATGACTGCAGCGCCTCAGACTACTCGGCTAATCCCATGCGGCTCTCTTCAGTTTCTCTCCTGAACTATGTGTCGTACAATGGTATGACTTTGCACGTAAATTCAGTGGTGTGTGTGGATACCGTCTGCCAGCTGAGTTGCGAATAGAGCAATCAATAAAAATGTCGTATCTGATGCTGAAGTTTTACTCTACGAACAGCGAAAATGTAGTAAGCGATATATCTTTCTCCTCTCGTCATTTTCGGCAGAAGGGTGGGAGTCGCGGAGGGGCAGCGGGAAGAAGGATCAGTGAGAAAATGTTACCTAAAAGTTTGAAGTTGTGTGTAAAGTTTGTTGGAAATCAGTAAGTGCTCTCATTCTCAAATATGGGATGAATAAAGTCCGGGCATTTGAGCACCTTCAATCTTCAATTACACTGGCGCAAGACCAACACACAGTTTCTGGCTGTAGCAACTGTCTCATTATATCAAACCTCTAACATAGAATTATGCAAATGAATCCGTTAGAAAGGCAACCTGCAACTGTGGTTCCGTGTTCCGGGATAGCAGCATAGTACTATGGATAGTCGTATATATCGAGGGCGCGGACGGTGATTGGTCGAGGAATCGCAAGCGAGCTTCTGTTGTGAGAGATCGCCTGTTGATTCGTTGCCAAGCACAGTTAAAAATTTCAGTGAAGGAGTTGTTTATTCTTATGTCACTCCTTCATCACTAAGTGCGTCTGTAAATTACGAGGCCTGTTCAGAAAGTAAGCTCCGATTGATTGCCAAATTGAAACCACAGTGAACATCAGAAATGTTTTACTTGTAACAATTAGCTACACCTTTCAGCTACTTCTCTACGTAGTCGCCGTTCTGACTTAGACTTTTGCCATAGCGTTGTACCAACTTTTCAATAGTCTCATCATAGAAGGCAGCCGCCAGTGCTTTCCGCCAATTCTCCACGCTGGCCTACACCTCGTTGTCTGTGTCAAAATGTTGTCTTCAAAGACAGCGGTTCGTGTGACCAGAGATGAAACTCAGGGGGAGACAATTGCGGACTGTATTGTGGGTAATCTCACATTTCCATTTGAAAACGATGCAGGAGCATCTTCATTGCCCCTGCAGAATGCGGCTGAGAATTGTCGTGAAGACGAAACAGCACGACAGTTATGTAATGTTAGCTGTATAGCTTCAGGCGAAATTTCTCACCAGGCCCTCGTACTTGGCGGCAGACACTATTTTCTAGACATCTTTACGCGCTCACTGCGAGCTCAGAAATGAGAAGAGCGACGTGATGCTAACTGGGGTTATACTAGAGACACTATCCAACACATCTGTGCAAAGCTTTATCGGATTTTCATAGTCGTTTCCATTTCGCGACCGATCGGAGCTTACTTTCTGAACACCCCTCGTATAATGAATAAGGGCGCCTTCCGTATTTGTGTGTCGTCTCGTCGGGGTTACAATCATTCGTTCGGCGACTGATACGCAGGTCTTTCGCGCGGCAGCCATCTGCCCTGATCACTTACGTAATGAACCGAATTAAAGAACGGAAGCCTTCCAGATATTTTTTGATTTGTTATTTGTTGCCTCTAATCATGTGTTGTGGTATCTCCGTTTATCTATTCTAGTTTCAAATATGTTTTTTGAATTCTATGAATGTGTTACATCTTTCTTCATCTATATGACTTTTTTTTATTTCTTTCTGAATGTAAGTCTATGCTGTAATGCTACGTCATATTTCATTTTCGACCATATATGTCTTCCCCTTCTTGATAACTGTCCTGAAATTTTTCAGTTTCTTACAGACCGTCTCTGATATCATCTCAATCATACACGTTCGTCTTATTTTATTTTTTTTTTAAGAATTTGTTTCCGGTTTTCAAATAAAGATCATGTGTCAGCTGTTTCGAATTCTCCTGCGAAATTCTGATTTTTAGCTGCGCTAAAGAGGCTGTTGTACTTATTTATTCATTATCTCTGTTGTTTACATCTTTCAGTTGTTGCAGCCGTTCTTAAAGTCTTTAGTCGCACGTTTCGTACGCATGCGTGGCTAATTTAGCTCCTAAAATTTGTGGTCTCCACACCTTAATTATTAATGTAGTATCCCTGAGCATCCCGACTTGCGTCTTCCTGGAACAGATTACAGCTATTTTCCAGAACTGTTCATTTAGGAAGCGACAGTAAATCTGTTGTTCGTGTAACATTTAAGCAGCTCTGCGCGTGCCTGATTAAATCTCGCCTGTTATTCATGGTGGAGCGGCGCGCTGTGCGGACGTCTCACCACACATTTTTATTCCTGTAACATTGAACTTGTGTTCCTCACAAAATATGCCGTGCTGTGCTCCTCGATCATAAGGGTACATGCAGTGGAAAATGTATAGGCTTATTAAACCTCTCCATAATGTATAGCGTGCTTAAGCATAACATCGTCTTGCGTTAGGAGTGTTGCTGATTAATGTTGGCCAACAGATAAACACAGTTCGTGAATTTAGGACGGAAAAAACTGATAGTGAATGTATTACTTAGAAATTCTGAAAAGTCGTTAATATATGAGGGACAGTGGTATAAAGCAGCAGAGAAAAAGCGTCACGATTCACAGTAACGTGAGCCCAAATCAGTGTTGAAGGACAAAACCTGAATAAACAGGTGTACACAATTACACAGTATTCACAGTCAAACTCAATATCCTGAAATGAATGTAACAACCGTATTGGAGAATCGGCGGTGCGATGATTCACTTATCCATCGTTCGGGTCGAGTATTAATCCCTTGTAGAGGATCAGCGGCCATCCACATGCGACCTGTTTGACGCAACTTCTTCAAATGTGTTTGTCGGAAGCTGAAATACGCGAAACACATATTGTCACGGTCGGTCTCCAATACAGCGTCTGTATCGTTGAAGCGGCTAGATGATAGTCCATAGAGGCTACAGCGGACTGGGTGGGAACGTTACTGCTACGGTCGCGGGTTCGAATCCTGCCTCGGGCATGGATGTGTGTGATGTCGTTAGGTTCGTTAGGTTTAAGTGGTTCTAAGTTCTAGGGGACTGATGACCACAGATGTTAAGTCCCATAGCGCTCAGAGCCATTTGACGTTGCAAGTCCTCCCGATTTCCAAAAGTGTGTTAGACTGAACGTTGTGAAAAGCGTTCACTTCATCCACTAATGCTACGAAGGTATGTTTGCCTTCATTCACTCTTTCCCCACGTTAAGTTACTATGTTTAGTACCCAAAGAATGGCAGTGATAATAACTGCTTGGTTCATACATCCGCCTATTTGCTTCCGCGTCTCGAGGAGCGGCTGCAAAGATATCGTATGGAGATGGGCATTGTTCTTCTATAGGTGATATCCTAAAGGCCCGTCTCTTTCCCACTATTGGCCAGTTTCGGCCGAAAATGATGGAAAATAATTATAGCTACTAGAGGAAATGACATTTGAGAAATTTCCGTATGTTGATCCTCGATACTGTTGTTACATGGCTGTCTTCTGGTCGACATTGGCTATGAACTGTGTGTGTGGATATTTGCTGTCGATTTGACGATTATTAATTTGTTCTTCTGTACTGATTTCAGCTCTCGTTACGGATAGTCGTAACGTTTGTTCTTTGCTGCGTTTTTGGACATAAACTTAACGTCGTTCTGGGTTTCCACACGCTATGTGTATCGTGGAGGTTAGTGCTAGTGTACCACACTAAAGGAAAGGCGGGAAACAAGAAATCTTGTTTCATTAGTGCATCCTGGACGAAAAGGATTCTCGAATTGCTATAGAAGCAGGTGACATAAACCGGGTAATAGGCGCTCCACTTTAAATAAAAGATGGCTTTTCAAGCGTCTTCATTTTTATGGGGTCGTATCTCCTGAACTGTTTGTTGTACATTGTTATAATATACATTAAATGACGTACGCTGAGGATACAAAAGCCGGACACCTCCTATTATCATATCGGTCCTCCTTTTGCTCCGGGTAGGGCAGCAACTCATCGAGGCATGGAGTGAACATGTCGTTGGAAGTCCCCTGCAGAAATTCTGAGGCGTGCTGCCTCTATAGCCGACCGTAATCGCGAAAGTGTTGCTGCTGCAAAATTTCGGTCACGAACTGGCCTCTCGATTACGTTCCACAAATGTTCGAGGGGATTCATGTCGACGAGGTGGCCAGATGATTTGCTACATCCGTCCAGAATGTTCTTCAAACCATCCGCGAACGATTGTGGCCCCATGACACGGCGCATTATCATCCACGAAAACTCCATCGTTGTTTGGAAATATGAAGTCAGTGAATGGCTCAGATGATCTCCGGGTTGCCGAGCATAACCATTTCCAGTTGATTACAGGTACAATTTGACCAAAGCACCCACTCCATTCCATAAAACCACAGCCCACACCATTATGGAGCCATCGCCAACTGGCACAGTGCCTCGCTGACAACTTGGGTCCATGGCCTCGTGGCCGGAAAACTTCCTTGCGCCAGTGATGCATTACGTATAGCGCTAACGACATCGCTTATCATGTTACAACAACTTTTCAGAATTCTATTTGATATTTGATCAACACCTTACGAGCATTATATTGTTTATAATCGTATAAATTTCAGTGAAGGACGTCGGTAGTAATTTTAGTTGCTTAAAATTGCCTGGGCTATAACTTATAATCGATTCTCTTGCTTCTTCACTTGAAGTATTTAATCCCATTTCTGCTTCTATATTTAGTAAGTACTGAAAACTTGTGAAGCATCGGGCACAGCATTGTTATTGAGTTTAATTGTTATGGTTTTTTGTTCATTGACTGGCTGTCCTACCTTCCGTTTGACAATATGACATATGGATTTCGTCTTATTATCTGCGTTATTAATTTCTTAACATTTTAATAACTTTTCTGTGAAAGAATTGTTTTGATGCTGTTATGGTGCTGGTTTGCCATCAGCAAGATATTTCATAGTTATTAGGTTGATGCATAGCTTCGAAGAGTTTTCGTGTTGGTATTCCGTTTGCTATGGGTTTGTTTATCGATTGTTATTTTTTTATTTGTATTTCACTGCTGTGTGTGTGAATTCCGAAGGGGCCAAACTGCTTAGGTCGTCGGTCCCTAGACTTACACAGTACTTAAACTAACTTATACTAAGACCAACACACACACACACACACACACACACACACACACACACACACACACACACACCCAAGCCCGATGGAGGACTCGAATCTCCGTCGGGAAGGGCCACGCAGTCCGTGACATGACGCCTCAAACATCACTGTTCCTAATTGAGTTTATATATTGTTGTTCTGGCATTTGAAGATAGTGTGTAGAGCTGTGGACGTTGGGTAATGGAGTGCCAAGGGAGAAATCGGAACATCTCCGACATATGCTTCTGTTTGAGTTTAGTAGAGGGGTGACAGCAGTGGAGGCACCCGAAAATATTCGCACCGTGTATGTCTTTGGACAGAGCACGGCAAGAAAATGGTTTTCTAGTGTTAAGGACCATTATTTTGAGTTAGTAACTCCCCATGTATTTGGAAACTTGTGGTAATGTCTTATGGGACTAAACTGCTGAGACCATAGGTCCCTAAGCTTACGCACTACTTAATCTAACTTAAACTAACTTACACTAAGGACAGCACAAACACCCATACCCGATGGAGAACTCGAACCTCCGATGGGGGCAGCCGTTCGGGCCGTGACAATGCGCCATAGACCGCGCGGCTACCCCGCTCGGCCTCCCAATGTCCCGGAAGACCTAGGGGTGAGATAAAGATCGTTTAAACTCATGAATCCACAATGACGCACGTCAGTGTACTCGAGAACAGGCAAATGTGAGGATCTGTGACTATTCCAACATTGAGCGATATTTATGTGCAATGGCGAAGGTTCCAAACGCGGGCGTATGGCTGCCGCAGCTCTAAGTCAAAATGCAAAAATCTGGGTGTTTATCCATATCTGTATCTGTGCTTGCTTGTCCTTAATTGGTTCGTGAACAACACCGACCATTCCTATCCTGTTTCGTTACTGGTGACGATAAATAGTATCTTTATGCTTATGTAAGGAAAAGAAAGGAATGGTTGACCCCAAACAACTCCCCCAAGCAACACTGTACAAAAACCTGTGTGCATTCACAAAAATATAATGTTATGGATTTGGTGGAACAGCGGCGGTGAGGTGTACTACGAATAGCTTCCTCGAGGTGTAATCAACTCTGCTGACATTTATCGTCCACAACTGAGATGTCTTGCAGACGCAGTCCCAGAAAAACGATCACGAAGACTGCATGAAGTGGATAGCACTCCACGATAACGGCAGCCTGCGTTTTGCAGGACTGCTAAAAAAACGCTCTACAGAAGTTGGGTTGGAAAGTCATTCAACACCCGCCAGAGTAGCCTGATCTTGCGACCACAGATTTTCACCCTCTTCTCCGTGTATCGAACAACGTGCAAAGAACTTCCTTTCCCGATGAAATGCGCTCCGAAAGTGGCTCGACGATTTCTTCGTCTCAAAATCATGTGTTTTCTACAGTGGCGAAATCGAATAATTAACCCGGCAATGGCAATTTGTTGTATGTAGTGAAGGAGAATATGTTACTGACGATTTACGTCTCTGTTATATGTATGTGTAGTCTACATTAAACTTAAGGGAAAACCTTACGAACTTATGAAGCAAACTGGATGTTTATTTGAGGAAAACGCTACCTCAAATGGTTCTATATTCCACATTCAGAGACGCGAAGTGCAAGGTATGAGAAACTCTATAATGCCCTCCACATCGTTCACGGCAGAGAGAGCGGCAGGTAGTGAGATATGAATTTTCATCTGCGCATATCTTTCAGTGTAAACGATATCGACGAACAAGTCGGATGAATAATGCGTACAGAGCGAGCGGGGCAGGCAAATTTCCCATCCCCTGAGTGAGAGAGGGCGTGGCACTCGAGTGGAACGACACGTGGAGAGTTATAAGCGGCAAGAAAATGCGCCACAGATGGAAGCGCCCATACATCATACAGATAAACACGCACACGGCAGCGAGCCCCGCCAGTTGGGAATAGAGGATAGCGAGCGCGCAGGAGATTCGAGTGCATGCGAGGAGAATACGCTCCGCCCTCGACACGTCCTCCATATTCATCTGCGAGTGGCTCAGGTGCTGCTCTATATATAGAACTGTAGTAACGCTTGTAACCTCCCAAGAAAAAAATTGTTATATTAAAAAAAATGGAAATTGAGCCAAGTGTAACTTCGCCGCAGAAATCAAAGAATGCAAATTGACCAAAAACCACATAATAATATTAATTAAATAATGAACCATGAACTGAATGTAAAAACTCAACAGCAATAATTAAACATGACAAATTTTATAAGGACAGCAGCGCTTACCTACGGCCCTGCGAAATAATTAAACCAAAATTCTTACCTTAGTAAAACTGCATCTATATCTGCTCTTATTTTTCGGCATAGCTTCGTGCATTGCTGGCTTATATTTAATTTTGATTCTTGGAGGGAATGCATAGTAAATATTATTTAACTTGAAATGAATCTTTTCTTTAAATGAGTTTCTTTATAAAAAGTTATTATTGGGGCATCATTTTGAACAAATTAATTACAATTAATATACGTTATTAGCTGAGCGCAATGCTGCTTCATTACCTGCTACAATAATACACATCGTCCACCACAATCCTGACCAGACTCGTGGGCAGAGCACACCGCGGACGCATGCCGAGTCGCTACACACAACTGTACCAGACTGACTACTCCCTCTGCCGACTCGCTACACACTACTGCCGACTGACCACTACTGCAGACAGAGTGCAACTCGCAACTGAACACTCGCGCGGTCAAGCGCAGACTAGCCACGATAAATAACTCTCTTTTCAGAGATTCTGTCATGCCTCGCCATCGCTGGTAATGAATACATATGAAACGTACGCGTTTCACGCTGGCCATTGTCACTACAGTCTGACGAGTGACTGGCTTCACATGCTGCTTGGGTTCGACCAATCAGTTTGCTTGCAGGAAGACCAGATTATTTCTTTACTTTTGGTAGCTGTTATAAATATTCAGAGGTGGTACGACAATGCAGTTATAGCTGCATCTTGAGTGTTCTTTTTAAGTGAAAAGTGTACGCCTGACATGGGCTCAAATTCATCTGCCCAACGATCCGAGCACAGCTTTGTCCCGAGTCCAGGTTCTGCTAGGGTTTGTAATAAAAATTCAAATACTGAAACATGGCGGAAAGAGCGCTGTCATGTTCCACACTACGTACAAGTACGCCCAGCGCGAGTGGCTGGTTTTCAGGGTATTGCCAATTGACTGACCGGCTTGTGCTGTGTTTTATGCTGCCTAACATTACCTCATGATCTTTGACCCGCAGGAGTGGATGAGTCACAGACTGCCAAAACTCGGTTGCTCTGAAACAGTAAACTTCATAGGACCGTTAGTCATGTGATATAGTCGTTCTGGTGCATGGAGGTGATTGGTTGATTCGGGGAAGGGACCAACCAGCGAGATGTGGCGGTAGCGTTGTGCGGCGTTCGTCGTCGTCGCCTGTCTGAGCCACTACGAGATGACAATGTGGTGCTCTTGCGGATAATACACCTATAGTTTAGTGTATTTAGCCTTGATGATTGCTTATAATTAATTACGAACGACCTGATACTGTAAGGTTTTTGCTTTACCGAAATTACATTAGATCGAGATATGCTGCAATAAAAACTTGGAAAGCAGACGAAATAAAGATCACTGAAGAGGACATTGGGGGTGTGCATCTGTGTTTTGTTACAGACGCTGTTTTCTCGCAAATGAGCAGTCCCGAGTTATATAATTCTGTCATCGAAAACTGTGGTGAAACAGCTAAATCTGATCACGTACTCATTACTCATGCTGCACCGATATCAGAACTGTTAGATTGGCTATGGGCACTATTGGACTTAGCTGCTGTGGTCATCAGTCCCCTAGAACTTAGAACTACTTAAACCTAACTAACCTAAGGACATCACACACATCCATGCCCGAGGCAGGATTCGAACCTGCGACCGTAGCGGTCACGCGGTTCCAGACTGTAGCGCCTAGCTGTACTTGCGGCCTTCCTTCGGCGACAGATGCTGAGGAGAGTGCAGCAGGATCCGATGACGGCGTTCGTGGAGCACTTCCGCCGGCGATTGTCCATCTCGTGGGTGCGAACGATAGGAGACGAGAAACAGTTGCAGTACTTGATTCCTGGTGTGCGCGGAGCGAAGCTTTGCCATCTGCCATTCTGACTAAACGTTCCGCTTCACCATTTGACTGGGGATGGAACGGCGCAGTAGTTAGATGCTGTATGCCATTGCGATCACATAATGTTTCAAATTTATTTGACGTGAACTGAGGGTCGTTGTCTGGCACTATTATTTCAGGTAAACCTTCGAGGCAAAAAATCTATAGAACGCCACAATTGTGCTACGTGATGTTGTCGAGCTCATTTAATTATCTATTTACACATAAATTTCCGTAGGACCAAATTGAGGAGAAAATATCCAAGGTCATGGAATGTGTCAGTACATGAAATTACAACATAAAAGTAATAATAGATTAAAATAAATGTTAATGAACCCGAAAAAAGTCAGTCCATACGTTTAAGTAAAAGCAATCAACAATACAACAAGAATCAACTTAATTTATCAAGGAACTCCTCTACAGAATAGAAGGAGTGACCCATGAGCAAACTCATCAGTTTCGATTTGAAAGCCCGTGGATTACTGCTAAGATTTTTGAATTCGAGTGGTAGCTTATTGAAAATGGATGAAGCAGTATATTGCACATCTTTCTGCACAAGACTTAAGCAAGTCCTATCCAAATGCAGGTTTGATTTCTGTCAAGTGTTAACTAAGTGAAAGCTGAGTATTCTTGGGAATAAGCTAATATTGTTTACAAGAAACGACATCAAGGAATATACAAACAGAGAAGCCAATCTCAAAATACCCAGACTCGTGAACAGAGGTCGACAAGAGCTTCGTGAACCTACCACCGCTTAATGCCCGAACCGCCAGTTTCTGACCCAAAAATATCCTTTCAGAATAGAAAAAGTTACCACAAAATATAATACCATACGACTAAGCGAATAAAAATTAGCAAAGTAGACTAATTTTCGTGTCAAACGATCACTCACTTCAGATACCGTTCGAATAGTAAAAATGGCAGCATTAAGCCTTGAACAAGATCCTGAACGTGCGTTTTCCACGACAGCTTACTACCTATCTGGACCCCTAGAAATCTGAACTGTTCAGTTTCACTAATCATATGCCCATTCTGTGAAATTAAAACTTAGGTTTTGTTTAATTGTGTGTTAGAAACTGTAAAAACTGAGTCTTACTGTCATTTAGCGTTAGTTTATTTTCTACGAGCCATGAACTTAGGTCATGAAATGCACTACTTGAAACCGAGCCAATGTTGCACACAACATCCTTTACTACCAAGCTAGTGTCATCAGCAAACAGAAATATTTTTACAGTTAGCATTAATACTGGAGCGCATATCATTTTTATAAATAAGGTACAGGAGTTGCCCCAACACTGATCCCTGGTGCACCGCCGACTTGACCGTGCCCCACTCAGACCCCACATCACAGTCGCTCTCAACATTGACAATAATGAACTTATGCTGTCTGTTGCTACAGTAAGAGGTGAACCAATTGGAAGCTACTCCCCGTATTCCATAATGGTCCCACTCCTAGGGGAAATATTTTGTGATCAATACAATCAAATGCCTTACCTAAAACAAAAAATATCATGTGCACAGCAAAATAAAACTTGCTCTATGAGTCAACCACAACCAACCGGCGAGTGTTCCAGAAAGGTCCCAGGAAGTGTATGTGTACACGTTGCCATGGCGATTGCGACTTATTCCAAGCGTAGAATTTTTGTGGCGGAGTGGATTGATTTTCCGCACGTGCGTGACACTATGACGTCATCTGTTCTATTCCGGTGTCCATAACCTGCGAAGTACAGTGCCGACGCGCTAACTGTCTCGTACGAACAATGCCCCAGTGTCTTGGGTGAAGTAACTGTAACAATCTTTTTTTTTTTTTTTTTTTTTTTTTTTTTTGCAAAGCGTTAGGGATCAACACACATGACTGTTCTCCGTCATTATGAACAGGAATCACACCTTTCTGTACAATGAGGCTATGCCGATAGGCGAAGTATCGACGCACTACAGAGTTCTTCATGCTATTCAAGGAACGAGGCCAGGCTGTGCAAACGTATGTTAGCAAAATGTTCAATTTAGAATCAGGTTCCGTGGCCTGTGCAATTTTCCTATAGTTCAGCGGAAAAGATTGAAGCAATATAGAATCCTGAGCACCGACGTGACAACAAGATGCAGCTGAAGCGTCAAATTCTGTATCAGTGTCAATCGGAAGGCGTGAAAGTGCGTCCGCATTACCGTACTGAGCCGTCGGACGATACACAATCTCACACTGGTATTGAGACAACAAAAAAGCCCATCTTTGCTATTTTTGAGCAGTTCGTACAGGAATCGGTTTCGTCGGATGAAACAAGGACTGCAAAGGCTTGGGATCGGTTACTAAGTAGAAACTTCTTCCATACAAATAGAGGTGAAATTTAGTGACACTATACACAATAGCCAAAGTCGCTTTTTCAATTTGTGAATAGTTACACTGAGCTTTGTACAACACTTTTGATGCGAGAGCGGTAGGTCTGTCATTATCACCAATTCTGTGCGAAAGCATTGCACCGATTCCGTAAGAGGAAGCGTCAACTTGCATTATAGCTGGTGTGTCAGGATCAGAATGAAATAAGCACCGAACACTGAGCAGTGCACCTTTAAGTTTTTGAAAAGTTACTTGGCACTCATCTGTCCATACAAAAGGGGTATTCTTGCGACGCGAAAGATGCAATAGGGCCGTGATGTGCACAGCATTCGGTATGAACCGAATATAATAGTTCATTTTCCCTAAAACTGACTGCAATTCTGTGACATTGCGAGGAACTGGCAAATCACGTATGGCTAACAAATGTGACTGGAGAGTAAGTATACCTTGTCTGTTTATGATATGACCAAGATATTGTAACATAGGTTTTAAAAAATCAGTCTTGTCCAGTCTACAATTTAGTCCTGCATCAGACAACACATGAAACGTCGCTATCATATGTGTCACTCCCTCCCCTACGTCGCCATAATAGAAAACGTGCTTCCTTTTTTTAGAATTTATCGATTTCCATAGTGAGTCCTATCTGGTAAGGATCCCACACTGCGCAGCAATACTCCAGCGAAGTACGCAGAAGCGCGGTGCAGGCTGCACCTTTAAAAGACCTCTTGCATCTTCTACGTGTTTTGCCAATAATACGCAGTCTTTAGTTTGCTTCTCCCATAACTTTACCCACTTTTGTGTGATCTTGCCAGTTTAATCAGTTGCAAATCTCACTTTCTTTTATTTACTCGATGACTAGTGTCGGGCAGGGACCCATTTTCAAATCAACACGCCAGCTAGTTAAAATAGTATTTCCTAAAATACAAAAACCATGTAAAAATGTTATGAAGCACAAATAAACAGTTACAACGCATACAGTTATCTGTTTGCGATGTAACTGTTCATATGCAATTAGTAAAAGTGCTTTGCATTTCTTTCCTACACCGAAGATGTCTACTTATAAGTTATTAGTGTTTCCAGCTATTCTTGATTCGAATACTGAAATATTTACGTCACCTTCTTTGATGAAGTAATTTTGGAAAACTGTGTTTAATAACTCCGCTTTACTGGCGGTGTTATCGGTAACATTACCAGTGGTAATCCAAGTATGATTTGTATTTTACCTGTGAACATGAAGCTCACTAGCTTAATTTCAGCCCCATTTCGCTGGATATGTCTGCGATAAATAGAAGACACACACCAGAGTTCGTTTTCTCTCGTTTCTCGCAAGTTTTTATTTTCGTAATCTGTATAGCAGATTCATTTACACAAGACCAATTCTCCAAAACACTGCCGGTAATTTAATGAGACCGGCTGCAGCTTTTGAAACCTATTATTTTTTAGTTTCTATAACGAAATGTTAGTGAGTATGAACATGGATTATTCTTAAACATACGATATTGCAGTTTCCAGGTTTGTGATTACATGTGAAGATGACGACTCAGCTTGTCGAAATTAGTAATGTAACTTTTTAAAAATTTTGTTGTTTTAGTGACTGTGGCTTCACGACCATTTGTGGCGTCAAATGAACATTTTAAATTTCATTCAGGCACACTCCGTGGTGACAGTTTTATATTTGTCAGTTTCTACAAATACCAGAGTTTAGTCTTTCAAAATCCTACTACCTCATGTATAAAATAAATATATAGTTAATTACTTTTGTTTTTCTAATTAGCTGTATGTCATGTTAAATTTCCCTCCCTAATACCAACTACAATTCCTGCTAAATCAACACAATCTGTTCGTGAATATGGTTTCGATCTTCGTGCTGACAACAGCGAATACGACCCGTATTCCCGCCAATTCCTTCTTCCGGCCTCCCACTGAAACTTGTTCTTTTTCTGTGAATAGGGTTCAAGTGTTTTGTTTCCAAGTGCATGTCAACTACAGCAAGTGAAGTTAAATGGCCGATTAGAAACGGCTGTAAACACTTCTCAAATTCTATGCACAATGTTAATATTGTTGTTGCGAGGCTGACATTCTGTGTTACAGCTTATTGCCATCAATTCCAACACACGCTGTAAAAGAATATGCATGACTGCGACAGGCACAAGTCGTTGTTAATGCTGACAATAGTGGAACGATAGGGAAAACACACGTAAACTGTAATAATAGAACATGGTGAAATATTTGCACTGGAAGCGTGCCAAAACACCAGTGTAGCTAAAATAACCTCCTCTGTCGAAGTAGTAAATATTCACTGCAAACGAACGTATAGTCTGTGGTGTAAGCTTCGTGCTCTTTATTCAATCACTGTACATATTGTCTTTTGTTTCGCCGCAGTTTTGGTTACCTACGTCAGCCACTGTGGGTTAGTTTTGGTTATCTATTTCAGCCACTGTGGGTTACCTATACAAACCACAGTCTCCACACTCATGATGTGTAGGAAGCACATTAACTGCGCTTGTAAACTATTCACGTTGACTGTTTTGACTGAATGTGTTTGTAGGTGACACATTGTTTATTAAGTTTTGGTGTCCGATTTCCACCTCTCCATCACGTAGCCTATTACATCTTGATATAATTTATTTCTATTGTTTGCTTCGCAGTGCATCGTGTTTTCGAAAATGTAAAAGCAAAAGGAGTTTAACGTCCTTCGACAACGAGGTTGTTAGAGACGTAGCACAAACTTGAAAGATGACGAGGAAAGAGATCGTCCGTGCCATTTAAAGGAAGGATACCGGCATTTGCCTTAATTGATTTAGGCAAATGACGGAGAATTTAAATCTGAAGTGCAAGACGCCGATTTACACAGTATTTCTCACGGGTGCGAGGCACTGCACCACATTGCACGGTCTATACATCTTATCCAGCTACAGTCATTTTCGGAATTTTTATCTCGAAAAGATCTTTACAATACGTTCAGTGTCATATATATCATTCTGATGAGTGTGGTAAATTTCTAAGAGACTTCAGTAATTATTTTTATGCCGTCTGATGTTTGGCTAGCAAGAAAGATATAACATCATTCTTTCTCCAAATGTTTAAATGCAATACAGAGATCTTTGTTGGGAGTTTCTTGCAACTGATGCGGATCACATGTAACGTAAGATCTGACAAAGAATAGTGTAATTCAGTGATAAAATTTTTTTCCCTGAGAATCGGATCACAGCCAGTATATAAAAGGAACGATGATAAATTCGCAAGGAAACTTCCTCTTCACTCAAGATCCTTTATTACTGAATAAATAAGTTTAAATCAGGTCTTGCAACCTAGTCTTGCACTGTATAAAAGGCCAACATGTCTGGTTTTTATGGTCTATTCGAGCTCGTGAAAAACACCGGACACAAAAATTTCTTTCTTTTGAAAAATGGTCTGCAAAATTTCCTGAATAGTGACAAAAGACATCAATATATCTCACGTTGTTGAGATCACAACTGCATATGGAAGAACCACTATGATTATGCGCCGACCTCAAAGTTAATGAATAAGAGTTACATTGCTGACGAGTTTCCGCACCCCAGAATAGGTTTTCGAGACCAAAAATAATCGGCAAGAGAATGCAGCTTAGGAAACAAGTATTATGAGTAGATGGCAAGACTTTTCCTAAACTGGGGAAATAAAGTGTGTTGGAAAAACTCGGGACGAAAATCATGGGGTTGTAAGAACATTTTGTTGAAAAATAAATTTCAATTTACATTAACAAGTTACATGATTTGTCGAACGTTTCCAAAACATGTCAAGCCGTTCTCGAAGAAGTTTATTCACAGATGAAGCGTATAACCAACATACATCAATTTTAATGATCTTGTACCAATATGTAGTACTGTAACAAAAACTGTTTAACTATGATGCGGTTCTAAAGCGTTTTTAGATAACAGGGGTAAAAAAGATTTACGACCTCGTCATTTTCTCTTATTCCCAACGTTCAAAAACACTCGCAATACACAACAACGTTTCATATTTCTTCTGAGACGAAGAACAATAATATAATCTTAGCTGTTTAGTAACTTAGAAACAGAATGCCATTGGTGTAGAGAAAACACTTAAATGGCTTAAAAAAGGCAAGCCTTCTTGTACAGACTGTAAATCAGGTTAGTTCCTTTGAGAGTACTCTGTCACCCTACCTAGCAGTCATATACAGGGTGTTACAAAAAGGTACGGCCAAACTTTGAGGAAACATTCCTCCCACAAAAATAAAGAAAAGGTGTCATGTGCACATGTGTCCGGAAACGCTTAATTTCCATGTTGGAGCTCATTTTAGTTTCGTCAGTATGTACTGTACTTCATCGATTCAACGCCATGATTTCATACGGGATACTCTACCTGTGCTGCTAGAACATGTGCGTTTACAAGTACGACACAACATGTGGTTCATGCACGATGGAACTCCTGCACATTTCAGTCGAAGTGTTCGTACGCTTCTCAACAACAGATTCGATGACCGATGGATTGGTAGAGGCGGACCAATTCCATGGCCTCCACGCTCTCCTGACCTTAACCCTCTTTACTTTCATTTATGGGGGCATTTGAAAGCTCTTGTCTACGCAACCCCGGTACCAAATGTAGAGACTCTTCGTGCTCGTATTGTGGACGGCTGTGATACAATACGCCATTCTCCAGAGCTGCATCTGCGCATCAGGGATTCCATGCGACGGAGGGTGGATGCGTGTATCCTCGCTAACGGAGGATATTTTGAACATTTCCTGTAACAAAGTGTTTGAAGTCACGCTGGTACGTTCTGTTGCAGTCTGTTTCCATTCCATGATTAATGTGATTTGAAGAGAAGTAATAAAATGAGCTCTAACACGGAAAGTAATCGTTTCCGGACACATGTCCACATAACATATTTTCTTTCTTTGTGTGTGAGGAATGTTTCCTGAAAGTTTGGCCGTACCTTTTTGTAACACCCTGTATATACTCTGGTTCAATGAAAAATCCTTACCTAAGAACAGGGAAGTTAGCATAGGTCATACCAATTCACAAGAAAGTAAACAGAAGTAATCAGAAGAATTACCGATCCATATCACCGAGGTCGAATTGCTGTAGGATTTGGGAACATTTATTGTATTCGAATATTTTCTAATTAACTCGAAGAAAATTGTCTATTGTCACGGAGAAAATATCGTTCTTGTGAAATGAATATTCATTCACACAAAGTAATGAGTCTCGTCGACAAGATATGCGATATATGTCCCAAAGACAATAAAATAAATAAGGCGAGATTTCTAGTATTCATTGTTGGAGAGGTGGTACGCCTCACACTGATAAAAGCAGAAGTGTGATATGAGGCTGTAGACGTTTTAGATTAATGATTATATTAACTTCTTGCTGTGTCGAATGAAAACTATTACCTTAAGTTTCACCTTCTGGTGAAAGTCTGGCGGGAAAGTTGTCGTTGGGTAGCAGAGAAGCTTGGTGACGCAGAACAGTGTAAATATTAAGTTACACTGACAGAAAAGATTTGCATGACAACAAGAATGACAGTCGGACTTCGTAAAAAAAGGAAATTAGACAGCAGATGTTACTTGTCATAGTACATTCGATAGCGCGCTGAAGGCGTACGCTTATCATATCACCAAACCGTCTGTATACAACGTTTTATTTAGCTGGAACATACAATGCAAATTTCAAACAATATTAGTTGAAGGAATTGACCAATTTATCAATAAATTATTAAACTCAGATCACAGACAATTCAACATATAGGACCTTACAGGACGATGGTCAAATGGTTCAAATGGCTCTGAGCATTGTGGCACTTAACATCTGTGGTCATCAGTCCCCTAGAACTTAGAACTACTTAAACCTAACTAACCTAAGGACATTACACACATCCATGCCCGAAGCAGGATTCGAACCTGCGACCGTAGCAGTCACGCGGCTCCAGACCGAAGCGCCTAGAACCGCACGGTCACAAAGGCCGGCGACCGTGGTCAAAACATTGAGGTCACCACATGAGTACCGGTAGGAAACAGTTAAATTTCGATTACTCAGTGAGAAAACGGGATAGTAACTATGGGAAACACAGAAAAATGTTGTGGGGAAAGTAAACCAAAGACAGTGTTTTATTGGCAGAACAGAAGATGTAACAGATGTATTAGACTCCCTTCTCTAAGCCTGGTCTCCTCTTTCAGAGTATTGGTGGGCGGTGTGGGTTCCTTACCAAATGGGAATGACGGTGGGCACTGAAAAGGCAATGCAACGTAACTCGTTTGCACCACGAACATGATACGCGAACTGACGAAGCAGTCATTGAAACAAAGTCGTCTTTCGTTCCGGTGAGATCTTCGCACGAAATTTTAATCACCAACTGTCTCCTCGGAATCCGAAAATGTTTTGTTGAAGCCCGCCTACACTGGAAGATGTGATCATCATAACAAAATAAGAGAAGTATAAGCTCACACGGAAAGATTTGCTCCTTGTTCCCATTCGCTGTTCGAGACTGGAACGGCAGAGAAATAGCCTGAAGGGGATGATCCCTTTGCCAAGCACTTAAGTGTCAATTGTAGATTAGTTGATGTAGGTCTCTGTTCGATGTTCGTTGAAAGATATTATGGAGGTCATATAAGGTTAATGACTGTTCCATAATCCACACACTCATGCACGTAATACAAATGCATTCTTTACATTCAATGGGATATCCCGGTACGAATTCATTACCTTTGTGTTACGTACTCACACATGGTACATCATAATAACAGGGTATGGTAATGAAATGAAAGTTTATTTATCTCTACATTCATGCGCATCAAATACACTGTACGTTACTCGAAGCAGATTTGACCCGATATGACAGCACTGTGTTGCGGGAATGAATGTTTCGATGAATAAAGGATCACGAGTCCTCATTAAACCTTGATTAATATCTCGCCACGATTGTACCACAGTGACTGTCCTTATTGTACTGTGACAGTGGAAAACGCGAACACAATTTCTGACCCATCCCGCTCCCCCCTCCGGTTTATGCTTCTGTGTCCGACGATTTTTGCTAACCGTCGTGTACCAATTAAAAATCAGACATATATGATTGTCTGTCTTAGATCAGCAACTTTAATAACCTCTGTGCTTTATTTAAGGCGTTTTTATTTTGTGTTCATATTTTAATGGAGTCTCAGGATAATCGTATACCTCTACTAGCTGGATTTTAATCCAAAGGATTTAATTCTTGAGATGACTTTTAAGATGGATTAATTGCTTGTCTTTACTTGTTTTCTATACGTTTAACTGGCTCTTATTCTTTTCGTTTATGGTATTATCAATGTTTCTCAACAACGTTACCAACACAAAAAAGGCACCTGACTGTATGACGGCACTGCTTAATCTACACTGCGGTCAGGACTGTCATTGTATAGATTCAGTGACGGGGACCGCTCAGAGGTCTAATGAGGCGTCGCCGCAGGCAGCAATCCATTAGTGCGAATTCCGATACCGTAACGATCTGGAATGTGGAGCGCTCACCTCCGACGGTAGCTTGAAGCGCTACCAACGGCTTTTGATGTTCAGCTTCGGATCACCCCCGGGAGTAGTGGTGCTCTCCTCCGGGTCTGCTATAATCCCCGTACAATATCTGGCCAACATTGTTTGGATAGAGTAGTTTAACCTATCATTTTGGGGGTTTATTTTCAGTTACAAACGCTTCACATCTGCCTCTTCCATGGACTCCCGTTGCATAAAAGCTTTATGGGGTCCGGAGGTCATAATTTATACTTAAATAAAACTCTCATCTTTTTATTTCAATGGTTCTTAGCACTTAAGCATTATTTTAGCTTCAAAGGAACTGAATGTAAAAACAAAATCACACAATGAGGAAGATATGAGCAGCACCCCCCAAACACACTACGCCGACCAGCCTCCGTGGCCGATGCCGCTCACGAATGCTTGTACACTGGCACTCGACCCGAAGGGAAGCCGGTTTTATTCCGGTGATGGAAAACAGTTTTACTGCTAGTATTTGACGGGAAAGGGGAGCAGAGTTAGTGGTGTAAGGTGCCTGATCGCCACATTGTGCACTAACGTTCTGGCTTAAATTCCAAACGTCTCCGCTGTTTTAATGACGTGTGGCAGGTGACACTGTTGACTGATATCTGTACGTCGTATCGGGACATTAAGCCCCCTTGGGTGCGCACTTGCGAGGAGTAATTTAAGTGACGGGACAGGGTTTTACCCTCTCCATTATCACCATACAACACAAACATTACACTACTCTACACACAGTACATACATGTAGTATTACAAATATGGTCACGCAGCCTATTGTAAAATAAAAGATACAATATTCCAACAGCAGAACTTGCTCTTACCGAAATGCTGTTGATAAAGGTATAGCATCCTATGAAACATAAGTGAAAACTGGCTTATATATGCCCATTAAATGATGACAGCTCGCCCAGATGGCGTTAACGTAGAATAGAAACATATGAGCACACATGTGTACATGGATTCACTTAATGATTTATATAGAAACAGGGTGATTACAATTAAAGTTAAACTTTCAAAACGCTGTAGAAATAACACCACTGGTCAGAATTACGTCCGATTTCAACGAAATATATTCGGAGAAGGGGGAAAACGTATGGCAGTAAACACTTTTCATGCGCACGACCCATTGAAGTTGGTATATACACGCCGCGTATATGGCTTTTCCTCCTTTCGCGTCTGCGACTTTCGCCATGACTGTCTCAACGCAGGATCGTGCTCTGCTTGTAAAGCTCTATTATAAGAGTGATGACAGTGCACACGTCGCTCAGCAGAAGTTCCGGACACTGAGGGGTTTGAAAAAGTGCGTTGGTCCGATGACTGCCGTGGGTCTGGAGAAAATGATTCGGAAATTCGAAAAGACGAGTTCTTTTGCTGTGCATCATGGTAGACGGAGGAAACGAATTGATTCGACGTCAGTGGAAACAGTGGCCACAGCAATGCAGGAGGAGACGAATGGTGGTGTGCAAAAGTGTAGTGCACGGAGAATCGCCCGAACATTGGAAATAACCGTGAGCACGGTGCGTAAAATCCTTCCTTGCTATCCATTCAAAGTTACCCATCTACACGAGGTGCTTCCTGTTGACCTGCCAGCAAGAGAGACCTTTGCTTTAGAATTTCTTGCTCGCATGGAAGTGGACACTGATTGGTCGTGGAAGATTTTGTGGACAGACGTCCTCTTCAATCTGACGGGATACGTCAATACACGGAATTGTCGAATATGCGCAATGGAGAATCCACACGCAAAACGACCAGTACCAATTCATCCTGAAAAGATCACTGTGTGGTGCAGGTTTACGGAATCATTTATCATAGGACCATATTTTTTCGAAAAGACAGGTGCTTTCGGCCCAGTTACCTGTACCGTCACTGGTAAGCGCTATAAGTGTATTTTCTGCAACCACGTCATTCTAGCTCTCAAACAGCGTGGATATGTAGATGGGATCATTTTTGTGCTAGATTGTACACTTACGCACATTTCAAATCCAGTTAAGTAGCTGCTGAAGCGCCATTTCTGAAACATTAGAATTATCAGTCGCCATTTCCCTACATCCTGGCCGTAGCGATCACCTGATCACCTGACTTCTGGCTATGGGGCTATCTGAAAGATGTTGTGTTCAGTGCTCCGATTGCAAACTTAGCTGCATTTAAGGTACGCATTGTGCAACACAATCTCAACGTGACCCTGGAAACACTTCGATCAGTTGTGGTACATGCTGTATCTTGATTTTAGCTTGTTGCAGAAGACGGTGGACAGCATATTGAACATGTTTTGCGTCGGCCACAGGGAAATTAATAACTAGATTTGATTTTGATTGAGGATTTTTATCCGGTTTTTGGACTCAGGACAGTTAAAAACTGATGTGATTGGTGCTTTTTATGTGGTTTTTGGCCCCAAGACAATTAAAAACCAATGTGAGTGATGCTTCCTATGCGGTTTTTGGCCTCAGAATAATTATAAACCGATTTTTCCCATCCGATGTGATATGACCTTGCCGTGGTGGATGGGCTTACGTAACTAACAGTATCACACCTGTACACCCATGCATACTGAGTAGTAGAGTTTGTTTAACTTCAAACGTACACCTTAGGCATTGTTGTATGATTCACTTTACATTTGTTAGGTTTAAGTAGTTCTAAGTTCTAGGGGACAGATGACCTCAGAAGCGAAGTCCCATAGAGCTCAGAGCCATTTGAAACATTTGCTACATTTTGTAACTATTTATTTTTCTTCTGCCATACGTTATCCCCCTTCTACTATAATATTCCGTTGCAATTTGACGTGATTCTGACCAAAGGTGTTGTTTCTATAGCGGTTTGAAAGTTTAACTTTAATTATAAGCACCCTGTATAAAGAAGAAAAAAACAGAATGGTGCAGTTTTGTGCACTGTTGTGCGACACGTATTTATACCACAAACGTAATGACGCCATATAAAAAATATATTGAAAGAAAAAACTGAACAATACGTCATACACAGTGCACAGTCACTAATCACGCCTATTACAACAACAATGCGTAATAATCTATTGCTTTGTACGTTACCTACATATGTTGGTCACAAAAAAATGGTTCAAATGGCTCTGAGAACTATGGGACTTAACAGCTGTGGTCATCAGTCCCCTAGAACTTGGAACTACTTGAACCTAACTAACCTAAGGACATCACACATATCCATGCCCGAGGCAGGATTCGGACCTGCGACCGTAGCAGTCGCGCGGTTCCGGACTGCGCGCCTAGAACCGCGAGACAACCGCGGCCGGCTGTTGGTCACAGAAATATATGATACATATAAGTAGCTAAAAATACATTGTGTATATACAAATGCTAGAACAGCGCCAGTACTATATTATATATATCCAACAAAACTATATGTTCCTACATTATGTAAGTTAACATCATTATGTGTGAATATTTTTATAATTTGCTTAATGAAAAATTTTCTAGAAATACAGAGTACTTCGTTTGCCACTTTACTTTATGGAATAATAATGTTAGCTGCATATTGTGGTGTCACCGCCAGACACCACACTTGCTAGGTGGTAGCCTTTAAATCGGCCACTATCAGTGATTGCAGACCGAGCGCCGCCACACGGCAGGTCTAGAGAGACTTCCTAGCACTCGCCCCCAGCTGTACAGCCGACTTTGCTAGCGATGGTTCACTGACAAATAACGCTCTCATTTGCCGAGACGATAGTTAGCTTAGCCTTCAGCTACGTCATTTGCTACGACCTAGCAAGGCGCCATTATCAGTTACCATTGATGCTGTAAAACATGTACCGTCAAGAGCAATGTTCACCAATTATGGATTAAAGTTACGTATTCCAGAAGCTACGTACATTTTTTGCTAGTCTCAATCCCTTGTCCCGTTCCAGACCTCACGCCAGCCTGCGTGAGTTTAAACGCGTGCCTTTCGGCTCCCTCCTAGTGGATTGGCTGTCTTGCCAGTCCACAACACATATAACTATAAGCCACTTAGAAAGGAATAATCTTCGTAAGAAAGTGGCAACACAAATATAATGCCAATATGCCTCATCAGTACAAATTATTATATAATATAGGGCAGTATCTAAAGATATGTGGCATTATAATAATTCAATGTATGCAAGAATACAGCCAGATCTCTGAAAAAGTTTTTTGCTCACGTGACGTCTTTTCACATCCTCATCCACGAATCTTTTTATCATCCCCGTGTTGAGCACATTCATAGGAATACTGAAAGCTTTGTCATTCACCAGAGTTTATGCTACCCCAATGATTTTTGCGCAAAACTGTAAGCCACCCAACAGCGAAGAGGTTCCAAAAGTAATTTTCAGCATAAATAACATTTCAGTTTTTCTTGACAACAAAAGGCCACAGGAAATTTATACCCTCATCTAGAAGCCCCAGGGTCCTCTGACCCGTATCACCTGTAAATGTACTTAACATCATGTCAATGACCTGTATCAAAGATTTAGTCCAGCAGGTAAGTATATGTGAAGAGTATGCAGGATATGGAGAAAACATTGTTTACTCCCTTCCTCAACTGCACCAGACCTGAGCAGGTAGAACGGCAGATCAATGATCAAGTGCTCGTAAATACAGTGTGTAAGACATATTCTTAAACTGATTAACCATCCTGTTAGTAAAGGGATCACTATACATCAAAGTAGCCATTTCTTACCGTTCTCGGTTTTCTAGCACTTAGTTATATGACCACCAGTGTGACTTCGCCTTTTCGTCTGTACTTGCTCGTCGATCTTATATTCATTACATACAGAGCCGCGTCGGCTGCTAGCACTAGCTATGTGAGCCTCCAGCTTTTAAGGTACTTGCTAAGATGAAGAAACTCCATCACCTTCACTACGTTAATGTCATTGCTTTCCTCGCCCTCTATTCTACGATCCAGAAATCAAAACGATCTCTCCAAATCCACCTCAGTTTACTTGCTGCCGTAACCAATTGCTCCTTAAGATTACCCCCTCCAAAAACCAGGCAATATAAACAGGATGCACCATCAGCACCTTTCGTCTCCATGACTTTCATATCACCAATTAAGACAGTCTCATCCATCTAACCAACACACTAAAATACGTTATACTAACCATCGACCAACAACTAACATTGAAGCCTCACCTACTAACCGTCCAAGAGACTGCCCACAATTGACTAAAACTACTAACCGGACTAATATGGGGACTATATCCTTCTAATGTCCTTCACAACCAAAATCCTTTATCTGCTTCGTCCTTTATAGTGCAAAGTGATCTACATTCCAAGTTCTATAAGTCGCTCCAGATCCTCAAACACCATGCTCTCCACCTTACATACTGCATCAGCTTACTTTCCCTTACAAGAATCCTTTACCAAATCAGTATCTTCCTATCTCTTCTCGCCTACATTGAATACCTCCGACTAACCTATTACATCCGCCGGCAGGTGTGGCCGAGCGGTTCTAGGCGCTTCAGTCTGGAGCCGCGCAACCGCTACGGTCGCAGGTTCGAAACCTGCCTCGGGCATGGATGTGAGTGCTGTCCTTAGGTTAGTTAGATTTAAGTAGCTATACGTTCTAGGGAACTGATGACCTCAGGTGTTAAGTCTCATAGCGCTCAGAGCCATTTGAACCATTTAAACCTACTACATCAAAACTTGTGACCAACAATCCCCTCAGCTTTCCAATCCAAGTGTGCTGCCGCACATCTCCTACATATACCACCAGCCCTACACCTGCCTACCCACCAAGTTCTCTCCCAAAAAGTTTCAACTACTTCCCTCTCATGGATCATGAGCCCCACCCAGGCGTATAGCCATCCTACCTTACCCTCCCTCTCGCCATCCCATAACAGCTCCCCCCCTCCTCTCCCCGAACTGGATCTCCTCTCTCCCACTTCCTTATGATCTCCCACTCCCTTTTCCTCTCAACTCTACAGATCCGAATACCAGCCATCCTTCTCTCCCTGTCAAATCATCACTTCTTACTAGTTCTCATTACTGCAACTCTCCATTCTCACTCTCTAACCACTGTTCCTTTCTTCTAGAATCTACCACCGCACTGCAAGTTCTTTCCCACTGAACGTGTAGAGTGTTCCATTTTTTATGGTAAGTGTATCTTCTCTCATGTATAGTGTTTCTTTCACAAGTGTTTTTTCCCGAGGTCTCAGTATTCTTCAGGTGTTCCTCAACTGGTTTCAACTGTGCTGTCTGCCCACATTTTAATCACTGTCTTTACACGGGTTGTCAAGACAGCATTACATTACCTACAATATACAATTAACTTGACCTTTTAAAATCATTTTAATTCATAGTATATATATGTCTGCTTGTTTTGTTTTTGTTTTACTGATTACATTAGAGACATTTTCAAGAGCTGGCTGTTTTCACCATTGTCGGCCCGCTGCCCTGCCCACATGGCGTGTGGGGGGATGAAATAACAACAGAGATAACAACTGAAAGCACTCTGAACGAAAACTGTAATAACAAATCCAATTGTCCTTACTGCAAGCAACATCATTTTCGCAAACAGAGCCAAAACACAACAACTGCTGCCAGTCTCATCCTACGTACTCCCGCAAGTGCAAATCCAAACCTTCTCCACAAAATTTTGAATTTACTCTCCTCCACTCAGTATATAAGATAATATTCGCTCTGTGAGGTTAGTCCTGCCAATGGCAAACCCTTAAGCAAATACCCCTTGGAATTGCACCATCTTCCGTCTTAAAACATTAGCTATTCCTAAAATCGGACACATTCAATTTTTTATCGCCTCGGAATGCTTGTTTAAACTTAATCCTCAAACACTTCCCTGGTTGACTGAAGGTAGCGCAGCAGACATACAACCTTCTGTATACCAAAATACCCGTAGCCTCTGCTTCAATAAACAGATTATTATCTGTACGCCCCGGCACCGCCAAATCCAAACCCTCCCCATCGAAACCTTACACCAACCCAATAATTCTATACTCCAGCTACGTTCTGCATCTCACGCCTATTTTCCATCGCATACTAGCCATTGCCCGTCTCTGAAGTATCCCTTCTACTCCCCAGCGTCTCCTAAATGATCCAACTGAGAACCTCATCATCACCATCTTTCCCCAGAAACCACAATAACCATAGCGTGCTATCAACATGTGCCCCAACGATTCCATCCCTTACGACATCCTAAGCCACGCAGACCGATCCTTTAGCACACACGTAGCAGTCCGATCTTACCCGACACTCCCTCACATATTCCGAAAAGCAGTGGTGGCGTTAGTTCATCAGCATTCTCAGTGGCAACGATACTCACATCCCTACTCAAACCCAGCCTGACACAAATACTTCCCTCTACGCCATAACTGTTTCCCCCAAACATCTGAGGGGCACCGAAGCATGTCCTGGATTCTACTGGAAGTAATCACCTACCTGTTATTCTCCTGATGTCACATTCTGTGTCAAACCCACCACAGCCCGTGCATAGGCACCCACCGCGACAAATCTATGATGAATCCATTCAGGCTGAAATGCTTACTGTGGCTAGATCCATATCCGAATCGAAAGCCATGACTCCAGCCTTCAAAGCACGGAGGCTTGCAGACAGTCGTTCTTACCGCAAACCATACGCGACTGGAACAGGAAAGGGAGGTAATGACAGTGGCACGTAAAGTGCCCTGCGCCACACACCGTTGGGTGGCTTGCGGAGTATAAATGTAGATGTAGAAAATCCTGACAACATGCAATACGTGGCTGATATTCTACAACACACGATCTAAGATGTAATTTACAATAATATCTCACTCTGAACTATCTACTATGACTGTTCAATTCCCCCTCCATGTCATCTCGGCCTGTTTCAAGAATGCAGTTGGGTCTACAGAAAATTCCTTTGTAGTCACCAAAGGGATACGCTTACATGCCACCGACAGCTCCAGTGGCATATTCGCGGTTACATCTAAGACTAACAACGTGGGGGCAAGCTCAAAAAATAAACTAAGCCCCCATAATCTTTACATGGTACTGAAAAGTATTCCGTAGGCTCTTCACAAATAACCCCATACAGATGTATCCTACACTGCATAACAACAGAACCCTCCCCCTCCCCCCTCTGGCAATCGCAACAAAGCCAATCGCTTTAAATCCTGCCTAAAAGACACATTCATCATGTCACATAATCTCAACTTTTGTTACTCTACCTATGTGGGTGAACGTACGAACATACCTACCCCACCTCAGGCATCAAATTTAGGGCTACACACCACGCCACAAGCAGGACTAAACATGCCAATAACAGCTGGAAACATGACACAAACAATCTCCAAAAAGCAAGACACTCTACATTGTCACGATACAATTACCTACCGCCACTTTAAGGGATGTCCCAGAGTCTATTATATCCCATGTCATTCTTTACAATGCCTTCCTCTACCCAAAGCAAGGAAAACGTCCTAAGTCCTTCTTACAGAAACGTGATAAATCAGCCTCACAGACGTCATCCTATCGAACTAGCACCCTCACATCAGCAAAATCCTTGAAAATATCTTTAGCCAACGAATATGTCTCCACCTTGCAAAGCACCTTACCTGCCTTTGCAGATAAGCAGATATCGACTACATTTGACTCCTTTCATATCCAAAAAGCCTTTGATCGGATACGGCGTTCTGGTATTTTCTTCAAGCCACAAACCTATGCCTTGCCAGTTAACTATGCCGCAATAGCACTCCTCCGGCGCCACTGTCCTACGCATGACAATTGACCACACCTGCTATCACATATTTCATCTCACAGTAAATGTGCCTCAATGCTGCGATCTACATCCACTCTTTCGCATCCTTTACGCTGTCAGCTGCTCCTAACCACTACCACAAACATGCCTCCTGCAATATGCTGATGAAACTGCCAACCTAGTCACACACCAAACCCTTCAACACTCCCATGCCTCCCTCCAGCACTCTTAAAACTCCTGGTAAAATGGATGAATAAGTGGAAATTTCAAGAGATCCACAGAAAAGTCAAGCTACCATCTTTGGTCCCACAGCTAGGAGTTTCCGTCGTCTAGATTCCTGTTTTTCCATCAGCCACCAAGAAATTCCGCTGAATTACATAAACAAGTTAATTCATTTCGCATATAATGCCATTGCAGCAGATGCGAGTGATTCCTGACACAAACATTAAAACATCATTGGTTAATTTTTATTTGTGTAGAGGTGTCAGTTTCTTATCCATCTTCAGAGAAATTTCCGTTAAAAAGTGAAGTAGGGCATAAGAATACATACTATATTTAAAAGAAATTTGGATATCCTTGTAGGAGATAGTAGAGTTGTAAACTAGAAAAAATTCCTATAGATACATAACTTTGCTTGGTAGACCTCCAGATTATTCCTCTAACGTTTCTCTCTAGAACAGCGTGCAAGAAAGACGAACGCTTATATTTTGTGCGAGCTCTGATTTCTGTTATTTTATTACGGCGATAATTCTCCGTAAGTAAATGGGCCTAAAATAATATTTTCGTATTCGGAGCAGAAATTTAGTGTTATAAATTTCACGAAAAACTCTCACCGGAATGAAAACCACGTTTTTTATAATGAATTTCATCCCAGCTCGCGTATCATATCCGTGTTACTCTCCCCTACATCTCGATACTACTAGCAGCACTTCTATTCACTTTTTCAGTGTCCTCCGGCAACCTTGTCTGTTAACAATACCATACACCCCAGATAACTCCAGAAGAGGACCACCAAGCCTACTGGAGGCCATCTTTTTAGTAGACCTGTTGTATCTTCCAAACCTTCTGTCAAGGAAGCACACACTTCGGTTCTCTTTCCCCAACATTTTTTGTACAGTCGTTCAAATGAAGCTGTTCGTAAATGTAATCCGTACTGTTTTATACAACTGAAAATATTGTGATTTGTGTAATTCACCATGTCACCGAAATTTAAAGAACACCTTTTAGTACTCATGTGACTGAAGTCACCATTTTTTGTTATTTAGAGGCACATTCGCAACCTACTGACATCTAGTCCAAATAATTTTGCAGTGCGTTTTGATCGTGTGATTACTAAAAGAAGAAAGACATCATCACGTGCAAATCTATTAAGTGGTCTGCCCTGATTGTCTCCAAAATTGTTTACATTGATTAAAAATAGCACAGTTCTTATAGCATTTGTTGGGGACTTATTAAGATGTGAGCAATTACGGTGCTCAGTGTAGTTACCAGCCATTACTAAACACGCTTCACCCCTACTCCTAATAGAGACCACCTCACACTAACACACCTGATATCCCTCGGAATTGGTAGCATGCATTAGACATTCTTCATGTAACACATGTGCCCCATCGACGTATGAGGAATAGTCGAGAGATTTTAAATGTCTCCAAAACCATAAATCTAAGGAATTAAGGAAAACTGAATATGGAAGTTACGCACCTGAACTACCTCATCCAAGGTTATAAAATTTTCTTATTTAATTCATGCATGAAATGAAGGCTAAATAAGTGTCTCTCCACTTAGTTACATGCAACAAAACTCTATAAAAATACATTCAAAAGAAAATGCTTGCTAGATTTGGGCCAATTTAGTCCTGTCGAGTGTGCCAATGGTACGTACCGGTTTCGTCTACGTCTTTATACTTCTAACAATTGTGAAGATCGAGATGAAGGTACACTAAAGTGACAAGTCATCAGATAGCGGTATGCACATATACAGAGGGCAATAGTATCGCGTACACGTGGTATAAAAGGTCAGTATGTAGGTAGAACTGTTCTTTGCACTCCGGTGATTTATGTGAAATGGTTTCCGACGATGTAAATTACCACATTTGAACGTGGAATGGTAATTGGAGCTATACGCGTGGGACATTCCACTTCGGAAATTATTAGGGAATTGAATATTCCGAGACCCACAACGTCAAGAGTGTGCTGAGAATACCAAATTTCAGGCATTACCTCTCACCACGGACAAACCAGTGGCCGATGGCCTTCACCTTATGGTGGAGAGCAGTGGCATTTGTGTAGAGTTGTCAGTGCTAACAGGCGAGCAACACTCCTTTGGGGCAGAACGGCAAAATTTGGCGTTTATGTTCTATGGCAGCAAACGACTGACGCGAGTGCCTGTGCTAGCAGCACGACATCACCAGCAGTGCCTCTTCTGTCCTCGTGATCATAGCGGTTGGGCCCTAGACTACTGAAAACCCATGGTTTGGTCAGATGAGTTCAGCATTCAGTTGGCAAGAGCTGAAGGTAAGACTCGAGTGTGGCGCAGACCCCACGAAGACATGCACCCAAGTTGTTAACAAGGCGCTGAGCAAGCATGTGTGGCTCCATAACAGGGGCTGCGTATACGTGGAAAGGACTGGGTCCTCTGGTCCAACTAAATCGGTCATTGAATGGAAATGGTTCTATTCGGCTACTTGGAGAGCATCTGTAGCCGTTCATGGACATCATGCCCCAAACAATATCGGAATATTTACGTCACCAAGCCACAACTGTTCGCGATTAGTTCGAGTGCATGATCTGGCCACCCTTCGAACGTCTATGGAACATAATCGAGGGAAGAGTTCTTGCACAAAATCCAGCACCTGCAACACTTTCGCAAATATGGATGACTACAGAGGTAGCATGGCTAAATATTTGTGCAGCGGACTTCCAACGAATAGTTGAGTCCGTGCAAGGCAAATGGAGGTCCAGCACGATATTGGCACGTGTTCCATGATTTTTGTCGCCTCCGTACATATTCATCGTTCATTTTATAATGGCTGGCTTCCTATCTGTACTTATTTCTCTGTTAATAGTGCTAATTTACGGACAAGCCGAGAGCACAAAAACTCTAAGTAGGCAGATTCAATTCCTCGAGCGATCACCCAACCAAGGCATGAAATCAGCCGTCGAATCCAAACATATGCAAAAACCGTGGATGACAGTTTCGGATGGTAGTACATTTTAATGGGCATATTGACAAGTGAACATCAAGAATTTTGGAGCGACAGCTTACGCGAACTCTAGGTCAATGTACCATTGCACGAAGAGACAGCATGTGGTTTATATATGACAAGACAGAAACCCGTTTTCTACGCCACGGACAGCGGTATCCATTCTGAATGATTAATGAGGTACCGACTGGTTGAGGAGGTTCAATACCGATGGGGACTTTGGCGCCCCTAGTAAGAATGATTTTATTTGTTTACGTTTATGAACAAATCACGACCCCTTATCTATTAACTCATTATGACATCATAAGCCACGGTTCTTTTTCAGTGACTGTGGATGGTGGGAAGTTTAAAAATGAATGATAACGGATTGCAGGAAATTTTAAAAATTAAAGATGGTAGATTGGATGAAACTACAATACCAAAACTGGAAGACAGTAATAAATTTGAAAAGTAAATAAGTCGACGACGGTATCTTAATAAAATGCAACATAACACTGGCGCAAAATATTTTTCAGCCGATCATAGTGAAAGATGGTGACTTTGGGAAAAATTTCCATAAAAATGAAATAACAAATTCGATTATAATATTTTCGCCTGTAGTCAGTTATACCATAGTATTTCTCCATAAAAAATACGTAATCTTCGTCGAGTGAATTTGCTTTGTGTTAAAAAAGGAATTTTGTCAATACAACAGTACTAAAAGAAAATTAAACCAGCTCCTTCACCAGATATGTGCATAAAAAATTAAAAAAAAACTCTGTGCTGTACGAACTAAAAAGCGACAAAAATACATTAAAATTTGCAATTATGAGATACGAGTAATTATAACTTTATTTTTGTAATCCCAGCATCTTGTCAGTACAAAATGTATTTAATGGTAAAGTTCCTACAGGTGTTATACAGATATTACGTAGTAGCTAACTCGATGGATACTTGTCAGTTAATGAACTCTAATTGGGCCCATTAGTGCCATGTGAATAGGTAATACATTCATTGAAATTCTGGTTGGTAACTTCACCATGAAGGCAAAGACTAACTACCTTTTTACGACGGTCCTTCAGTCGCTTTCTGTCTGCAATGTCATCGGTGGGGCCGTATTGGTGGGTGACCGCAGTCAGACGTACGGAAAGCATCGCAGTCACGCTTTCTGTGACTCCTTGATTAGCTTACTAACATCTTTTTCGCAGAGGTGACAGTAGAACATTTTGTGTTGGAGACCAGGAAAATGGGCGTTTGGAGTGGCTCCATCTACGACTGGAAAAATATTGCTACCCACCACTTTCCATGGTGATTAGCTTTTTGAACAAGTCATGTAGATGGGCCTGACACATCTGCTGTCTCAGTTCAACGGATATTATGAATGGGCGTAAGTAGTCGCAGAACCTAGAGGGTACTGAAGTTTGTCATACTCAAAATGTCGTGTAAGTTGTCGAAAACTGATCCATGGCTGATTTTACTTTTTCCACATTTTCCTTGGCGTTACCAGGCTGCTGACTATGGCCTCGATTGTAGTATCAGAAACACCACGCTAGTTCATTACGAGGAGATGGACTGCCACTTCGTTCTTCGTCATTAAAACTTGTTTGACCACAATAGAAACGGCTACTCCAGCTAAGCATCGGTTCACATGCACACTTGCCATAGGCTTCCTCTGCAAATATACACTGAAGAGAAAAAGAAACACCTACCCCCGTGAGCACACAGAAGCGCCGCACCACGACGTGGAATGAACTCGACTTATGTCTGACGTAGTGCTGGAGAGAACTGATTCCATGAATCTTGGAGGGCTGTACATAAACCTGTACAGCACAAGGGGGTGTAGATCTCATCTGAACAGCACGCAGCAAGGCATCCCGGATATGCCCAATAATGTTCATGTCTGATGAGTCTGGTGTCCAGCGGAAGTGTTAAGAAACAGAAGCGTGTTCCTGGAGCCACTCTGTAGCAGTTCTGGACTTGTACGGTGTTGCATTCTCTTGCTGTAATTGCCCAAGTCCGTCGGAATGCCCAATGGACATGAATGGATGCAGGTGTTCAGATAGGATGCTGTCGTACGTGTCATACGTCAGAGTCGTATCTATACGAATCAGGGAGCCCATATCACTCCAACCGCAAACGCCCCACACCTTTACAGAGCGTCCACCAGCTTTAACAGTCGTCTGCTGACATACAGGGTCCATGGGTTCAAGACATTGTTTCCATACCCATACACGTCCATTCGCTCGATACAATTTGAAACTAGGCTCGTCCAACCAGGCAACATGATTTCAGTCATCAACAGTCCAATGTCGGTGTTGAAGGGGTCCAAGAGATGCGTAGAGCTTTGTGTCATGCAGTCATCAAGGATACACGAATGGGCCTTCGATTCCGAAAGAACATATCGAGATGTTTCGTTGAATGGTTCGCACTGTGACACTTTTTGATGACCTAGCACTGAAATTTGCAGAATTTTGCGGATGGGCGCACTTCTCTCACACTGAAATATTATCTTTAACCGTCGTTGGTCCCGTTCTTGGAGGCTCTTTTTTCTGGCTGCAGCGATGTCAGAGATTGATGTTTTACTGGATTCCTTTCACGGTACACTCCTGAAATGGTAGCACGGGAAACTCGCCCCTTCATAGCTACATCGGAGATGCTGTGTCCCATCGCTCGTACGCCGACCATAGCACCACGTTCAAACTCACTTAACTCTTGCCGGCCATTGTGGCCGCGCGGTTCTAGGCGCTACGACTGCTACAGCCGCAGGTTCGAATCCTGCCTCGGTCATGGATGTGTCTGACGTCCTTACTTAAGTTACGTTTTAGTAGTTCTAAGTTATAGGGGACTGATGACCTCAGATGTTAAGTCCCTTAGTGCCCTGAGCCATTTGAACCATCTCAACCAACTTATTTGATAACATGCAATTGCAGCAGCAGTAACCGATCTAACAAATACGCCATATAGTTGTTGTCTTATACATTCATTACCGACCGCAGCACCGCATTCTGCCTGTTTACACATCTGTGTATTTGAATACGCATGCCCATACCAATTTCTTTTCCGCTTCCGACTTTATTATATTTCCAAGGTATCCGAACACCCCCAAAAACATACGTTTTTCAAGTAAGGTGCATTTTGCTGCCACCTACTGCCAGGTAACCCGTGTCAGCGACCACAGTTGTAATTAGACATCGTGAGAGAGCAGAATGGGGCGTTCCGCGAAACTCACGGAATTCGAACGTGGTCATTCGGTGTCACTTGTGTCATACTGTATGTACGCGAGAATTCCACGATTTTCACGCTCCTAACAGACATCTTTTTTTTTTTTTTTTGGTCATCACTCTGCTGACTGGTTTGATGCGGCCCGCCACGAATTCCTTTCCTGTGCTAACCTCTTCATCTCAGAGTAGCACTTGCAACCTACGTCCTCAATTATTTGCTTGACGTATTCCAATCTCTGTCTTCCTCTACAGTTTTTGCCCTCTACAGCTCCCTCTAGTACCATGGAAGTCATTCCCTCATGTCTTAGCAGATGTCCTATCATCCTGTCCCTTCTCCTTATAAGTGCCTTCCACACGTTCCTTTCCTCTCCGATTCTGCGTTGAACCTCCTCATTCCTTACCTTATCAGTCCACCTAATTTTCAACATTCGTCTATAGCACCACATCTCAAGTGCTTCGATTCCCTTCTGTTCCGGTTTTCCCACAGTCCATGTTTCACTACCATACAATGCTGTACTCCAGACGTACATCCTCAGAAATTTCTTCCTCAAATTAAGGCCGGTATTTGATATTAGTAGACTTCTCTTAGCCAGAAATGCCTTTTTTGCCATAGAGAGTCTACTTTTGATGTCCTCCTTGCTCCGTCCGTCATTGGTTATTTTACTGCCTAGGTAGCAGAATTCCTTCATTGACTTCGTGACCATCAATCCTGATGTTAAGTTTCTCGCCGTTCTCATTTACACTACTTCTCATTACCTTCGTCTTTCTCCAATTTACTCTCAAACCATACTGTGTACTCATTAGACTGTTCATTCCGTTCAGCAGATCATTTAATTCTTCTTCACTTTCACTCTGGATAGCAATGTCATCAGCGAATCGTATCATTGATATCTTTCACCTTGTATTTTAATTCCACTCCTGAACCTTTCTTTTATTTCCATCATTGCTTCCTCGATATACAGATTGAAGAGTAGGGGCGAAAGGCTACGGCCTTGTCTTACACCCTTCTTAATATGAGCACTTCGTTCTTGATCGTCCACTCTTATTATTCCCTCTTGGTTGTTGTATATATTGTATATGACCCGTCTCTCCCTATAGCATACCCCAACTTTTTTCAGAATCTCGAACAGCTTGCACCATTTTATATTGTTGAACGCTTTTTCCAGGTCGACAAATCCTACGAAAGTGTCTTGATTTTTCTTTAGCCTTGCTTCCATTATTAGCCGTAACGTCAGAATTGCCTCTCTCGTCCCTTTACTTTTCCTAAAGCCAAACTGATCGTCACCTAGCGCATTCTCTATTTTCTTATCCATTCTTCTGTATATTATACTTGTAAGCAGCTTCGATGCATGAGCTGTTAAGCTGATTGTGCGATAATTCTCGCACTTGTCAGCTCTTGGCGTCTTCGGAATTGTGTGGATGATGCTTTTCCGAAAGTCAGATGGTATATCGCCAGACTCATATATTTTACACACCAACGTGAATAGTCGTTTTGTTGCCACATCCCCCAATGATTTTAGAAATTCTGATGGAATGTTATCTATCCCTTCTACCTTATTTGACCGTAAGTCCTCCAAAGCTCTTTTAAATTCCGATTCTAATACTGGATCCCCTATCTCTTCTAAATCGACTCCAGTTTCTTCTTCTATCACATCAGACAAATCTTCACCCTCATAGAGGCTTTCAATGTATATTTTCCACCTATCTGCTTTCTCCTCTGCATTTAACAGTGGAATTCCCGTTGCAATCTTAATGTTACCACCGTTGCTTTTAATGTCACCAAAGGTTGTTTTGACTTTCCTGTATGTTGAGTCTGTCCTTCCGCCAATCATATCTTTTTCGATGTCTCCACATTTTTCCTGCAGCCATTTCGTCTTAGCTTCCCTGCACTTCCTATTTATTTCATTCCTCAGCGACTTGTATTTCTGTATTCCTGATTTTCCCGGAACGTGTTTGTACTTCCTCCTATCATCAATCAACTGAAGTATTTCTTCTGTTACCCAAGGTTTCTTCGCAGCTACCTTCTTTGTACCTATGTTTCCCTTTCCAACATCTGTGATGGCCCTTTTTAGAGATGTCCATTCCTCTTCAACTGTACTGCCTACTGCGCTATTCCTTATTGCTGTATCTATAGCGCTAGAGAACTTCAAACGTGTCTCGTCATTCCTTATTACTTCCGTATACCACTTCTTTGCGTATTGATTCTTCCTGACTAATGTCTTGAACTTCAGCCTATTCTTCATCACTACTATATTGTGATCTGAGTCTATATCTGCTCCTGGGTACGCCTTACAATCAAGTATCTGATTTCGGAATCTCTGTCTGACCATGATGTAATCTAATTGAAATATTCCCGTATCTCCCGGCCTTTTCCTAGTATACCTCCTCCTCTTGTGATTCTTGAACAGGGTATTCGCTATTACTAGCTGAAACTTGTTACAAAACTCAATTAGTCTTTCTCCTCTTTCATTCCTTGTCTCAAGCCCATATTCTCCTGTAACCTTTTCTTCTACTCCTTCCCCAACAACTGCATTCCAGTCGCCCATGACTATTAGATTTTCGTCCTTCTTTACATACTACATTACCCTTTCAATATCCACATACACTTTCTCTATCTGTTCATCTTCAGCTTGCGACATCGGCAAGTATACCTGAACTATCGTTGTCGATGTTGGTCTGCTGTAGATTCTGATTAGAACAACCCGGTCACTGAACTGCTCACAGCAACACACCCTCTGCCCTACCTTCCTCTTCATAACGAATCCTACACCTGTTATACCGTTTTCTGCTGCTGTTGATATTACCCGATACTCATCTGACCAGAAATCCTTGTCTTCCTTCCACTTCACTTCACTGACCCCTACTATACCTAGATAGAGCCTTTGCAGTTCCCTTTTCAGATTTTCTAGTTTCCCTACCACGTTCAAGCTTCTGACATTCCACGCCCCGACTCGTAGAACGTTATCCTTTCGTTGATTATTCAATTTTTTTCTCACGGTAACCTCCCCCTTGGCAATCCGCTCCCTGAGATCCGAATGGGGGACTATTCCGGAATCTTTTGCCAATGGAGAGATCATCATGACACTTCTTCAATTACAGGCCACATGTCCTGTGGATACAC
Source organism: Schistocerca piceifrons (assembly GCF_021461385.2). Classification (NCBI taxonomy): domain Eukaryota; kingdom Metazoa; phylum Arthropoda; class Insecta; order Orthoptera; family Acrididae; genus Schistocerca; species Schistocerca piceifrons. Next base: position 157,886,838 of record NC_060139.1, on the reverse strand, counting down.
GTTACGTGTCTTTAATGCAGTGGTTTCCATTGCCTTCTGCATCCTCATGTCGTTGATCATTGCTGATTCTTCCGCCTTTAGGGGCAATTTCCCACCCCTAGGACAAGAGAGTGCCCTGAACCTCTATCCGCTCCTCCGCCCTCTTTGAGAAGGCCGTTGGCAGAATGAGGCTGACTTCTTATGCCGGAAGTCTTGCGCCACCAATGCTGATTATTTATCAAAATTAAGGCAGTGGCAGGGATCGAACCTGGGACCGAGGACGTTTTGATTATGAATCAAAGAGGCTACCCCTTTTTTTTTTCTTTTTTTTTTTCTTTTTTTTTCTTTTCTTTTTTTCTTTTTCTTTTTTTTCTCTTTTTCTTTTTTTCTTTTTTCTTTTTTTCTTTCTTTTCAGCCCTAGACCACGGGTACTACAGACATCAATCTAGAGCATTACATAGGAATTCCAACTGCATCAGGATCCACTTCAAGTACTATGACAGGTAGGCGGGAGGTGAGGAAACTTGGATTTCATGGTGGAGCGGCTGCTTATAAGTTACACATCACGCCGGTAAATTCCAAATGACGCCTCCCTTGTTGTAAAGTGGGTAAACTTCGGACGAGTGAACAGCGGAAAAATTTTGAGTTGGATGACGAATGACGGTACACAATCTGGTGAAGTGACAGCAGGGTGTGGGTATGGCGAATGTCCGGTGAACGTCATCTGCCAGTGCGTGTAGTGCCAACAGTAAAATTCGGAGGCGGCGGTGTTATGGTGTTGTCGTGTTTTTCATGAAGGGTCTTGCAACCCTTGTTGTTTTGTCACAGCAGAGGCCTACATTGATGTTTCAAGCACCAGCTTGCTTCCCACTGTTGAAGAGAATTCGTGGATGGCGATTGCAGCTTTCAGCACGATCGAGCATATGTTCATATTGCATGGCCTTTGGCGGAACGGTTACTCGACAATAACATCCCTGTAATGGACTGGCCTGCACAGGGTGCTGATCTGATTCCCATTGAACACCTTTGGGATGTTTTTGGAACGCCGACTTCGTGACAGGCCTCACCGATCAACATCGATACCTCTCCTCAGTGAAGTTCTCCGTGAACAATGGACTGCCAGTCCCCAAGAAACCTTCCAGCATCTGACTGCACGCACGCCTGCGAGAGTGGAAGCTGTCGTCAAGGTTAAGTGTGAACCAACACCATACTGAATTCCAGCATTACCGATGGAGAGCGCCACGAACTTGTAAGTCATTTTCAGCGAGGTGTCCACATTCTTTTGATCACAAGGTGTAGATAGCTAATTTCAGCAAGGTATCCCTCAAATCCTTCAAAATCAAATCCGGCTTTCTGTAGGTACAAGGACTGCACGTACTTTACTTTTTCAACAAAGGAGTTGGCAGACTAACTCCATTATGTAATACGTGCGACCACAGACACTTTCGCCAACTCGGCGCGGGTGGCCAAGGAGGAGGAGGAGGGAGCCGGACACCCTGGGGTGAACCGCTGAAGAGAGGACACTGCGAGAAGCCAGGCAGACATCCTCGCCTCGCTCAAGGAGGGACACGTTGCGAAGGGCCTATCTGACAATGCGAAGCGTGCCTAGAACTGATGGATACATGCAGCCATTAGGACGGAACGCGAAGAAGAATTAATTGCGAAAGCATCTGAGATCTTCTGGCCCGGCGGCAGCCATTTTAAGTGCCTTAGAAAGCAGACATGTTCCGACTATTCCAGCAACCCACGGGCACAGGGAGGAGCATACAAAATCCGCCGGAATTGGCGCAGGGAGGCGTGTGAAAGAAGACAGCAGTCTTAAGAAGATGTTTTTGTCGACGTTGAGGACATTCCTTATAAATCACGGGCGCTGGCAGATTTTGAGACGGAGCTTAAACATGGATCTGTCCAGAGCTCTTGCAGAGAGAGCGGTTATAAGGAAATGTTGTGTAGCTGCTCTCCCAACAGCCTCGGAATGCAGGAAAACATCTTAAGAATGTGAAATCGTGAGAAATATGCCAATTCACGAGGCACACGCCAGCCCACGCCAGGTAGGAAATTTCCACCCCGCACGGAGAGGGGTGGCGATGAAACAGCGATCTGCCAATAGGCTGCATTGAAAATTTTGTCGCGAATGACAACGCCGAAAGGAAGAATATTTCGAAGAGGAGTTAATCTGAGAGATGGAGGAAAAGCGAGTAAAGGGAGTCGTGGGGACACCGCCGAAGCGAGAGGACATGGTCGCTCTTCCATCCATCACCAACATCCGCCTTCCGACAGTGTGGTAGCATGCAACCGATAACGGACAAACAACGCGGAGATCGTAGCTAGGCCGCGCCGCAAAGCCACGATTACTGATGAGGGCGGCCGACTCGAGCCGCACATTTCCTAGGTGACGCTCCGAACCGGCGCAGCGCCTGCCACCGACAGCAGTACACGACGAACGATAAAATAATGGTGAGACGATCCATCCCTTCCTCCTTCCCTTAATAACTGAGTCGTGTCCATACCCAGTCCAATCGTTCCTGCAATTTTAAATTTTGTTTTGGTTTGTGTAAACAGCACGAGAATAAATAAATATTTTTCATGGCTCAAATGGCTCTGAGCACTATGGGACTTGACATCTGTGGTCATCAGTCCTCTAGAACTTAGAACTACTTAAACGTAACTAGCCTAAGGACATCACACACATCCATGCCCGAGGCAGGATTCGAACCTGCGACCGTAGCGGTCACGCGGTTCCAGACTGAAGCGCCTAGAACCGCACGGCCACATCGGCTGGCTATTTTTCATGTTTTGATCATATCAGCAATCTTTACATTCATACGTGAACACCTTAATTTTTGTGCACTTTGTGTTTGATTTCATTTAACCACTGATATAAGTAACTGTTGGCTCCTAACGTGGAGCAATCTCATCAGTCATCTACTCGTCGTTCCACGTCCGACAGCAGACAGAAGAGTTCACAGTTCACCACAATTTTAGCGCCCAACGCCGGGCGACCCGACTGGTAATTTCCAATGTATCTGATGCCACAAAATAATTTCTCGAGCTCACTAGAATTAGTAAGTTACCCATGTTGGCACTGCAGGCTTCCCGCTTCGAAACCTAATGCTTAATGCTGGGCTGACTTCCTTTTTTGCTTCCTAAACAGGGTAGACTTTCGGAAAATATTCCTCACATGTAGAGGAAGAAAATATACCGTACGGACATGGGTTGGGGGACGCTTTATTTTCATGTTAGAGTTCACTTCCTACACTTGATACGGATACAGCAGATTCTCGTGTAGAGCTCTCCCGACAGTCATGTGGTCAACACTACTTGTCTCAGCTAACTGTCTTAACGTGACACTATGGTTTTAGTCCACTGGACGAAGAAGTTCCTTCTCAAGCTGACGTGTCCCCGTCCTTCTAGCCCCCCGCCACCTTCATCAAGATTCGAGTACTAGGCTTAAACGTCCCATGCTCCCTAAGACGACGAGCAATTGCTTCAGAGGTCCTCCACTTGGGGCACAGTCTTTCTGGAAATCTCTCCCAATACAAATATTCAGCATCACTGTCACTATAGATAGTTAATCTATACAGCAAATCGGCGTTTGAAAACGACGCTGTTGGGTGCACTTATCCTGCATTGTCCTAGAAACCAAACCCGTGATGATCACCATTAAACTGTTGACGCTACGTGCTTGACACTAGTAGAGCAATGAAGTAAGTCACATTTAACAATACCTTCGTTCAATTGGAACGCAAAACATTGGCGGTAAAACTACGACTGCGAATTACACTATCCTGTGCATTCTAACCAAACATAACCAAGAGATTTCGAACATTTCACATAAGGAAACGTTTCATGTAATTGTGGTGGGTTCTATTTCTGTGTGTTCCCCTTGACTGATGTAATTATAAAGAAAAGAAAAGAAAAGAGCCCTAAACAGGAATAAACCGTTTCCGGACCGATGTTCATCTAACATATCTTATTGCTCTATGTCTGAGAAAAGTTTTCGGAAACTTAAGCTACAACTTTTTGTTCCACCCTGTATACAGCGTGGTCAATTGATCGTGACCGGGCCAAATATCTCACGTAATAAACGTCAAACGAAAATACTGCAAAGAACGAAACTTGTCTAACTTAAAGGGGGAAACCAGATGGCGCTGTGGTTAGCCCGCTAGATGGCGCTACCATTGGTCAAACGGATATCAACTGCGGTTTTTTACATTACATATACGTGTAGTACGTAAAGAAATATGAATGTTTTAGTTGGACCACTTATTTCGCTTTGTGACAGATGGCGCTGTAATAGTCACAAACATGTGGCTCAAAATTTTAGACGACAGGTAGGTTTTTTTAATTAAAATACAGAATGTAGGTACGTTTGAACGTTTTATTTCGGTTGATCCAATGTGATACATGTACGTTTGTGAACTTATCATTTCTGAAAACTCATGTTGTTACAGCGTGATTACCTGTAAATACCACATTAATGCAATAAATGCTCAAAATGATGTCCGTCAACCTCAATGCATTTGGCAATACGTGTAACGACATTCCTCTCAACAGCGGGTAGTTCGCACATGCATTGACAATGCGCTGACGCATGTTGTCAGGCGTTGTCGGTGGCTCACGATAGAAAATACACTTCAACTTTCCCCACAGAAAGAAACCGGGGACGTCAGGTCCCGTGAACGTGAGGCTTCGACGACCAATCTACCTGTGATGAAATATGCTATTCATTACCGCTTCAATAGCACGCGAGCTATGTGCCGCACATCCACCATGTTGGAAGTACATCATCACTCTGTCATGCAGTGAAACATCTTGTAGTAAAATCGATAGAACATTACGTAGGAAATCAGCATATATTGCACCACTTAGATTGCCATCGATAAAATGGGGGCCAATTATTCTTCCTCGCATACAGTAACCCGCCAAGGTCGCTGATGCTCTACTTGTCGCAGCCATCGAGGATTTTCCGTTGCCCAATAGTGCATATTATGCCGGTTTACGTTACCGCTGTTGGTGATTGAATCTTCGTCGCTAAATAGAACGCGTGCAAAAAAATCTGTCATCGTCCCGCAATTTCTCTTGTGCCCAGTGGCAGAACTGTACACGACGTTCAAAGTAGTCGCCATGCAATTCCTGGTGCATAGAAGTATGGTACTCGTGCAATCGATGTTGATGTAGCAGTCTCATCACCGACGTTTTTGAAATTCGAGATTGTCGCACAATTTGTCTGCTACTGATGTGCGGATTAGCCGCGACTGCAGATAAAACACCTACTTGGGCATCCTAAATCGTTGCAGGTCGTGGTTGACGTTTCACATGTGGCTGAACACTTCCTGTTTCTTTAAATAAATTAACTATCCGACGAACGGTCCGGACACTTGGATGACGTCGTCCAGGATATTGAACAGCATACATAACACACGCCCGTTGGGCATTTTGATCACAGTAGTCATATATCAACACAATATCGATCTTTTCCGCAATTGGTAAACGGTCCATTTTAACACGGGTAATGTATCAAGAAGCAAATACCGTCGGCACTGGCAGAATGTTACGAGGTACCACGTACTTATACGTTTGTGACTATTACGGCGCCATCTGTCACAAAGCGAAATAAGTGGCCCAAGTAAAACATTCATATTTATTTACGTACTACATGAATATGTAATAAAAAATTGGATTCCTATTTTAAAAAACGCAGTTGATGTCCGTTTGACCTATGACAGCGCCATCCAGCGGGCCGACCATAGCGCAATCTGATTTCTCCCTTTAATTAGACGAGTTTCGTTTTTGTAGTTTTTTCGTTTGATGTTTATTTCGTGAGATATTTGGCCAGGTTACTATCAATGGACCACCCTGTATTAGCAGACTACGACAGTAACACCCCCGACCCCTCAAACACACACACACACACACACACACACACACACACGCACACACACACACACCGAGAGAGAGAAAGAGAGAGAGAGAGAGAGGGAAGCCAAAAGCAACAGACAACGTGCGTCGTGACCTTGCTACAAAGTGTCCCTGTCCTGTTACCAGCACCGAGGTAGATTCGAAGTGGCGTGTAGATAATTTCACAGATAGTGTCAGCGTGACGATATGTAATCTGCCGGCAGGTGTGATTCACAATGAGCGCGATCGGGAGGCCAATTTCTTTACCGGGTCCGAAACGAGAAAGCGCAGAGGCCCGCGATAGCACGCGAGCTCCGAATGGAGCACATGGGGAGGCATATCGCTTTAGGGGGGATCGTATTTCCCGTGGCTCACACGCGATGTGCCCACATTTGAGCATGCCGCGGGGCCATAACTATGCCAGTTATGGATTTTATGCGATGTGTACAAATAGTAAACCACATCGCTTCGCATATATCGCTGGAAGTGATCAGTTGCCGTACACTCCGGCTGCCGGTGAAGTTATTATTGTTACTGCAGATTTGAATTCACATTACAAAAACACAAAAAATAGGACGCATCGTACGGTTCACAAGAGAGCATCTGCGGCAAGGTGATACATTCCAGTCTTCTTTCTTAGTCATCAGTTCCCTGTAGCGCAGTTTACGATAGAACAGGGTGACATATCAAGCCTTAGTGAAGCACAATTCCATTTGAGCTACCAAACTGTTGAGTTTGCACTTGATGAAATCTACAGATTTATAACCCTGAAACTGGAGAAATAATGAAACAGATATGTAATCCCAGTAGCACACATGCTGTTGGGAAAAAGTCTGATACTTGCTTATCCTTCACTATTACTTGTATCTACAATATTTGTTTACAGGACGTGAAAAATTCGTTTCTTCGGAAAACTTATATGGTTGTGTAAACTGAGCTGTTAAGTGAACATACTGGACAATAAATTAAAGGTACTGTATGGCTTTAAAACTGTTCCTAATCTCTATTGGCTCTGAAAAGCACAAGATATGAATCGGATATATCAACATGTGGCGTTTAGTAGTCGACACAGGCCCATGTCGACTGGCTCCTGGTGAACTAAACTATACAACGGAACAGTGAATATTAAGCAACACTTCTTCCAGGGCTTGGAGTACTTGGAAATGTTTTGAAAAATATCCAGTAAGAGCTGTACTATCGTACCCTGGCAAAGAAAACAATCATTCAAACGTTAGATGTATACTGAAGAATATATAGAGAAATAAATAGATCAAAGTTTTTTGTTTGAATGCGGCATATTGTTTGGATGGGTACAGATGGATGTTATGTTGGCAAAATGTGAATTTAACTTAGTTGTTCAGACCGGTGCCCACTTTCCCGAATGCACAAATGAGAGCTGGTTGTAAGTTTGAGAACAAACACGATACTTTTATATTCCAACACACATATGCACCCCCATCGGCGATGGCGATCAGCGCCTCCGAACTGCAGTTGGGCTTTATCCGGAGAACAGGACGACGTGTGTGCGCTTTAGAGTTCTTGCTCTCTGTATCTCTCTCCTCTGTCTCTCTCTCTCTCTCTCTCTCTCTCTCTCTCTCTATATATATATATATATATATATATATATATATATATATATATATATATACGTGAGAAGTAATGTCTCCATACCTCACATTTATGGTCCTCGTCCTTTGATCGACATGACGTTCCCAAGTAAGTCACGCAGAAACCACAGTCAAGTCCAGATTCGAAGGAAGATTTTTCAGCGAAGTTCATCACTTATTACTGAATGCACGATTATTTCTGACACCGAAGTCCAGACAGAACCTAACTCAAATCTGGACGAAGAGTGTAACTACTTAAACTAATATCAAATATTCAAGAAAAAACTAAGAATACATACATAAGAAATTTCGAGGACTTCCAGCAATGATAAATACTTAATAAGAGTGCGTTATTCGTTTCGAACTGGGAAATCGCAGTACGTCAGCCCCTGACGCTAACAGTTATGCCACTTTGCATGCAGTAAGACACACCACATTGCTCCCTCTCCTTGAGATCCTGCCATTCGATGTTTCAGAAGCTCCCTTTGGAGTTGAATGCAGCACACTGGATCTAGATCTTATTAATGGTGCTCTATATATATGCGCTGGCAGATCCTCACTATGATAAGCAGTGAAAGCAGCACCTACTTTCGAAGTTTCGCGATCGTAGTGTAATTCTTAGCTGCCTTGCACCCCCACCGTCGATGGCGATCTGCTTCTTCGAGCTGCAGTACGGCTTCAAAAGGAGGACAGGACGACGTGTGTGAGCTTTAGCCTTCTTGGTAAAGGGTCAAATAATACGATACGGCCAAAGCAGCGCTTTAGTAACGTGTGTCGGAGATATATCTGCCATCGTTCTGTGATTCCATTAATCCATTGAAGGTAGGCAGTTGTCATCCAAATGGTTCAAATGGCTCTAAGCACTATAGGAATTAACATCTGAGGTCATCAGTCCCCTAGACTTATAACTACTTAAACCTAACTAACCTAAGGACATTACACACATCCATGCCCGAGGCAGGATTCGATCCTGCGACCGTAGCAGCAGCGCGATTCCGGACTGAAGCGTCTAGAACTGCTCGGCCACAGCGGCCGGCAGTTGTCATCCCGTGTGTGATACTGCAACGTGAAATTACTCTGCTACCAGCAACAACTGGAAAACTTTTCCACGACCACTGACCATTAGACGAGGCGCTCCGTACTTCAGAATGATGTCATCTACACGAAAATTTGCAATTTCTTGAGGTTCGGCAGCCGGCACAGCTTTGGTGACAGTATGGCGGTTCAGGAAGTCAACGCAGACTTCGAGCCCCGTTTGTCGATTTAATGTACCTCCGCAAGAACTCCAATTCAGCTTGGTAGAAAGGCGCTGCTGAAGCGGGGCACGATAAGGTACTTTGTATCGATTCAGGTACACAGGTCACTTATCCCCACCCAGAATATTATGAGATTTTATGAGTGTGGCCGGCATTAGCCCACCAGGACTGAACAAGTTCTCGAACTCCAGTACTTGTTCCTCCATGATTATCTTATTTTCACCTTCCAAATGCTCAACTTCTGCACGTAACGCAGCTGTACTACCAGTTTGCTTATGGCTCCATGGAACTTAGTCGGACACTGTCCTAGCTGGGGGATACTACTGCCAATGACGCAGTGAAAAAAAAAAACTGCGTAAACAGTCGTTACGACTCAGTTCATGTGATTAGTGCCGCACGCCAGAGTGAAATTACTTTGGGAGAGGGCAGGTACACAACGACTGACCAATATACGTGAGGTAGAGCTGTATAAGGTCAATGGCGTATGAGATGTATATTTTTATATGCTGGCGTGTTGCAAGCGCACAAAAAGTAGTTCTTGTGGTTGACTTTCACACAAGTGAAGTGAATTTGGCAAAATGATTGTTATCTGCCAAATTTAGACAGTTCAAGTGTGGACATGTGTATCACAAACGATATATAGTATCTCAAACTTCTCTTGTCCAAGAGGTCTAAATTCACATCGGATATGTGAGCCTCTCTGTCTAACAATAACGTATGATGTCTACAAATTATTTCACCAATAGAGCAACCCTCTATTTATCTTCTTCGCAGCATTGAAATTTACTGGGAGCGCCGTCGGCGGCTTTGAAACTCCCGTTTTGGCTGTTGCCCGTTGTTCCACGTCTATAACACTTTGTATCTCCAGAGGTGACACTTTTTTGTTTCATACCCACGTCGCCATGACTGTTTCTTTTAAAGCCATGGCTACGCTGATGACAGCAGCTATGTATTTCGGGTTTTCTTCACGCACTCTCCTTCACGTATTGGGTGTACTGCCCCCTTAGAAAGACGTCCAATGCTCTATGTTCTCCTTCCTGAATTACATCTTTCGTCTCGTCATTCTGTGCCAGCGGAGGATCTGAGCGTTTACTTTCCTTTCCTTGTGAAGAATACTCTCCATTGATTCGTTTCGTTTCTGCTGCACTCTATTCTCTTGTTCACTAAAGAACCTCGTGCTCTTCTGTGCTCCTATAGAGTAGCGCGAGCCGTTCCAGAAATTGCTGAAATGCACATGCATGATAACAGCGTACTACCAGTTTTCTCTGTTTTTGTTTCCTTCCTTTAATTAAACTACTTTATTTAGAGGGAGTATAATAGTCTAACTCTAAACGTGTTATTTTTGATGTAGGATAGATACATGTGTATGGGACATGCAGTCATAATACGTCAAGTCCGGACCATTTAGGTTAGAATGTAAGTTATCGTTGCAAAGCAATTCGTCTTTTGCCAGACTTTTTTCACTCGTTACTTCTCTCTTCATGTCTTCTCCTACTAGCGCGATCTGTTAAGATGCATGTGTCAATGTAACATTCTTTAAGTGAGAACAGTCACTCTTTTTTGTTCAAACTTTGTTTAATACTCTTATATTGCACCACTAGTACCCTTCGTTCGTGATTTACGGATTTTACAGTAGAAATGAGGTTTAGTCTGATGGTACGAAGGCGAATAACTGGCTTGCACGATGTTCGTTTAGCTGCCATTACAGCTATCTCACTGTGATCGCTAAGAGTTGTAACAATTATTCAGAATCTGCAGCTACTTGATTTATGAAGTCCGACTTCCTAGTGCGAATGTTATTGACGCACATGTGGTAATGGGAGCTGAAAAAGTCGCGAAAATAAGAAACCAAGCCAGTTACTCCCGAAAGATTAGTTTTTCGCGTAAATGACAGGAATTTCGAAACAGTACATTAGCATGCTCCAGACGTAATTCTAATTCAACTCATGCGTCTTTTATTATTGTCTGTGCCTCTTCTTATGTACACCAAAGACGCGTACGTGTGGCGTCAGATCAAATCTGTGAGTTGCGAAAGGGTGAACATCCATTTCAAAAACTGAAACGAAATTCATTTAAAACAAATAAAAGCAACGAACAAAAGGCACGAAATAAGGAGAAATTATAATTGAGAAATTTTTCGAAGACACCATTGTTAACTACTACAAATCGACGTAATCAATATCTCATTCATTCCGCCTACTTCTGCTTTCTGTGGCTGTAATATTTGTTATCTAGGGCTTCTAAATTAAAACAAATAAGTTCTCATTTCAAAACTTTGTAATTATGTGTACCGAAATGATTTTGCGTTTTATGAAAGAGCCACAAGATGGCACAAATACGTAGGCGTGTAGCTTGACGTTGTTATCTGCAATTGTTTCAGAACGAAAGAAGGTTTAATTAAGTGTGAAGATGCGCTTTGCGCCAATACCATCTGTTAACTGCTTATAACTTAGCTGCATTACGTCAAGTAGTACATTCGTGTACTGCTTTGTACGATGGTACACAGGTAGCCCGTCACCTATTTAGAGTGATGGCTGAATCCAATCAGATACCAGAAGCAAATGTGGTACTGAAACTTTAAATAACGCAATAGCAGCAGCCTGTGAAATTACGTCCCCAGCTACAGAAGAGAATACTGCTGAGCCTGTTACTGTAGCAAGAGATCCAATTTAGCAACTACTCCTGGAGCTTCACAGTGAAGTGAACGCTATCAAACAAAACTTTGATACGATGGAAAACAGTATGTCCAGCACCAAAAAAATATATCCATTATGAAACAACAAAGGAATGACACGATTCAAAACAGTGATAATATCATACAGAAACAAGACAATATAACTGATGACTTTACTTCTGACGTTCAGAAGCAAGACAATTTGGTTACCAAATATAATAGTTAACTAGCTTGGGAATACACATTTCCGAACGGAATGAAGATTAATCTGAATAGTACACTGAAGCATGCACTGAAGGAAACATTGCTATACAAATGATCAATAACGAGAAACTTTAACACAAGATTTACTTAAATCGCAGGGAAATGTACAAACTCACCGTAATAAACAAATAGGTAACTTAGAAAAAAAATTACTCGCGGTAAAGCAACAACTTAGGAATGACGCATCCCAGGTGGCTGATGTAGCTGGGACTTACGATGTTTATCATAGTCCAGTTACCAAGGAGAATAATTATGTTGATGTGCAGCATTGCAGTAATCCGTCGCCACAGATCTTTCTATGTTATTCTGCAGTCTACTCAGATGCAAACAGGTTCAGATGTTCACATTTATGATCAGCAGTGTTGATGACAATGACAAAACGTACAACAGTTGCGGTGTGAATCATTTCTTGCAGCCACATCTAAAGTTTTGTCGGCGTGCTGTATCACAAGGTGGAGACGTCATTCCGCGAGAGATGATGCAAACACTGCGCAACACTAGCAAAGCAGAGCGCGGCGTGCCTTGCATCAATAAAACGAGACTGATGGAACCCTATAAGGTTACCGTCCTCCATATTATGACACGATATACTGAGCATGGCATATTACACATGCTATGACGCATTACACAGAAAACGAACCACCAGAATTGGTGGGGGCATTTGAATTCTAAATTTGTTGTTTGTTGCTATATTTCACTACCAGGAAGATTACAGAACTTTACTCGCACAGACACCTTAAGAAATATTTTCACCTCGTACAGAAGTAGTAAATGAATAACGGTCTCACAAATAACAATTATTTATATGAGGTCATAATTATTAATTCTTCAGTGAGGCACCGCTGAATGCTTTCAAATTATATCCGAACTAAGGCAAAATAAAAGTGAATAGGTATTACCCCACTTGTAACGACGGAAATGCATATCCTCCTATTTCCATCTATTGTACTATAAAATTTTTCCTTATTTTGTTACCTGAATATGTAACATTTCTGTGCCTTTATATATTGTAATTGTATTAATATATATATATATATATATATATATATATATATATATATATATATATATATATATATTTATGCATTTATGTTGATTTGTTTTGTGAATATTATTTGTATTTATACGCTGGGTCTGGCCTAGGGAAAACTATGCTATCGAACGAATACATCGATAGGTCGTGTGGTGAACCAAAGTGTTTACGATCTTTGGTAGTGTTAACTCTGTCGCGTGGAGCGCGGGCAGAGGGAGAGTCTGGCTGGGGTGGTGCAGTGGAGCAGGTGTGTTGTGTGAAGCTCCCGCGAGTTGCCGCGCTTTCGGGGTTTGGCAACATGTAATTGCGCTCGACTTGCTATGATAGTTTCTGACACGGTGTCGCGGACGGGAAGCATTAGCTGCGCACATCAAGAGCCCGTTTCGTCTGATGACCGTGTCGAGAAGAAGGCGCGCCAACATCCAGCTTCTGCAACAGCGACATCCGACAATGAGTGACTGTCGCCATCTCCTCGATCGACGGCTTCAAACCTTCAATCAACCAACAAGGAAGACTGGAAGCACGTAAAGTTTTAGAACTGTATGGCAGACCTCAGCTTTTCAAACTTTTAAAATTGTTGCATCACAAAATTACAGCAACTTAGCATGAACGTTTGTAGCTCATTGTCCCAATTGCATTACCAAGCAGGGTCCCTTCCTTTTCCGGAATGAACCCGAGTGTCGTTGAAATTCAAACGCCAGCATCATTCGATTTCACTGCTTTAATTTCAAAGTTCAGTTAGGATATTCATAGCTGGCTACAATATTTAGATTACACAAGCACAAATTAAGAGTGCGAGTTTTGTTACCGTATTTTAGCTTACCTGTGACTGCAGCTCAGCTTGATACGTACTAAATTTTACTATTGTTAATTGTTCTGAGTCATTTAATTCAAGTTCAAAGTTAATTCTCTTATTTCTAAATTTCGTAGATTCAAGTAGCTTTTGAAATGATTGTTGATATAGTCCAAGACTAACCGTATTTTACTGAATTTCGATGTGCTTCAGAAAGAAAGCTCACTATTAACTTCAGTCACTAAATTAACTTTCGATTTTCCGGTTTTATTAATTCTTTTGCTAAATTAAGTCAGAGTGTAGCGAAATTTATTACTTCTGACAAACTTTCAGTTTTCACACTACACGTGTCAACCCTCAGTTGCCACGCTTCTAGTGCTAATTATATGTGTAATAACCTTTCTTTTTCAGTTACTATAGTAATTGTCGTTAGGACTGGCGACCGTAATTTCCCCCAAATCTCAAATATCTAATTACCACTAGTTAATTGTTAATGTAACAGCCACACATTTACTTTCTTTATTAACTTTACCCCTTTTCTAAATGAATTTCCAACAGTTTCATTTGCATTTTTCCTTTCATTTAGATGTAATCCTTTCCTCCCTCTTTACCGACAGATTAACTTCGGTGACGATTGCTTTTCCCAAATTTCCATTAGGTACACGCGGTTTAATTTTTCACTGTCATTAAAGTCGATAAGTGAGGGGGAGGTTACACACTCTTATGAAGTGAGTAATGTCGTAGGTTATCTCTGACATGCTTCACTCATGTTTTGCTGAGTGAATCTTATACTATTTTGTAAGTAACTAGAACAGATAGGTAATTTTCTGCTGTTATTCAGTAGGTACACACTTATGGTGAGTAAGGCTAGATAAAGAACCACTGTAATTTTTAGGATAATTTTTTAAAAGGGAATCGAAGTCAAACAACACGGCCCAAATAAATGTTTAGTTTGTAGGTTGGTCGAGAGTATGGAATACTGGGAGGGGAGATAGGGATCGGTTATTCATAAAGAACGGAATATAACAAATGAATAGGTAAACAGGTGTGTAAGTTTCACCACTCTGATATACGTAAATTATTTACGTCACTGAGATTATAATAGCAGTTGCCCATGTCGACCTGGAAATGACACTAAAATCTACAATTCTCCTATGAGGTCTCTGGAAAGCTGAACGAAATAATTTTAATGTACCATTACCTGCCCGCTTAATTGCGGGAAAACTGCTTTCATTCAATTATAATTTGAATTTGCCGCGGTAGCGCTCCCGCGACCGCGGCACAGTTCTGCTCCATGAAAAATTCTAAATATGCTAAAAACAGCTGAAAATGTAGAATGAAATACTGGCCAAGCTAGCAGTAATTTATTACAAGTATTTTTAACTATTTCTATATTAAAAATCAACATAAATTCGAAGTACACACCTTTTTATAGATCAGCCTCAAATGGTGTCTTTCTCGAACAACGAAGAAAAGAAAGCTTATCACGCATTCAAGCGAACATCACGGGCTCTTAAAACTTTAACGGCTACAAGAAGACAGAGAGTGTAATATCTAAGCCTCCACTATTTATAATCAGTTCAGTACGCTAGTAAATATCTTTGTTAATTTTTTCAGTTATCATTATCTGCTTCAATTTCTACACTCGCCGACAACAGACGTTATTTGCAAAATATAGATACATAAATATTGCACAAAAATAAAAATGAAAAATGAGTATTTTCTTCTTTTACAGAATCTACATAATCGACAACCGTTAATAAAGAAATGAAATAATAGTAATAATACAGATAAATGTCTCTTTTTCAGAAATATTACATCGATTTTGCATATGTCTTGGCAGGGACGTCACATGTTACAAGAATATGTAAAGATCTTGAAGCAAAGGGTATCCCAAAGGACAGAATCATGGATAGGAATCAATGCAGACAAAAGGTGAAGGTATCGGACTTTTAAGCACGGAGAAGATACAACGACTTTCTAGAGAGACCAACCAGAGCTCAGAGACACTGTGAGTAACAATACCAATACTTAACCCTCAATAGTCATTCAAATCATAGTAAAAATTATAACAACTAAAAACTCAAGAATGATGTGTTTCCAAAAGCCGCATAGCTGTATGAAGGTGCTTTATTGCAGCTACAGGTTTCACCTCAGTATAGACTTATTTTCAGATTTATAATGATAATATTTCTGTAATGCAGATGGATAACCACAGAGTCCGAGATTTCAGTAAGCTACCCACGTTAAGAGTCAAATCACAATGGTGGATTGTCATCGTCTACACCGACGTTAAACTGGAAGTCGCGAACAGAGCACCTTCATACTTCTATGCGGCATTTGGAAACACCTCATCATTCTTCGAGTTTTAATTGTTATAATTTTTATGCTAATTTGAATGGTTATTGAGCGCTGAGAGCCGTTATTATTATTTACAGAGAGAAGAACTCAAGAGACGAAGCTATCCCTATAGGAAGCCCGGAAGAAGGCCCTGGATATGGGCTCAAAATATACTGGCAGGACTTCAAGCTGGCCGGTGAACAAGACCTAACAATGGAAAATGATAGGGGTCCTAATTTCGCAAGGTATGCAGAAGAACTTTTGAGGATTTGGAAGGCGTGAGGTGAGGTGTTGCCGGAGGTAAGACTATGAGGGAGCGTAGTGCTTGAATACCTCGGTCTGTCGGGCACTTGCTGACGGAAGTCAAAGGTCCGAGGTTCGAGTCCCGGCTGTGCACGCAATCTCTGTCTATCACGCAGTTTCAAATCAGCACACACTCTGCTAAAAAGTGTAAATTCATTCTCAAAATGATATCGATTGTTAAAACTTACACTGTAGTAGCTTAAATGGAATGTTAAAGAATACTGCTGAACTGACTGTATAACTTTGTTCAATTAATCCACATCAAAACCGCAGGATAAGTGATTGAGAAACAATGACGTCTCCATGTAGCTCCCATTCGCAAGACGGTCATTAGAAAAAACAAAAAGTGTTAGTCTCTGATTTACAGCGGCATCACCTCGCCCGTTTTATGCACTGATATAAAAGGAGCCAGGAGAGCAACAGCGATAAATAAAAACAGGCCGAGTCCGGCTAGCGGGCAGAATGAGTTACGGCTGGCTGTAGCAGAGGGAAAAACTGCCGGCAGACTCCATAACTCACGGCTGGTCCAGCGGCGGTGCGGCCAATCATGCAGAAAGCGAAGTGCGACGGGAAGTGATTGGCGGCAGGGAGGCGCCCGTAACGCGGGTAATCGATACCCAGAGGTAGGGGGGACGGAGCAGCGCGCCTACCTAAACGACTCCCAACCAGATTAGATACAGACGACAAGGCCGGAGCAGATTTTTCCATTGGCTTCGTCTCATTTTACCAGCATCTACTCTGAGCATCTACATAGAGGGGGAAAACGTGACGCAAGCGTCCTTCCCTGTGCACGAAAATGTGTGGTCTTTTAACATTGAAGAACTTTATAACGTACATTTCAACGTATTACCCTTACGTCCATACACGAACGCCAGGAGCAAATACACTGATGCATATAAGCTAATGTGGCTTTTACTGTTTCAGAGTTACGTGAACCAAATCTTGCACATGTTGTCAATTTTGTTACTGTCTAGAATCAGGGACTTTTTAAATTTTCTTGCCAGATAACATGATCAGGACGTTACTGGTTGCTTTTTTAGAGCACGTACTACCGCATAGCGAACATTTTCTTAATAGTTACTTCACCCATGACTTTCAAAATGTGGTACGCTATTATTAGTAACTAGATAAATAAACCTGTGTATCAGTTTTTTAATATCAGTCTCAGAACTCCCTTAACTTTTTTTCAATTTACATGTGTGAGAATGGGAGAAGCAAGGTTACCCAAGAGACTCATGGGTAGAGCAGTAGAGGGTAGGAGGAGTCGGGGCAGACCAAGGAGAAGGTACCTGGATTCGGTTAAGAATGATTTTGAAGTAACAGGTTTAACATCAGAAGAGGCACCAATGTTAGCACTGAATAGGGGAACATGGAGGAATTTTATAAGGGGGCTATGCTCCAGACTGAACGCTGAAAGGCATAATCCGTCTTAAATGATGATGATGATGACATGTGTGAGGAATAGAAATTTTTGTTTCACAAGAATTTTAATAAACTCGGCAGTAAAGCAATTTCAAAAATTTTGTGCCACAGGAAATTACGTTTTGGTCTTTACAAAATCTTTCGCAAATTTCACTTTTTTATCTGTAATGGTTCTGCAGGAAATGTTTCTTATGGATTGAAAACTGAAAGTTGTGCGAAATGCAGAAAAAAGTTACTTTATTGGCGTTTATGCAAGAAACAAGTAGCTTAACGTCGGCCAGAACCATACATTTGTTCGTTTTGATCTTCATATAGCACTTTTCCTCTAGCCTGAACTTCTCGTGTACCCTTTTGATAGTATGTTCCGCTGACTATTCAGAACAAGCAACACTCCTTCGAAAAGCTTTCAGTGAAGGAACGTGTATTACAAATTAGTCTCATAACGGTCATGATTCTTCCTATATTACTATCACCGAACATCAGACAGGTGTCACGTGAGAAAATTTGAGCAATTGGAGATAAAGAAAGTGTCATCTTTGGGCGTCTCTTCTAAAGGAGGTTATTAAAGCTTTCGTTCGAGTTCTGTTCCATAACGTGCCCATTTCCTTTATAAATCGTAATTAATCGCATCGTAAACGGGCTGCCAGACTACTATACTTCACTGACGGCTTTTCTGATGGTAGGAAATAATAAAATATCGCAAACAAGAAGGACAGAGTCGTGTAGAAAAAGGTGTGTGGCACTGTGCCTCGCTTGATACAAGATGGCTTTCGCATCATTTGTAGCACACATTAATCTATGACAATCGCAGACAGAATTTCTAACGTATTACAGAACAATCTGATGGAACAAAATATCCAACACTTTTGACCAATTTTACGTACATCTGTCCTTACTTAGAGAAGTGAGTGAGAGTCTCCATGTTTTTTTTTGTTCACTGGTTGTTAGAACCCTCTATCACATCCGCAGTTTTATACATATTTATAGAAAACTAATCGTTAGTGGGATTTAGTGAAGTTCGGTGGCAGGAGGAACAAGACTTCTGGTCAGGTGAATACAGGGTTATAAATACAAAATCAAATAGGGGTAATGCAGGAGAGCACTGAAAGACCTAAGTCAAAAAATGGCCCTGGGAGTAGACAACATTCCATTAGAACTACTGTTGGCCTTGGGAGAGCCAGTCCTGACTAAAATCTACCTTCTGGTGAGCAAGATGTATGAGATAGGCGAAATACCCTCAGACTTCAAGAAGAATATAATAATTCCAATCCCAAAGAAAGCAGGTGTTGACAGATGTGAAAATTACCGAACTATCACTTTAATAAGTCACACCTGCAAAATACTAACGCGAATTATTCACAGACGAATGGAAAAACTGGTAGGAGTCAGTTTCGGGGAAGATCAGTTTGGATTCCGTAGAAATGTTGGAAGACGTGAGGCAATACTGACCTTACGACTTACCTTAGAAGGAAGATTAAGGAAAGGCAAATCTACGTTTCTAGCATTTGTAGACTTAGTGAAAACTTTTGACAATGTTGACTGGAATACTCTCTTTCAAATTCTAAAGGTGGCAGGGGTAAAATACAGGAACGAAAGGCTATTTACAATTTGTACAGAAAGCAGATGGCAGTTATAAGAGTCGAGGGACATGAAAGGGAAGCAGTGGTTGGGAAGGGAGTGAGACAGGGTTGTAGACTCTCCCCAATGTTCTTCAATCAGTATACTGAACTGAGCAAGCAGTAAAGGAAACAAAAGAAAAATTTGGAGTAAGTATTAAAATCCATGGAGAAGAAATAAAAAATTTGAGGTTCGCCGATGACATTGTAATTCTGTCAGAGACAGCAAAGGACTTGGAAGAGCAGTTGAACGGAATGGACAGTGTCTTGAAAAGAGGATATAAGATGAACATCAACAAAAGCAAAACGAGTATAATGGAATGTTGTCGAATTAAGTCGGGTGATGCTGAGGGAATTAGATTAGGAAATGAGACACTTAAAGTAGTAAAGGAGTTTTGCTATTTGGGGAGCAAAATTACTGATTATGGTCGAATTAGAGAGGATATGAAATGTAGACTGGCAGTGGCAAGGAAAGCGTTTCTGAAGAAGAGAAATTTGTTAACATCGAGTATAGATTTAAGTGTCAGGTGTTGTGGCGTAACAAGACAGCCACGCCACTCGTAAGTAGCCGAAAGGCACGCGTTGACTCACGCAGGCTAGAGATAGGTCTAAAACAGGATACGTAATGAATGCTATAAAGAAAAGTACGTGGCTCCTGGAATACTTAACTTTAATCCATCATTTGTGTACATCGTTCTTGATGAGACATGCATCATACGATAACTATCAATTGCTATGGCGCCTTGCTAGGTCGTAGCCATTGACTTAGCTGAAGGCTATTCTAACTATCTGCTCTGCAAAGGAGCGAGGCCTCGTCAGTGTGCATCGCTAGCTACGTCGTCCGTACAACTGGGGCGAGTGCTAGTAAGTCTCTCGAGACCTGCCGTGTGGTGGCGCTTGGTCTGCGATTACTGACAGTGGCGACACGCGGGTCCGTCGTATACTAGCGGACCGCGGCCGATTTAAAAGCTACCACCTGGCAAGTGTGGTGTCTGGCGGTGACACCACATCAGGAAGTCGTTTCTGAAAGTATTTGTATGGAGTGTAGCCATGTATGGAAGTGAAACATGGACAATAAATAGTTTGGACAAGAAGAGAATAGAAGCTTTTGAAATGTGGTGCTACAGAAGAATGTTGATGATTAGGTGGGTAGATCACGTAACTAATGAGGAGGTATTGAATAGGATTGGGGAGAAGAGAAGTTTGTGGCACAACTTGACTAGAAGAAGCGATCGGTGGGTAGGACATGTCCTGAGGCATCAAGGGATCACAAATTTAGCATTGGAGGGCAGTGTGAAGGGTAAAAATCGTAGAGGGAGACCAAGAGATGAATACACTAAGCAGATTCAGAAGGATGTAGGTTGCAGTAGGTACTGGGAGATGAAGGAGCTTGCACAGGATAGATTAGCGTGGAAAGATGCAGCAAACCAGTCTCAAGACTGAAGACCACAACAACAACAACAATCGTTAGTATTCGTAGTGTCGAAGTCATCTTTCCTAGTCGATACAACTGTCCATCTTGATCGCTAACAAAATTTAGATTTTTTTTCTTTCTTAAATGTACATATTAACGCGTTTCGGTGGCGACTGTCATCAACAGAATCTGAAAGATAAGCACAGCAAATGAAAAGTAATTTCTGCAAGATTTACAGAACGATTGCATGACACATTTAAATCTCCATACACTCTGTCGCCAGTCCACATGAACACTTGCACCTTAAACCGATATAAACAAAAATTACTTGTCAGTTTTTTTCTGTTTCTTCGATTTGTTCTCAATCCATATAGTCTACTGATTAGACTGTTCATTCCATTCATCAGATCTTCACTTTCACTCAGGATAGCTACGTCATCAGTGAATCGTATGATCGATATCCTTCCACCTTGAATTTTAATTCCATTTCTGGACCTTCCTTTTATTTACAGTAGTATTGACATTTTTGCAGTAGTCAGATGGTATGTCGCCATACCCGTACATTCTACACCCAACGTAAACAGCCATTTAGTTGCCAGTTCCACGAATGATTCTAAAAATTATGATGGTATGTTATCTATCCCTTCTGCGTGATTATATCATAGGTTCAAATGGTTCAAATGGCTCTGAGCACTATGCGACTTAACTTCTCAGGTTATCAGTTGCCTAGAACTTAGAACTAATTAAACCTAAGTAACCTAAGGAAATCACACACATCCATGCCCGAGGCAGGATTCGAACCTGCGACCGCAGCGGTCGCTCGGTTCCAGGCCGTAGCGCCTGTAGGTCCCACAAAGCATTTTTAAATTATGATTCTGATACAGGGTCCGCCATCTCTTCTAAATGGACTCCTGCTACCTTTTCTATCGCATCAAACAAATCTTCCCCATCATAGAGGTCTTCAATGTACTCTTTCCAGCTACCTCCTCTCGTCTATGCATTTAAGAGTAGGACTCACGTTGCACTCTTAATGTTATCACCCTCGATTTTAATTTTACCGAAGGTTGTGTTGAGTTTCCTATATACTGAATCAGTCCTTCCGAATATAATTTCTTTTTCGGTTTCGTAACATTTTTCAAACAGCCATTTTGCCTTAGTATCCCTGCACTTACTGTTTATTTAATTTGTAAATGGCTTGTATTTCCATGTTCCTGAATTTCCCTGAACATTTTTGTACTGCCTACTTTCATCGATCAACTGAAGTATTTCTTCTTTTACCAATGGTTTCTTCGCAGTTGCCTGATTTGTACCTATGCTTTTCATTCCAACATTACCCTTTTTGGAGATGTCCATTCCTTTTCAACTGTACTGTCTACCGAGCTTTTTCTTATTGGTTTATCTATAGCCTTAGAAAGCTTCAACTGTATCTCGATAATCCCTAGTACTTTCGTGTCCCACTTCATTGCGTTTTGATTCTTCCTGGCTAATCTCTTAAACTTCAACCTACTCTTTATCACAGCTACATTGTGAAATCAGCCTATATCTGCTTCTGGGTACCCCCTACTATCCAGTATCTGATTTCGCAATCTCTGTCTGACCATGATGTAATCTAAGTAAAATGTTCCCGCACCACCCGGCTTTTACGAAGTATACCTCCACCTCTTGTGATTCTTGAACCGCGTATTCCCAAATACGATTTGAAATTTATGACGTAACTCAATTAGTCTTTCTCCTCTCTCAGTCCTTGTCCTATGTCCATATTCTCCTGTAACCATTTCTCCTGCTGCTTCCCCTACAACTGCATTCCAGTCCCCCATGACCGTTATATTTTCATCTCAGTTTGCATTCTGCATTATCCTTTCAATATCCTCATATATTTTCTCTGTCTCTTCATCTTCCGCTCGTGGCGTCGGCATGATACCTGAAGTATCGTTGTCGGTGTTGGTTTGCTGTCGATTCTGATACGAACAATCGTATCACTGCAGTGTTCACGGTAACACACACTCTGCCACACCATCCTATTCATAACGAATCCTACTGCCGTTATACAATTTTCTGCAGCCGTTGATATTACCTGATACTCATTTCACTAGAAATTCTTCTTTCCATTTCACTTCACTGACCCCTACTGAGCCGTTGCATTTCACTTTTCAGGTTTTCTAGCTTCCATACCACGTCCAAGCTTCTGACATCCCACGCCCCGACTCGTAGAACGTTATCCTTTCGTTAGCTATTCATTCTTTTTCTCTTTGTCGCCTCCCCTTTGGGAGTCCCTTTCCAGCGTTCCGAAAGGGGGACCATTCCAGAATCTTTTGCCAATGATCATCATGACACGTTTTCAATTACAGGCCACTGGTTCCATTGCCTTCTGCATCCTTATGCTGTTGATCAGTGCTGATTCTTCCGCCTTTAGGTGCAGTTTTCCATTTGAAAGGACAGGAGAGTGCCGTGAACTTCTGTCCATTTCTCCACCCACTTTGAGAAGACCATTATCAGGTTGAGGGTGACTCCTTACGCTGGAAGCGTTCGGCCGCTAATGCTGATTATTAATCAGAATTTAAGGGTTGGCGGGTTTCAAATCCAGGACCAAGGATGTTTTGATTACTAATCAAAGATGCTATCCCTAGATTACTATGGAACCTGAACTCGCGATAACAATAAACAAGGTTGTAGATTATGGAGAGAGGGGAAGACTGGATGGAGAGAAAATGAAGAGGATGGGAGGAAAAGAATATAGAAAGTGGGAGGAGGGGATGAACAGAAATAGAGGGCAGGAGGAGGTGGAGAGAGAGGGAGGAAGATAAGATGCACAGAGAAAGGGGAGGAGGTGATGCACGGTGAGAGGGGCGGGGAGAAGGGGTGGGAGGAGGGGGAGAGTGTGTGCGAGGAGGGGAGGAGATGGACAGAGAGAGGGGAGGAGATGATGGAATGAAAGGTGGAATAGGTCTAGTGGATGCACAAAGAAAGAGGGAGGAGGGAAAGGGCAGTGACAATGGAGTGAAGCAGATGAGGACGTCTATCCAGTTCCCATAATTATTAGAAACGTGTGCTTTTTTTTCCTTACCTTTCCATATAACTGCCTGAGCGACAAGAAAACGTGTCCAGGTACAGGTAGTAATAAAATAAATAAGGATAGTACTACTGGACGTGTCACGTTAAATTTCAAATTAACAATTACAGATTGGGGATACAGCTATTTCCTAAAATAATGTGCAAAAAATTTATTTGTTCCAAATACGCTAAAATTCAGATTAACGTCTAAAAGCCTAGTGCACAGTAATTTTATGAAGAATGATCTATAAAAGTAATGAAATGAAACACTCGCGCTAAAAATTCAAACGCAATTCTATGTAATGCATACTGGTATTTCGCAAAAGTAATGTATAAACGTAATGAAACCGACAAATTGTGTTGACAAAAACAGCTTAAAGTACAGCTTTAAAAATATACATGGTAGAGCTTAACGTAACTTTACCTGTGCTGTGAGGTATGTAAAGCTCTTTGTGACCTATTTTCCTTTTCTAAAAAGAGTATGCAAAACAATGCTTTTATTCTTAAAAGATAAAACAAGGGTATCAACATATATAAGAAGAGCTGTAGACTCTGGTATCCTCTCCCTTTCATGTCTGTTGGTGTACACGTGATGTTGGCACTGCAGGCGTGGGCTTCTCAGCGGCGGTCCGCGCGCCCGATGCACACAAGATGGACGACAGGAAAGCGCCATTCTCGATCCAACCTGCGCCACTCAATGCACTGCTACGCTAGTAAGTCATGGGAGATTTCTAGGTAGCAACTTAATATGGCTTCATTTTCTTCGATAAGGAGGTGCTTTGGTTCTCTTTAGCTATGAATAAAGATTACTATTTCTTCTAGTATATTTAAGGTGTACCTTTAATGTGTAAAATTTCTAAAGCACTCATCTTTTGTAAATAGCTTATTTCAGGTTTATCAGTGTTCACATGATTACTCTGAGCTCTATTGTTCTAATCGCATTGGTATATGGTGGTCTAATGCTGGACTGACATGTCTCGTGTTTCATTTTCATATTTTACTTAAACCCAGAACGCTAAAGGGGTGGAAGTGTTATGCTGCTGCTAAATTATTTTATTCAAGGAACTCATAATTTATATGTTAAGCGTTAGTTAACTACCGTTCGTGGAACTCCAATGGTGCCAAATTAAGTTCAAAATATTACGGTTTATGAACTTCTGCAGTCGCTAATTTTACAAATGGTGAGTATTCTATGGCTAAATTCATTTGGTTTCAGTTCGATCGATGTCACTTGATTAATCCTTGCGTTTATGGAACATTTTACTAATTAGCAGCTAGCATATGGAATAATAGAGGAAAGCACTAGTCAAAGGGGCCACTCTGGTGGTCGTTCCAAAGAAGTTATGAAGTGGATCTAAGAAACATAGGTTCTACTGTGAGTACAAACATCTTCACAGCAAAGCATTTTCTGACATTTAGACGGTACCAAACGTCACTGAGACTATCAACAAGTGTCAGTATCTCCCATCAGCTAGATGTATTGCCTGAGGACCGACCAAAGACGGATTTATAGCTACCCTAGGGTCATTATAACATCGAAGGACACTATTTTGGTTCAAAAATGCGTCAAACACTTTTCAGCGGTTTTAGGCTGGGTTTTTGAGTAGTCTGATACCTTGTCACCGATAACATAATTGTTTTCTCAGAGGATATGATAGAGCGCATATCATGGCCGCAATAGGATACTGAAACGTTATGTGCAGCACGTTTGCTGCCAAGTGCAGAGTAGTGTCGTTTCGCTCTAGAGATAGCTGAACACTTCCTGCATGTAATTGACAGTAGAGGGGTTAATACGGGCCTGATATTGATCCTGGCAGTGAAAGATGAAACAGTTTCTATGAGTAGTAAAAAATTGCCGTCTCTTTTAGGTGAAGAAAATTGTTATATAAAACTCGTAAAAATGTTTGCAGAAGTCGCAAGAAAACTTATGCAGTTGTTGAAGAAGGGTGTATAGTTAGAGCGGGAAAAGGAATGGTAGGACTCATTCGAGTAATTGAAGAGGGGATTAACATTGAGCCCAGTGTTAGTATTTCCAAACGACAAGGTAGAGTTTGTGCTTTGATGTGGCGCTTCCGTTCAGGCTTTGGAGTGTGTTTTACATCAAATGATGGATGATAAATGACATTTTATATCATGAGATTCTTGTCCACTGAACAGAGCAGAGAGGAACTCCTGCATGAGGGAAAGGGAAATGCTCAGTGTGATATATGGGGTTATGTATTCTCGGTGTTATTTGTTTGGGAACGTATTGAAGTCGGCAAACTGATCATGGAACTCTTAAATTGTTTTTAGTTATAATAGACCCTTTTAGTCGGCTTATGAAGTAGGCGCCAGGACTGAATGAGTTCAGACAAGGAGCTGTACCCAAACGTGATAAGAAAAACAGGAGCAGAGATGGTGTAAAAGAAAGATACCAGTAACACAGGTACTTGGTCACGAACGTGAACGACTAGTGGTGCCCCATGTAAAGACATTGCTTTCCCGAAAGTCGATAATAATTTTTTTTCTTTTGTGCATTACCTTGTCATAGTACGTATGTATCATTTATTTCAACTATTCTTTGTTTGTTAATACGTCACATTGTTTCTTTATTCATTTTGCTACTGTTTTATTTTTTATATTGTACGAATATGAATGCTCTCGTTTTATATGCTTTGCAAATCTTTGGTTAGGCTAGGAGAAGTACTGTGTCAGACAGAGAGCGAACGACTATCTATAGAGAACGTGCGAGTTTGTGTGGTATCGCGGTCGGTTCGCGAGTTAAAAAACGTTGCAAGTTTGGGCCTGAAAGATGGTGATACGCGGAGGAACAATTAATTACAGTACGTCCGCTGTGTCAATAGGAGATCGTGCATTATTAGGTGAACAGTAAAACCTGACAATTATATCGAGGGTTTGTGGTGACGATTTTACATACTGTGTGAACTTGTGACAATTAGCCGTGAACCAGACACCACTGCCGTGTGGAGGCACTAACTGTTAGAATTGCGTGAAAGTGGAACAAACCAAAATGTTAAGCAAAAGAACAGTGCTGTGATTTGATCAAGAAACATTTGTTACATCGTCCAAACTGTCTTAAAGACGACGACGTAAATTGAACTGATGTGTAATGGACTGTTATAGTGATGAACACATGTGACTGTTTTCCTGTGGCAACACGGTGACATAACGATGTGAAGTATTGGCATTAACCGGCTATATATCTTCAATACTAAAGACACTGCTTAACTCCGACCTACCCGCACCACGTGATTAATAAACTTTTACTAATAAAACGTCGCGTGCGTAAAGACAATGCACACACTGCTGCCAGCTGATTCGACTACAACGGAGACGTGGACCACCGCCGTAACTGGAATATTAATGAAACAGGAGGAGCCTGCCAGTGTGGCCTTGCGGTTCTAGGCGCTTCAGTCTGGAACCGCGTGACCCCTACGGTCACAGGTTCGAATCCTGCATCGGGCATGGATGTGTGTGATGTACTTAGGTTAGTTAGGTTTAAGTTGTTCTAAGTTCTAGGGG
Source organism: Schistocerca piceifrons (assembly GCF_021461385.2). Taxonomy (NCBI): domain Eukaryota; kingdom Metazoa; phylum Arthropoda; class Insecta; order Orthoptera; family Acrididae; genus Schistocerca; species Schistocerca piceifrons. Next base: position 157,859,663 of record NC_060139.1, on the reverse strand, counting down.
ACTGATGACCACAGATGTTAAGTCCCATAATGCTCAGAGCGATTTGAACCAAACAGGAGGATCCTTCATTATCTTCACGCCACGAACCGGGATTAACTTCACACATCGTCCGCGCGGACCACCGCTGAGTTCATCGCACTGCCGGCAGCAACAGTTAAGACATTAAAAGAAAATTATTACGCTCTCTGTCATTTCAAAATTAAAGACATTTGCAGTTAAATTTTCTATTTTAAAAATACTGTCACAATACCTCAATTTTGTTTAGTTCAAATAAATTTTCTTTCAATTATTTCGTCTTGTTGACAGTGTTGGAAACACGCCAAATTAAAGTTCAATTAATAATTTTCTTTCAAAATTCTTCTCAGACTTTGCTGCTCACCGTAATTTTATTTTAATGTTTGTGTGTAACATCTTTTGGAGGGAGTACATATTTAACTTTTTGTGCAGTAAAATTAGCTAGCATAAAATTACGTATATTACCAGCTGATGCTGTACATCATTACTGCTTGAAAACTGCACCTATTTTCTCATTGGCTGTCAGCTTCAAAACAAAATTACGTACTTCGTGGGCATCTACCAGATGCGCGATGTCTATGTAGGCCCCTAAAATATATACATTTTTTTTACTTTTGCAGGTTTACTGGAATGATATTGACTTTAATTGTTCATTTGGCCCCCGTAAAAGTGATTTATCGTGTCTATATAATAATTGTACTGAATTACCTAATTTTTTATTACATTAACATTGGCATACCATATTTAGATTAAAATTGACGTCTCATTGGCCCCACATAAGATTCTGCACGTTCTGACATTGACTAAGCCTTATTTTTTTTCTTCCATGACCAACACGGGTAGTCAGATTACTTGTATAGGTCATGTTTTATTATTTATAAGGTTTTTTTTCAGAAGTAGAGAACCAGTTTCTTTACAACCATCCTAACACTGACTGAAAGCTGTATACAACACAGCTGTAGTTCATTTTATATCACAGTCTGGTATGTACGAAGACAACGCCGGGCCATACATGCCAGCACCAGGTAAAGTGAAACAAGGAGTTCTGGTGGGGGCACATGATCACACGCGACAGCGTTGGAGGCAATCCTAATCAGAAAGCAGGAACAGTGGCGCCATCATTGTTTAACAGCTGGCTGCTCAGATGTGGTGTGCAACCATAAACACAGACGAGGGGTGAGCTTCATGTCTGATTTCATAAGATTTTCTAAAGTATGAAAATTAGTAACTGGTTCACTACAGCAACAGACTAACTGTAGGACTGAGCAAGTGCATTGCACTATTGGTGAGATGTTGAGTCAGTATATGAGCTTGCATTATGACGACTGGTACATTTAATTATCGTTTGTTGTGTTCACATATAATCTCAAAGACCGTACTAGTGTTACGTTGTTTATGGAGGGAGGATGCGTTTTCCATTTGTCGATGGCAGGGCGAAATACTGGTAAGGTAAGTGTTCTTGTCTATTATATTGTCAAAACCGGAAGACGTTTTCATGTGTTACATACTCAATCCCAGAAACTCCAGGACCACCTAGGGCATGGGACGGGAGAACTGCCACAGTTGAAGGAAGGGCATGTTCCGAAAGGAAAGGCCAAAATATGTGTCCCACGTACCAGGGACCACATTATGGTCCAGTAACGACGCCACAGAAAAGTTCCTTTGCCTGCTAAAAATGAGGTAGAAGATTTCACTTTTTATCTTGAGTATATCCAGTAGTAGAGAGTATGTTGCAACAAAGTTTCCGACCTTAAGAACCTCGGGACAAATTTTTGTGGCCAAAAACCAAGAAAGTTTAATACATTTTTCGGTTTCTAGACTATTACTCGGAAACTGTGTATCCTACTGAAAATGTTACCCTTACCATAATGAAAGAGCATTAAATTTTACATCGAATAACCTTTTTAAATGTCAAAATCGGGGAGCTGTTTGAACATAATCGGTTGTCAAAGTCCGTTCACTTTTATTAACTTCGCAAAAAAAAAAGTCGGCGCCAACGCCTGTAACTCAAAAACGACTACTCCAAATGAAAAATCTCAAGTTATTACACTACATTTGATGTTACAAAATCATCTAGTTTTTCAATTTTAGGGACTATTGAGGATTCATGCACTTTAAACCCAAACTAATTCCATTTACATGTTTTCTATAACTTAAAACCATTTAATGAAAAGAAATTTCCAAAAGGGTGACATAAATATGCCTCAGCATCGGGTGTAGAGAATCTATAGATCTCCGTCGAGACTGTTAGCTTGTTAGCAGCTCCCAGTCTCCTTGTGTTGTGCGAGTGACGCGTGGAAAACATTTTGTATCTTGGAACTTCATGTGTCTTGGATCATCGTTTGAGTTTACTCTTGTTATGCGATCAGTGGATTTAAAAAGAGTGCTCTAGATCGTATGGAGATGTGTTTTATATGAGACAGCAGTTTGGCAGATGGTGATGTGGTTACAGTGAAACACAATGGACTGGATTCGTTACTACAATCGAGTAACGATTGGAAAGTAGCAGCGCGCCGTGTGTTATTAACTTGTGTGGCTGGAGCTGAAGTGCACAGCGCCTGTCAAATGAATTACAGTAATCCATAATAGATTAGATCGTGTTTGGCAAAAGGCACTGCACCGTCAACGTTGGATATTCGATCATAAAAGAAGGTATTTGATTTTAATGAACACTGCTTTTATTGTGACAAGGAAATTGATTCTAATTGGGAGAATCTTAGCCGACTTCAATATTCAAAGGAACATATTGTTCGTAAAGTGATGAAACTTAAATTAGCAGATACCGTTATTGGGATTGCTGGAAGGCTAGCCGATAACAGGGCTCACAAAGTGTTGGAACGTTTACCTGATAAGGACCTTTGTGGATACGATGCCTAATGTCATTTGTTTTGTCAGAGGGGATTTATCCTGCCAATCACGGGTTTAGGAGAACAAGGAAGTCCTCTATCCACACAGATAGAGGGAGCAATGAAAATGATTTATTTCTACGTAGAACAGTCAGAAGAGTGCCAATTTACTTTGCAGGAGTTAAAGAACCTAATAAAGAATGGCTAGGAGGCAGATGTAGGGACCATAAAAATCCGCCTCTTCTGGAAGTAAGACGAAACAGTAATGGTTGCTGACAGACATAAAAAGAGCAAAACAGTGTGTTTCAAAAGTAAAGGCTATAAGATTCCCTCTGACAGTTCCTAACAGAGCAAGCTATCAGATCCACGAGAAGAGCATCTGAGAATTTCACCCGCTGCTGGAAATGTACTTCGTGGGGACATCTGAACACACGTCTTTTATACATCGCAATACCCCCGACTGACGAGTATTTGTCAGATGTCCTATCAGTTATCCGCGAATCAATGCTCCATCTCCTTGAGTCGTTGATTTTTCTAAACCAAACGATGGAAAAAATGTGTTGCTTTGTCACATGCAGTGGTTTCTGCAGTAAGGGCATAGCCATTTCTGTCTTCACAACTGACTGGTCTTAGTACATTCATTAACCAACGATTCGGATCAAGACCTATTGTCGATGATCTTAGTGCAACTGGACTCGCAGCTCCATATATGGAAGCTTTCCTAATTGAGACGTCTTCGATTGTGCGATTTGAGCATCCTAACATAGCCAGTGAGGGATTCATTGAGCTCATCTCTGCGAAGGCCGATTTTAACATCTGCCCCACTAACGGGTTGAATACTTTCCATTCCATAGAAGGCATCATGCAAGTCACTCCTTGTACAGTTATAGGGTCTGACAAGCACGTTGATCGGAAAGAACTTCCGATTTTTAGTCTTCGGAACAGGCGCAAAGGCTTCTAAAAGATCTCGTCGTTTAAAGACACCAGGCTCTTCATGAGATATCACGTTCGTTGAAGATACAAATTCTGCAGTCCCACAGGAGAAGTTAATCGTTAACAAGAACAACAAGAATCACTTGATTTTGATACTCATGAGGAAATCTGAGTACGGAGATATTCAAATGCAACAGGCAGAGGAGGATGCGGATTTATTAATTTTGGGAACAACTATTTACAGGTTGCTGAGTCTGACAGTGTGGCAGTCGTAAGCGGGGACATTGGCGTGCTTGCCCTCCTAACGGGTCGAGGAAACAACTTTACCTTGTATTTCCATAAACGGGATAGAGGGAAATCAGCAAGAGTGTGGTACTCAGATAATTCTTACAAATCCGATCCTGCATTTGCCTTTCTAAGCCATACCTTCAAAAGATGTGATACCACATCGTCTTTTTTGGCCAAGGAAAAGGCAAATTTCTAAACCAACATAGGACGCATCATGGTGTCACCCATTGCGATCCTACCACGAAGTGCTATCTTGGCAGGGGGAGAAAACTAATCCATGCCACTGGGGTTGGAAGGAAAACTTATTTAATTTGTTTCCCGTGATTATGGCAGAAGATTCGGCACCACACACGCTACTGAAGATGGTTTCCCGCTCATGAAAAACAGGGTGCATAGCAGTGTGTGGATGTCACGAATTTGTACCGAACGGCTCCTCGACGTGCAAACACTGTTGTGGTTTATCTTGCGAGAACGCCCCAGAAATTGGGCTCGACAAGGAGGGAACAGAGATGTTCCAAGACGAGGAAGTTGGTGAAGGTGCCGCAATGGATCCTGAAGATCGGATGTTGCACCGGCACATGGCGCAGTCTCCAAAACGACCTCAATGGAACTAAAAATTTGATAAAACGTTTATCTCTGGCATTTATTTTTTTTAATGTGCCATAACAATTTATTTGTTAATTTGTACAATTTTTTATATTACTAAATACATACCGGGCATTACTGTGTACTTCGTTTTCATTTTAGCAACCCACTCTTACCAATTAAGGTATGGATAAAAAGGAATAAAAATCTACATGAATGAAGAAAATGAAAAAGAGATACATGAAGGACACAATTGGCTCGTTAGAGAGCAGTCTTCCCACTGGAAATTAAATTTGGAATAGTCAATTTCGAGTTACAGGCGTGAGCCGTGCGTGGCTCGTGTTTGTGTTGTCTCTTATTTAACATCCTGTGTTTACCGTACTGCCGCCTCGTTATGTTAATTTTCAATTACTGGTGTCACTGAGTTGCTGCCTTGCCTGCCCTTGAGCGGCAGCAGCAGCCCTTATCGATATAAGCCCTGCCGTATTATCTTTGGGACTGCTATTACTCCCTGGTCGTCATTTGTCGTCCAAGGGGTTGGAACGCGCCAGCGGTGCAGTTTTCGGACCGGGCAATGATGTTATTTGGAACACGCCAGCAGTGGAGTTCGGACCTGGTAGTCGGACAGTTGGGACGCGGCAGAAGTTCGGTCGGTTGGAGCGGCAGTGAGGTTGGCATAGCCATGACTCGTCCTACCGTTGCCGGCTCACATGGCTGTGGACGGTCTTGGTTGATCGTCGGTTAGTCGTCTTACCGGACGATGTGTATTTGCTCGCCGATCGCTTATGGGTTGGCGGTGTGTGTTTCAACTCGTGGTTCGTCCTGGTGATTGTACAGTCACTACTTTTAGCATTGGTCTCGTTCTTCGTCCAAGTGTTTGTGAAATTGTGTGTAGCCTGTTATTTCTGTGCTGTCTCCGTGCTGATTTGTAGCAGTTGGTCGGTTGGCGCAGTCGCGTTGTAGCACCAGTGGGACATGCAGCGCCAGGGAAACGTGGATAGCCATCACTCGCCTATGATTGCCGACACACACGTTTGAGTGGCCACGACGTTGCTTGGCTGTTTGGTCAGTCGTCTCTTAGACGACATGTATTTGGGTCGTCCACCGCTTATGGATTGTCTGTGATCCGTTCTGGTTTTGTTCCCGCGCCCGCTCTTAGCATCGTTTGAGTTTTGGTGCAAGTGTGGAGCGGAACTGATCTTCATCATTGGTCTGTCGACTGTCTATCGGTTGGGTTCCCAGCGGATTGAAAATGGTTGGCCGACTGCCTGTCTCACCTAAGCGAGCGTTAGTGTTTGAATTCCATGCGGAACCTAGAACATCTGAGCGCCCTTGGGTGTACTGTCATATTTTTTTAAATTTGTTCTTGTTGTCTGTACTTGTATGGCTTCTAGCCTATTTTTGTTTTAAATTAGAGTTGTTTTGCTCTTGAGGCCTTCGGCCTAGTTTAAAGTACTGTTTCTCGTAAGCCCTTTGGCATTACAAACATTTTAATGTCGTTAAATTTTTGAGTCTTGGGCCTTCAGCCGATTTTGAGTTTGAGTCTTGTGCTCTTAGGGCCTTCAGGCTAGTTAAAGAACTGTTTCACGTAAGGCTTTTAGTAAAAAAATTGTTTTGAAGTTTTAAGTGTTAGGCTTTCAGGCGATTTGAATTTTACTTGTTTACTTCAGTCTAAATAAAAAACTGTTTTAAGATAAGGCTTGCCTTTTAAATTTCTGATTAAGATAGCGTTTTAAGTTACTGACCTTCAGCCGTTTTTTAAATTATTGTGGTTTTCAGTCGGTAATTAAGTTCCATAGATTAAATCTGTGTGTTAAAAAAATTTTTTTTGGACTCTTGTGATGTTTCAACAAATAATAAAATGTATGTTCGAGTGTAACTGACAGCCCCTTATTTTGGCCCCTTTCCACAATTTATGCTATCTATCCTGTCCTGTGGAAAATGCGGGGTGTCTCAAGGCGTTAGAGCCACCTCATTAGCAAAGTTGTTAAAAACGAACGAAATTGATTATGGCAAACGAGTACATCGATTGTGACATTTAAGTAAGTCATTCGACACAAAATTTAATATTCTTTTATTTTGGGACGGTAACATTTTCAGTGGGATGCACAGTTTCCGAGTAATAGGCGAAAATCTGAAAAAGTGCTAAAATTTCTAGTTTTATTGGCCACAAAAAGTTGTGCCGAGTATTTCAGATTTCAAACACTTGGACTCAACATATTCTCAACTACATACACAAAACAAAAAAATATAATCTTCTTCCTCGTTCTTTGTAAGCCAACGGCCTTGCCGCAGTGATAACACCGGTTCCCGTCATATCACGGAAATTAACCGCTGTCGGGCTGGGCTAGCACTTGTATGGGTGACCAGCCGGTCTGCCGAGCGCTGTTGCCAAGCGGGCTGCACTGAGCCCATGTGAGGCTAGATCATTGAGAAGTAGCAACTTCGATCCCGTAAACTTACATATGGCCGGGAGAGCGGTATGCTGACCACGTGCCCCCCCCCCCCCCCCTCCTAATTTCCGCATCCAGTGACGCCTGTGTTCTGAGAATGACACGGCAGCCGGTCGGTACCGTAGGACCTTCCAAGGCCTGCTCGGACGGAGTTTAGTTTAGTTCGGTCTTTGTAAGCAAAAAGTATCCCGTTACTGGACTATTAGATAACTGAAACGATGTCACCAGTTTGCCGGCCGCGGGGGTGTAGCGGTTCTAGGCGCACAGTCCGGAACCGCGCGACTGCTACGGTCGCAGGATCGAATCCTGCCTCGGGCATGGATGTGTGTGATGTCCTTAGGTTAGTTAGGTTTAAGTAGTTCTAAGTTATAGGGGACTGATGACCACAGATGTTAAGTCCCATAGTGCTCAGAGCCATTTGATGTCACCAGTTAACATCAAACCTCAGTTACCGACTCACACAACAATAGTTCATGTTCGACACCTATGACCATTTCAAGGTCCGCTGGACGCATTGGCGCAGATACACTACACGCAGGAAGCGGCTACAAGGGTACCGGAGTACGTGTGGAGTGCACATGTGGGTTTTTTAGGTTAGGAAATTCCCTCCCTAGGCCCGACAGACGCCTCCTGAGACGGGGCAAGGTAGGAGTAGGCGTAATGCAACAGGGAATAAGCATATTAATGTGCTAATAGTAAACTGCAGGAGCGTCTATAGAAAGGTCCCTGAACTGCTCTCATTAATAAACGGCCACAATGCCCACATAGTACTAGGGACAAAAAGTTGGCTGAAACCAGATGTAAACAGTAATGAAATTCTAAACTCAGATTGGAATGTATACCGCAGAGACTGGCTGGACAGCGAAGGGGGAGGCGTGTTTATAGCGATAAGAAGTGCAATAGTATCGAAGGAAATTGACGGAGATCCGAAATGTGAAATAATTTGGGTGAAGGTCACTGCTAAAGCAGGATCAGACATGGTAATTGGATGTCTCTATAGGCTCTCTGGCTCAGCAGCTGTTGTGGCTGAGCACCTGAAGGATAATTTGGAAAATATTTAGAGTACATTTCCCCACCGTGTTATAGTTCTGGGTGGAGATTTTAATTTGCCGGATATAGACTGGGAGACTCAAACGTTCATAACTGGTGGCAGGGTTAAAGAATCCAGTGAATTTTTTTTAAGTGCTTTATCTGAAAACTACCTTGAGCAGTTCAACAGACAACCGACTCGTGGCGATAACATATCAATACTTCTGGTGACAAACAGACCCGAACTGTTTGAAACAGTTAACGCAGAACAGGGTATCAGTGACCATAAAGCAGTTACTGCATCGATGATTTGAGCCGTAAGTAGTAATATTAAGAAAGTAGGAAGATTTTTCAGTTTAGCAAAAGTGACAAACAGATTTCAGAGTACCTGATGGCTCAATACAAAAGTGTTGTTTTAAGTACAGATAGTGTTGAGGATCAGTGGACAAAGTTCAAAATCATTGTACAATATGCGTCAGGTGAGTATGTGCCAAGCAAGATTGTAAGAGATGGAAAAGAGCCACCGTGGTACAACAACCGAGTTATAAAACTGCTGCGGAAGCAAAGGGAACTTCACAGCAAACATAAACATAGCCAACGCCTTGCAGACAAACAAAAAATACGCGTAGCGAAATGTAATGTGAGGAGGGCCATACGAGAGGCGTTCAATGAATTCGAAAGTGAAGTTCTATGTACTGACTTGGCAGAAAATCCTAAGAAATTTTGGTCTTGTGGATCAAAAAAAAATGTCCAGACACTCTGTGACCAAATTGGTACTGAAACAGAAGATGACAAACTAAAGGCCGAAATACGAAATGTCTTTTTCCAAAGCTGTTTCACAGAGGAAGACTGCACTGTAGTTCTTTCTCTAGATTATCGCACAGATGACAAAATGCTAGATATCGAAATAGACGACAGAAGGATAGAGAAACAATTAAAATCGCTCAAAAGAGGAAAGGCCGCTGGACCTGATGGGATACCAGTTAAATTTAACACAGAGTACGCGAAGGAACTTGCCCCCCTTCTTGCAGCGGTGTACCGTAGGTCTCTAAAAGAGCGTAGCGTTCCAAAGGATTGGAAAAGGACACAGGTCATCCCCGTTTTCAAGAAGGGACGTCGATCAGATGTACAGAACTATAGACCTATATCTCTAACGTCGATCAGTTGTAGAATTTTTGAACACGTATTATGTTCGAGTATAATGACTTTTCTGGAAACTATAAATCTACTCTGTAGGAATCAGCATGGGTTTCGAAAAAGACGATCGTGTGAAACCCAGCTCGCGCTATTCGTCCAAGAGACTCAGAGGGCCATAGACACGGATTCCCAGGTAGATGCCGTGTTTCTTGACTTCCGCAAGGCGTTAGATACAGTTCCCCACAGTCGTTTAATGAACAAATTAAGAGCATATGGACTATCAGACCAATTGTGTGATTAGATTGAAGAGTTCCTAGATAACAGAACGCAGCATGTCATTCTCAATGGAGAGAAGTCTTCCGAAGTAAGAGTGATTTCAGGTGTGCCGCAGGGGAGTGTCGTAGGAACGTTGCTATTCACAATATGCATAAATAACCTTGTGGATGACATCGGAAATTCACTGAGGCTTTTTTTGATGATGCTGAGGTATATCGAGAGGTTGTAACAATGGAAAATTGTACTGAAATGCAGGAGGATCTGCAGCGAATTAACGCATGGTGCAGGGAATGGCAATTGAATCTCAATGTAGACAAGTGTAATATGCTGCGAATACATAGAAAGAAAGATCCCATATCATTTAGCTACAATATAGCAGGTCAGCAACTAGAAGCAGTTAATTCCATAAATTATCAGGGAGTACGCATTAGGAGTGATTTAAAATGGAATGATCATATAAAGTTGATCATCGTAAAGCAGATGCCAGACTGAGATTCATTGGAAGAATCCTAAGGAAATGCAATCCGAAAACAAAGGAAGTAGGTTACAGTACACTTGTTCGCCCACTGCTTGAATACTGCTCAGCAGTGTGGGATCCATATCAGATAGGGTTGATAGAAAGGATAGAGAAGATCCAACGGAGAGCAGCGTGCTTCGTTACAGGATCATTTAGTAATCGCGAAAGCGTTACGGAGATGATAGATAAACTGCAGTGGAAGACTCTGCTAGAGACACGCTCAGTAGCTCGGTGCGGGCTTTTGTTAAAGTTTCGAGAACATATCTTCATCGAGGAGTCAAGCAGTATAATGCTCCCTCCTACGTATATCTCGCGAAGAGACCATGAGGATAAAATCAGAGAGATTAGAGCCCGCACAGAGGCATACCGACAATCCTTATTTCCACGAACAATACGGTACTGGAATAGAAGGGAGAACCGATAGAGGTACTCAAGGTGCCCTCCGCCACACACTGTCAGGTGGCTTGAGGAGTATGGATGTAGATGTAGATGTAGAGCCCTCCACCAGGGGAATAGTATAGGGTATTAGTAAGACAGGTGTGTGCAAGAACCTTGTGCGACATGTGCATCAAATTCCATGGCGATTGAAGTGTAGGAAGTAGTAGAGGATATTTAGCCTTGTATACAGTTATTGGGTTAAGGTTAATCGTAATGTTAAGTGGAGTCCCACTATGTCAAGTCCCAGTAAGATGATGTGTGGTTGGTCAGCAGGAGTTGCCTGCATAAGTATTGCTGATTTATTTTCAGTTTTAGGTAATTAAGTCTGTCATTCTGTATTTGCTGGACGGTTGACCCTTCCAAAGCGGAGAGGGGGAATGAATATAGATCCCTGTTCCCAGGTTTCCACATGCCAGGGGTAGATATGAGGAGAATCGTAGTTGTGGTTGTGCCTTACCTCCTCCAGGAGTGGAGTCATGGCACTGCAAGTACAAGTTTTAAAGGGCAGAGAGCTTATCGATAGTCAAGAGGTTGTGGCTGTCGTCATTTATCCATGGACGGTGGGACCATCTTTAAAAGTTTAGGAGGTGTGAAACAACATGAGGGGCTTGGCAGATGTATTTATGGGTCTACGAGGAGATCGGGAGGCAAGAAGATGTTTAGAGAGGTGTAGGGTGAGTACAGTAAGTCACTTATGCCCTATGAGCGGCTATGGGGAAGATGCAATGGATAGTAGGAGTAGTGCAGCATTCCACTTCTTGGACAAAACATACACGGTTTGTATACTAGCGCGAAAATATTAAAAATGATATTCTGGACTGCAGACTTTGATAACGTCCAGGAGATAAGTAGTACCATGGCAATAGTTGAGAATGTGACAAGAAGTACTGAAGCATCTATGAAATGGCACACTACACAGCTATTTGCTTTGGAGCAATCAGTACTGAATAAGACACACACACACACACACACACACACACACACTACGGGAGACTACAGAGATGACACAGTTTCGGAATGCGTTGGTGGAAGCTATGGACTGAGTCCTGCGAGTTATGAATGCACTGGACACAAAGTTGCGAGGATGATACAGTCGTTAGCCAATAGCATGCTGGATGCGCAAGCATGGTATAAGCTTTGCAAGATTCGGTGCACAGGCAACTGGATGCAGCACTGGTAGCAACAGACCATTTCCTGTTAGGCTTACTGAAAACCAGCTGGAGATGTCACCAAACCTGGAAGTCACTGCCGGCCTGATTAAGAAGTCTCTACAGCTGTATTACCACATAGCAACTGTTGAGGCTAAGCTGGGCCACGCACACTTTTACAAGTTGATTCGATTTTCAGTTATCAGTGTTCACAAACATTTTAACTGTTTATCCATTCATCTTAAGGTGGAGGACCTCAAGGAAGTTTCTGCAGGTTAAAACAGAGGAAATATTGCTGATCTGCTAAGTTGTACATAGGAAAATAGTGATGTCTGGTGAACTTAAGGACTGTCAGATGGAAGGGGTTACAATCTGCCGGGCCAGGATGATTCAGAGTAGCATGCATACGAGCGAAATTCAGTGGTACTTACCTAGTGCTGTTGCCACACTTCCAATAAATGATGAAACACTGTGTTTATTCCATCAAAAGTAAAGCAGTGGTAATAGCTAACTGCTAAGGAGCCGGCTGCGGTGGTCTTGCGGTTATAGGCGCTGCGGTCTAGAACCGCGGGACTGCTACGGTCGCCGGTTCGAATCCTGCCTCGGGCATGGATGTGTGTTATGTCCTTAGGTTAGTTAGGTTTAAGTAGTTCCAAGTTCTAGGGGACTGATGACCTAAGATGTTAAGTCCCATAGTGCTCAGAGCCATTTGAACCATTTTTTTGAACTGTGTAGGGCAGGAAAGGCTCACAGGAACTAAGCATTTGAAACTGTATGCAGTGGATAAATAATTAACAGAACAGGCCATGGCATTATAGGGTCAATGTTTCACCCATAAGTGACTGTTGTAAGAGGTACCAAGGTACAGATTACGCTGCCACAGTTGTACTGGCCAGATAAGCCATTAGAAATAATCCAAATGGTAATTTGAGCTTTCTGAATGAAACATTAGATCCTGACCTAATCTGTTCCTTGAATCAGCAAATAGACGAATTGGCTGAAAGATGAATCGGCTAATAGACGAATTTCGGCTAACAAATTTGAACATGCGCTTCAATACTGGGAGGAGCAACTATATATATCATGACTATAAGTTTACCAATAACGAGCATTGCGGTAGTTTGGTGGCTGTTTTGTACAGATTTCGAAAACCATAGGCAGAGGGCAGCTCGCCAACGTGGCCGTCCACAGTATCAAATACCATTAGACTGGTTGACTATTTGTATATGAAATGGAGGAGCTGAGCACAGGAAGTTTCGGATAAATTTGCATGTAGTTGTGGAGTAAGCGGTGTTCTCATAGTAACAATGTGTGAAATTCAAAGGGCGTGGGGCCCTTGGTAAATTTTCGGTACCAGCACTGTTAGTTCAAAATGGTTCAAATGGCTCTGAGCACTATGGGACTCAACAGCTGAGGTCATTAGTCCCCCAGAACTTAAAACTAGTTAAACCTAACTAACCTAAGGACATCACACACATCCATGCCCGAGGCAGGATTCGAACCTGCGACCGTAGCGGTCTCGCGGTTCCAGACTGCAGCGCCAGAACCGCGCGGCCACTTCGGCCGGCCACTGTTAGTTGCTAGAATGAAGAAGAATCACGATGACACAATGAGTGAAAAATGATGTCAGTAGTTGTAGGTGTTATGAACACTGAAAAGGTCAGCAAAAAGAGGAGAAGTTCATACTATTGTTACGAAACGATGAATGGAAATGGACGTGCAGCATCCGGTGGGCTATAACTGTAGAGTGGCTCTGAATCTTGTGAATCAAATCACTTGACTTTTAGAAGGGACCTGCAAATGCTGTGTGTTGTGTTCATGTTAGTGGAGTATTTGTTACAGACCAATCACGAGAAGAGAACAAGGGACTGGGTCTTTCCAAAGGAAGAAACTGTGTAAAGTCATTACGTAGTTTTGGACACTATTGTACTACTGCTGTATTGAAAACTACGGGCATCTCATGGCACTGGTATGCCAATTTGATCAAAAAGGGTATTTACCTACCAAGAGGTGGGTGGAGCCATCCCTCGCAATCCTGGTTATGTAAGAGAAGTGCAATGCAGCTACAGGAGATACCAGAGAGATTCTACACCTTTGAACCACTGGGGTGTTGATGCCTATCTCGTTGGAAGCTGTGCATTTGCATAACAAATTTGCCATTGAATTTGCATAAAAAATTTGCCATTGACCAGTATAAATATTCGTCGATTTTGGCAGAGATATTCGAAGTCTAGCAGCTCCCTTCCTTTAGGACGCGATGGCCACACCACTCACCACCAGATTAAGGGCCAACAAGCAGCAATTGCTGGTCAGAGCCCCCATCTCCATCAGACCATACCCCACTGCTAAGTCCGCCACCTGTAGACTAGGTGTAGCGTGGCGGATGAACTGCTTCCAGATTCACCACGGCAGCGGCCAAACTTCTGCCTTATACGGCAACGGCTCGTGTCCAGGGCAATGTGGTACTCCACATGCTGACACCTGGGTGAGCGTTGCAGCACCCTCAATCATGGTCTGCCGCCACTCCATGTAGACTGGGACACACGTTACCAAACGGCCAAAAAAGTGTCAGTAAGACTGTGCACGGACGTCGCAGCCAGACATACCACCAGCAGTTGGCTTCCTCAGCGGTTAGCAGAGCCACCAAGTTCCAACGCCCAAGGGGTGTGATTGCTGCATCACTGCACTAAGAATGTTGCAGCACAGGCTAAGTAATAGTGTTTTACTTTCCCTCTGTGCATTCCTAGCCAGCACAGGCTAACACCCACTTAGTGGTCTTTAACCACCCCCCCCCCCCCCTGCCCGTTACAGCCCATAGAAACGCATAACGTTCATGTAATCCACAGCTGTTATGGTCCCTTCGATTACTACCACATGCCCTATCATGACAGACCAAGTGACCCCACAGCATAATTTCTTTCCCATTGGCTTGTAATCGTCTTACTATCTGTGTTTCGAGCTACTGTTCACCTGGATGATGGTGTATCCCAACGCGACCATAAACCTGGTGTAACAAGATCAGTGATTCGTCTGACCAGGAGATAGATTTATTGATCCGCAGTCCATATTCGATGGTCCTGTGGTCACTAAAATCATAACTATGACGCTGGGTCGTTGCAGAAACCATTAGGAGTCGTCTGTTATGATGCATGCTGGACGGAGTGCACCAAAACATTTGTATCTTCACCAGCACTGTAGTCTTTCACAATGCTTTTTACTGCTGGTTGTCTATACTGCTTCACAGACCAGACTAGCCTCTGGCCTCCACGTTCTATGATGAGGCTTGTATCTACAAGATCTTGTCCCCTAGTTGTCATTTCACCGTCCTTCAACAACTCGACGATGATCCTGACAACAGCATCACGTTAATACGCGACAAATCATCTGCTCCGTTCAGTGATAGTCGTCTCCAGGCGCTGGTCCTTAAGAATCATCACTACGTCGAAGTAGCCTACGTCACTGAATATCCCCACTTGCAGTCCATATCGTTCAATGTTGCCCCAACATTCAAGAAAGGTAGCAGGAGTTATCTACTAAATTACAGGTCCATATCATTAAAGTCTATATGCAGCAGGATTGTGGACCGCACATTGTGTTCGAACATTATGAATTACCCCGAAGAGAATGGTCTATTGACATACAGTCAACACGGATTTAGAAAACACTGTTGTTGTGAGACACAACTAGCTGTTTCCGCACACGAAATGTTGAGTGCTGTCGACAACGGATTTCAAACTTAGTCCGTACTTATAGATTTCCAAAAGGTTTTTGATACTGTAACACACAACTGGCCGCAGTGAAATTGAGTGTTTAAGGAATATCGCCTGAGTTATGTAATTGAATTCGTGATTTTCTGTCAGAGAGGTCGCAGTTCGTAGTAATTGACGGAAAGTCATGGAGTAAAGTATAAATGATTTTTGGCGCTCACCAAGGTAGTGTTACAGGCCCTCTGCTGTTCTTTATGTGTATAAATGACTTAGGAGACAATGTGAGCAGCCGTCTTAGGCAGTCTGCAGATCATACTGTCGTTTATCGTCTAGTAGCGTCATCAGAAGATCAAAACAAATTGCCACACAATTAATAAGAGACATCTGTGTGGTGCGAAAATTGGCAATTGACTAGAAATAATGAACATTATGAGGTGATTCACAGAAGTTCTGAAAGGAATCGGTTAGACTTCGGTTAGACGATAAATCAGTCAAATGTAAAGGCCGTAAATTCAATTAAATACCAACGAACTACAATTACGAACAACTTAAATTTGCAAGAACACATAGAAAATGTTGTGGGGAAGGCAAACCAAAGACTGTGTTTTATTGCAGAACACTTAGAAAATGTAACAGATTTACTAAAGAGACTGCCTACACTACGCTTGTTCGTTCTCTTTTGGATTACTGCTGTGCTGGGTGGGGTGCTTACCAGGCAGTGTTGACGGAGTATATTGAGAAAGTTCAACGAAGGGCAGCACGTATTGTATTATGGCGAAATAGAGGAGAGAGTGTCACTGACGTCATACGGAATTTGTTGTGGACATCATTAAAACAAAGTCGTTTTTTGTTGCGGCGGAATCTTCTCACTAAATTTCAATTGCCAACTTTCTCCTCCGAATGCGAAAATATTGTGTTGACTCCGACCTACGTAGAGGGAAACGATCATCATGAAATAAAATGGTTCAAGTGGCTCTGAGCACTATGGGACTTAACATCTATGGTCATCAGTCCCCTAGAACTTAGAACTACTTAAACCTAACTAACCTAAGGACATCACACAACACCCAGCCATCACGAGGCAGAGAAAATCCCTGACCCCGCCGGGAATCGAACCCGGGAACCCGGGCGTGGGAAGCGAGAACGCTACCGCACGACCACGAGCTGCGGGCATCATGAAATAAGTGAAATGGGGAGCTCGCATGGAAAGGTATAGGTGTTAATACTTTTCTCGAGCTATTCGAGATTCGAATAATAGAGAATTACTGTGATGGTGGTTCGATGAATCCTTTCTGATTTGCAGAGTAACCATGTAGACGTAATGTATATGTAATGGAAAATAGTATGTACGTACCTACTACCTGCCAGTCTGCCTACCTGCTGAAGTAGAACATTTGCGTCCGGAGAGACAGACGTCACAGGTGATCAACATAGACGAGGGGAGACTGCAGACGCGGCGGCAGCGGTAGACAGAGGTCTGTCCGGGGCAGCGGCGGCGCTGTCGGCCGACAAATAGGCAATTAGCGGACGCTTGTCGCGGCTCGTCTGCGTGCGACGCACGGATGATTCAGTAGCGCCGCTGACAATTCAATTCCCCGTGGGAGACGTGCCGGAGATCGGCACCACTGGGTAGACCACAGACCACTCCACCAACAGCCCTGGCGGAGTTGATCATTACAAGCTATTTAACTTGAACTTTGTTGCTGTCTACAAGGAAAATATCGATCACGCGATGCAAAGTAATAATTAGAACAACTAAATTTCACGGACGTGCTGTCGAAACTGTTCGTAAATGAATGAACTGTGAAAGAGATGGCGTATCTCCTTGTGGTAAACAGTTAGAAAATAATCATGCCATGAAGGAACAGGGCAGCGCTGGATTAGCCGAGCGGTCTTGGGCACTGCGTCAAGGACTGTGTGGCTGGTCCCGGCGAAGTTTCGAGTCCTCCCTCGGACATGGGTGTGTGTGTTTGTCTTTTGGATAATTTAGGTTAAGTAGTGTGTAAGCTTAGGGACTGATGACCTTAGCAGTTATGTCCCATAAGATTTCACACACATTTGAACATTTTTTGAAAGAACAGGCTGATATCTAGTCGAGTGAATCAGTGAGATACAAAAAGCAATGTCTGAATAAAAATTTATTGCTATTAGCTGGAAGAGTGAAGATGTTAGAAGATACAGGAAGTCAGAAACAGAAACCCGTCATAAAATAGTAGAATAAATATCTCGTCAAAAGAGACAGTTGATTATACAAAGTGATTCACCTGCCACTACCGATGTCGTTTTAGGTAATCCGCTGTGTTATTGCTGGCCTTCATAAAGAACACGCGAGATTTTCATATTCTCCCGCTCAGCTACGTGCAAACTGTTAGTCCTACAGAAAAAAATCCAAAGAGCATTTGTGTAGGAAATTAAGTGTAGCTAAATATTGTATCGGCACACGTTTTCTGTGGAGACCACGGTTTTCGCTTTATTCAGGAAAAACGGACAAAAGTGATCTTCAAACGCACCTCCACCCTATATTCATCCTTAATACACAAGATTTCTGGTAAATGAAATCCAGACCATTAGCTGCGGTCAGGCGTCTATAAATATCAACGGGGACAGTTGAAAATGTGTGCACCGACAGGGACTAGAACTCCTGCTTACATGGCATACGCTCCATCCAACTTTATTTCTATTGTATTATCAGCTTTTTTTCTTGAAAAATGTTTATTTAAAGAACAATGTTACATATTCCAAATACGTACTAAATACATTTTCATAACATGCACACATGTGAAATATGAAATGATTTAAACAAAAACAGTTTGATCACTGCAATTATTCTGATGTTCAATAAATACAACATAAGATTGTGTGGCTGACTAAATTCCCAGAAAGAATTAATTGGAACATCATGAAAAGTTTTTAAAAGACATTCAAACTTCTTCAACCCTGAACAAATAAGAAACTGCACCTTGAATTACATGTGCTCCAATCTTTACAGACGCGTAAAGAGCACTTTACGAAGGTTATCAGCAAGGTTTTGGGTTAAGGGAAGAAACGGATATTTAACCCTCTCAGCTCAATCAGACTAGATACGAACATTTCACGCAACTGTATGGAAGTCACCAAAACGTATACAGAATATGGAAGATCTATGCCCCTCTCACATAAAAACAATTTAATAATCATGTTAGACAATCTCTTAAATACTTGAGAATGGCGGAAAAGAGATGTTATAATGTTGACTAGCCTTCCAACTACACTTTTTGGACATTAATGAAACGTTAATTATCTGAAGTGTTCAGACCAACATAATAGATTTTTCGCTGGAAAACTGACTTACACATTGTGGTGTCACCGCCAGACACCACACTTGCTAGGTGGTAGCCTTTAAATCGGCCGCGGTCCGTTAGTATACGTCGGACCCACGTTCCGCCACTATCAGTGATTGCAGACCGAGCGCCGCCACACGGCAGGTCTAGAGAGACTTCCTAGCACTCGCTCCAGTTGTACAGCCTACTTTGCTAGCGATGGTTCACTGACAAATTACGCTCTCATTTGGCGAGACGATAGTTAGCATAGCCTTCAGCTACGTCATTTGCTACGACCTAGCAAGGCGCCATGTTCAGTTGCTATTGGGTGTTGTAAATAATGTACAGACAACCTCAGGCCAGCTTGCGTGAGCTTAAACGCGTGCCTTTCGGCTTCCTCTCAATTTAGTGGGTTGGTGTCCTGCCAATCCACAACACACATCACAGTGCAAAATGAACAAGGCAATCTGTCAGACATTGAACATTACATTATATCAGACACAATCCTATGGTTTTTACGAATCGATAGAGACATTTCCGCTAAAATTGTCAGTATTCATATGTATACTGCAAACCAATAAGGCTGCTTTAATGCTTGGTGTGTTGACACTATTAGTCACACAATCTGTCACTTAAATTCTGTACATTAACTTACAAAATTTCAAAAACTGCTTTCTGAAGTAGAAGAAGACCCACCAAAAATTACAGTAAAATGTTAAAGAATATCCTTAAGGTAAATTCATCACTGTCAACACAGTCTTCTCATTTATACTAACCAGTGCCTATTCTTTCACATATAAATTTTAACATATTACCGAATTTTTCCTTGTGATTGGAATACTTTCTAATTTTGTGGTATGCACACAGCATGTGTACCTTGAACTCATCTTGCTGTCAGATCCTAGTTTGTTAAGGACGTAATCACCAAAATTTCCCAGCAATCAGTACACAGTGTTTTTTGCCTGTGGGAAATAGCGTGTTTCAGGCCTGTGTATCAATGACAGCGATACACTCTCAGGGGTTGGCCTTGTAATCAGAGGTATTTGCTCTCGGATCCACTTCCATCTATTTACGTGACCGCTGCAAGCGTTTCTATGAATTAGTGTGTCGACTGGATGGCGTTGTTGACATAAATTTGTTTCACACAGTCAGTTGCGTATAATCTTTCATTGATGCTAACTAAGTTGTTAACTTTCTTGTACGGTGACGTTTTTATATCAGACGTTAGCACATTAGAACTAATGTTTTTTTCCTAGTCTCGGTCCAATCAGTGTTTTGTTCCCTCCTTCGATTTTCTTTCGTTCCCGCATTATGGCTCTGGATTATGTGTCGTAACTGATTTCGGCACTTACATAACCGAACTCAGCATAGAAGACCCTCATATGCTGTAAACGACTATTGATATTCTGCACGTCAGTCGGGGGGAATCAGAATTCGAGGTTTAATGATCTCGAAAAGGTGGCTGCTTATGCTATCTCGCGAGTCTCTTATTAAATTAACTTGCCTTCTGATAAAAAGTGCAGAGGCTTCAACTCAAAAATTCCATTCTAATTAATAAATATCACTTTCCACGTTGTTACCGAATATTTTCGGGTTCAAAACTTTATTTACACATTAAAATCGCGTTCAACAGTGTTTTGTGTGTAATAGCCAACAAAATGAACGAAATTTACCTTTTTTCTTAAAAAAATGTGTTAGCCTTGGTAGTACACGTTATGTAATGATATTTTGAAGAGTGTGGTAAGAGATATTTTCGTGTTTGGGATCCCACCTAATCGTTAGTACCTCTTTAAAACGTATGTTGATAATATAAGTCATCAACAGTTAGCGAATGTTTTTTCTACTTCCTTTAGGGCGCTCAGAAAGTACTAGCCTCCCCCCCCCCTTCCCCCTTCCTTTGGTACGGCGCATTATGGAGAATGCATTGATATTGCTGTGTTAAGCGTTAAATTTTGGTTAACGCCTTAGTTTGATTATTAGATCTGCATTTCAAAAAGAGGATACGTTCGTGAATTTGAAAATTAGCTCAATAATAAAGACTCATAGTGCTTGTGAATATGTGATGTTGGAAGCTGTCTTCTGTTAGACACCTTTCATTCCATTAATCCATCTGTGCATAGAGAAACACCTGTGTGTCTAAAAGAATTTTAGTCACTTATCCGTCTGCTAGAGTACGTTATCTTTTGACAGGAACTGCAAAGCATATCTTAGTCAGTCGCCTAAACTCCAAGGTGAAATGTCCAAAGGAAATGATTGGTGAGCAGATTCTGTAGACAACAGCGACACGCTCTGTTCTTCTGCTACGTATTGTCAGAACGTGACGATCTTTTTGATGTTGATACTTTGTCTTGCGACGAAGAAATGGACACAATGAAGTGACACCATTTATGATTGTGATGAGATAATTGGTTGCTTTCGCTGCATTTTTGTAATGCTGCCTTGTGGAATATCAGATTCGATTATTTGAGATACTTTGAAGTTTTATTCAACGCAGACAATATCAGTTCTTTGTTGGAGTTCACAGTTTTGTTGGAACATGTAAGAAATAGTATTTAATTTCCATTCAGACATGCATGTGTGCAAGTTGAACATCTCATAGTTTTTCCACTCAATAATATCATGTGTGTTACTAATGATATAGGGTGATTATCATTGTCCTTTTTATAATGAACGGTCATGTAAAGACGGATTGTCCATCGAAGAGCAGTTGTACACGAGATATGAATTCATTTTCTGAGCAATATACTCTGCCGGCAAAAATAGTACATCCTTCTAGAGGTTACAAATCCACTCAAAATTCATTGTTGTGGCCAGCATATGGAATCATGAATTGATTACATTTACAGATAACAGCACAAGCGGTTCTGTGATACCAAGTATCGGCCAATTCTGAACCACCCATATTACTACGTGGTGTACCCTCCAAGGGCAGCAACGAAGGCGCTGACTCGGGCATACGGGATACGTTATTATGAGGCTGCTCGACCTGTTCACATAGTTCTGTAATAGTTATTGGTTGACGAGCCGCCCAAATCACTTCTCATCGCTCCATATTCCACATGTTCTCCATTGGAGACATGTCCAACGATCGTTCTGGCCAAGGAAGTTTCTTCATGTCTTGCAGAGCATGTTGGGTTTCACAGCCAGTGTTCGGGCGAGTATATGCTGTTGGAACAACACGTCACCCTCATGTTACACGAGCGGCAAAAGAACAGGTGTAACAACATTCTGAACGCACGCAGAATTGGTTATCATTCCCTGTCTAAACGTTAGTACTTCTTTAAAAAGTATGTTGTTAACATAAATCAAAATCAGTTAAAGAAGTTTTTTCTACTTTCTTTAGGTAGGGCATAAAATACTACCCCCTCCCTCCCTATGGTAACACGAGTTACGGAGAACGCATTGATATTGCTGGGTCAATGGTTAAGTGTTTTGGCTAGCGCTTTGGCCTGTTGAGTAGATCTGCATCTCATAAAGAAGATACGTTCACGAATTTCAAAACTTAGCTCAATAATAGAGGCTTATACGAGTACGAGTGCGTCTCCATTGCGTAGTTGCCAGCTTTCTTCAGGCGTTTGTACCGCTCTAAGCCTTCTGGCTATAAGCATTCCTTATTTAAGGGGAGACACAGATGGCGCTCAGGTAGCTATGCAGTTGTACTATCCGTTGGCTGACGACAATGAAGCGATTATCAGTACATCTACTCTCCCCAGATGGCTTATGCCGTTATGGGATGAAAATCGACGTCGTTTGTCCAGGTGTACTAATTTTATTTTCTAGTAGTGTATATTTGGTATTTATATAATTTCGGAATCTTAGAACTTACTGTTCACTTCTCTGAACTTTATTCAATTCTTTACTTGTGTTCACCTAAGAACTACTTTCTCGAACGATCTACGCTTTGCTTTCACAATATTTCAAGCTTCCCTCAGAGTGATGCCACTTCGTTATTTTTAAATAAAATATTTACGTGGCTTGGTAAGTTTGCATTGCAGTGGAACTTCAAGGCATGTGGTTACAGTGACAGAGACTTCCATATCATACTAGCTCATGTCATATCAGTTTACTACTTGTTGGATGCACGCCACAAACACATTTGCATTGCACTAGACACTGATCAGACGTAATTCATAAACGCTCTAGTGAGTAGCTATTTGAGATCCGAAATGCCTGCCGGCGTGGTCGAAATCAACGTATGAAAGAACTGTAATATCCTAGATTACTGCAGACATGTCATATCGTCAGCTTAGAAGGAAATCCTCGTATCTCTATAATAAAACAGGTTCTAGGCGCTTCAGTCTGGAAGCGAGCGACCGCTACAGTCGCAGGTTCGAATCCTGCCTCGGGCATCGATGTGTGTGCCGTCCTTAGGTTAGTTAGGTTTAATTAGTTCTAAGTTCTAGGAAACTGATGATCACAGATGTTAAGTCCCATAGTGCTCAGAGCCATTTGAACCATTTGAGATCCGGAATAATGTTTTCCGTTTTGTCTTCGTTTAGCTTAAGTTAGACATTTCTTTAATTATTCCATTGTGCTATTAGAAAGTTCTCTATCACTACGAAAACAAAAACAAAGGTATTCAGTTTACGTTCTGTTTCAGATATCATTTAAAGGGGAATGATTCACAGCATTGAAAGCCAGGTTCACAGCCTCTCATGAATGAGCTGGTTGAAGTATAAAGTAGTGACAGCCTTTCGGTATATATACCATTTGAAACAACACCATAATATTTTTATTTGTATTAATATCTTTTGCTCAAATTATGGATGCCTTAGTTTTTATTGTTTCCCATGTTGCGACACAGTCGCCAGTAAAATAGTGGGTCAGAAAGATTGGTATAAATTTTTTATCATTCCAGACTATGAGCACGAAAGTTTTGGTACTTAGATTACCGGTTTCGGTCAGCGATTACCATCTTCAGATCTGCAACAAAAAAATGGGAAGAACAAATACAGCTATTGGATAGTTTGCATCTTAAAACGATAAAATATGTCATAATGAAAAGTAGTGCTTTCATACATCTGGATAGTACCTTCATAAATCTGTCAAATTTGCGCATTAAAATTTGACGAGGTATAGAAGTTTTAAGACATGTCGCAATGTAATATAGTCTAACGACCAAACGTTTCGTGATTACCGACGGAATTAAAAGATTTTTTTTTATTTGATGCGGTTCTATGTAATCTCTATAATGCACATTACATATATTGTTCCTTCCAGTAATGTGTCACTATAGCTCCGAGGTACTGGCTGTGGGTGTGAAACTTAATCAGTATCAGCAAGCGATAAATTGTGTCAATAACTGCGGGCGTGGAATGGGTTTGCGGTGGGATGTACAGCCAGGAGCGACATAATTAAGCGCCAGATGTATTGATAGTTGCGGTCAGGGTGACGCGTTCCGATCTGCAAATGCCTTGAGCTGCATCCGCCCGTTGGGCTAACATTTTCCATTACTATTGGCATTTGCCTACGTGGTTCTCGCGTCTCATCCATGTGCCAAAAAAAAGCCTATTGAATTATCAACAGGTAGAATTAATTATTTGCCGTCAATACTGATTGGTCAGATACTGCGGAAAATATTTATGGAGTGCTGGAAAGCAACCAACTTTTGCAGAGCTAATACTACTGTCTCCAACATACATACACACTCGTAATGTACACACGAGCATCATCAAACTCCCTATCATCAGCCATTTGACGTTAAATTACGGGTGATGTCGTGATTTAAACATAACAGACATGTGGCCGAAATACTGAATTCGGTCTTCCGATGTTGTTTCACCGTAGAAGATTTTAACACTGTCCCTCCTTTCAGTCGTCGAGCGAATGTCGAAATGGCAGATATTGAGATAACCGATCGCGGAACTGAAAAGCAGCTACAATCGCTAAGCAGTGGAAAGTCTTCAGGACCAGATGAGATATCTATAAGAGTCTGTAAATATTATACGAAAGAACTTGCTCCCCTTCTAGCAGTAATTTATGGTAGATCCCCGGAACAACGAAAGGTATATAATGACTGGAAGGAAGTGATTGCCGTTTCTAAGAGCTGCCGTAAGACAGATCCACAGATTTACAGACCTATATCGTTGACATCAATCTGTTATAGAATTGTGGAACATGTGTTATGCTCAAGAATTATGACGTTCTTGGAAACTGAATAGCTCCTCTATAAAAATCAACATGGATTCCGCAAACAGAGATCCTGCGAAGCCCAACTCGCTCTGTTACTCCATGAGATCCACAGCGCAGTGGACCACGGCGCTCAGGCTGATGCCGTGTTCCTTGATTTCCGTAACGCATTTCACACCGTCCAGCATTGCCGTTTAATGAAAAATATACGAGCTTACGGAGAATCGGAGCAGACCTGCCACTGGATTCAAAACTTTCTTGCAGATAGAAAACACGCCGCTCTTAACGGAACTAAATCTACAGATGTAAGGTTGATAACCACAGTACCACAGGAAAGTATGATAGGACCGTTGCCGTTCACAACATGTATAAATGACCTAGTAGAAAGCTTCGGTTGCTTTTTAAGGCTATTCGCAGATGATGCAGTTTTTTATACCAACGTAGCAACGCCAGAAGTTAGTAAGAATTTGCAGAAAGACCTGCAGCGAACTGATGAATGGCGCAGACTCTGGCATACATTGGAAAATAAATCCACTCCTGTACAGCTACACTATTGATGAGAAACAGCTGGAGGCAGCGTCTGCCGTAAAACATCTGGGCGTAACTATCTAGAGCGACCTTAAGTGGAATGACCATATAAAACAGATAGTGGGAAAAGCAGACACAAGACTCAGATTCATCGAAAGAATCTTAAGGAACTGTAAATCATCCACGAGAGAAGTGGCTTATAACGCGCTTGTTCGCCCGATTCTTGAGTGGTGTTCATCTATCTGGAATCCCTATCAGGTAGGGCTGATAGAGGAGACAGGAAAGATCCAACGAAGAGCGGCTCGTTTCGTCACGGGGTCGTTTAGCTGGCTAGAGAGCGTTACGGAGACGATAAACAAACTCCATTGGCAGACGTTACAAGAACGATGTTGTGCATCACAAAGAGATTTTCTACCGAAATTTCGGGACAGCACTTCTCAGTAGGAGTCAGATAACACGTTTCTTCACCCCACATACATCTCGCATATTGACCACGTGGAGTAAATTCGAGAAATTAGAGCCAATACAGAGGCTTACCGAACATCATTCTTCCCACGCGCTATTCGCGAGTGGAACGGGGTGGAGGGATCATACAATGGTACCGAAAGTACCCTCCGCCACACACCAGTAGGTGGCTTGCAGAGTATGATGTAGATGTAGATGCTTCGTATACTTTATGCGCTGTAATATAGTGCAGCCCGGAATCTGAAACCTGTCAAACTGAAACGTATATTCGGTTAACTGGGAAAAAGCTTTTCCCGCCAAATTATGTGATACAAATAATCTGTAATACTGTGTAATATAGCACAAAAAAAAACAAAGCCCATGGCTAAACTTAAACGAACGGATAGCCAAATTGTAACGTGAGCGCTCGCGATTAGCTGAAGTCCAAGTTCTCATACACGCATCAAAAAAAGTTTTGCATCATCCCGGTTCCCAGAACTTCTGAAGATTGTGGATATTGTATCACAGACTGCTGAGAGACGTCATTAAACTCGCCCAAAGATGTAAACAACCGCGCATGAGTAGCGCCTATGAGACGGAGGGGGTGCGACAGCCCATCAGATCCAGTCATTTCACCAGAAAGGAGTACAAGGGTCGTGTTGTCTGTAGTTCAACCATGCCTAGGCGGTCAATACCGCGGGTCGATTGCGTCCGCATTGCTACTTTGTGCCAAGGAGAGCTCTCAACAAGGGAAGTGTCCAGGTGGTCGGATAAATAACTTACAGAAACGTTTTCTACGGCACTAAACGGAATATATCTTCAAGTTTTATTCCCGTCTGATACTGTTAGCTCCCGATGTTCCAGCTAGGTGGTAGGCGCGAATGAGTTATCTCAACAGTCGACACTGAGTGGTGTAACGTTGCAGAGCATGTGCAGTGTTGTTTATAGTTTCATGGAAAGTGTGCTAGTATAGTTCAGAGACAGTTCAGGACTAAATTTTGGAAGCCGCCATTTCAAGGACAAAGTGTTATTAATCGGTTTCACCGAAACTGGCTGTGTAAGCTGTAATACTATTTACAGTACTTTCTTTTTAGGCGAGTCAGCTGTAACCGATATATCGTAGCTAGACATTCTTGACTCTACTACAACAGATATGGACACAGAATTTATTTTCCAGGAAGATATCGCGTCACCACATTGTTATCTTGAAGCTGTCGCTTAATTCCGCAGGAATCTGTGGAATTGTAACGGACGTGCTGGAACAATGACCTGACCGCCATGAGAAGTTAATCAAACGCCAGTGGACTTCGGTGAGGGGAGTTACATTAAAGACATAGTATTTGTTCCTCTGCTTCCAGGAAACGCCGACGAGCTACGATTACGGATAACACAAGCAGTTGGCACCATAAATCAAGAGCTGTTCTTACTGTTTGGAGGAAACTGATTACAAATGAGACACATTTCGTGGATCAAAAGGTAACAAAACTGAGCGTCTGTACACAAAACTTGAATATGTACTACATTCAGTGCTGTATCGAACATTTCTGCAAGTTGTAAGTATGCTGTTTAGGTTTGTATAT
Source organism: Schistocerca piceifrons (assembly GCF_021461385.2). Classification (NCBI taxonomy): domain Eukaryota; kingdom Metazoa; phylum Arthropoda; class Insecta; order Orthoptera; family Acrididae; genus Schistocerca; species Schistocerca piceifrons. The sequence goes on along the minus strand of NC_060139.1, from coordinate 157,832,311 downwards.
TGGTAACGCCACGTAGCGCTTTGTATGAAAATCACTGGCTGTGCTGTGTGCAGTCTGTGGCTGGGTGGCATTGTTGTAATATTCGCTATTGTAGTGTTGGTCAGCTGGATGTTAACAGCGCCTAGCGTTGCGCAGTTGGAGGTGAGCCGCCAGCAGTGGTGGATGTGGGGAGAGAAATGGCGGAGTTTTGAAATTTGTAAGACTGGATGTCATGAACTGCTATGTATATTATGACCTTTGAACACTATTAAGGTAAATACATTGTTTCTTCTCTATCAAAGTCTTTCATTTGCTAACTATGCCTATCAGTAGCTAGTGCCTTCCGTAGTTTGAATCTTTCATTTAGCTGACAGTAGTGGCACTCGCTGTATTGCAGTAGCTTGAGTAACGAAGATTTTGGTGAGGTAAGTGATTTGTGAAAGGTATAGGTTAATGTTAGTCAGGGCCATTCTTTTGTAGGGATTTCTGAAAGTCAGATTGCGTTACGCTAAATAAATATTGTGTGTCAGTTTAAGGACAGTCATGTACAATTTTTCTAAGGGGACGTTTCATATGGCGACCCTGCCAGGATACCTCACTGGAATCTTCTGATTTTTTTTTTGTAGTTTGTGTAATTAGTGTAGCTTTTGTTTATTGCTAGCACATAATTATAGAGAGAATTTCCTTTTTAGTTTTAGTTTTTCATTGTTGTACAGTAAAACAGTTGTGGCATGCATGTGGATTTGCAGCAAGTATTTTGCAGCTGTGGTTGCAATTAACGAGATATTATTTTCAGTGCTATGTTAATGGGTTCTCTTATATTTGCTCTTCAGATTGTACTTTTCTGTGTTATCGTGTGAAATATTGTGACAATAATAGCGTGTGAAAAACGTAATACTAGGCTCCAAAGTAAACTGAGAAATAACAGTGAAGAAAGCAGTGTGTTAGCGCCACCATGTAATGAATTAACTAATGTTCAAAGTAGTAATTTGGTAATTGTGCATAGGGAAATGGAGCAGGCTGCAAATAATGGTGTAGGCAGTGAAACAATTAGTGAACAGGGAAGCATTATTGATTGATCGGTCGGCAACAGCTTGCCTCAGGCATCCGAAATGAGAGGACACAATCTTGCAAATACTGTAGATTCAGGTTTTGCATCCTCACCGTTTTCTCAAGAAAATCAAGACACATTTTCTGCTTTTCAAAGTGCGAATATTGCCGGTTCAAATGCATTGCCGAATAGCACTGAGGAACATGTTTCAGACACCAGTGCATTTTTATTACAATTAATGCAACAAATGAGACAAAAGCTTCCAAAGTTAGGCATAATGGAACAACATCTTCAAAAGTTAGACACAATGGAACAAAATCATAGATAAACACAGCAAAAGCTTCAAAAGTTAGACACAATGGAACAAAATCAGAGACAAACACAGCAACAGTTAGACACAATGGAACAAAATCAGAGACAAACACAGCAAAAGCTTCAAAAGTTAGACAACACACTTGAACAAACACGTGAAGATTTAACTACTGAGTTACATAAAATAGAATCGAAATGTCAAAAAGTTTGTAATGACGTAAAAACACAATTTTGTGAGCATTTCCAACCGATTTTTTCGCGGCATGAAAATGCGTTACAGAATCACGAAGCAGCCATAAAAGAACTGCAAACAATTGTTCATGATAATCATGAGACCTTGAAAGCTAAAATTGACTCAGTTGCATCTACCGATTCGGTTACACAACTTGCTAAAACTCAGGAAAACTTAAAGGACACAGTAGATACTCTGAAAATTGGTTCAGAAAGACACATGGAGGAAATTAGTTCATTATCAGTGAAAGTAGTTGAACTTTCGGATCAGCTAAATAATTTATCTACGAAGGTAGATGATAATCTGAATGACACAAAACCTGTAGTCTTTAATGACACAGAAGAGTGCGAACGAATTAGGAAATTCAAACAAAATCAGAATCAAATTAATACGCAACACCAAAGAGAAATCCGGGAAGTACAAGATCAGCTGACACAGGTAATACAAGAATTGCGTATTTCAGAGGCCACTCGCGCTCCAATACAGGAAGAGGGACATAGAAATACAGAACAGCCACAAAATAATAACTCAGGGCACTTCGGAAATTATGAAAGAAATTGGCAAGGTACACCGAATTTTGAGATGGAGCCGCCAAACCGACGTCACAATGACCGACATGCGACTCGCCGACATGATGATTTTGACTATAAGCTGTTGATTACTACACGTAAATTCAAAACATTTAAGAATTCTGGCAACGACATACATCCACAAACATGGCTCCATCAACTCTGTCATTGTTTTCCTCCCAACTGGTCGTTAGAACACAGATCAGAATTTATGTGTGGCTACCTAGAGAATGAACCAGCTGAAAGAATGCGATCGGTCATTCATGATTGTCACAGTGAAGGAGAATTTTACCATGCCTTCCTCTCAGCGTATTGGTCTCACGCTACACAAGACTGAGTAAAACATGGCATCATAATGATGAAACATTTCGAAAAATCTGAATTTCCAGTCTTGTGAAATATTTTGAAGACATGTTTCACAAGAATCAGTACCTGTCAGACCCATACAGCCCCTCAGAACTCATCCGCATTTGCTTAATCAAATTACCTGAACATTTACGGCATATTATTTTGGCAGGACGTTGCAAAGACGACATTGCAGCTTTTCCGGGAGTCTTACAAGAAGTAGAAATTGACACAGACAGTCGCAGGATGCGAAAACAGGAAAACAATCACTACAGGTCACATCCGTCACAATTCCGTTATGACAGAAACAATAACTGGACACAACAAGTCTATTCTTACAACGCAAATCGTGACCAAAACAGACACCACCCATATGACAACCACTGGCAGAGTAATAATAGTTACAGAGGAAGATCGCATTTCCATAGTAATGAACATGACAGAGATTACCATAGAAACAGACAATATGGGAACAAAAACAATTATTATCAAGGGAGACAGAATAACTTCAGACGCAACAGTTCAGCGCGCAGTTACGATTCCGGGAGAAATTCTCCACCACATGACCGACAAACAAGAAACTATGTAAACTACCGACAAAACGACTGACCCGAATTCCATCAGAACTGGTGAGCTTCAAACAGAGCAGGGCCTTCTCGTCAAGGTGGATTTGTAGAAGTTAGGTCTCCAAATCCCAATAACGACGCGCGCCAACAAAGAGACAGGCAATTACTCGCACCTCAGGCAGCCACGTGCGCCGGCTGGCTAAGAGAAAAATAACATAGACGTTAACATCGAGAAAAATTCCAGTATTCTTTACCGACGTATACCGCATGATAATTGCGTTCACGTTGAAACTCTTGAGTACTACGAAGAGTAAGGGATTGCACCACATTTCACATGTAAAACCGTTTATTGACAGATAATCTGCTTTTTAACTTAGTCTTTGCTAAAAAAATTTTCATTTCACGTTACTAGTATGCTTTGTCACACGTAGAAACTGTTAACATGCAACAATGATTTAAAGTTAACTATCCAGTCAAGAAACTGGGCAACTTACTTAGACGAGTATTACAAATGTATTGTTATAGTGAACAGACGACACAGTTTTGTTATTTGTACATTCTTGCTTGTTAGTTGCACAATCACGTAACGACTATAAGGCTCACATACTTAGAATATATACCGGCACTGCTAATGAGATTTTGATGCAACATTTTGGTTTACTTGAAAAGACATTCTTTATTTGAAGTACTTTCTGTGGGATTAAAGATGACTTAGCACTTGGTTTCTTTGACAGCTACGCAATTATATCATGATGCTACTAATGTGTGACACAATTTACATTGTTGCTTTTGTGCTGTATCTGCTTTATATCTACACAGTTTTTTTGAATTCTTCTGGAAAGTAAAACATGTTTAATAGTAACTTTGTGGTATAGCTACAATAGGACAGCCTTTTTTTTGTAGCACAACAATACTTTACAGTGTAGTACTTTCTTGATCACGGTACTGTACGTAATAACTACGATATCTACACGCAAAGCATTTCACTTTTGTTTATCATGAGGTAAGTACATTGGCTTCTGCAGAACTTAGCTTTCGGAGGACGATAACTACGACACTTCCACAGAGATTATGTTGCAACAAGACACACAGTTTAGCGCTACAGTACACGTATTTGAGTGATTAATTTTACACTTAAAACATTTATTTTTAAAGATTTTTGAATTACAAAGAACGTTTTACGTGATACATTTCATTCCATTGCTGTAATCTGTAACACCTGAGGGTATAATTACATTAATCCTCAGGGGGGTATACGCTTGCTTTGTGTACCATGTGTTTGGCAAGCACAAGGAGCCCTAGCTAATATGGTATTTGCTTATACAACTTTACACATCGGTACCATATTTCTCTAACACACAAATTACACAGCTATCTGATCATTTAACTGAGAGATAAACATTTTTTTACTACATCAGTGACACATGTTTACGCAGTTACACAGTTGGGTAACTTCACACTTATGCAATTGTATTTTATCTGTACTTTGTGAACTGTTCATATTTTTTCGGAGCCATTGTGATGCTATGAGAGCTTTGAATGATGTATTTGGTAAGGGAGCATGATTTTAAAGTAAGTTTGAGGTAGATGACACTACTGAAATGAGCAGAGAATTTTTTTTAAGTTTTGAAATTATTGCAGAAAGCTACGACGTTTTTGAGATTTGACTGGGGTGTTATGACATTATTACGACGACGATGTGTATTATGCTGTTGAGGTATATTTATGATCAATAAGCTGATGCTATATGAGGATTTTGATTATGCTACGTATTGGTTATGATGAAATATTGTAGAAGTGTCGATGATAAGTATATGTATAACAAGGTAAGGAATAATGAGTAGTGGTTAGGGACTCTGATTTGTGGAAAAGGTTGTTGGAAACCAAGAATCGTACTTTAAGAGTTATGAAATGTGTCTAAATTCGTGAATGTATCACAATGCCGACGAATAATTTTTGGACACTGTTATATTTATAGGATTTTGTTTCTACACATTTGTAACGCAAATTCTCAACCTGTGAATTTTTTTATATGAACCTACCACTGTAGCGGAAACTGCTGTCATAAATATTTCAGTAAGAAAGGTAAGTGACCTTGACATAATGCGATTTGGGCGCCCAGCTGAGAGGTAGTCGTCTGACAAAAGAAAGCCATTAAGTGCAAAAAAAAGAGGCCATTATCCTCACTATTGACATTTCTTTGTCGAAAGCATCGCAAATACGACACGCTCAAACTTGAAAACATATGATAACACTGTGGCACTCTTAATTTATGATATTTACTGAAATGCCTAATGAAATGATAAGCTACATTTTATATCTATTGTCTTTCTAGTTGAGAGATTGCTCATTTTGTTTAATTTATGGTCTCCAGCTGTGTTGCAGCATTGGTTTCATAAGATAAATGCATCTGCTAATGTGAGCACCTTCTGTCAACAGATCTATTAAATAATTATTTTCTGATCCACATTCTTCGAAAAAGGAGCTCTTGGAATGGAAAGAACAATAAGAAGGGACTAATAACAGCAATTTCCTTTTCAAGTACTTGGTAATTTTTTTGTAGAAATAGTTTTTGTGGTGCACCACTTTAATTATATAGACATTAAGATGTGAATATACATTTCCCTTATCTGCATTGTTGTCTTTAGTGTACTATTTTATTTTTTCTGCTTGAGCTTTGTCATGTTTAGGTATAAGTTATTGCATTTGCTGCTGCTGTGTGCCAGGCATAGTGCTACTAAATTTAACTTTGTGTTACTCTGTTAAGCCAGTTTTACTACTGATTTATTTTTCTTGTTGCTGCACATTGGCTCATATTAGTTGTAATGTTGCATTTTATCTATTGATTTAGATTTACTGCTGCTTGCTTTGCAAATTGGCATTTTTTATCATTGCTGTTTGTGTTAATTGTTTTGTGCTGCTGTATTGCCTCATTCCTTAGTTTAGCATCTGAGCTCAGTAGATTTAAGTTAGCTTAAGATGGGGTAGGCTATATAAGAGAACGAGTTGTGATGAATTGGAAGAAATGCATTGAGAAGCTATAAGAAAATGGTTTGGTCAAAAAGTATTTTGAAAGAGGATATGAATTAAAAAAGTAGGGTTTAGGGACAACAGGTTTAGGTAGGATTTTCTTGGAAATAAATGGCGAGGTAAGACAATGGAAAATATAAGGTAAGAAATATGTGAACATATACATACAGAAAGCATGCTTGGATAGGATTTTTTTGGTGGAAACAAATGTTGAAATAAGACGAAAGATTTATGGATTGAAGTTTTGGGTTGGACTGCAGTACCAAATGTCACACTGAAAACAAACCCTGTCCTGTATTTTTGTGTTATTACACTATGTATATTTGTGTTTTTGCTGTCTCTATGTGTTTATCTGATACGATTTATGTTGTAGAATTTTTCTAATACTATGTTATTTACTTTGTAAAAATGTTTAGACATTATTTATTCCATTCTCTTTTAATGCTCATGTGTGAAGTTGGTGTTTCAAAAGTTATTCTGATCTTTTATGTATGTACTTATGTCATAATTCCTGTAACACTGATGTATATGTTATTTCGATACTTTTGTAAAGCCCATATTACTACAAATGTTATCCGTATTGTTATGTTCTTTAATGATGTATTTTGTATCTTTGTAATTGTATTCTCATATTATAAAATTGTAATTGTCACCAGTTCATCATATTATTAACTTGTAAGTTACATTTCACTGCACACGTTTCTGCTGGTCATACTATATGGACAATATGTGACAAGTTGGGACTTTTAGTGTTTGCACGTGTGTTAATAATTCAGCAAGGGACCTAATAAAAGCATTGCTGGTTCTAAGGACAATTCTAGAAACTTTGTGAGTGCATAAGTGGTGATTTATGGACTTGCTATATTATCCGCAAAACTCTTCAATGGTGATTGTGCATCTGCACAGTCACAACAGATGGCTGCTGGCCATCTCTACAAGGACTACAGTGGGTCTGCATCTTTGGTGACCCACCAATACCATTATTTCTAGAAGGACTGCAGTGGTTCTGCACCTCTGGTGGTCCACCAATACCACAATCTCTACCAGGACTACAGTGGGTCTACTCTGTGATGACCTACCTACCCATACACTTCAAAACTTCGACTGACTCTGCTGTGGGTTTGCTCTGTTGTGGACCATCACCTGTCTGCATGTCAAGAGTCAGCATTGTCTTTCTGTTGGAAGGACAACACTACATCTTCAAGACTGAGTGGAAATCCACTACTTCCGTGTGCATTCTCTTTTACTGCTCAAACTTTGAGAAAAAAGACACTGCAATTTTGCTGTGATGAATGATCAGGACTGTCATTATGGACTGTGAGAATATTTTAGCTTTTGACCAACATTGTATCAATAACTGTGTGCATTTGATTTCTTTATTATTGTAATTGTGAAAAATTTTTTAACAAATATGTATTGGCCAGCGCCCAAAACAATTTGTAAAATTTTTTGTGGGGAGCATGGGGGCTATGTAAGCACGCTGTTTAGGTTTTTATTTTGGTAACGCCACGTAGCGCTTTGTATGAAAATCACTGGCTGTGCTGTGTGCAGTCTGTGGCTGGGTGGCATTGTTGTAATATTCGCTATTGTAGTGTTGGTCAGCTGGATGTTAACAGCGCATAGCGTTGCGCAGTTGGAGGTGAGCCGCCAGCAGTGGTGGATGTGGGAAGAGAAATGGCGGAGTTTTGAAATTTGTAAGACTGGATGTCATGAACTGCTATATATATTATGACCTTTGAACACTATTAAGATAATTACATTGTTTCTTCTCTATCAAAATCTTTCATTTGCTAACTATGCCTATCAGTAGTTAGTGCCTTCCGTAGTTTGAATCTTTTATTTAGCTGACAGTAGTGGCGCTCGCTGTATTGCAGTAGCTTGAGTAACGAAGATTTTTGTGAGGTAAGTGATTTGTGAAAGGTATAGGTTAATGTTAGTCAGGGCCATTCTTTTGTAGGGATTTCTGAAAGTCAGATTGCGTTGCGCTAAAAAAATATTGTGTGTCAGTTTAAGGACAGTCATGTACAATTCTTCTAAGGGACGTTTCAAAGTTATTTCCTTTTTTCAAAAGTAGTAGTTACTTTTGTATAACTTCATTATAAATACCCCTTGTTGTCAATGTCTTTAGGAATTGTTGATAAATAAGCAAATGTTTTTGAAGAGGAGACATAATTGAGATCATTCATTTACCTTTTAATATGGTAAGATGACGAATACATGGTGACTGATCAGTTTCATTTTGTTCGCAGGTAAAATACTGAGCTGTGATTGGCTTATTTTCTACAATTGCTGGTAAAATAGACATTGACTATCAGTTTCACTTTAATGGCTAGTATAATGTCACCGTTACGTCACGGTAAGTGGACGAAGCTTCTAGCCTCATCATGATGACATCATAGAACGGGGTGTGGTTTCAGACAATGTAGGTAATCTATTGACCGGCGAACGACGTGGCATCACAAATGTAATAAAGTGTTCCAGGTTCGCCTTAGTAATTCTACTGACAAGCTCAACAGGGCTTCACCTACTGCGTTGTGACCATGCACTGGAAATTCCGTTTTCTGGTCAATCGATAGAGACATGCGTTTCCTCGTCTGCCACTGGCACGACAATATAAGAAAGCGCTACATTTTCTGGCCTCTGATTGGCTAGCGTTTGGGAACAGAGTCTTCAGAACGCTGTCCAGGAGCGGTGTCAACCTGAGGATGAATGCGCACGAGTGCCGTTCGTAGTGTTGGAGACCGTTGTACATACTACAGATTTTAACCTACCTAAATTGTATGTGGCTATCTATCAAAGTGAATGTGATTACGAGTGGTTACGTCTGACAAGGACAGTTCTAGAAGTAACTTTAAGGTGTCATGGCGCCCTTAAAAGTTATTTGCTTATTGCCAGCAGCCAAGCAACCTATTGAACGTCTAGCGATTTTCGTTGAACTTAGGGTGAGTGATATCAACCGACCTACCACCGAGCGAGACCTTCTGCATAAGGAACAAAAATACAGAAGAGGCAGTGTGAGTGGGAAGAACATGCATAACGTAGACCCAAAGTGATAATCTGGTCTCTTTTGAAATTGTACCTGGGCGAACGTAGATGGTTATGAACACGGTATGCGCCCGGAAAAATGGGCCCTGATACTGAGCATGATCCACTAGCAACACAATCCACATGACCCCCCTAGTAACAGGGTCTGAATCAGAGGCTGAGACGGTTCTGCGACCGTGTGGGCTGCAGATTCCTCGACTTGCGCCATAGGGTGGTGGGGTTTCGCGTTCCGCTGGATAGGTCAGTAGTCCACTACACATAGCAGGCGGTTACACTGGTAGTAGGGGTTGTGTGGAGTGGACTGGCCGTTTTTTTTTTTTTTTTTTTAGGTTAGGTGGCCTCGGGCAAATACAGAAAGGGCAACAGCCTCAAAAGCGGGGCAAAGTCAGGACATGCGGGGACCAAGCAGCAATCAGTATTGTAATTTTAAACTGTCGAAGCTGCGTTGGTAAAGTACCGGAACTTCAAGCGCTGATAGAAAGCACCGAAGCTGAAATCTCTATAGGTACGGAAAGCTGGCTGAAGCCAGAGATGTTTTTTGCTGAACTTTTTAAAAAACACAGACGGTGCTTAGAAAGGATAGATTGCATGCAACCGTTGGTGTCGTGTTTGTCGCTGATAGTAGTAGTTTATCCTATAGTGAAATAGAAGTGGATATTTCCTGTGAGTTATTATGGGTGGAGGTTATACTCAACAACCGAGCTAGGTTAATAATTGGCTCCTTTTACCGACCTCCCGACTCAGCAACATTAGTGGCAGAACAACTGAGAGAAAATTAGGAATACATTTCACATAAATATCCTCAGGATGTTATAGTCTTAGGTGCAGATTTCAATTTACCAGATATAGACCGGGACACTCAGAAGTTTAGGACAGGTGTTAGGGACAGAGCATTGAGTGACGTTATAATGAGTGCACAATCCGAAAATTACCTCCAGCAATTAAACAGAGAACTGACTCGTGGAGATAACTTCTTGGACCTACTGATAAACACACCCGAACTTTTCGACTCAGTAAGCGCAGAACAGGGAATCAGTGATCATAAGGCCGTTGCAGCATCCCTGAATATGGAAGTAAATAGGAATATAAAAGAGAGAGGAAGGTTTACCTGCTTAGCAAGAGTAATAGGAGGCAGATTTCAGACTACCTAACAGATTAAAACGAAAATTTCTGTTCTGTCACTGACAATGTTGAGTGTTTATGGAAAAAGTGCAAGGCAATCGTCAAATGCGTTTTAGACAGTTACGTGCCGAGTGAAACTGTAAGGGACGGGAAATATCCACCGTGGTTCAACAACAAAGTTGGGAAACTATTGCGAAAGCAAAGAGAGCATCACTGCAAATTTAAAAGCAGCTAAAATCTCTCAGACAAACAGAAGCTAAACGATGCCAAAGTTAGCATAAGGAGGGCTATGCGTAAAGCGTTTAGTGAATTCCAAAGTATAATTCTATGTACCGACTTGACAGAAAATTCTAGGAAGTTCTGGTCTCACTTTAAATCAGTAAGTGGATCGAAACAGCATATACAGACACTCTGGGATGATAATGGCATTAAAGCAGAGGATGACACGCGTAAAGCTGAAATACTAAACACCTTTTTCCAAAGCTGTTTCACAGAGGAAGACCGCACTGCAGTTCCTTCTCTAAATCCTCGCACAAACGAAAAAATGCCTGACAAAGAAATAAGTGTTTAAGGAATAGAAAAGCAACTGAAATCACTCAACAGAGGAAAGTCCACTGGACCTCACGGGATACCAATCCGATTCTACACAGAGTACGTGAAAGAGCTTGCCCCCCTTCTAACAGTCGTGTACCGCAAGTCCCTAGAGGAACGGAAGGTTCCAAATGATCGGAAAAGAGCACAGGTAGTTCCAGTTTTCAAGAAGGGTCGTCGAGCAGATGCGCAAAACTATAGGCCTATATCTCTGACAACGATCTGTTGTAGAATTTTAGAACATGTTTTATGCTCGCATATCATGTCATTTCTGGAAACCAAAAATCTACTCTGTAGGAATCAACGTGGATTCCGGAAACAGAGATCGTGTGAGACCCAACTCACTTTATTTGTTCATGAGACCCAGAAAATATTAGATACAGGCTCCCAGATAGATGCAATTTTCCTTGAGTTACAGAAGACATTCGATACAGTTTCGTACTGTGGCCTAATAAACAAAGTAGGACCCTGTGTGGCTGGATTGAAGAGTTTTTAGCAAAGAGAACACAGAATGTTGTTCTCAATTGAAAGACGTCTACAGACGTTAAAGTGACATCTGGCGTGCCACAGGGGAGTGTTATGGGACCATAGTTTTTCACAATATGTATAAATGACCTAGCAGATAGTGTCAGAAGCTCCATTCGGCTTTTCGCGTATGATGCTGCAGTATACAGAGAAGTTGCAGCATTAGAAAATTGCAGCGAAATGCAGGAAGATCTGCAGCGGATAGGCACTGGGTGCAGGGAGTGGCAACCGACCCTTAACATAGACAAATGTAATGTGTAGCTAATACATAGAAAAAAGGATACTTTATTGTCTGATTATATGATAGAGGAACAAACACTGGTAGCAGTTACTTCTGTAAAATATCTAGGAGTATGTGTACGGAACGATTTGAAGTAGAATGATCACATAAAACTAATTGTTAGTAAGGCGGGTGCCAGGTTGAGATTCACTGGGAGAGTCCTTAGAAAATGTGGTCCATCAACAAAGGAGGTGGCTCAAAAAACACTCGCTCGACCTATTCTTGAGTATTGCTCATCAGTGTGGGATCCATACCAGGTCGGGTAGACAGAGGTGATAGAGAAGATCCAAAGAAGAGTGGCGCGTTTCGTCACAGAATTATTTGGTAAGCGTGACAGCGTTATGGCGATGTTTAGCTAACTCAAGTTGCAGACTCTGCAAGAGAGGCGCTCTGCATCGCGGTGTGGCTTGCTGCCCAGGTTTCGAGAGGGTGCGTTTGTGGATGAGATATCGAATATATTGCTCCCCCTACGTATACCTCCCGAGGAGATCACGAATGTAAAATTAGAGAGATTCGAGAGCGCACGGAGGCTTTCCGGCAGTCGTTCTTCCCGCGAACCATACGCGACTGTAAGAGGAAATGGAGGTAATGCAGTGCCACGTAAAGTGCTCTCCGCCACACTCCGTTGGGTGGCTTGCGGAGTATAAATGTAGATGTAGATGTAGAACATAATCTGACACGAAAGGAAGACGTCAGGTAATGAATCTACGAAACCCAAATGTGCAGTAAGTCCAATCTAATGCTTGAATAAATTAACTGCGCAGTGTTAAGCATGCTGGATAAGTAAAAACATCGGATTAGAAGGTTCAGCATTCCCCCCGAACATAACGGTAAAAAATTATGTATAAGTTAATTTACAAAATTTAGGATACCAAACTTGTTAGAGAGAGACACCGCACGTTACTAGCATTTATATACGGTTTATTCAGAAACAGCAAATATCAGAACATATTCTGATGAAATGGAAAGCAACAACAAAGGCTCAAGGTCTTCCATTGCAAGCTAGAATGTAAAATGCAAGATGAAAAGGAGATAATATCACGTGATTCCTACACTCTCTCGATTTACAGTCATGTGAAAACAGCTCGGCTGTTCGCAGATTGCTACGATCCCACGATTTCGTTGAATATTTGCTGTCGCATGCCCCCATATTAAATACACAAGACAAGAATCAATTCTGGTAGGCGTGCTGCCATGGCCGATAGAGAGACGAGGAAATTCCTTATGCTTCAACTTCGTGAGGTGACCAACAGGAAAATACGCGCCTAGCGCTCTGATTGGCCAGCATTGGTCACGAGAGATATCTGCCCTTTCCTGCTTGCAGAGATGTAGTGCCTCATGTTACAGAGTCAGCTAGTGATTGCTAGTCTGTGAGCTGACACATCAACTATGCGTGGCACTCGGGTGAGCAATTTACGAATGAAGGTAGGGAGCCGGCCGGGGAGGCCGAGCGGTGCTAGCCGCTACGGTCTGGAACCGCGCGACCGCTACGGTCGCAGGTTCGACTCCTGCCTCGGTCATGGATGTGTGTGATGTCCTTAGGTTAGTTAGGTTTAAGTAGCTCTAAGTTCTAGAGGACTGATGACCTCAGAAGTTAAGTCCCATAGTGCTCAGAGCGATTTTATTTGAAGGTAGTGACGGAGCGGCCACCATATCACTTACAACGCTCACGTGAAATGTCTGGCTTTTACAACCAGCGCACGTCATCACGTCCCCGGCAGTGATGATGACTGGAAATCCAAAGTGCTCTTCCAAGTTTCCTAATGACCACTCTCCACCTTCTACTTGGGCTTTGGCTCTTGGCTTACAGCTAAGATTACGCTTGGGTCATCTACTATCCATTCACAAGACTACATGTAGTGCCCATCATTTAATTTTCGTAATAATAATATGTTTCCTGCTTCAGTCTATTACACTTTTTGCTTCTCTTGTCTCCTCTAGCTTTTCGTTGCTTGCTTCTGTCTATTGCTAACTGAACTATCCTCAGCATCTGAATGGTTTTTACGTTCCAAGTCGAAACAGGTGATTTCACAATGATTGGAAAAGACTCCGTTTTTAAATACATGTAATTTTCCATACGCATACCTTATCAGTTCTACTGTCATACGTATTTGTCTTCATTTGTAAACATTCTGTAAACAATTTTGCAAAGTTCTTTCCAATGACTTTTCTTCCAAATACAGTTACGAACTACACACATATTTTAATAAAATTTTAATGCTCGTAATATTTTATCTCTGTAATTACTTGTAGTTGCTGTGCCAGCTGTGTAATCTCACATCCTCTCTAAAACATATAACTCCGTCTGTATGGCCACAAGTGGTCCATCGGGACCATCCGACCACCGTGTCATCCTCAGTATGCGGATAGGAGGGGCGTGGGGTCAGCGCTCCGCTCTCCCGGTCGTTATGATGGTTTTCTTTGACCGGAGCCGCTACTATTCGGTCGAGTAGTTCCTCAATTGGCATCGCGGGGCTGAGTGCACCCAGAAGAATGGCAACAGCGCATGGCGGCCAGGATGGTCACCCATCCAAGTGCCGGCCACGCCCGGCAGCGCTTAACTTCGGTGATCTGACGGGAACCGGTGTATCCATTGCAGCAAGGCAGTTACCTATCTAAGACTTATTCGAATAATTTATTGTAATTTAGTGTACATAGACATTCCCTTCTGATCGTGCGAAACTCGATAAGTGCCTTGTTTGATATTCGATTTTCTTTTCTTCGATTAAAGCATATCTAAAGCAGCATTTGCTATTTGCATAGCTACCATCGTAAAATAGATGCACGTGTCATCAATGACATAATAACGTTCGTTTCATAAAGATTCTGAGCTTATATCACACATTATTAATTCTCATAGTATACTAAAGCGGCTTCTTATCTGCGAAACCGACTCAGCGGGTATACACACATAACTGAGCACTCTGGAGGAAACATCGTTATCTCAGTGGAGTTCTACAGTATCTTTCACAGGCCCTGCTCCACACACCTATGGTACTATCACCCAATACTCTCCTTAAGTGATCAGCTTCCATTCTAACCTGGTTGGTATTTGAACGACAGATATAATATAGGATATCAGACGCTTCCCCACAGAGACTATTTGTACGGCAGACATGGTGTTCGCCAACTTGAAACCATGTATACATTTAGGGACTGTAAAAAATTTGAATAAGTATTGCCTTGTCATTTTAATCAGAGATAAGGAAAGTACTACGTAGTGAAAAAAATTGACGGGACGGTGGAATGCCACCATTTTTGGTTAGGAGTTGGAGTGACCTTTACTGATCTCATGATCAAACTACAGCCTTAACATTAGCAGTCACTGTTTACTTCATTCCGCTGTTTAAACCTCCATCATCGTATGGATTCGTGTGGATCAATATAGCATGAATGTGTTACGTTGCGACACTGGCCAGCAGAGAAAAAAATAAAACCCTATTTCAGTACGTGTAATGAAATAGTGTTTGATTTTTCTGATGATCATCCGTAAAACATAAAACCACTACCACTATTTTTACTATACGTGATTCATCTAGTCCTTATTGACATAATTCCCCTGTACCGCTGTCACTATCCTCCTCCTCGACCCCTTTTCCCGACCAACGCCAGTGACTGTGTAATTGGTTCGCTGCGGCACGGACTTGTAATTGAAAGTGTCGATAGACCGATTTTAATCACGGTAACAGATTTATTCGCGGACCACCGCATCCGCGGTAGAACGGTCATTATGTCATGGAACACAGTATTGCCTTGCGTCCTTCAGTTATAGAATCATAGAGAACTTTGTTATGGCTGGTATTCTCAAATTTGTAGCGTAAGATTTGGATGGACTGGGGATTGGGCGGGCGGTTGTGTGGGAGTGTGCTTAAATTCAAATAAGTTCCAGTGCAACAGTAAGCCATGCTAACACTAAACATGGCCCTGGTGATCACAAAAAATTGAGACATTAACAAAACAATATACAGCTCACAGTGCTTGATCTCTTGGCCCGTAAAACACAAAGCAGAAAATAAGGAGCTCCACTTGGCCCGAAAGAAATAGTATCAAACGCAAAATCACAGTGGCGGCCCTCTGACTTTACAATAGGGAGTACATTCACTCAATCCACCATTAATCATTACTGATAACATTACTACCATAAGTAAAATTTACCTGTAGTTATGGCGCAGGAAATGCCGCAAGTGGAAAGTGGCTGGGTGTTGCATTGCAGTAAATCCTTACCAAGTTTACATACCTTGATCAATAGAACTCAACATTTCCAAGAATATGAATAGGATGGTCATAAGCAAATAATTCAGAGGTCAGTTTATAAATACCTGCTTACTGCCGAGCACACTTCAGAATTCGATAATTTTTCTCTCCCTCATAACATTTGGAAGTTTACAGTAAGGTAGCACAAAATAATGCACCATAGGACGGGCTGACTTAAGCAAACTATATTTAAATAGCTGTAAAATTTATATGGTTATTTACAAATTATGTGAGGTGGTATATAAAAAACATCAAAAATTTTTTCCTTGTTAGTCATTTAGGTCATATATAGTTGTACCTACGCTTAGAGAATGTAGAACCCCTTTTACTTCTGGTGCCTTAAAACTCTTTGGAGTAAAACAGGTGACCCAGAACAAGGATCGGTATTAATTGAAGGAAAACACCTGGAAGGGTGGCCCAACTTGACTCGTCATTTACCATTCGGAAACAAATATTTTTTTGATAGGAAGTCTATCATAAACTAACTAATAGTTGCCAAGATTCTTGCCAAATTCAAGATTTTTAAATTAATATCAGAATGCGTAAGAACGTAAAATTACAAATGGCACTCGAAGAAAATATCAACTGTGCAGTACGATTGTTGCCCAGTTACAGACAGTTAACTGGTTAATTAAATTAGTGGGGGCGCTCTGTCCGAACGACTAGCATCACAGCCGTGGGCTAATCTCACAACAAGGCTTGAATATAAGTTCGACAAACGTTAAATACCAGACATTAAAATGCGTACATACGGTGGCATCCCCGTCGCGTGGCACGATGCCAAAACAATGACAATAAACTACTCAACTTGAGGCTCGACCTGAAGATCTGCAGAAGCGCGTGTGACCTGTCAACACCTAGGCCTTGTGCGAAGACGGTAAAGCTGCCCAAGCAGAAGGAAAACGCGACCCTGCCTCGGACCAGATGAACAGCAACACGGCAACCCACTCCGATTCAAGGCTGTCAACATCTACCAAACAACAAACAGCAAAAACAAGTTTGATAAACATACACAGCAATACTTAAACGGGTAATTAAACATTTTCAAGGAAACAAAATATTAAAACTTCACTATAGGAGGGCCCCGCTCCTAACTGTTGCAAGTTAACCTTCCTAGCAACAAATGGTTCAAATGGCGATGAGCACTATGGGATTTAACATCTAGGTTCGTCCGTCCCCTAGAACTTAGAACTACTTAAACCTAACTAACCTAAGAACATCACACACATCCATGCTCGAGGCAGGATTCGAACCTGCGACCGTAGCGGTTGCACGGTTCCAGATTGAAGCACCTAGAACCGGTCTGCCACACCTCCTAACAACTACACAAAACACTGTAAAAACATTTAAAAGAATAATTGCATAAGAATTCCAACAAAATTAAATATGTCAAGACATATTTTTACTTTAGCCTCTTACGGACAAATAGACACTGTAATTTAGATACGCAGCAGATGGCAGATTTCCAGTTAAAATGTACACCTGTAACCAGAAACGTTCTTCAGCACAGAGTGATAATGTGTGCAAGTACAAGAGTGTGCACACACATGACCCACAGGTGGGTACCTTTAGGCTGAGCACACAACTTTAGTTACAGGCCAAATCCCATAACTCGCCCCAGGAAGAACTATAACGTCTACACTAAACAGTAACTGCAATCAGTAATATCAGATACTCAATGATAACAAAGAACGATTTAAAGTACCATAATTATATTGCAAAATACTACCCTGGCGCTTTCAGAAACCTCCAGATTGACACACACAACCCCAAAAGGAGTTACTGAAAGGTGTAAAGGAACGGGATTGCTGGTCAGCTCTCACCGGGGCAGAATCAACAATCTTTAAGTACAGTACTTACCAAGCAGTTGTCATATATAATTCCAAATAAATACCAAGAAAGCCAATAGCTTCAGGACTCCAGGTAGGCACCGGATAATACTGTCCTCCTGCTCGTAGTTGCTGACAAGATATTTAGAACATCTTGGCGTATGCTTTTCCATAAGGAGTCTCAGTGCTAGAACCCCTTCTGTTGTTCCCAATCCCCCTCTGAAACCACACTCTTCTTCATTCAGCATATTCTCCAACTTCTCTTCAATTATTTTCAAAATTATTTTTATGGGAATTTTTGATGCATGTGATACTAGGCTTAAAGTTCGGTACTGTTCACTTTTTGTAGCTGCTGCCTTCTTTGGTGTAGGAACAATGATGCATTTCTGAAAGTCTGCCGGTATCTCTTCTGTGTTATACATGGTCCTAATAGTTTTAAGCCGCGCGGTCTAGCCGCCTTGCACGGTTCGCGCGGCTCCCCCCGTCGCGTCGGAGTTTCGAGTCTTGCCTCGGTCATGGGTGTGTGTATTGCCTATAGCGTAAGTTAGTTTAAGTTACATTAAGTAGTGTGTAAGCCTATGGACCGATGACCTCAGCAGTTTAGTCCCATGGGAACTTGCCACAAATTTCCTAATAAATTTAAGCAGAATCATTTTCATGTTGTCACCAGCACTCTCTATTAGTTCTGCAGGGATGTCATCAATACCCCTTGTTGTGTTGTCCCGTAGTTCTGTTCGAACTTTTGTCAAGTTCTTCTTGCAGAATGTCATCTCCCTTGCTTTTCTCTTCCTATTACTTCCTCCGAAAGATGTGTTCCGGCATACAAGTCCTTAATGTATTCTTTCCATCTCTTCACCATGTCTTCACCAAACAGCATTTTCCCCCACTCAATTTTCTATTGTACCTGAGAATGTTGTTTTACGTTTGTTAAAAAATTTATTTGCTGTTTTTTAAGCTAAATCATTTCTTCCGTTTTGCAGATTTTCTTCCAATTCCCAGCAGATTTCCTGAAGAAAATTTTCTTTTGCTTTCCTAGCTTCTGTCCTGACTAAATTCCTCAGTCACTTGCGTTTTTGTATAATATCTAGTTTCCTATAAACTCAAAAACGTGTGCTGTATTCCATTTCCTCTTGTTTTTATGTTTTGTTTTTCCAACTATCTTTTCTGCTGCTTTGTATATATCAGATTATTCTTATCCCAATCTTCATTTAATCCACCATATCGAAAATGTTTAGCTAGGTTTTCTGTTTCGTGAGTATAGCGCTTTGACAGTCCCTCGGTTTTCAGTTTTCTAGTTCCCGTGTAAGTTTTACTGTCTTCTTCTTCAGACATTTGAATGTGAGTGAACTTTTCATCAGGACCAGGCTATGATCACTGCCTATGTCAGCAGATGGATAACTCCTGCAATCTTTAACCAGGTTCCTAAAACGTGCTTTCACTATAATGTAATCAATCTGCTGTCTCCTCAGGTCTCCGGAGGCCTTCTATGTGTTTCTTCTTTTTTGTGATGTTGGAAAAGTATGTTTGCAACAAATAACTTGTGCCTCAAGCAGAACTCCATTAGTCGGTCTCGTCTTTCATTTCTTCTCCCAAGTCCAAATTTGCCAACAATGGTTCTAATGGCTCTGAGCACTATGGGACTTAACTTCTGAGGTCATCAGTCCCCTAGAACTTAGAACTACTTACACCTAACTAACCTAAGGACGTCATACACATCCAAGCCCGAGGCAGGATTCGAACCCGCGACCGTAGCGGTCTCGCGGTTCCCGACTGTAGCGCCTAGAACCGCTCGGCCACCCCGGCCGGCCATTTGCCAACAATTCTGGCCCCATGACAATCAGGTTTTCATCCCCCTTAACATTTCTCATCGCATTACTTATTTCTTAGCATATTTAGTCAACGACTGCATCTACTTCTTCGGATGTTGGCATGTATACTTATATTATAACATTGTCCTCTGGTTTAGCTTCACGTTTGACTAGTATTATTCGAGAGCTTTATTGCACGTGTCCCTTGATACGTGAGTCATAGCTTTCCCTCAATATTTTTCCAGCTCTTACCATTACTGGTCTATCTTGGTCACTTCCGGTCTGAATCACTCTGCATTCTTTAGACCATAAATCACCTGATTTGGGCCATCTGATCTCCGATATGCCTAGGATATCGATTTCAAGTCGTTCCAGTTTAAGTTTTAGGTTTTCTGGTTTGCTACACTCAAGCAGTGTTCTCACATTCCAAGTTACTACTTTAAAATTGGGATTCTTTTCCTTCGCCTTTAGTAATCCCAACCTGGAGACCCGGTTGGGGAACTGTTTTATTTTCGGAAAATTTTACAGAAGATACGAAAAACAGTATGTGTAGTAATTACTAAACAATTAAAAAGTATACAAAAAACCGAAAATAAAATTAACAGCATTTTGACTGCATCTCCAACAGTGTCCGTCACGTAGTGGCCTCTATCCTATGGCATAGAAACTACATGTCCTCCAGCCATTTGACACCACTTGTCTGGTGCGTGACTCAAACTGCACGCCTGTTCATAAGACTCCAATCTCAACAGGGACGGTGTAGAGGCACTACGCCTCAACAGAACTCCTCGTTCCTTATCAATCCACCTAATAGTTAAAGAAACTAAGCATGTATTTTCTGTGTTTTGGGTGAGCGGAGCAGAGAATGGGATCAACACTCGAAATTCTATATCTACATCTACATCCACTTGGATACTTTGCAAATCACATTTAAGGGCCTGGCAGAGGGTTCATCGTACCCACTTCAGAATTCACTATTATTCCAATCTCTTACAGCGCGCGGATAGAACGAACACATATATCTTTCCGTCCGAGCTCTGATTTCCCTTATTTTATCATAATGATCGTTTCTATGTAGGTAGGCGTCAACAAAATATTTTTGCATTCGGAGGAGAAAGTTGGTAATTGGAATTTCGTGAGGAGATTCCTCCACAGAGAAAAACGCCTTTGTTTTAATAATGTTCATCCCAAATCTGTACCATTTCAATGTCCCCTATTACAAGATAATACAAAACGTGCTGTCCTTTTGTCCTTTCAACTTTTTCGATGTACGCTAGTCTCCTTACTAGATACGATACATTTCCTAAGTGTCCTCCCAATAGAACGCAGTCTTTGGTTGTCCCCCCCCCCCCTCCACCCCCACCCAACGTTTTCTGTGCGTCCCTTCGAATTTAAGTTACTTCTAATTGTAACTCCTAAGTATTTAGTTGAATTTACGGCGTTTAGATTTAACTGATTTATAGCGTAACCGAAGCTTGAAGGATTCCTTTCAGCACTCATGTGGATGGCCTCACACTTTTCGTTATTTAAAGTCAACTGCCAATTTTCGCACCACACATACATCTTTCCAAAATCGCTCTGCAATTTCTTCTGATCTTCTTATGACTTTACTAGTCGTTAAATGACAGCGTCATCTCCAAATAAGGCGGCTGCTCAGATTGTCTCCCAAATCATTTGTACGAATAACGAACATACAGGGCCTGTAAAACTACCTTGGGGAATGACAGAAATCAATTCTGCGCCTCGCGGAGTGACCGCGTGGTTAGAGGCGCCTTGTCACGTATTGCGCTGTCCCTCCCACCCGAGATTTGAATCCTCACTCGGGCATGGATGTGCGTGTGTTGTTCTTATCATAAGTTAGTTTAAGTTGGATTCAATAGTGTGTAAGTCTAGGCACCGATGACCCCAGCAGTTTGGTCCGCCAGGAATTCACACACATTTGAACAATTCACTTTTGTTTGACTCGACGTCTTTCCGTCAACTATTAAGAACTGTGATCACTCTGACAGGAAATCACGAATGCAGTCATATAACTGAGACGATATTCCATACGCACGCAATTTCACTACAAGCCGCTTGTGTGGTACAGTGTTAAAAGCCTTCCGGAATTCCATAAATACAGAATCAATTTGAAATCCTTTGCCGAAAGCACTCAAAACTTCATGCGAGTAAAGAGCGATGTTTTCTAATTCCGTGTTAAGTTGTCCCAATAGACCGTTTCCTACGACGTAATTCATAATGATAGAACACAATATACATTCCAAAATCCTGGTGCATTTCGACGTTATTGATATGGGCCTGTAATTTAGTGAATTACTCCTACTACCATTCTTCAATATTGGTGTGACCTGTGCAACGTTCCAGTCTTTGGGTACGGATCTTTCTTCGAGCAAACGGTTGTATAAGATTGTTAAGTATGGAGCTAATGCATCAGCATACTCGGAAAGGAGCCTAACTGGTGTACAATCTGGACCAAAAGACTTGCTTTTATTTGCTGATTTAATTTGTTTCACTACTCCGAGGATACCTACTTCTACGTTAACCGTGTTGGCAGCTGTTCCTGATTCGAATTCTGGAATATTTACTTCGTCTTCTATTGTGAAGGCATTTCGGAACGCTGTGTTACCACCTCTGCATTGACAGCACTGTCTTCGATAGTATCTCCATTGCTATCGTGCAGAGAGGCATTGATTGTCTTGCCGATAGCATACTTCACATACGACCAGAATCTCTTCGAATTTTCTGCCAAGTTTTGAGATAATGTTTCGTTGTGGAAGTTATTATAAGCATCTCGCCTAGAAGTCCATGCTAAATTTCGAGCTTCCGTAAAAGAGCTTCTGTAAAAGATCGCCATTCTTGGAGATTTTGCATCTGTTTACATTTTGCTTTCTTCCGTTTCTTCTGCATCGGAGCTATGACCTGTTTAGTGTACGATGAAGGATCAGCTCCGTCGTTCGTTAATTTATTTGGTATAAATCAGTTGGTTGCTGGTGATACTGTTTCTTTGAATTCAAGCCACATCTGATCTGCACTTACATTGTTAATTTGGAAGGAGTGGAGATTTTCTCTGAGAATGGCGTCAAGCGAATTTTTATCTGACTTTTTTTTAATATGAATTCTTTTCGTTTGCTTTTGGAGGATTTAGGGGCTACAATATTCAATCTCGCTACGACAACCCTCTGTTCTCTAATCCGTGTATCCGTTTTGATGCTCGTTATTAACTCAGGATTATTTCTTGCTAAATTAACGCCCTGAAGGCCATTACATTGGCACAGGTGTGCTTCCGCGAGTAGCAAGAACGCTTAAAGATATAACTAGAAACTGCTAGTAAAGGCTACACAACCCATACTGTCTAGCAATCAAAAAGAAGTGTTTAGAGAAATGCACTAATAACTAAATTAATGTTTTAGTGTTTGAAGGTACAAACAGTGGCTAACGATGGAGACAAGTCTGCCTGAGAATCGAAAACCAGAGGTTAACACATGGAAATATTGAACAATAATAGAAGAGTTGACAGAGTGGAGGGATGATTGCCCTACAATTTCCAGAGGCGTCCTCAGAAGTGTTGAGGTAGTAGAATGTGCTATATGAGGGTGTTTCCCTCTCACGTCGCTGGGAGACGTGTAAAGTTCACTCCCAGCGGAAACTTGGGGACTTTCACTTCTTACGTAATCTTGGTGGACTGTAAATACCATGAGGTATGCCGTTTTGGTGAATGGTAGCGGCGTCGAAACTCGTTTCTACCCGCTAAATGTAAGACCTCATATGTTACTACTACAGCCGTTAGGTTTTCGTGATGTATTAAAACAGGCAGCGTATTACGAGAACCGTGCGGGATTAGCCGAGCGGTCTTGGGCGCTGCAGTCATGGACTGTGCGGCTGGTCCCGGAGGAGGTTCGAGTCCTCCCTCGGGCATGGGTGTGTATGTTTGTCCTTAGGATAACTTAGGTTAAGTAGTGTGTAAGCTTAGGGACTGATGACCTTAACAACTAAGTCCCATAAGATTTCACACACATTTTCGTATTACGCGTGCTGACGTATGCAATGCAACAACGATGTCTCTGCAAAGGCACTTGTAAAATGAGTACACTACTGGCTATTACAATTGCATACACCAAGAAGAAATGCAGATGATTAACGGGTATTCATTGGACAAATATGTTATACTAGAACTGGCATGTGATTAATTTTCACGCAATTTGGGTGCATAGATCCTGCGAAATCAGTACCGAGAACAACCACCTCTGGCCGTAATAACGGCCTTGATACGCCTGGGCATTGAGTGAAACAGAGCTCGGATGGCGTGTACAGGTACAGCTGCCCATGCAGCTTCAACACGTTACCACAGATCATCAAGAGTAGTGACTGGCGTATTGTAACGAGCCATTTGCTGGGCCACCATTGACCAGACGTTTTCCGTTGGTGAGAGATCGGGAGACTGTGCTGGCCAGGGTACCAGTCGAACATTTTCTGTATCCAGAAAGGCCCGTACAGTAACTGCAACATGCGATCGTGCATTATCCTGCTGAATATAGGGTTTCGCAGGGATGGAATGAAGAGTAGAGCCACGCGTCGTAACTGATCTTAAATGTAACGTCCACTGTTCAAAGTGCCGTCAATGCGAACAAGAGGCGACCGAGACGTGTAACCAATGGCACCCCATACCATCACGCCGTGTGATACGCCAGTTTGGTGATGACGAATACGCGCTTCCAATGTGCGTTCACCGCGATGTCGCCAAACACGGATGCGACCATCATGATGCTCTAAACAGAACCTGGATTCATGCGAAAAAATTACGTTTTGCCATTCGTGCACCCAGGTTCGTCGTTGAGTACACCGTCGCAGGCATGGTCTCCGAGGTTATAGTCCATGCTGTTGCAAACGTCGTCGAACTGTTCGTGCAGATGGTTGTTGTCTTGCAAACGTCCCCATCTGTTGACTCAGGGATCGAGACGTGGCTGCATGATCCGTTACAGCCATGCGGATGATATGCCTGTCATTTAGACTGCTAGTGATACGAGACCGTTGAGATCCAGCACGGAGTTCCATATTACCCTCCTGAACACACCGATTTCATATTATGCTAACATTAATTGGATCTCGACCAACGCGAGCAGCAATGTAGCGGTACGATAAACTGGAATCGCGATAGGCTTCAATCTGACCTTTATCAAAGTCGGAAAAGTGATGTACGCTTTTGTCCTCCTTACACATGGCATCACAACAACGTTTCACCAGGCAACGCCGGTCAACTGCTGTTTGTGTATGAGAAATCGGTTGGAAAGGTTCCTCATGTCAGCTCGTTGTAGTTGTTCACACCGGCGCCATCTTGTGTGAATGCTCTGGAAAGCTAATCATTTGCATATCGCAGCATCTTCTTCCTCTCGGTTAAATTTCGCGTCTGTAGCACGCCATCTTCGTGGTATAGCAATTGTAATGGCCAGTAGTGTATATTAAACTTGTGCATAATCACGTGTTTTACTGAAATCCACACACTCCCAACAATCCGGTCGCACTCGAGTTTTATTTTGAGTGTCAGACTTACATTCACCTTCCTCTCTTTACGTGTACAGGGGCAGTCGTAACGTAAACAGGTGTACTGAGGCTTTTTCCACCAAATCTATCTTTGTTTACAACTTAAGTGCACGTGAAACCGACTGCTATTCGAGTCACAATCAAAATTTACTACTCAGAAAGAAACTAAGGTAAAAATTATCTTTCAGTGATCTGTCGCTCGAAGGATTCGTGTGGTGTAGCGATGTTATAAATAACTGGTGGATATGCACTCAGTGACAGGAATAGGAATTGTAATTGAAATGAAATAATTAATGAAACTAGTGTCAGGTCACTATTTATACTATAGATGAGTTGTGTCTGTGAGACTCTTGTGGCAATTTTACCAGACTTAGACAGATAACAAGTGCGGGCGTTCTAAGTAAGATTGTTTTGTATATTAACAGCTCCTGGCGTCCACTACACTCCACACCCACCACTTCCTTTCGCGAGAAGCGGACGCTGAGATTATGTTTTGGTTTTGGTTAGCATCGAATGTAGTTCAACGTCCTATTGTTGACAGACTGGCAGTGGAGAGCACAGACCTCGACATCTTCATCAAAGGTGTGCTGGTAAAAGAGGAGAGACGTTAGCAGGTGTCTGATCTGCCAGATGGCGCACCACCTCCCTGACTTGCGTTACTCCAGAAGAGTCAGCTCGCCCATCTCTTCAGAAAAGCTGTTTCTCCGACAGTGTTCACACCAGTATGAGATTTTTAGATGTACGCTTGAAAAATCCGTCATTTGTCGAAAGCCCCTCTGATCCTAGCTACAGTGACCATGTTAGTAAATCCCATAACCAACTAACTTAGAATGCTGATCAAGACAGTTATTTCCGATCTCAACAGAAAGTAAGATATTCGTTACATTAATAACAAACAACTACAACCTGTGACTATTTGTTCTCGCAATTTACAATTATAAGTTTAATATGGGAGTTAAATACCTGGACTACAAATATAACAGGGTCTTAATTAATTACTTCCCTGGAACAGAATTTTTGTATGACATCCATTCGTTTCTCCAGTTGACAAGTACCCTGATAATTAATTTTTTTTCCGTTTGGGCCACGTATTTTTACAGAGACGACGGCGGCTGAAGTGCTACAAATTCATTAACGAATTTCATCGATAAGGCGAAAAAGAACTGCACTCAAAATGCATGCAATACATTAAAATATAACAACGTGAAAACTCTTTTCTGCCTGTTGTGATATTTTTAATACTTTTACTGTGTTGAGGCTATTAATATTGTTCGAACGGTTATTTATTTCTTAAATTAAATGAAATCTCTCCGTATCAGCATCTCATATTCCTTTATGCAGAATGTGGCATCATATTATCTTCTTTAAATTGATACTACGCTTCGGTCTAGCCGACGAATTACAACTGCCAACCTTTATTTCAGTTTATTCATGAGAGTACTTCATATCCGTGCAAGTAGAGTGCCCATTTAAAATCAGCTATTATAATGTTTTGATGTAAAATTTTATTGACGAAACCATTCACTTGTGGCCACACTCAGTTGTGTAGCAGAACGAGAGAATTCCCGCAACGAGTATCCACTGTGGCCTGTGCCAGCCACGCAGTAATTTATGCAAACGATGCGGTTATATCGCATCCAAACTTTCCACATAAGGCCCCACCACTCACCTAGCAGGCTCTAACTTGCACATTGGCTTGCGGATGGCGTACTTTGATGTCATTAGTTCCAAACTCATTTCATCCTCAGTGATGACAAAACTAAATGAAGTGAAGTAATGACGCAAGAAACACAAATACATCCCAGATGCCCCACAACAAAAATTAAACCGGTCAGATAATGTATTTGGTAGCGGTAATTTAGTCCAACAGTCAAATTACGTACAATGC
Organism: Schistocerca piceifrons; assembly: GCF_021461385.2. NCBI lineage: Eukaryota > Metazoa > Arthropoda > Insecta > Orthoptera > Acrididae > Schistocerca > Schistocerca piceifrons. Next base: position 157,805,347 of record NC_060139.1, on the reverse strand, counting down.
TAAAACCACCTATCTCTACTGCTTACTGTTTCCGATACATTAACACGCCTCCAGAAAAGAAAGTAATATACCTTCATAAAATAAGTCGAAAAACCACAAAACTAAACATCAGCTTGCGTAACAGGTGTACTATCTACTAGAAGTTCACGTGGCTACCTGTAACTACTCACTTCACCTTACACCTTTATGAGAGGCGTACTTGAGTAGTCATTCTTAGCACTGGAAACCATTACGCAATCCTCGCGGGAGCCTATCTGTGTTCAGTACGATGTACTCCATTTGAAACATCCACTAACGTAAAGAGCGATTTTCGGATAATATTGGTCGACATGTCATGAATCATCAGACAATGAAATCTGTCATCAGTTCAGCAATTCATTGACTTCCTACCAGATGAGCACTTGAATCTAACACACACTTTTTCGTTTGCTGTCTAAGGCATGTTCACACTATTCTCATCGGCACTGCCCTTTGAAACACCAAAAATCGCAAACTCAGTTCCTAGCTATTGGTTCAGCCCATTTCAGTGACATGTCCCTCTTATTGAGTTTACACTTTATTTTCACTAGTGTTTGTGTCGTCCTTCGACGATTAATATACATTGCGCCGGTAATGACGAAGGTTTTCCCTTATAAACCTCGGAATTTTCTTCTGAGATTCATAGCTCACTTTGGTCTTTGCGCGTCGGCTTCGCTACATGCCAGGGACAAAGCCATGGCAACACAATCCCGCTCCTCTTGTCTATTACCTGACAAACGAACCCCCCCCCCATCCCCTCTCCTTATGTTTAGTGTAATAACTCATGTCACCACTATCCCTTATATCACAAACAAGTGGCGGTAAATTGCACCACCCCCCCCCCCCCCTCCAACCGTAGTGCAGTATATTGCCATGAACAGCCTGATAAGGGAATGCATCGCCGCGTCATAAAACGCCCATCAAGGACTAAGTGGAAAGACTGGACCTTGAGAAAGGAATAATTTCATTCGCCTTTTATTGTACACGAAGTTGTATTCATGTAAACAGTTAATCAAAATAACGATTATAATAAAACATTTTGCAAAATGAGTGATTACCAGAGATCTAAACGGGCACAATTTGCTCTTGAGACAATAATTATGACACAGATGCAATCCATAGAACCTGCAAACTAGAAAAAAATAACACTTGTCACTATAGTGATTGTATTGTACGGTATTATATGTGAACCGGAGGCTTATAAACGACGGAAAGGCTCCGTCCCCGTTGCAGCTGCAGTGGTCCACAACCCCACGACGGCTACCGCAGTCCACTTCACCCCTCCACCACCCCACACCTAACCACTCTTTCTGGGTTATTGTGCATTCGGCCCCCCCTCCCCCCCCCCCCCCCAAGGGAACGTCTCACACCAGACGTGTGTAACCCCTATGTTTGCGTGGTAGAGTAATGGTGGTGTATGTGTATGTGGAGAAGTTTGTGCAGCAGTCGCCGACATAGTGTAGCTGATGCAAAGTATGGGGAAGCAGCCAGCATTCGCCGAGGCAGATGGAAAACCGCCAAAAACCTTCTACAGACTGGCCGGCTCACCAGATATCGACACAAGACCGCCGCCCATTCGTGCCGGGGAAAGCCGTGCGTTAGACCGCACTGCTGACTGGGCGGGTGCTATAGTGATTAACAGTTTGTCATCAGACGGCAGCAGCCGATTATGCTAATGCAACTGTCATGGGATTACTGTACCACAAATAACAGTAGAACTGTACGGAACAATCGTTACAGATCAAATGGTAGAGACCAATTTACGTTAATGCAGATTTCATGGGTTACAGTAATGCGATTACTATAAATACTTTCGGTGTTACATATCTCGAGGACTACACTGAAGACAAACTGAACATTGGCAAATTGACTTACAGACAGTAAATGACACGCTTGGCACAATAATTCGTAACTGATTTAATAAGAGAAGCAACTTTAAACATGGAAATCTTTCATCTGTAACACAGCTTAGCTAAAAACTGAAAAGCACAAGCAATAATTACATATACAGTGGTTATTTATAAGTTTGTGAACCTTTGACCACTAAATGACATTTATCTTGTAAATATATCTGAACTCCACGCGCCAACCAGGCGCAGACACCAACGCCGTAGGCGCAGACACCAACGCCGTACACAACATGCAGCGTAGAAATCGGCCAGTTGGTTGTCCCACTCGACCAACACCTGCTGGCCCTGAGGCGTCGCAGCTAGGGCACGATCGCCAATTTGTCTGTTAAAGCTTTCTTGTATGAATGTATGTGGGCTCCAGTGTAAGTACTCAGAATCTTATACGATCTGCAACCTGCGAGCTGTGTCCTGCACACATGCGTCATGACCATATGGCGTGACTGCAGCGTGTGAAAGTAGCCGAGAGGCGCTTACAGAGTAGTTACACTCTATGGAACTATAAAAATTCATAACTGATCTAGAAACAGCCCGAGGAACTTCATATTAGGTACATAACCTTCTGTTTTGAAAAGGAACAAAATGTCAAAATCTGAAGTCAATAACTGTCATAATTTGGAAGTTACCAAAAAAAAAGAAAAGTCAGTAAAAACGTAACTATCCGACACTTAAAAAACTAAATCAATATATATATATATATATATATATATATATATATATATATATATATATAAACCTTTTCGTAATTTTGCTGTAGTAATAACTTTAAGAATTTCAAGTAGATATTTTTATTTTGTGTTAGGCTGAGTGTGAAAGAAAGATCTTGTGTATGTGGGACATTCGCCAATATTAAATTTTCAGTTTGTAATTCTCTATAGGAACTTGCAAGTGTTCCAGCTCTGTGTCGTGGGAACGAATTCACCAGTGGTTCCCCTGCTAGTGGATGACGGATGTTCAAGCATGTTTCAATATGTAAGAGACAACTAGAACGTTCGTGACTATGTAGTTAAATTCCAGACTAAAGTACAGCTTAAAGTTTATTTCATTTTATTTATTTAACAATAGAATTTTGAGTTGCTTATTTTAATGACGTCAGTTAACTGAGAGCAGTGGTTGGTTCTTGCCAGATTTTGGTGCGAGCCGCGCCCAGAAAGTCAGATCTGATTGGCCGTAATTCCGTACAGCCAATAAGAAGTGAGACTGTTTGCCACCTAACGCACGGGAAAGAGGTGCTTGTAGAGGCAGAGAGAGAAGAAAGGAAGTGGTGGACTAGCTTTCGAAGGAGCCGGTCATGCTGAAAGTGTCCGAACGCATTATGTGTAAAATGAAGTGGTACTGTGACTTCCGCGTTTTGGTACAGTGATAAAGGTAGCTGGTGTTTACCATTAACAATCTGCGAAATTTTAAGAGTCGAGAGATATTTTGGTCAGTAGAAAATTGCGTGTGTAATCTTTGAATTAAAAGCGTGGCAGTAATAAGTAAATTATTTGACTGAGTATTTATGGCGAGCAAAAACTTCATTTAAAGACTGTAGAGGCAGAGAGAGAAGAAAGGAGGTGGTGGACTAGCTTTCGAAGGAGCCGGTCATGCTGAAAGTGTCCGAACGCATTATGTGTAAAATGAAGTGGTCCTGTGACTTCCGCGTTTCGGTACAGTGATAAAGGTAGCTGGTGTTTAGCATTAACAATTTGTGAAATTTTAAGAGTCGAGAGATATTTTGGTCAGTAGAAAATTGCGTGAGTAATCTTTGAACTAAAAGCGTGGCAGTAATAAGAAAATTTTTTGACTGAGTATTTATGGCGAGCAAAAACTTCATTTAAAGACAACCACTGAAATACCAGAGTACTGACTGTGTTACTCTCGTAAATGATTTGGGAAATGGATAGGAAAAGTTCTGGCTGTTTGAGTGTGACGAGGACTGTGAACAGGAACTTTAATGATTTGAACACATGTGGGCTGATGATCTTGCTTAATAGCAACAAAAAAATTATAATGCAAGTTTAAAAGACCTTCGAACTTAGAAATTTGTTCAGCAACCCATTTCCGATTCGTTCTTTAGAGTTCACAAGACTATTTTCAGCTTTCTGTAGTTATAGCGGCCTCCGACGTGTAGTTGTGAAATCTCAGTTTCTTCAACACTGCTTTTCTGAGATCTCTTTAAGCAGTTGCAGTCAGGAGTTATGTGTGCAGATCTGCAGCAGTATCGGGGTAGGTGGACAATTTATATTGAAGAACCGCCGCCGACGTGCGAAAGAGCGTTTTACGTCGCAGCCCGACCAGTAGTGTGAGGCATTCAAGCCTCAGACTGGCTCTGTCTCACGTATACTCTCTCAAATAGTATTAATTTGGAAACAGGCAACTGTTACTGGGTGTTCCTTGAGCATAAATGGAACGTTAGAATCTACCAAATAAGAAATGCACGCAAGGGCCCGAACACGTAGGTCAAGCCCAAAACCGCGGCTCAGAGATACAATAAATAGTAAGCAATTCGATAACGAATACGCAACAATTTAAACTCCTTAAATACATGATCACATCGTGATAAACCCAAGGTAGTGCACTCAGAAGAATATTAGATAAGAAATAAGATAAAGTTAATTTAGTACCAGAACACGTTAATCAAATTGTCACTGCCTCCAAGTAGTAAGCAAATCACACTCAAACACCAGGTATTTTAAACAAGCAGTTTAAATCACACTTTCATACGATTACCTCAACGAAAGGCATAAAACGATAAATCGGCCTTACAATAATTACACGTCCTTTATGGACGCAAAGATTCAAGACTCCGCAGAAGGATCTGGCGGAATCACCTTACATTGGTACACCGGTCTGTTCAAAGATACACAGTGCTTTCTGAAAGAGACTAAACAGTGAGATTGGAAGTAATACACAGTTGGCGGTTCTAGGCGCTACAGACTGGAGCCGAGCGACCGCTCGGTCGCAGGTTCAAATCCTGCCTCGGGCATGGATGTGTGTGATGTCCTTAGGTTAGTTAGGTTTAATTAGTTCTAAGTTCTAGGCGACTGATGACCTCAGAAGTTAAGTCGCATAGCGCTCAGAGCCATTTGAACCCAATACACAGTTATGCCAACATGGATTACTACAGTCAGAACGGCGTTACAAGCTTCGCAGCGGCAGACCACAAGATACATTGCGCAGAGAGTTTCGTGATTGGCAATCAACAAGTAATCTGTCTCAGGTTCATCGCACTTGCAACACGGAGGGCAGAAAATTTGTCTCCGACGACTGGCGTAAGTACAGTGATATCACCTATTACGTCAGTTGGAGTCCATGTGCAACAGCATCGGAAAGGTAGGTCACGAGTCAGGACCCGCAGCAACATATAATCGACTAATGACCCCCAAACTTCTTCCCTGCGCAGTCCATTTTAAAACGCGCCTAATACAGCCAGCTTCAGCCAAAATGGACATTTTCATAGCGACAGTATTTGCTGCCGAGGTTTCCTCTCGTGTCCGCTACCAACCACATGCTGTTACTAAATCCCCACACACCTCACGTTCACTCGGTCAATCGCCTCTCTCTGCATGCGCTACCTCGCAACTACATCATGAGCGTCGAAAGGGTACAATGTCTCAAGGAGAATCGGTAGGAAGGAGGCCAGCATGGCTGAACCTTCCCCCCAACGTAGGATCCAGCCGACCACTCGGAGCTAGGAAAGCCAAGCTTAACCATTTCCTAACCTGGCTGATCCGATCCCCTATGGCCAGATGGCGCACCAGGAGATTGACAGGATTCAAGGATTTGAGCATCCTTCAGGGTCCCAAAAAATGGGACGCAATTTCCAGGATTCGTCGTCCTCTCCCATTGACCCAGTACCAAAACTCCGGACAAACTCGCAGTCTCGCACTTTTGAAAGGACGCCCGCCCTGATTCCGACGAATCTGCCTCCTATGCTCTAGCTCGATGTTGCATTTAGCGCTCTTCCAGTTACGCTAGATAATCTCGGGACTGATCTCATTGGGCAGAATTTCGTCCAATGACCACAAGTTAGCCAGATGTAGGTTGAATGGTATGCGAACATTAAAGATGCTTCGTGTTGAGCAGAGTTAAGGGAAGAAATTAGTGACGGTGTCGAAGCATCCCACCTTTCCTGGACTTTGGCGTGATAAATGATCAAGGCAGACTTGAGGTTCCGGTTAAGTCTTTCAGCAAAGGTAGCCTAGGAATAATATGGAGTAAAGTTTATGTGCTGCACTGCGTTCCCAAAGCAAAACCTCTTAGATTTTCAGGAAGTAAATGCCGGGGCGTTGTCGCTCACCAAGGACTTAATAGGTCCAAATATCGAAGGTATCCCGGTCGGACGTTTACTGGATATGGCAGTGGTAACTCCACGGATGGGAACCAACAAGGTAAAACGTGAGAAGGCAACAATTACCAACGGAATATAACGGTTTCCGAGAAAAGATGTCACGAGTCAGGACCCGCTACAACATATAGGGTGTTACAAAAAGGTACGGCCAAACTTTCAGGAAACATTCCTCACACACAAATAAAGAACAGATGTTATGTGGACAAGCGTCAGGTAACGCTTAATTTCCATGTAAGAGCTCATTTTAGTTTCGCCAGTATGTACTGTACTTCCTCGATTCACCGCCAGTTGGCCCAATTGAAGGAAGGTATTGTTGACTTCGGTGCTTGTGTTGACATGCGACTCATTGCTCTACAGTACTAGCATCAAACACATCAGTACGTAGCATCACCAAGTTAGTATTCATCACGAACGTGGTTTTGCAGTCAGTGCAATGTTTACAAATGCGGAGTTGAAAGATGGCCATTTGATGTATGGATTAGCAAGGGGCAATAGCCGCGGCGCGGTACGTTTGTATCGAAACCGATTTCCAGAACGAAGGTGTCCCGACAGGAAGAAGTTCGAAGCAATTGATCGGCGTCTTAGGGAGCACGGAACATTCCAGCCTAAGACTCATGACTGGGGAAGACCTAGAACGACGAGAACACCTACAATCGACGAGGCAATTCTTCCTGCAATGACGATAACCCTAATGTCAGCGTCAGAGAAGTTGCTGCTGTACAAGGTAACGTTGACTACGTCACTGTATGGAGAGTGCTACGGGAGAACCAGTTGTTACCGTACCATGTACAGCGTGTGCAGGCACTATCAGCAGCTGATTGGCCTCCACGGGTACACTTCTGCGAATGGTTCATCCAACAATGTGTCAATCCTCATTTCAGTGCAAATGTTCTCTTTACGGATGAGGCTTCATTCCAACGTGATCAAATTGTAAATTTTCACAATCAACATGTGTGGGCTGACGAGAATCCGGACGCAATTGTGCAATCACGTCATCAACACAGATTTTCTGTGAACGTTTGGGCAGGCATTGTTGGTGATGTCTTGATTGGGCCCCATGTAACCACCTACGCTCAATGGAGCACGTTATCATGATTTCATACGGGATACTCTACCTGTGTTGCTAGAACATGTGCCTTTACAAGTACGACACAACATGTGGTTCATGCACGTTGGACCTCCTGCACATTTCAGTCGAAGTGTTCGTACGCTTCTCAACAACAGATTCGCTGACCGATGGATTGGTAGAGGCGGACCAATTCCATGGCCTCCACGCTCTCCTGACCTCAACCCTCTTGACTTTCGTTTATGGGGGCATTTGAAAGCTCTTGTCTACGCAACCCCTGTACCAAATGTAGAGACTCTTCGTGCTCGTATTGTGGATGGCTGTGATACAATACGCCATTCTCCAGGGCTGCATCAGCGCATCAGGGATTCCATGCGACGGAGGGTGGATGGATGTATCCTCGCTAACGGAGGATATTTTGAACATTTACTGTAACAAAGTGTTTGAAGTCACGCTGGTACGTTCTGTTGCTGTGTGTTTCCATTCCATGATTAATGTGATTTGAAGAGAAGTAATAAAATGAGCTCTAACATGGAAAGTAAGCGTTTCCGGACACATGTCCACATAACATATTTTCTTCTTTGTGTGTGAGGAATGTTTCCTGAAAGTTTGGCCGTACCTTTTTGTAACACCCTGTATAATCGGCTAACGACCATCAATCCTCTTAGCTACGCTGTCCATCCAAAAATGCGTCCAACACAGCCGGTTTCGACCGGAATGGACTTTTTCAAAGCGCCAAGGTTGCCTCTCGTGTGTGCTACCATCCGCAAGCTGTTACTAACTCCCTACACTGTGCACTTTCGCTCGGTCGATCATCACCCTCTGTACGATCCGCCGCGCGACCACATCACGAGAGCTGAAAGGGTACGATCTCTGGAGGAAAATCGATAGTACGAAATCTGGCAAGGCTCGCAGCCAATCACAGCTTAGTACTTTAGCTGCCATTAAAATGAAACAAATCTGTCAGTATCCATCTGGCGTGTTAGAAGTATCCGAACGAGCTATATTATTTACCAGGATCACGAGAAACAGTATGACAAACACCATACCAATCGACTCACATTAGCACTCACGGCAGGAAAAATTACATAACGTGTGTAAATTTAAAGTTGCCCGAGACGGGCAAATGCGGGCGGACCAACAGCCATGTCATCCTCCGCCAGTAGCACCACTGGACGCAGTAATACACCCCCCCCCCCCTCACACACACACACACACACACACACACACACACACACACACACACACACACACACACAAACACACATAATTTTTCTGCTGTGCACTTACAGGCTAAGGAGCAATTCTTCCGTAGTTTCATCTCAGTACCATACTTAGTGTAAGGCACAACAGTCCCTCACATCAAAAAAAGTTTGCATCACCTCGGTTCCGAGAGTTTCGGAACCGGTAAAGAAAATTGGAATAGAGGTCAACATAAACATCACTTGCTCATGAAAACCATACATTTCATTTTGTACCACCATATAGCGAGACCTTCAGAGGTGGTGGTCCAGATTGCTGCACACACCGGAAACTCTAATACCCAGTAGCACGTCCTCTTGCATTGAGTGGACATATGGCCGCTCCTTGAGCAAGGTCCGAGCAGGCACACGGGGGGAGGGGTTTATTAGTGATTGGGAGCTCCAATGTTAGGCGGGTGATGGAGCCCCTTAGGCAAATAGTGGAAAGATAGTGGAAGAAAGCCTGGGGGTCTCAGCCGAGATGTGGAGGAGGCCCTGCCGCCGCCGGCGATAGAGAACACTGAGTGCACCTGACTGCAAATCGTTGCTCATGTCAGCACCAATGACTCCTGCTGTCTGGCTGTATTCGTCGTGGCATACTATCCACATGTTCATCAAGGCACTGTTGGTTCAGATTGTCCCACTCCCTCAGAGTGGTTGGTGGGTCACGTCGTCCATAAACAGCCGTTTTCAGTCGATCCCAGGTGTGTTCGATATGGTTCATGTCTGGAGAACATGCTGGCCACTCAGGTCGAGCGATGATTCTAAAGGAAGTCATTCCCAACGTGTGCGTGATGGGGGCACGAATTTTTGTCCACGAAGACGAATGCCTCTTCATTATGCTGCCGATATGGTTGCACTATCGGTCGTTGGACGGCATTCACGTATCGCGCAGCCGTTACGGAGCCTTCCATGACCACCAGAAGCGTACGTCGGCCCTACATAATGCCACCCCAAAACAGCAGGGGACCTCCACACTGCTGCACTAGCTGGACAGCATGTCTAAGGCCTTCAGCTGGGTCGGGTGGCCTCCAAACACGTCTACGACGATTGTCTGGCTGAGGGCATATGTGAGACTTATCGGTGAAGAGAACGTGATAACAATCCTGAGCGGTCCATTCGGCTTGTTGTTGGGCCCATATGTACCGCGCTGCATGGTGTCGTGGTTGCAAAGGTGGACCTCGCCATGGACGTCGGCAGTGGAGTTGCGCATCATGCATCCTATTGCGCACAATTGTAATTGTAACACGACGTCCTGTGGCTGCACGAAAAGCATTATTCAACATGGTGGTGTTTCTGTCAGGGTTTCTCCGAGCCATAATCCGTAGGTAGCGGTCATCCACTGCAGTAGTAGCCCTTGGGCGGCCTGATTGAGTCATGTCTTCGACAGTTCCAGTCTCCCTATATCTCCCCCGTCAGAACAACATCGCATTGGTTCACTCCGACTCTTCCCTTGTTGAGAGCCCTTCCTGGCGCAGAATAACAATGCGGACGCAATGGAACCGCAGTATCGGCCGTCTAGGCATGAATGAACTGCAGACAACACGAGCCGTGTACCTCCTTCCTGGTGAAATGACTCGAACTGAGCGGCTGTTGGATCCCTCCGTCCAATAGGCCCTGTTCATGCACGGTTGTTTACATCTTTGGGCTGGTTTAGTGACATCTGTGAACATGAGGGACTGTGTCTGTGATACTAAATCCACAGTCAACGTCTATCTTCAGGAGTTCTCGGAACCGGGGTGATGCAAATTTCGCGAACGCTGTTTCCGGCAAGTGTTACAATGCCGGTGGGGGGGGGGGGGGGAACTTATTTTTTTCTTGTTTAACGTTTTTAGCTTCGGTATCAACAAAGATGTTGAAGCAAGTATATTTCTTGAAACGGACCCATATAATTTTTATAACTAAATTCGTTAGTACTCGTGAAGACAATTACAATGATATAGTGTTTGTTAATGTTGCCATTGAGACCTGTTTCAAAAGAATTCGAGAAATGTGTTAGAATGTGAGAGCACGTTGACCGGAATCGGCATTAGCGTTGCAGACGCCGCCAGCGTCTACAGTGCCCATTTACATGTCTTCACTGCAGGCCGCTCACTTCTGCTTCAACATTCGTTGTGTACAAACATGAGAAGTTAGAGAAGAGGAGAAGTTGGATATACTACTTTTATATGGTGAATGTAAAGGAAATGTCGTACAAACAGTACTACGGTATAGGGCTGTCATCCGGTTCGCCAGGCGATTGCACGAATTATTAAGACGCTAGTGCGAACTGCCTGCTTGAACTTCAAAATAAGAGAGAACACGAAGAAGCTGTTCTGGCTACAAGGCTAATGAATACGCACAGTGTTACCAGACATACGACCAAGGAGTGTGGACCAGCCAGATGAGGGTCATTCGCATCCTACATCGACAGAATTTCCATTCCTCTTATCTGTCACTGTATCAAGCAGTCTAATATCGTCGCTTTGAACATGTGACGTCCCAGATTATTGCGGGATAGCATTTATTGCAGTAAGATATCCAGACTTGGGGCCCGATGAACTTACAAGAGGTTGCAAACTTGTGTCTCAGCCATGACTCATAGCACATCTGTCGCTACTAGCCAACTTGAGAACAGTCTTTCTTGTCACTTAGAACGACCGTATATTCATACCCCCTACGAATCTAAATAAATCTGATTAAATATTAACCGATTAATTTCAAATTTGGTGTACTATTTTTTGTGATTCAGAAGAAGATCTCCTACAAATTTCAAAGCTGTACATGTAATAGTTTCGGAGATTCAGAAAATTACCTAAAACCCACCAAACCGACACTCATGGTTAAAAACTGACTTAGGAACGATTCAATTTTGTCTTTTGTTACCATTTGAAATCATTCACAGAGTTCTCAACATACCAAATCAATTAGTTTCGATTTTTATTTTCAAAACTTGAATTATTCATCAGTTCATAGTATAAAAATTCAGAAAAATTTAGTATCGGTTTATTATTTGTTGTGTGAATAAATGAGAATGAGTGAGAGTGTGTATGTGGGACTTACGAAACAATTCAATATTATATTATGTACAACATTACGTAATTGGAACATGGGAAAGATGTGTTTCACCAACAACGCTGATGACGTATGTATTGGTCTGATTCCTTTTGTAATAAGGCAGCCAGGATATCAGTTTAAAGTGCAATCGATTTCTAAATTATTTTCAAGATTAATTTTGTATTCGTTTTGTTACATTAAACATTGTGTTAGTATCAGCATTTTGGAAGACACAAATGCGTTTCTGAATAGTGATTGGCTTAGGCGAGTTTTACGGCGAGAATGATCTCGGAGGATCATTCTGATTGGTCTGTCAGACTGATCAGCCAATCAGAATTAAGTAGTTCCCGCTTACATCTAGTTAGATATGCTGTGAGTGAGAGGGTCTCGAGAGAGTCGCTCGCCAGCTTCGGACGTACAAATGTAATGTTAAATGTCTCAGTGTTCATTATCAGTAAGGTGCAGATATATTGAGTGCCGCTCGTTTAAAACGAGTAGTAATAAAAGGCGTTACAATTACGGAGAGAGTGATGAAATTTTTGAGTTTTTGGATTGTTTTGTTGGAAAGTTACGAACGTGTGAACTTTCGGCTTTTGTGAACATTCCACATGGCGTATTCTGTAATCATTTATGGAGTATTTGGCGAGAAGTTTCTTTTAAGGAAACCTCCTGAAAAGGACCGAATGTGAACCTCATTTATAGTAGAGTATATGTGACTGTGAGATTGCGTCTTCAATCGGGGTTGACTTGTGTAAAATTCTGGCTGCTTTTCGTGAGAGGTTTGTTGTTTGACTGAGCAGTAAGAACGATAGAATAGTTCTTCACTAAATGCGGACTTGGTAGCGCATAAACTCTTTTTATTCATCAATAAACTTTACTAGTCTTAAAATTGTAGGACGTTCATTTAACTCAAATGCATCATATTACCGCACGACATCCCGATAAATGAGAGATCGTGGGACCTGAAATACTACAAGATTTTATGCGGACTTTGCAAGATAGATTTTAGGCGACGTCTTTCCTCAACGCTGCTGTTTCGTCGTCTAGTAAGTATCAACGCTCGTAGAGAAAAGGGACAGCGAGCGGACGCCGTTCTGAGGTAGGTGGACATTCAATGTTGAGCAGTACGACGAACGAAAAATATAACTCGCCCAGCCGCAAACGTCATACAGAATTTTCGCGGTTGTTCCTTCAGCAACTGAGAACCGACTCAACGTATTTGCACCGTGTAATGCTTCCCGATGATCAACATTTACTAAACACACTAATGTAAATTTGAATAACATGCGCTACTGGGCAGACGCAAGGCTACTGGGCAGCCGCTAATTCAAACTGTTTTCATCAGGTGCTACATCAACGACCATGGAGCGTAAACGTATTGTGCAGCATCATAGAAAATTACGTTGTGGGATCATACTTCGTCTCAGGCATTCTAAATGGACATTCGCACGCACACTTTCTGACGAACATTCTGTCTGTTCTTCTAGACGAGTTCCTACTGGATATTCGGCAGTGTATGTGGCTGCGACAGGACGTCCAACTCACGCGTCCCGTGTTGCAACGCAGACACATAATGAGAACTTTCCTGGACGTTGAATAGGACGAAATTCTGTGGTCAAATAGCGTGCGAGATCCCCCGATTTGACTCCTTTTGTTCGCGTTCTTTCGGGAGCAAAGTCTGAGGGCTGTGACGAAGACCCAACTATGCAAGACGATATGTGTCGTCGGATCACCAGTACGTGCTCAATCATATAATCCACTGTAATTAAATCTGTTACTCGTTCTTTCTAACGGCGACTGCGAATGTGCCTTTCAGTTTATGGCCAAAGGTTGGAACACAAGCTTAAATAAAGTTGTTGTTGTTGTTGTTGTTGTCTTCAGTCCTGAGACTGGTTTGATGCAGCTCTCCATGCTACTCTATCCTGTGCAAGCTTTTTCATCTCCCAGTACCTACTGCAACCTACATCCTTCTGAATCTGCTTAGTGTATTCATCTCTTGGTCTCCCTCTACGATTTTTACCCTCCACGCTGCCCTCCAATACTAAATTGGTGATCCCTTGATGCCTCAGAACATGTCCTACCAACCGATCCCTTCTTCTGGTCAAGTTGTGCCACAAACTTCTCTTCTCCCCAATCCTATTCAATACTTCCTCATTAGTTATGTGATCTACCCATCTAATCTTCAGCATTCTTCTGTAGCACCACATTTCGAAAGCTTCTATTCTCTTCTTGTCCAAACTATTTATCATCCATGTTTCACTTCCATACATGGCTACGCTCCATACGAATACTTTCAGAAATGACTTCCTGACACTTAAATCAATACTGGATGTTAACAAATTTCTCTTCTTCAGAAACACTTTCCTTGCCATTGCCAGCCTACATTTTATATCCTCTCTACTTCGACCATTATCAGTTATTTTGCTCCCCAAATAGCAAAACTCCTTTACTACTTTAAGTGCCTCATTTCCTAATCTAATTCCCTCAGCATCACCCGACTTAATTAGCCTACATTCCATTATCCTTGTTTTGCTTTTGTTGATGTTCATCTTATATCCTCCTTTCGAGACACTGTCCATTCCATTCAACTGCTCTTCCAAGTCCTTTGCTGTCTCGGACAGAATTACAATGTCATCGGCGAACCTCAAAGTTTTTATTTCTTCTCCATGAATTTTAATACCTACTCCGAATTTTTCTTTTGTTTCCTTTACTGCTTGCTCAATATACAGATTGAACAACATCGGGGAGAGGCTACAACCCTGTCTTACTCCCTTCCCAACCACTGCTTCCCTTTCATGTCCCTCGACTCTTATAACTGCTATCTGGTTTCTGTACAAATTGTAAATAGCCTTTCGCTCCCTGTATTTTACCCCTGCCACCTTTAGAATTTGAAAGAGATTATTCCAGTCAACATTGTCAAAAGCTTTCTCTAAGTCTACAAATGCTAGAAACGTAGGTTTGCCTTTCCTTAATCTTTCTTCTAAGATAAGTCGTAAGGTCAGTATTGCCTCACGTGTTCCAGTGTTTCTACGGAATCCAAACTGATCTTCCCCGAGGTTGGCTTCTACTAGTTTTTCCATTCGTCTGTAAAGAATTCGTGTTAGTATTTTGCAGCTGTGACTTATTAAACTGATAGTTCGGTAATTTTCACATCTGTCAACACCTGCTTTCTTTGGGATTGGAATTATTATATTCTTCTTGAAGTCTGAGGGTATTTCGCCTGTCTCATACATCTTCCTCACCAGATGGTAGAGTTTTGTCAGGACTGGCTCTCCCACGGCCGTCAGTAGTTCCAATGGAATATTGTCTACTCTGGGGGCTTTGTTTCGACTCAGGTCTTTCAGTGCTCTGTCAAACTCTTCACGCAGTATCATATCTCCCATTTCATCTTCATCTACATCCTCTTCCATTTCCAT
Organism: Schistocerca piceifrons; assembly: GCF_021461385.2. Classification (NCBI taxonomy): domain Eukaryota; kingdom Metazoa; phylum Arthropoda; class Insecta; order Orthoptera; family Acrididae; genus Schistocerca; species Schistocerca piceifrons. The sequence goes on along the minus strand of NC_060139.1, from coordinate 157,790,330 downwards.
AATATTGTCCTCAAGCACATCGCCCTTGTATAGACCCTCTATATACTCCTTCCACCTTTCTGCTTTCCCTTCTTTGCTTAGAACTGGGTATCCATCTGAGCTCTTGATATTCATACAAGTCGTTCTCTTATCTCCAAAGGTCTCTTTAATTTTCCTGTAGGCGGTATCTATCTTACCCCTAGTGAGATAGGCCTCTACATCCTTACATTTGTCCTCTAGCCATCCCTGCTTAGCCATTTTGCACTTCCTGTCGATCTCATTTTTGAGACGTTTGTATTCCTTTTTGCCTGTTTCACTTACTGCATTTTTATATTTTCTCCTTTCATCAATTAAATTCAATATTTCTTCTGTTACCCAAGGATTTCTACTAGCCCTCGTCTTTTTACCTACTTGATCCTCTGCTGCCTTCACTACTTCATCCCTGAAAGCTACCCATTCTTCTTCTACTGTATTTATTTCCCCCATTCCTGTCAATTGCTCCCTTATGCTCTCCCTGAATCTCTGTACAACCTCTGGTTCTTTCAGTTTATCCAGGTCCCATCTCCTTAAATTCCCACTTTTTTGCAGTTTCTTCAGTTTTAATCTACAGGTCATAACCAATAGATTGTGGTCAGAGTCCACATCTGCCCCTGGAAATGTCTTACAATTTAAAACCTGGTTCCTAAATCTCTGTCTTACCATTATATAATCTATCTGGTACCTTTTAGTATCTCCAGGGTTCTTCCATGTATACAACCTTCTTTCATGATTCTTAAACCAAGTGTTAGTTATGATTATGTCGTGCTCTGTGCAAAATTCTACCAGGCGGCTTCCTCTTTCATTTCTGTCCCCCAATCCATATTCACCTACTATGTTTCCTTCTCTCCCTTTTCCTACACTCGAATTCCAGTCACCCATGACTATTAAATTTTCGTCTCCCTTCACAATCTGAATAATTTCTTTTATTTCATCATACATTTCTTCAATGTCTTCGCCATCTGCAGAGCTAGTTGGCATATAAACTTGTACTACTGTAGTAGGTGTGGGCTTCGTATCGATCTTGGCCACAATAATGCGTTCACTATGCTGTTTGTAGTAGCTTACCCGCATTCCTATTTTCCTATTCATTATTAAACCTACTCCTGCATTACCCCTATTTGATTTTGTGTTTATAACCCTGTAGTCACCTGACCAGAAGTCTTGTTCCTCCTGCCACCGAACTTCACTAATTCCCACAATATCTAACTTCAACCTATCCATTTCCCTTTTTAAATTTTCTAACCTACCTGCCCGATTAAGGGATCTGACATTCCACGCTCCGATCCGTAGAACGCTAGTTTTCTTTCTCCTGATAACGACATCCTCTTGAGTAGTCCCCGCCCGGAGATCCGAATGGGGGACTATTTTACCTCCGGAATATTTTACCCAAGAGGACGCCATCATCATGTAATCATACAGTAAAGCTGCATGCCCTCGGGAAAAATTACGGCTGTAGTTTCCCCTTGCTTTCAGCCGTCTTAAATAAAGTATAAAGTTATTTTTCAGGAAGACATAATTTGTGTTATATTATTTGATTGGTTACCAAATCCCTGTTAGTATTTGTTTATTAGATTTACGTGTGTTCTAAATTGCATTGCAACGTCAAATAATTTGATACCTTATATTGAATGTAATTGATAACACTGTCATTACTCGCTTACGTTCAGCATGAAACAACTTTTCGTTGAGTAGAATATATATTTTATAGTATACGGGTGGTCACCAAAACATTTTTATTAAAACGTTTAATTCAACGAATGTATCCCATATGATATAATTCAGACCAGTGTATGCAGACACAGTTGTCCGATAGTATGTATTTACCTCAAGAAGCATACAACCAAGTACAGGAAAAGATAGGTTAAATCGGCCTTCTAACAATTAGATATTTACAACAGCTGTTGTTTTTTGCAGCGTGTAAAACCTCTTTATTTTTGATAAACGTGAAGTTGATTACTCTGTTTCAACTCACGTAAATCTGGGGGATACACGAATGTGAAATAGTTTTCCTAAGCCCTCCGTGATTCACTAGATTTTAATCTATTTTGTATTTCCATATGCACACTTCGTAGGTGAACCTGCTTCTAAGTCGTAAGTTGGTTCTAGGGGAAATAAAGCTTTATTCTCGTAGCGCAGGTCTATCTTAAGATTTACAACTACGCAGCTTCTTCCGAGACGCCCGCTTGTCAGTGTTCAAACCGCTAATGTCGTTTCCTGCCACCGTGCTGTCATATTCTAGGAAATATCTCAAATTTTTTAACGGAAAGTTTCAACGTGAACATTAACAAACGCTGTATCACTGTAGTTGTATTCTCAATGGGTATCGAAAACAGTTACAAAAGGTATACGGTTCCATTTAAAAACGGGACTTGTCTCAATATCTCCGTCGATACTAGTGCCAAAAACATTAACTAAACCGAAACATACGTGCACCTTGTCATGGTATATGAATTACGTAACCATTACAGCACCTCACCTCAACCTCTCGATACTAGCAATATTCTACTGTGTTTCTGCAAAATAGTTAACATATTTCTGTGACAACATTCAAATTTGATTTCATTAATGTAGAGGTACTTTGATACATCGATATGTTTATATTTCAATGATATTATTATTATGTGTATTCTTTATTTTGTCACTATGATCTTTGACGTACTTGTAACTCGGATTTTTGGGAGCGTAAGCAGTTATTAGAGAGCCAAGTCTTGATCGTCATGTTGAAAAGACCCAAATTGTAGTCAGTTTATGAAATGTGAACTTTAACAGTGAGGAAGATATTTTCAAGTATGTTTTATATTGTGAAGTGATGTTGCAAAAAAAGTAATAAAAAAGAAGTGTAACTTAAATTCGGAGTGTTGATTACTGTTTTACATCACCATTGTCCCAACTTGCAAAAGTTTAATCTTCAAGAATGGTTTGTGAAGCGCATCTGTAGAATTTTTGAATATCGCAGAATAACACCTAGGCCTCTTTGCATCCGAGCTTGGAATCATCACTACCTAGATTTTCGACGATTGAGCCATGAGTTCACAATGAGACCAGCGTGGGAAACACGAAAAGATGAGTGCCTAGTTTATCCATTATTTCAAGAAATGACTTTATTATCTGTACTCTAATGATACCTGCTACATAATGTAAGTTTTTTGTTGCCCAAAAATGCAGTATTTAGCAGCGTGAGCAACAGTACAATCATAATTAATTTTTGACCTTTGTTGTGGTAGGGTTGTTAGACCCTCGACGCTCTAACATTTGCCAAAAACAGCATTTGGCTATGTGTAACCATTCACGAAATAAAAAGGATGTCCACTTTTGTATGTTGTGCAGCTGCAGTAAATGACGGGGTAGAAGCGAAACCGGTAGAAAAATAAATGATGTTACAGATAGCACTTTTTTTTTCAAAATCATTACACATAGTGACCTGCTTTTCTAATGGCCATACCCAGGACAGAAGCATATCTAAGGGAAGTCAGCACAGGCGTTTCTGTTGCGGTCGACCAAGTTTTCACGGCCTGTTTGCACTTGCTGGTACACCTTATCGTTTAAATATGCTTACAGAAATAAATCTGGCATTCAAATCCGCCGACCTAGGCGACCAATTAATAAGGCCACCTCTGTCGATCTACCGACCTGCGTAAACACGACTTAATACCTTCCGTGCCTCAATTGCGTAATGCGCTTTGCAACCATCATGCTGCAACCCCATATGTTGTCCCACCTCCAGGGCAACGTCCTGCAGTAGTACCGATGGTTCCTGTTCCTTAAGTGTTCGATATTTGCGTCCATCGACGTTCCAACGATAAAATACGGACCAGTGAGTTTGCTCCCTGTGTAGCCACATCATATGTCAAGCAATCAAGGACGTTGAGGTTAGCTAGCCGTAACCAGTGGGGATTGTCTACAGTCCAGTAATGCATTTTATGACGGTTAACGGTGCCATGGTTTGTGAATGTAAACTCATCGGAAAAATAGCACCTCGCAAAGAACGTGGGGGCCGTTTGCATTTGTTGACTTTCCCATCCACAGAACACTACGCGGTTTTGGAAATCAGCGCCATGAAGTTCTTGATGCAGAGCCACTTGCTATGGATGATACTTATGATGATGAAGTATTGTGACAGTGCTACCTACAGACATCCCGGAATAGCGATGTTAATTGCCGGGCGCTTACCCGTGGGGTGTGGCGCACTGCCGTTAGTACAGCTATTTCATTAGCGTCTCCTGTAACACGTTTGCTTCGTTCTCTTTTGCTGGTATGTAAGCTGCCATCACACATAAAGGCGTTCATAACGTTGTTAAAGATCGAACGAGAGTGAATCTTCTCTGGAAAACGCTCGGAACACAAGGCAACAGCAGTCTCAACATTTCTCCTACATTCTCCAGAAATGAGAGTCATTTCAATTCTTTTTTCTGTGGTTGCAGCACTCATCGTCCACTTGCACGTCTGTTCTCCAAATGGTGGGTAGGTGTGCAGAGAATAAACACTGCGCAAATAAGGTGAGGCTTAGACCGACTTCCGTTCTACGTTTGTACAATACGTGAGCTCTGCTCACAGTGTACTGTCTGATTCCACGAAGTTCGGTATACAGCCGTAGTGGCGCTTCGAGTAGTCCCCTTTCAATTATGTCGTAGGGTCTTGCGAATGGGGTTTCCAATTAGAGGTTATGAAATGCTGGCCTGTTCTATCCTCGCAGCATGGAGGTGGGGTCCCACGTGTCACTGGATATTCAGGGGCCATAGAATAGTATGTCATAAATTCCGAATGGCTACCCATTTCGAGTCCACCGATTTACAGCGCCATCTGTGGCGAAACGAAGAAAATGCTTCAGACAAAACGTATGTATATATTGCCGTAAAATTGTAAATTTTAGTAAAAAACTGCAGCTCCCATTGAAGATTTTAAAGTTGCTCCCCGTCACCCAGGCACGGGTGGGGTGGTGGGTCGGGTGTGGTATCGTTGGTTGTCAACGTCTGAGAGAAACAAATATGAATTATGAGGTTTCTATTTATTCAATGTGTAGTTTTCGAGGTATTTCAATGTATTCAGTTGAAATGAACACTGTACATGATAACCGAAATCTAATCTTGGTTGTGGACTCTCAAATTAGAGCACTAATACTTTACCAGATCTAAACTGCTACAAAACAGATGTGGCTAAATAATCATGTGGTTGACATTTGGTTTTTAGGCCTACACTTGGTGAAAGGCAGAATGAACACTCAAATATCTCCACATACAAATTGTTTTACAAAGCACACGATGCTCGTCGAGTGTCATAATATTAACCCAAAATCTAAAATGTCAGCAAAAATACATAACCTTCTTAACAATACAGTGGTTATGTCAAGGTTATTTCCATTTTTTTTCAAAAAATACATCAGCAACAAACACATACTGTTTAAGTCACGTATTACTACCGTATTTGTGTCTCAAAAATGTATCATGATAAGTAAAGGCTGCCGGTATGTTGATTGGTAGCTCTGTTACTCATGGTTCAAGGGCTAAACAGTTTCGCAAATTTTTCAGTAGTGCACTAGAAAAGTAAGATCGATGATACTGGCTATCGTAGACCATTCTGCGCACATAATTTTATAATTATGATTTTGTTAATTTATAATAGAATAAAGGCTTTCATGAGAGGTGGCCTAATGAAACTTCCAGGTTCTAAGGTCATGGTTCATGAAGCATTTCTGTTTATAATATTTCGCCCAATGATGCGTCGGTCATCCTCAGAGGAACACGTGGTACCGTTGGGTCTTGCTGATCTGTTTGTTTAACCAACTTGAATGTTATGAATAGAGTAACCGACATCCATTTTGACATTTCGACTCGTCGCTTAATGATCTGCCTAAGCTAACACACGTGAGTCATGCTTAGCATCAATCCATTGCAGACAACAGTGCCTGATCGAGAATCGGCGCCTCGCATATCACTACGCTGAGACGGACGACATGAGTGAAGACGCCAAGTTGCTACTGCCTACAGAACTTTGCGATCATTCACAGTTTAGTAAGATCAAAGCGCAGTCGCCACACGGACTGTAAACTCAGTATAAATATGTTTGCTATCAAGGACACAGTACCCGCCTGGATAGCTGCCATTTGAGGGATTCGGGCAGGCATGCTGACCCCAGATGGGATCCTCTAGGCGCATAACTCGGTGGGGCCGTGTGCCGGTCAGCCTGCATGTGGATTTTAGGCTGTTTATCACGTCCGACTAGGTATATGCCTCGCTGTTACCCATGACTTGCCTCAGTTACGCAATCTGCAGAGATTCAGTGGCTAAACCCTGGGTAATCGGTTCAACATTTCCACAATGTTGTAAACTATACAGCAAAAATTATTATTTATGAAATAGTAGTGTTCGCAGAAAATAAACTGCAATGGAAACGAATTCAAGTATTACTACGTCAGATCCGTTATGTGTCTCACTGGAAAGGAGGGTTATTCCCAGCCGTTTCTTTAGATAGGAAGAAATGAAGTTAAGACTCCTACTGTGATGGCAGCTTTCGCGTATTTGGTCACTGTATTCCTTTATACTTAAGTTTTTTGCCATTATGACTGTGTGTGTGTGTGTGTGTCCGCTGCCGACCGCCGTACGTTGTGCACTGAAGAGCCAAAGAAACTATTACACCAGCCTAATACCGTGAAGGGCACCCGCAGGCACGCAGAGGTGCCGCAGCACGACATGGCAATGACTCGAATATGTCTGAAGTATTGCTCGAGGGAACTGACATCTTGAATCCTGCACGACTGTCCATAAATCCGTAAGAGCACGAGGGGGTGGAGATCTCTTCTGAAAAGCACATTGAAAGGCGTCTTAGATATGAATAACAATGTTCATGACTCTGGGGGTTTGGTGGCCAGCGGACCTCTTTAAGCTCATAGAAGTGTTACTGGAGCCACTCTGTAGCAATCCTGGACACGTGGGGTGTCACATTGACCTTCTGGAATTGCCCAAGTCCGTCGGGATGTATGACTGACATGAATACATACAGGTGATCAGATAGGATGCTTACGTACGTGTCACCTGTCACAGTCGTATCTGGGGTCCCATTATCGCTCCAACTGCACACGTCCCGCACTACTATAGAGCCTCCACCGGCTTGAACAGCCCCCGCTGACATGCAGGTCCCATGAATTCATGAGGTTGCCTCCATACCGGTACATGTCCATCCGCTCGATGCAGTTTGAAACGAGACTCGTCCACCAGGCTAAATATCAGTGTTGAAGGGCCCAGGCGAGGCGTAAAGCTTTATGTCGTGCTGTCATCAAGATTACAGGAGTGGACCTTCGGCTCAGAAAGGCCATACCGATGTTGTTTCATTGAATGATACGCACGCTGACACTTGTCAGAAGATGTCTGCAGCAGTTTGCCGAAGCGTCGCTTTTCTGTCATGTTGGACGATTCTCTTCAGTGATTGCTCGTCCCGTTCTTGCAGGGTTTTTTTCCGACCGCCGCTGCGTGGGAAGTTTGATTTTTACTGGATTCCTGACATTCACGGTACACTCGTGAAATGGTCGTACGGGAAAATCCCCACTTCGTTGCTACCTTGGAGATGCCGTGTCCTGCAGCTCGTGCGCCGACTGTAACACCACGTTCAAACTCACTTAAATCTTGATGACCTGTCATTCCGATCTAACAACAGCGCCAGACACTTGTCTTATATAGGAGCTGCAGACCGCAGCGCCGTATTCTGCCTCTTGGCATATCTCTGTATTGAATGCGCATGCCAATACTATTTTTTTTTGCGCTTAAGTATATGTCTGGTATCTTCGTTTTTTTATTATTACACTCTTAAATGAAGAGAATTCTCTCAGATATTACAATACTTTCAAAGAGACTGCGTTTTCACACCACGCCAATTGTCATGACAAGGTTAGGGTATGTATTTTCCCAAGCATGAACAGATTCCTCCCTCATCGGTGTTCTTACTTTCCTGCCTGAGCTCCCGTTGTGATTCAGACTGGTGAATAGGAATAAACTTAATTGAGGTCGCGGAGCAAGTTTTCTCGTGGCATTCACTATGTTTTGAATTTCCTCTTGTTCTGCATTTCAAGTGTTACAGCACGTATTACCGCGTTTTCACATTTGACTGACATTCTAAGTATTCTTTATACCTCCACTCTTGTCCTCTCGACTGTAACATTTGTTACGGTAACTTTCTTCTGAAAGACGTTCGATACAGTTTCGCGAAGTCGCCTATTGAACAGAATTCAGAAATCAGGCCAGCGATGTGACTATATGGAAAAGTTCTTGCAAAATAGAAACAAGCCTTTATTAACGGAGGGAAATCTTCGAAAGTACCCACAGGGTATGTTACAGAGCACAGATGTTCGCTAAATGTATGAATTATCCTATGGATAAGAGCAGTAACTCCATGAAATTATTCGACAATTATGCTGTTGCACGTAGGCAACTCCCAGCTATAGAAAATATAGCGGAATGCCGAAAGCCATATTGTTATCATATAACTGCACGATTACCGGACTACCACTGGCAGAAATCACATCCAGTAAATAACTTGAAAGACGCGCACCAAGCGATTAACGCGGAACAACGACATAATTCTAATCAGAGGAACACGAGTTGCCAGAGATCAATTGTAACACTCTCATTAAGTTTAGTCTATCCTGCAAGGAAGTAGCATACAACACTCTCATTCGACAGATATTTGATATGGTCTTATCTGACTGGATTGATAGAGAAAATAGATAATTTTGGATGAAAATCGGTACGTTTCGTCCTTGGTTTGTTCAGCAAACGCGAAACGGGCACCAATTGCAGTGGCAGGCGCCACAGGAGAGGCGTTGTTTATCGTACTGTGCTTTAATGTTAATATTTCGACAGCTAACGTTCTTAGAGCGGCTAACAAAATTGTTGCTTCCTTCTACGTACACCTCGTAAATGACCACGGAGGCAGAATTAGAGGGCTTCGAGCTCACATAGAGGCTTGTATGAATGAGAAGTATGACAGATGGTGAGTTCTGAGAGGACGAAGGAAAATAAAAGTGCATATAAAATTTTTCCTTATGTAGTGTTATGGACAACATTTCTGGATAGAGACTTGGGGCAGCTTAAACATATCAGAATTTCTGAAGAATTCGTGATGAACCAAAGTATGGGAAAGAAATATCCGAAGTGAGGGGTTTTGACAGAGGAATTGAAGTCATTTACTCATGTGAAACGGCCATGTAAGTTTCAAATGAACAAAGGGAAACAGCTGGTACAGAATTTAGGAAATTGGGATATAACTTGGACATGGAATCTGGACAGACGTAGGACTCAGAATAACTATGGACAAAATAATGGCAGGGGGAAATAAATAATGAAATACTTTGTAGAAGGTCGGGTCACGATGGATAAAAATTTTATATCTGGGGTTACTGGTTGAAGATAATTGTAAGCTCGTGAGTGTGTAATATTTGAAGAGGTAGTATGGATTTGGCATCATTAATATGCAGCAATAGGTCAGAATCAGTATTCGGTTGTGCTACCTGAGAGGATGAATGGTTCTGGATAGGCTGATCAAGCCTATAAAGAGAAAAACATTTTTAATGAGTCACGAGTTACTTGCATACGTGACATTAACTGGTGACGAGAGTTAACTGCTCTTTGGAGGGGTATGCGTACAACTTCACGTTGGATATGTTAAAAGTTCGATTTGACATCTGGCTCTATCACGGAGAGGATTTAGTCATGGTCTAGTTCCCGTTAAACTAGTGCCCAGGCCCTACAGACAATTTTGTTGGTTTTGTAAATGCTCTCAATTGACAGTACAGCGACTATAGTATGTCTTGTAGAGAGCGGTTTTTACGCCATTATGTATCTGTGGATTGGTTGTCATTAACCCAGAACATTTCATTTTTGTAAACGTAGTGAAGACGCTATTTGTTGGAGGATTTTGATAGTCAGCGGAGTTCCAATACTGTTCGGCAGACAAGCAATAATAGAGCCGCGCATAATCCTCAGATGAATTCAGTTCTTTCTGGTTTTTTTTTTTTTTTGTGTGGTTGAAAGTAGCCGTGTGTACGCGGAGTCGACTCAGACGTCTTATCTGCTGATTAGCAGCAGACTCCTTTGTAATTTCCAAAGCTGATAATCGTTAGAAAATTGGATACCTCCCAAATAATGAACAAGATACTAGTCTCTGTAGGAAAGGAACAAGATAGTGAGCCCTTAGAAACATTAACTGAAAAATGGTAGCATCATTTTCTTCGAAACATATCTGAGTCCGGAGACCGAACTTTTGCACAATTTTCTTTGGGGTCCAGCTGAACAGGAGCCGACGCATGAAGTGGGAAAGTTTGTTAAATATTTCCCGATTATAAAAAAGGCGTCTGAGGAAACATCTCTTGTTGATGCGCTACACGGTGTAACCTCCCCACCGTAATTTTATAAGGAAAATGTAATGACAATACTTAATAGAAATGGGAGCCGAGTGTAACCTCCCCACAAAAATTTTAAAAGAAAGGACGATGCTAATTAGAAATGCTGATGGACATTGCTGTAAGCGTAACCTGCCCACAATGAAATGTACTGACAATGGCAACAAAAAAATGTGAAATTCGCCATCTGACTCAAATATAAATCCTTCAAAAAATTAAAGTCCATTCAGTGACAAGAAAATTCAATTAAACCGAAATATCGGTCTTTGGCCCTGTGTAAAACAATCAGAATTAAAGTCTTACCTCAGAATAAATAGATGTCACATATCTGCTCTTGTTGTTGCGCACCGCTCGGAGGAACTGCATTGCAAATAATAATATTCTCTTTTTTTTTGTGATTCTAGTGAAATTTTTTCTTCAAAAGAAGTGGAATGAAATGGGAAGTGCAACGAGATCTTTAGTTCAATAAAAAATTAAATTTTTGAAAAAATGCTTTTGAAATAAAAAATTATTATTGGGGAACTTGTTGGAGAATAATTACAATAAATAAAATTTTTCATTATCTAATGATTATATTAATTAACAGTATACCTTATTCCTCATCTTGACCATTGTTGCCGACCGCCTACATCACACAACCGCACTGGGCTGCTACTACTGACCGACCGCTCTGCATGACGACTACAGACTGAGAACTGCTCTCAACTAGACAGAGCTACAGATTCGCAACGACTGAACTGACAGACTCGCAACGACAGACTGACTGCTACTCTGCATAGCGACAACTAACTCGCAAAGACTACTACTGACTGAGAACCGCTCGCAACACTCGCGCGGTCAAGCGCATACTCTCTGGTCACAGATGCTACAATGCCTCGCCATCGCTGCTATGTTACATACGTGTTTCATAACCCTCCACTGGGGGGGCAAAAATTTGGCAGCGATGGTGAGTCATTTGGACTTGCCAAGCGCGGCAAAATTTTTCTTTAATTAACAAAATTCTACAACTTACAGAATATTTAAATGTTGTGCACACGCACTAAGTACAAAATATACCAGACAAAGACAAAATGTGAGTACAAAACATAGTAGCAAATCAGAAAAGTATATACAAATTATTTGACAGATAACAAAGTGCACAGGCACTGAAAAAATTCTTTAGCATATTCAGAACAAATAAACAGACTGGCAAAAAATATTATATTGACAAGTGACCTAAGTGTATTCGCATTGGAGTTCAGCGAATCGAAAAATGTATAACCTATGAACATAAATGATGTTACCAAAAAAATTTTTTCTTTATGTGACAAGAATCAGGATAGGAAAGGGAAGGATTGCATCATGGTTGTAGCACTTTAGATTGCACACAGCTGCTCTGAAAGTCCATATCTTTCCACAGAAGTACAACACCAAGTGACACAACTTGAAGTTCTTTTCCCATCAGAATTTATCAGTGTAGCCAAGACACTGAACTGTCGTAGTAATGTTCCATGTTTTCATTTTGGCAGTACATTAGGTACACCAAACAGTGGGACCATAATAATGTCTTCATCGCTCATGGTGGTGGACAGCATGTCGTGTCAACACCACACTCTTACAAGGCACACCAACGTAGAATTAGTGCAAAACCAAATATAGTGCTCCATGATCACTGGGATAAACAGGACAAATGGACATTGCAGTAATTCAGGGTAGTCAGCTTATGAGGTGAAGGACATCAAGTCACATAATATTGACAATTACAGTCTTCATTGATAGTTCGTGGCATTCATAGCCCAGTTATTGAACATTTCTGTACCAAGTATGTAGTATTACAGAAAAATGTTCATTAATTGTTTTACATAGAATCAGTAGCCTTCTTTTCCTGGTTACAAAATATTATGAAATAATCGCATTCTTTTCAGTTACAGAGTATAATTAAGAATCATTAACCTTCTCCTAATTACAGTTAATTAATCATTTGTCATTAATTAATCATTTGTCTAATTACAGTTAATTAATCATTTGTATAATTACAGTTAATTAATCATTTGTCGTTAATTAATCATTTGTCTAATTACAGTTAATTAATTAATCATTTGTAGCCTTAATTAATTACAAAGCATTATTAAACAGTACCATAGTTAATTAATTATGTGTCATTCCAATCTATTAAGAATCATTAGTCTTTTCCTAATTACAAAGCATTATGAAACAGTCACATTCATTTCCAAATACACAGTATGAACATTGAAAACAAGAGTTAATTAATGGCATAATTAATAACAATTTCGTTGATTGACATTAATTATTGGCACTCAGTGGCCATCAAGTATTGAATAGAATAAAACATAGTTCATCATTCAGTATTATTCAGATCATTACAAAGTCATTATTAAAAATCAGTTAATTACAGTCAAATCATTAGTAATCACAGGCATTACAATAAACAGTGGCAGTTATTAGCTAGTGACAAAGCATTATTTTGAATATAGTCTCATTAAGAGGTCATTACTCGAGAGACGTGCTATTCAGAGTTGATCAGTATTATTCAGAATTATCATAAACTAGTGACATTATGTGGGACTGGTAATACATTTTTTTTTTTTTTTGGTAGCAATGCATTGCGTTGGGATCGATAATTAATTGCTGAGGCATAATACTTTTTGCTTTTGACCTATTGCTGCAAATGAGGATAAGTAACGTCATTCGTCATGAGTCAGCTGTAGCAAGATTATGTAACAAGGCAGTACATGTGATCACATTTATAAATGATAAACACAAATGGGTAAAAAAAATAAAAATGCAAGTACTAGAACAGGTATAATAAGTAACAGGTTTAGTAAGTGTCATGAAAAACTTCTCCTGGAAAAAATACAAAAACGGATTATTGACCTGAAAGAAGAAACGCACACTATGCTGAAAAGTAGTGAACTTCGAATTAACAAGTAGTGAAATGTGTATAAAATGTGTTCCATAGCTGTCCTTTCCAAAACTTTCCATCATCCTACTATGCAATGTAACACCTGCTGTCAAAGCAAACTGCAACAAATACTTAAATAACTACGTAGCATAAATACATTACTTCAACATTATCCTCATCTGTAAAGAAAAACTTCATTATCCATATCATCATAACTTCACCATTATCATCACCTGTAAAGAAAAACTTCATTATTCATAATACCATTTCCTTCATCATTATTCATCAGTATTCACTATCATCTGCAAAAAATCACTTCATTACTCATTACATAACTATTCCTTATCTCTAGCATATTTCATCACTAAAACTAAGATGTGTAGTTCAGTCTGACAGCCTGCATCAATCACCTTGTATTCTGAAAGAAAAAATTAGTTAAGACTGCTATTCTGTGATGAGTATAGTATAATCTTGTTAATGCTTGTTAATCCTGATCCCTTTACTCTTCCTCATAAAGTTATTGCATCTCCTTTCGTTTATTCCGTAGGTGAAATTCCCATTTATGTTAAATTTATTTCTTAGAATCATCATTCCTTTCTGAAATTGATGAACAAAGATTAATGTCTTGCATTTAAATCCTATACCCACTAAATAATGACTGGTTTATGGTGACACAATTAACCATACAGCATAACATGACAGAAAACGTAATATGTCCAAGACATTGACAGTGTTCGGATACGAAAAAATGTACACAGAATAATACAATGCAGTAGCAAAAATATGTGAAACAGTCACGATGTTGAGATGTCATAAGGCAAAAAAAATGTCAAAGTCGACTGGTGTGTGTTATATCTTAACTATTTCATAGTGCATACAAACAAAACTGGAGTACAGTCATATACACAAAAAAATGGAAAATGTGCACGGTCTGATGTGTAACGACAAGAAAAGCGACCTGCTAACCTTACCTTGCCGGGCACTTGCCAAGAAAAAAAATACGATAATCATCAATAATTAGTCAGGTGAATTAATTGCATTAGTAAATGGCATCATAGTGTGTTGAATCATACAGTGGTTTCACTCAATAAACGGTTTAATGTTTGAGATATGGTGATTGCCTTTCGATTTTCTGGTTCTCAAAGTTTCGACGTGTACAACATTGGGGTGAGGGATGCTGCGAATCCGATACGGACCTGCGTATAGAAGTTCAAATTTACTGCACTTACCTTTTAATTTGCTGGATAAATAGTGTGTACGTACTAATATCTTCTGTCCAACGTGAAAGTCGCGGCGTGTACAAACCTGTTTTTGCTGTCTTCTCCGGCGCTCTGCGGCACGTTTGATGTTGTTCAGCGCAATGTCAATTATTTCGTGGTGTCGTAGGCGACGATTTTTGGGGAATTCTATTAATTCTTTAATTTTGTTCGGTGGTTCAACGTTTTTCAGTATAACAGTCGGAGATAGCATAGTGGATTCATTTGGAATGGAATTAATTACATCTTGGAATGAGAGTATGTGTGTATCCCAATCAATATGTCTTTTGTGGCAGTATATTCTGCACAGCTTACCAATTTCCTTCATTAATCTTTCACAAGGGTTCGAAGAAGCGTGGTACTTGGATATATAGATCGGAGAAATGTTTCTAGTTCGTAACATGCGTGTCCATACACTACTACGAAATTGAGATCCATTGTCAGAAATTACTTTCATTACATGTCCTACATGAGATAGAAAATGTTTTACAAATGCATTTGAAACAGTTTTGGCAGTAGCTTTGCGTAACGGAGTGAAAGTAACAAATTTTGAAGTGAGCTCAACAGCGACAAAAATGTAGCAAAAACCTCTGTTAGTTCTGGGAATCGGACCAAAAATATCTACTGCGGCCATGTGTCTTAATTTCACAGGTATAATGGGATATAAAGGAGGAATATGTGAAGTGGTGTCTGATTTAGCTTTCTGGCAAATTTTACAAGACGCTAAAACTCGTCGTATACGTTTCTCCATGTTGGCAAAATAACAGTTCTGTTTCAGTATAAGAAAACATTTTCTTGCTCCGTAATGTGCGTAGCTTAAATGAGTGTACCAAATTAATTTGTTGACCAGTTCGTCAGGAATGCATAATAACCAATTGTTGCTGTCAGGATGAGAGCGGCGAAACAGAACGTCATTGCGTACAGTGTAATGGTTTCTAATCGTAACATTATTCCTATCTTGCCAAAGGTGTTTAATTTCTTTCCACACATTGTCTTTATTTTGTTCTCGTGCTATGTCCTGTAATGACGATGAAATAAAGTTTTCAAATGCAACTTGCTGAATGTACATGACACTGAAATTTGTTTTGCAGAAGTTGGTTGCTACTTCTTGCTGATTGTTACTGAGAGAACGCGATAGTGCGTCTGCTATAACATTTTGTGTGCCGGGAATGTGAACAATCGTAAAATTAAATTCTTGCAAATAAAGTTTCCATCTACTTAATCTGTCGTGAGTAAATTTAGCTGAAAGCAAAAATTGTATTGCTCTGTGGTCTGTGTAGACGGTGGTATGTCTGCCATAAAGAAAGTGCCTAAATCTCATAAAAGCCCATACAACACATAATGTTTCTAATTCTGTAACGGAATAATTTCGTTCAGCAGGTGACAAAATGCGACTTGCAAATGCGATGTTTTTAATAACTGTTGAACCATCTTCTTCTATTTCCTGGAAAATATGTACGCCTAAAGCGGTGTTGGAACTGTCGGTAGCAATGGAAAAATTTCTAGTAAGATCTGGATGCGATAAAAGTGGTGCATTCAACAGAGCATGTTTCAGGTTCATGAATTCAGAGTGTGCTTGCTTATCCCAAGACCAAATACTGTTTTTACCTGTTAATTGACATAATCTGGGTGTGTCTAAAGCAGAGTGATGAATAAATTTACGAAAAAAGTTAATTAAGCCCAAAAAACTGCGTAATTGCTTCTTCGTCGTAGGAACGGTAATGTCACGTAGAGCTTGAAGTTTTTCCGGATCAGGTGCAATGCCTTCTGCTGAAATTACGTGTCCAAGAAATTTTATGGAAGTTTTGCCAAAGTGCGATTTACTAAGATTAACTGTAAGTCCTTGTGCATGAAAAGTTTGTAACAGTTGTTCAAGAATCAGATTGTGTTCGGACCAGTTAGCTTCTGCGATAAGAATGTCGTCTACGTACGTCGTAATTCTGTCCTTAAGTTCTGTCGGAAGTATTGTGTTCAAACCGCGAATAAAAGCTGCAGAAGAGATAGTTAAGCCGAATGGTAATTTGCAAAATTGATAACAGTCGCCGAAACAGAGAAAAGCTGTATATTTTCTACAATTCGGATGAAGTTGAATTTGCCAAAATCCCGATTTCAAATCTAATGTGGAATAAATAGCAGTGCCGTGAAATTTCTGTAAAAGTTCCTCTAATGTCTGTGGTCGATCTGTTTCATTAATAATAATGTCATTAATGTGACGTGAATCAAGTACAAGGCGAAGTGAGCCATCTTTTTTCTTAACAATATGTAGTGGGTTTATGTACGGACTAACTGCTGGTTCTATAACTCCTTGGTCGAGCATATCCTGCAATTCTTTTTTAACTTGTTCTCTGTGAATATATGGAATGGGATAATGCTTTGCTTTAAATGTGTCGTGCGGTTTGACTTGAAATTCATACATAAAGCCGGACATAGTACCAGGAATGTTGTCGAAAACTGGAGCTTGCTGTAAAAGAATTTTGTGTAATTGCGTTCGTTCGTCGTCTGTAGTTGCACTGCTCTCTTTAACCTTATCAGAAATTAACTGCATAACGTCGTAGTCAGCTTCGTCTGGAGTATTATAGTTATGTACGTACGTATCCGTGAACAATGTGGGATTACTGTCTATGTCACGTGTTGCGGAAATGACCTCTGTGCGGTTAATTGTTTGTTCTTCCGCAGATAATGAGTGCTGAAATTCTAAAGCAAGTTGTACATTTTCATCCTTTAACATTAAATAAGAATTCTGAAAATCAATGACTGCTTCGTGTTGTACCAGAAAATTCGTGCCTAAAATAACGTCTGTTGTCAATAAAGGAACAATCCAAAAATTAGAGTGAAACGTGTGACCTGCGATACAAAATGATAAATGTGTCTGTAATTTAACGTCTACTCCTTTACTCGATACTGCTCCTTTCACTTTTGTTTTGCCTAAAGGTAATGTCGGATAAGTATTCTCTTTGTTGCACTCATTAAAAGTCTCCTCATTTATTACTGATATAGGTGATCCGGAATCAATTACTGCTGAGAATTTCGATGAACCAATTTTAATTTCGATAACAGGATGTGAAATGGTTTTCTGAATAACTGGTCTTTCCTGTAAAAGAGTGTCTCTGATGTCGTCAAAAGTAATTACATTTTCGTGAACAATATTTTGCGTGTCTAAGGTAGTGCTTGTATTATTGCAAGATGCGTCCTGTACATTATCTAGTCAGATTCTATCTGACGTGTTATTATTATTAGAAGGATTCTGTGGCATTTCGACTATTTGAACTGTCCTATTACTTCTTCCAGGCGTGTTACGCTCTGGATGGTACCTACTGTCGGGTTCATTCATGAGAATATGTTCTTGCGTATGATTTTGCTGTTGGTATGACCGACTGTTGTTAGACGTTCGCTGAAAATTGTCTTCATTATTTTTACGTCTGTCGTAATAGTCATTCCTATACGGTGCATTACGATAGGAATTGAAATACTGTCTTCTTTGTACGTAGTTGTTTCCTTGCTGACGTACGTTACTATTTGTTGTACCAGGGGCTATACGTCCACGCGGCGAAACATTAAAGCCTGGTTGACCTTGCGTATTCCATTGTTGGTTAGGTATGTTAACCGGCTGGTTTTGATGTTGTTGTTGTGAAACACCTCTATTGTTACTAAAGTGTTGTTCCTGTTGCTGAAAATTTTGACGGTATTGATAATTAGAATTTTGCCTGTTATTAAATTTCTGGTAGTTATCATTCCTAAAGCGTCTGTTATCTTTCCGATTGAAATTACGTCCCTGATCATAATTGCAGTACTGTTGTTGACCTTGGTTGTTACTCAAAAAGTTTTTGTTTACAAAAGAATAATCAGATTGCTGTACTTCCAAGAGCTGTAAAAGATCTCTGAATGCTGAAATGTTTTCTTTTTGCTGGCCCGTTAGAAGTGACACTCGTAATGACCGTGGTAATTTAGAGATGCATAGTTGTATAAGTGCGGATTCACTGTACGGTTCACTTAGGTACTGGTTTTGTTGTACCATATGCTCAAAAAATTGCGTTACACTGGGAAAATTTGAGTTTTCATAGTTTGGCAAACTAATTAGTTGGTCTTTAATTCCGCGCTGTGTCGTCTTCGACCAGTACGCTGACAGAAAAGCATTCTGAAATTCCTCTACCGAGTAACACTGTCTCGCGATCGGTCTCATACGAGTTGCCGGTTCGCCTTCCAAAAAACTGCAAATAAATTCAAGTTTATGTGTTACAGGCCAAGTCGGTGGAAGAGCAAAACTAAACTGTTGAATCCAATCCAGTGGGTGAATCTGCGTTCTATCGTTTTTGAAAACCTTAAACTTTCTCACTGACAGAAAATGTTTGTAGTCGAAGTTATCATCTCTGCATGATGGAACAGGTTCAGGATCGTAAGAGTATCTATTGAACTGTGGTTGTTCGGAATCTAAGTCCCGTACTCTCTGCAGATTACCCAATTTATACGCGCTGCGTGAGTCTGACACATATTCATAAAGTGGCGTCTGTTGTGTATTATTAACAGGAGTGTTTTTCATTTCTGTTACTTCTTGTTGTAAATTTGATAATTTCCTACGTAACGTGTTGTTAGATGTATCGATCTCATTAATAGTCTGCTGTAAATTTTGAAATTCAGGCGTTTGGATAAATGAAACCGGTGCAGTATCGTCTGATTTATTGTCATTAGCATTTTCGATAACATCAATACGACTGGCCAATTCATCACATTTTTCAGTCAATATCTTAACCTGATCATCGGTTTTAGAATCAGACGCATTAATCTGTTTTTGCAACTTGCGCGCAGTTTCGCTCAGTTTTTTAACATCAGCTTTGATAACATCATAATCCTGTGTTAGATCTAACTGTTCGAATCTATCTGTCACTGTTTGAATATTTACTGTGTGTGTATCTGTTTTTGATTTAAGGTCCGAAATTTCATCCCGTAATTCCGCGTTCAATTGTTCTATGGTATTAATTTTGTCGGACACTGTAGTAATATTATTGTCTACATACGTCTTCGCTTTCGCGAATATTTTACGTTTGTCCTCTTGTCTTTGTGCAGTGATTGTTTCCATGACTTGTCGTTTTACTTTGTTTTGATCCTGAATAAATCTGCGGAAACGCGTATCACTGTTCTGAATGTGCTGATTAAAGCGCTCGTTAATCTGAGTGTTCTGCTGTTCGAATTTCGCGTCTATCTTTGCGTCCATAGTGCGCGAAAGTTCTACCGTCATTGCTTTAAACTCGTCCCGTAATTGTGTAGCTTTTTCAGAGCACTGTTTGGCGACTCCGCTAATTTCGTCTCTGAGTGTTTCTGTTGCGGCTGTTTGCATTTCCCTTAATTCTTGCGCAACCGACTTAATTTCTTCGCTATTTTTTTGTGAACAAGCCTCAATTTCCACGCGCAACTGGACCTTAGTGTCATGACACTGCGCGGCAACGTCTCTAATTTGTTCACTAAGCTGCCTGTTCTGTTCCCTAAGTTGTTTGAAATTTTCATCATTATTGTCAAGTTTCTCATTAATTTTATTAAATTTTTTATCCTGTTCACTAAATTGTTGTTTGATATTGTTGTCTATTTTCTCACTTTGCTGTTGCATCAAACTTGTCATAATTCGTACCAAGTCAAAATTAGCGTTTATATTCTCTGCGCTGTTTAGTGGTGGATCTGGAATTGTCTCGTTTACTGTAACCATTTGGTTATTCTGAGCAGTCGGATGTACACTGTCAGACATTATTTCGGAATTAAATAAATCCGTCGTACTTTCAGTATCCTGTTCATTTTCATTAGACAAATTTGTCTGTACTTTACTTGGATTTTCTAAATCGGGTGTGTTAAGCTCGGCAGCGCTCATTACCATAGAGCATTCTGCGTCATCAATTGTCGTCAAGTTAACAGACGAGACAATTGGGTTCGTTTGTTCATCATTAAGGTGAAAGTCATCATTAGTGGTTGGAATGCACTGATTGTTAGTGAACGCAGGATTGTCATCATTACACTGCGTGTCACATGTCCTATCGGTAAAGTTGTTTGCGTCGGTAATTTCATTCATAATACCTCGCGATACACTATTCACAGTCTTTCGCGGCATTTTTGCAATAGTCACAATTATTCACAAAACAAATAAGCACAATGCAAAAGTAACACACAAATACAACAAAGCAAAGAATTGCCGTTGACCTGTAGAAAGAAAGTCACAAGTTAATAAAAGCGTAGCGCCAAATCCTAATTATATCTAAGCAAATAAGAGCAGATATCTGACTGTCGCTCAAAAGACTCTCAACGAAATACGATCCTGGACTGGGTGTCGCCAAGTGTAACCTCCCCACCGTAATTTTATAAGGAAAATGTAATGACAATACTTAATAGAAATGGGAGCCGAGTGTAACCTCCCCACAAAAATTTTAAAAGAAAGGACGATGCTAATTAGAAATGCTGATGGACATTGCTGTAAGCGTAACCTGCCCACAATGAAATGTACTGACAATGGCAACAAAAAAATGTGAAATTCGCCATCTGACTCAAATATAAATCCTTCAAAAAATTAAAGTCCATTCAGTGACAAGAAAATTCAATTAAACCGAAATATCGGTCTTTGGCCCTGTGTAAAACAATCAGAATTAAAGTCTTACCTCAGAATAAATAGATGTCACATATCTGCTCTTGTTGTTGCGCACCGCTCGGAGGAACTGCATTGCAAATAATAATATTCTCTTTTTTTTTGTGATTCTAGTGAAATTTTTTCTTCAAAAGAAGTGGAATGAAATGGGAAGTGCAACGAGATCTTTAGTTCAATAAAAAATTAAATTTTTGAAAAAATGCTTTTGAAATAAAAAATTATTATTGGGGAACTTGTTGGAGAATAATTACAATAAATAAAATTTTTCATTATCTAATGATTATATTAATTAACAGTATACCTTATTCCTCATCTTGACCATTGTTGCCGACCGCCTACATCACACAACCGCACTGGGCTGCTACTACTGACCGACCGCTCTGCATGACGACTACAGACTGAGAACTGCTCTCAACTAGACAGAGCTACAGATTCGCAACGACTGAACTGACAGACTCGCAACGACAGACTGACTGCTACTCTGCATAGCGACAACTAACTCGCAAAGACTACTACTGACTGAGAACCGCTCGCAACACTCGCGCGGTCAAGCGCATACTCTCTGGTCACAGATGCTACAATGCCTCGCCATCGCTGCTATGTTACATACGTGTTTCAACGGGTATGTGGCCGGATTTCAATCGTCCTGACGACACGATGTTTCGACGTTCCTACTGGCCGCCAGCTTCGGGTGAGATTACGTCGACGACGGAACATTTTCTCAACGAAGGGTATAATATTTCATTTAAAGGGAATCAAATTATTGTTCCGCCTTCCAGTTATTGGGATTGTGTACTTAAAGGATCCGATGACATGATTAATAGAGATAAAGGCTTTCCTTCATGCAAGATGTGGCATCCTATTTTACCAGATATAAAACAACAATTTTCCGGTTTTCGACTGTTTGTACCTTAATTTGAGATTCTTCGCTTTTATTAGTTTCTACCGCCAGCGGCTCTGCAAATTTTAACTTCGCAGAGGGCAGCCCTTTCACTTCTCGTGCACGTGCAGTGACGGACATAAAGGAGTCGCCGCATCTGATAGTACCTACTTCCACCGTGATTGTGCACCTGCAAACTCACCTGAAGATTGCGGCCAGTAGGACCGTCATGATGATGAAATCCCGCCACATACCCGTGAAGAGCATCAACAACCATTCAGCCGAAAAAATCTAAATAATCACAATATCTCTTTACATCCCAATAGGTGAGTTTGTTAGTAGCACTGTTCCCCATTGACCTTCGACGTATGTAGCATTTTGCCTTTCATGAATTAAGACTATTGTCTGATTTTACACCCATGTAGCTTAAGTGAAAGGAGTATAATAAAAGTAGACAATGAAAAGCTCTTATTTTAAAAAGGAAAGGAAAAGTAAGAAAATAATATGTGTTGAAGAAATGTAGTGTTTTATTCGTGCTCAGTTTAAAGCTAAAAATTATCCAGATAAGCCAATGATTTAGAGATTCTAATTGTCTTTGATAAAAATTACTTACAACTAAAAACCATTCCAAAGAATTTACAGGGCTATTAAGAGTGGTAACAATCCATCACTAATTTCGTATTGAGTGCTTTAAGGCAAGGTAACTGTGACTATTTAGCTTATGTTAAAGTCATCATTGAATGGTAAGTAAAATACCTTAAAAAAGAGAAGTCCATAAAAGAAATCAAAGTAAAGAAAAGTCATAAATAAAGATATAGTTTAATACGACGTCAACAACGTATTAACGACTATACAGTTCACATTACTGGTGTAGAATTTTTGACTGATCAATTGCTAAATTATTTCGCGTATTATCATCACCAGCTGGCAATCAATATTATATTTGGATAAAATATGCCTCGTCTTCTCGGGAAATATGTAATACAGTAATTTATTTGTCCGATGAAATTATGGCGCATCAGGACATGGTCAGAGGGAAATTAGGAGTTATTTTTGTTAATTCAGTCAGCAATATCATCCTTCTCTGTGCCAGGAAGACCGTGTAACATTAAGACAGCACAATTTAATAATGTGCTTGAAGTGATACCAAGGAGAGTATTCCTGTTTTGCGTTAAATTTGTTGTTAAGTAAGACATAAAAGGTCAAGAAGGAACCTTCCGATGGTAAACATATTTTTACGTGGTAATAAAATCAACGCAGCATAAGTTGAGATTAAATAAGAAATCACGTCACAGATGCACGACTACTGAAAATCTGAATACTTCAGTCTCTAACTGTAATTAGTTACCTGGTGTATAAAAGACTGTATTAGGATACGCTACCTTCTAATATCTTGTTCGATGTAATTGATGGGGAATGAGATTCTTCAGGGAGTAATTAACAATGTTAAGTTACGAAGCAAAACTTTTGTTGTGGAGAGTAAAGACATCTCTAATTGCGTGAAGTTGTTTATTATTAAGTACATGTCTTAGTGACATTCTAGTAAAATAACTGAAGGCGTATTACTTAGAGTGTAAGCTACATATATACAAGGTGACTGAAACTAGTTTTATTTAGCACTTGTCAATTTTAAAACCTGCCGAAGCAATCAATCTATTTCGTTCTGAACAGTTCAAACGTAGTCAGATAGGGGTGCCTCAAAAGGTAGCCACGTTTATCAAACTGGGTGTAAACTGGTTACATAAATTTCTGCTGGGACAAAGGATCTGTATACAGTAGAATATGTCTAAAGATCTGTGAAATGTCGGCTACTTGAATGCCTACAGACTAATTGGTAAACGTTAGTGCTTCTGCACTGTTGAACTGTTTACTCGTTTCTGACACTTACGAGTGTAATCAACGTCTTTCTACTATTAAAAGTACAAATTCGTTTAATCCCTCCTGTCACTTAACTTGATGAATTGAAGTGGTACAGATAAACTGGATAATTTTGTTTTTACTTAGGTTAAATATGTTGGAGATCATATTGTCAGGTATATTTTAGGTTAACATTTTGAGGGTGATTTTATTGTCTATGTGCTATGTTTATTTAAAAGTTTGAACTTGTATGTTTCTTGTGGTTATCTGTATACTTTTGGGGTACATTTATTATGGGATTTTTACATCTTAGGATGGGTTAGCTGTATGTGTTTTGTTTGATAATGGGATGATAAATTATGAGCTAAAGATAACAGAGAGAATAAAATTGTTGTTCAACAAACTGCAACTGGACATAAATGTGTTTAATCTGGGTATGCAACAGGGATCGGTAGAAATAAGATGTAACTGCATCTACTGTTATTGCATCCGACTATGAAGTATGTATTAAGAGGGTACTAAGTACATCTGGGAGTCACACCGTGTGAATTTTTTAGAGTGAGAGACTGTGAAAGTTTGAACCAGACTTAATAGCAATGAGTACGACGCATAAAATAACAAATACCAATAAGGATTAAAGATACAGAATTGCTCAGTCTCAAATGACAATACCCATTGAGTAACACATTCGACGACGCACCCTCCAGGTGTAACAGTTTATTAATTAGTGAAAATTAAAGGGTTGAGTGGCCTTGGTATTTACAAAAATAATGACTGCGTGTGTTGTCCATAGAGTAAGTTAGTTTAAGTTAGATTAAGTAGTGTGTAAGCTTAGGGACCGATGACCTAAGCAAGTTGGTCCCATAAGATCTTACTAGAAATATACAGTTTTTTTTACAAAAATAATTACTTCCATTTCCGAAATCGCTAAGTCTGCAAACAGTTCGGGTGTTGCCATGGTTAAAGTATACGTTGCATGACCGGATAACGATACCCAAAACTGACACAGAGGCAACTGTGGTGCACCACGGTCCATACATGACAGGGGTAAACGACAGCCGCGAATAGATGAGCAACTTTTCAGCAGCTGACAAGCAAGATGCCCAAGGAGCTACCAACAGTGTCTCTTCAACTACTGCTCAACGAATGTTGGTGCTTATGGGCCTCTGCAGCAGGTGCCTGGTTCATGTGCCCACGCTGACTGCTGTTCACCCGTGATGAAGGCTGGAATTGCACGCCTTATCGCAACTCGACGTCCCCTGAGTAGCGACAGATGGCCTTTTCAGATGAATCACGTTTCATGCTCCATCGGACAGTTGGCCGTTAGTGTATAGGGCCCTGTAATAATCGTCGGAATTGTTCAGGCCAGATGAGGGAGGGATATGGTCTGGGGAATGGCCTTGTGACATTCCCTGGGTGATCTCGTCTATCTTTGTTGACCATATCGATTCTACATACAGTTTGCTCCTTCCTCAGCACGACAGCCTCTACCAATAGGCATTACAAGGTGTCAAAGAGATTACATTGTACTTAAGTAGTTCAGAAAACACCAAGATGAGTTTACGTACTGCTCTGACCACCAAACTCCCAAGATTTAAACACATTCCGGAATCTATGGGACCATCTGTCGGGCTGTTCGCTTCATGGATCCTCAGTTGAGAAGCCTTGCGCAAATGGGTATGGTACTGGAGTCGATGTGGCTTTACATCCACATCGGTATCTCCCTGGACCTCACTCATTCTCTTCCAGCCTGTCTCGCAGCGGTCGGAGCAACAATAGGTGGTTGGACATTCTTTCGACAGGTGGTCACGCTAGTATGACTGATCGGTGAAAGATCATCCAACAGAACTTGACCATCGCTCACAAAAGATAGAATTAGGTCATTTAATAAACTGAAGAAAATTTGAATGGAAAGTTGGAAAGATGATCATGATGAAAAGTAGTTAATTAACTGGTGGTGGAGAACAAGAGGATAGAGCGCAGACCTGGTGATTCTGGCTTCAATCCCGGATAGAAGGATCCTTTATTGTATGATTATGTGATAGCGGAACAAACACTGGTAGCAGTTACTTCTGTAAAATATCTGGGAGTATGCGTACGGAACGATTTGAAGTGGAATGATCATATAAAACTAATTGTTGGTAAGGCGGGTACCAGGTTGAGATTCATTGGGAGAGTGCTTACAAAATGTAGTCCATCAACAAAGGAGGTGGCTTACAAAACACTCGTTCGACCTATACTTGAGTATTGCTCATCAGTGTGGGATCCGTACCAGGTCGGGTTGACGGAGGAGATAGAGAAGATCCAAAGAAGAGCGGCGCGTTTCGTCACTGGGTTATTTGGTAACCGTGATAGCGTTACGGAGATGTTTAATAAACTCAAGTGGCAGACTCTGCAAGAGAGGCGCTCTGCATCGCGGTGTAGCTTGCTCGCCAGGTTTCGAGAGGGTGCGTTTCTGGATGAGGTATCGAATATATTGCTTCCCCCTACTTATACTTCCCGAGGAGATCACGAATGTAAAATTAGAGAGATTAGAGCGCGCACGGAGGCTTTCAGACAGTCGTTCTTCCCGCGAACCATACGCGACTGGAACAGGAAAGGGAGGTAATGACAGTGGCACGTAAAGTGCCCTCCGCCACACACCGTTGGGTGGCTTGCGGAGTATCAATGTAGATGTAGATGTAGATGTAGAGAAGAATTTTTTTCCTTGTTACAGTTCCTGAAAGCCGGCTCCAGGATCACTCTGATTACCTAAAATGGGTAGTGAGGGCATTAACTAAATGCAAAACTAGGTGCGGCAATGGATACATCACATTCCTCCTCCTAGTGTCGCGGCGAAGAAAGGTTCCACTCTGCCCTCAGTCACAACAGTAGCTTGGTCACCAGCTAACAACGTAGATTTTACCCTTTTTTTACATTGATAAAACAGTAATTACCACCATTGCACACGATCTTACATCCCATTACAAATCATTAGTTATCAAGTAACCTTAGGTTAACTAATTGTTTACGGGTTGTAAGGTGACAGATTGAATGAATGTCTATCACCTTACATGAGACATTTTATACATCATAACAGGAAGGTGAATATGTAACATGACATACTTAGGTGAAAATAAGCCGATTTGCCTATTAAAATGTACAGCAAGCAATGCAAAGGGACGACACTCAGTCGACGGTATTAACACACTGAACCTAAATCCTGCATGTCAGTGAGCAAGAGAAGAGAAAAGCTGTTAGAGGAAACGTTTTAGTTTGGGACAGATGCGAGGTGCGACGTCATGCAACAGAGCACTCGTAAACAGATCTATGGCGAGGGACAATGGACACGCCGGCTGACTCATCGAGCAGAGCAGGTAGCGGGCCAGCGGCATGGTACGGAAAGAATCTTTAGAATAATGCATTCGGGAATTTACAGATGGATATGATCAAACCAGTGACGAAGTTGATCACATGCACGGCGTGCGGTATGGAAGTGATGTACGCATGTAACTTTTAGGCGTCTGGAGCGGGCACAAAATATCCGATTGACTGAAATGAACTAGGAAGGAGTAAAGTGCCGCAATTTCGACGTAGTTTGATAGTAAGCCCTTTGCGATTGGCAGAGATAGTTTCCACAAGATGAAAGAAACACTCCTATTGGTTAGAAAAATCCATGACGTGAAGCCCAAAAGACCCAGATGGGGGACCGTTTTGCTACTAGGGACACAAGACCGAAAATTTTGGAGACTCTATTCTGAACCAGCGTCAAGTGCAGAACGGGACGCATCATGCTCCGTACGATGCAAAGAAGAAATTGTGTGTGAACACTGCGTTCACTTTGGCTGTCATTCAGCTAGATATTAGCTGTAGTATCGTTGAGCTCCAATAGCGGAAAAACGAAACAGCTATGTAGTTAATTGTTCTTGCGAGAACTGAGAAGGCACTGTAATATGCATGCTGCTCCATCCATGGACGTGTATATCGCCATATTTCAAGACTAGGGATGAGTGCATGTTTTCTCACCTAACGAGAAACATAGGACAGTTTCTACTGACATAGCCAGCAAAGATTTTGATTCGCTTTTACATTACTTTCAGAGGACGAGAGCACCCATGCAGCCGATAGCCCATTGCAGCTAAGGTAAATACTGCTAGCAGAGGCGTAAACGTGTTGGTTCACCAGCTTGCGTCCACTGTGAACTCGGGCAATTTTGAGTAATCTTTTGCTCAGCTAGTCAGAAAAACTAACCATCCTCCGTAGACTTCATTGTCATCCTAAAAAGTAGCGAACTTAGAACCGGTATGGGATGATATGTCGTAAAATTGGCCAAATTCCCGATGTAGTAGTAAGAATAATTTTGCAGAGAACATGCTGGTTAAAATTTGATATTGTTGTGTTCCGAGTTATTTCGATTAAACTGGACGAAATGCGTTATCTTGATAAATGTGCTAACATTGTCACGTTACAGCCTATGTAAATTCGTGTTCTTCTTTGACATTAATCCTAAATTAAAAAGAATTTAATTGCGTAGGCTTCCGCGGCCAGAGTCAGTCGACATAAAAGTTTCCTGGGTTTGGTACCGCGTCATAATGTAAAAAACAGCTACTGCTGCTATAGAAAAACCAACGTTTCGGCCACGATTGCAGCGGACAGAAGAAGGCCGCTGGCCGAAACGTTGGTTTTTCTATAGCAGCAGTAGCATTTTTACATTAAGACGCGGTACCAAACCCAGAAAACTTTTATGTCGACTAAAAACAATTTGTGTACAGCTAAACACCGTTGTGCTCTGTCGTAGAATAAGGGTCCACTCCTAACCAAAATCATGTGTTCTGTAGAAGCTAACGCGCACACAGGGTGTTTTTGCTATTGTCTGCCTATAGATCAAAGGAGTCTAGTGTCAGAGGGTAATGTTGATTGTGCTTCTTTATCGCCTGCAAAGTGCCACAGCTCAAAAGAACCAACTTACGATGAAGCTGGTGAAATTACAATTCACCTTCATGGTAGCAATAACACAGGGAGTAGTTTTTATTCATTAAAAAGTTCACTCTCGACCGGCATGCCTTTGTAAATGGTAACTCATCTTAATGTATCAAACAGGGATTCGGTCATATTTGAAGGGGCTGTCTCCATGTGTACTTGACGAGAGACGACCTGTGTGTAGACAATAGCACTTGGTTCATGCACAGGCCATTAGTCGGTCGCTTAAAGTGGGTGAAAATTTTCAGGCGATAACAAGTTGGAAACTTAGCAATTTTCGCAGGTGCTCTCTTCACGTAGTAATATATTCAAGGGTTTGGTGGAATGTACTTCTATGTACTTTTGTGAACTATTGAGCATTACTTCTGACACGTTCTGTGGAAAGTACGTGAATTAAGGGCAGGGACAACTGTCACATTTGATCGTGGAAACAGATTATTTATTTTAGCTGGATTTTAACCAGTGGGTTCTGGGCTGAACCTATCATTATTTCGTGATGTACCACGCATGGCCTGTACTTACACACATCAAGAAAGTTTTGCATCGCCCCGGTACCCAGAATTCCTGAAGATAGAAGTTGACTTGTAACGCCGGAAATGAATATCCTCCTATTTCCATCTATTGCACTGCAATTTTTTTTCCTTATTTTGTTACCTGAAGATATAACATTTCTGTGCCTTTATGTGTTGTAATAGTTTTACTATTTTATTAACTATGCATTTATGTCGATGTATAATTGGTTTGTGTTGTAAATATTATTTGTATTTTTACGCTGGGTCTTGCCTAGGGCAAACTATGCTACCGAACGAATACATCGATAGGTCGTGTGGAGAACCAAAATGCTTAGGATCTTTGGTAGTGTTAACTCTGTCGCGTGGAGGGTGGGCAGAGGGGAGTCTGTCTGGAGTAGTGCGGTTGAGCAGGTATTTTGTGTGACGCTCCCGCGAGTTGCCGCGCTTTCGGGGATTGGCAGCATGTAATTGCGCTCGACTTGCTATGTTAGTTTCTGACACGGTGTCGCAGACGGGAAGCAATAGCTGGCGCACATCAAGAGCCCGTTTCGCCTGGTGGCTGTGTCGAGAAGAAGACGCACCAACATCCAGCTTCTGCAACAGCGACGGCCGACAATGAGTGACTGTCGCCACCTTCTCGATCGACGACTTCAAACCTTCAATCAACCAACAAGAAAGACTGGTAGCACGTAAGGTTTTGGAACTGTATGGCAGTCCTCAGCTTTTCAAACCGTTAAATTTTTCTCACTAAATTACAGCAACGTAGCATGAACCTTTGTTGCTCATTGTCCCAATTGCATTACCAAGCAGGGTCCTATCCTTTTCGGGAATGAACCCGAGTATCGTTGAAATTCAAACGCCAGCATTAAAGTAATATCATTCGATTTCAGTGCTTTAATTTCAAAGTTCAGTTAAGGTATTCATAGATGGCTACAAAATTTAGATTACACGAGCACAAATTAAGAGTGCGAGTTTTGTTACCTGTGACTGCAGCTCAGGTTGGTTCGTACTAAATTTTACTATTGTTAGTTGTTCAGAATCATTCAATTCAAGTTCAAAGTTAAAT
Source organism: Schistocerca piceifrons (assembly GCF_021461385.2). Lineage (NCBI taxonomy): Eukaryota > Metazoa > Arthropoda > Insecta > Orthoptera > Acrididae > Schistocerca > Schistocerca piceifrons. The sequence continues at coordinate 157,759,874 of NC_060139.1, read as the reverse complement.
CTCTTATTTCTAAATTGCATAGATTCAAGTAGCTTTTGAAATGATTGTTGAGGTAGCCGAAGACTAACCGAATTTTACTGAATTTCGATGTGCTTCAGAATCAAAGCTGACTATTAATTTCAGTCACTAAATTAACTTTCAATTTTCCGGTTTTATTAATTCTTTTGCTAAATTAAGTCAGAGTGTAGAGAAATTTATTACTTCTGCAAACTTTCAGTTTTCACACTACACGTTTCAGCCTTCAGTTGCTATGCTTCTAGTGCTAATTATATGTGCAATAACCTTTCTTTTTCAGTTACTATAGTAATTGTCCATAGGACTGGCGAACGTAATTTTCCCCAAATCTCAAATATCTAATTACCGCAAGTTAATTGTTAACGTAACGGCCGCACATTTACTTTCTTTATTAACTTTACCCCTTTTCAAAATTAATTTCCACCAGTTTCATTTGCATTTTTCCTTTCATTTAGATGTAACCCTTTCCTTCCTCTTTACCGACAGATTAACTTCGGTGACGATTGCTTTTCCCAAATTACCATTAGGTACACGCGGTTTAATTTTTCACTGTCATTAAGGTCGATAAGTGAGGAGGAGGTTACACGTGGCGACCTGGTGACAGGACAATCTTCAGATTTGAGGTTGATCTGGACACGAATTTTGTATGATGCAAATCTCGTAACAAAGTATTGATTACGAACAGGTCGTTCCGTCAGCGAGGTTAAGTAATGGGAGGAATCTTAATTAGATATGAGATATGTCATTTATATTGAAAATTATTAAAATGAGTGGAGGCAACAATTACCAAAATTAGGTAGACTTGGATACGGAAAAATCGGTCGAACAGTGGGAAACGCGCACCGCGGTACCCATTGTTCAGGGGCAGGCGGCTAGCATGAAAGACGCGACAGCCGAAACGCAACAAAGAGCAGAAATGGAATTCCAAACTTTAGAAAACGTTTCGGAATCGGAAGTGAAAATCAAATCTGAACCCCTTGATGACAAATACTGGGAGATAATTAAAGAGGAAGCCGCTACGGAAGTAAAACCGGTAGTTTCCGGGAATTTAACTGATTTATTGAATGTTTTGATTAAGGAAATCAAGAGTCAATCGGCAGAAATTAAAGCTCAGGCTGCCAAGCAAGAAGCTCAGTCTGCCAAGCAAGAAGCTCAGTCTGAAAAAATTGAACGGAAGCTAGACAATCAGAACAAAGCTATTAATGTTGGTAACAACAATGTTGGAGATGTTAACACAAAAGTTGAAAAATCAAAGAAAATATTGTTGTAATTAATAACGAAATCGGTAATCTTAAACAGGAAATGATAGGCGTTCAGGCGGAAATTGCGAGCATAAATACTCGTTTTAATTCCGAAATTAGCAGAATCGAGAAAAGTGTAGGACAAGCAGTTGCTCCGATCATAGAGAATAAGGTGACGGAACAAATTCAATTAGTGAAAAAAGAGGATCAACAGAAGGTGAAAACTTTAAAGGCTTTAGTGTCCGAAGTAGACATTAAAGTGAGGAAGCAGGCTAATACCTGCGAAGAGAAAAAGTGGGAAGTGGAAATGCTTCCGACAACCACTTGCTAAGTAATTACGAGAGTGTTGGAATTAGAAAAGAAACTTGACGAAAAACAGAGCTATGTGCCAATCTGTGCACACAGTTCGGAATTGTTGACGAAAGAGGAGCGGTTCGACCCCATTAAAAAAGGCGGTATACACGCGACGGATTTCATTAAAAATTCTGAAAGGGTTTTACCCAGATCATGGACTAATGAGAGAAAAATTAATGCGGTTATTGATGTGTTGGGTGGAGAGGCCAAGCGTTGGGGCTTAAACCTCAACATTACGAACCCGACTTTTGACGAGTTTAAAAATTTGTTTCTGGCTGAATACTGGTCAGAGCAAAAACAACAAAGAGTCTGGCGCGAATTTGTCGTATCGAGGCCTTTCGATGCGGATTCGCGCGGCTCGATGAAGGAGTTTTGTGAGGGCTGGATCCGCAAGTTGGAATATTTGCGTGATCGCCGCACGGAATCCGAAATAGTATGGGAACTCTACAAGAAGCTTCCAGATGATACAAAACGCTACGTAGGAAGCAATTACAAGATAATCAATGATTTCCTTGAAAGAGTTGAGGACGAGGACAATTGGCGCAATAATCGCGACAGTGGTAGAGGCCGTGGTAACAACAACGGGTACCACAACAACCACAACAACGATAACCATGGGAATAATGCATACCGCAACCATGGCAGCAATAACAATAATGGTTCTGACCGTAATAACAATCGGTACAATGCAAATAATAACAGGAATGACGGAAACCATTATCATACTAACGTGATAAGGGCTTCGCAGAATAGTAATAACGCCAGAGGGTGTGATCAGCCGCCTCAGCAGCATCCGGGGAGCGGGTCTGCTGGGACGAGACAGGGAAACCATTTGCCGCGCCGGTGAGGGGCCAACCGGGCGTGGAGAAATTTTGGCGGCCCAATAACTGGAGAAAACCCAGGTGTCGTCGTCATGAAAATTCCGTGTGGAATAATCAACGGCGAGAGAGTGTGCCAGTGTTAGGAGAAAGGAGTGCTCCCACGAGTAGTAGATCAGCTCTAGACACGGCAGCAGAAAATACATTCACTGTCAGTGAGAACAATTTAAGTAGTGTTCCGGGTATCGATTATAAAGTGGCAGCTGTAACACCCACAGCGGAACTGGAGATTGAGTTTAAGAATGATTCGCAAGTGTTGAGAGAAGATCAGATGTCGGATAAAACGTCCGTCATCAAGCGAGGGGATGCAGAGAGGGATGAGGTCCGGTTAAGGCAGTTCGGTCGCTTATACGACGAACTAAGACATTATAGGGGCCCGTATGGGGGAAGTGTTAATGAAGAGCGCGTGCAGGATTATCCGCGTCTCGTCCCACGGGAAGATAGTGTTTGTGAAATGATAGAAAGTTCTGGCCCTAACCGGCAGACTTTGCCAGAAATAGTCGATGTTAAGGGGGAGCACGAGCAAGATTCGTCGTGTTTCATACCGCAAGATTTGGATGTTGAAGTAGTAACGGAAAGTTCTGGCCCTGACCGGCAGACTTTACCGAAAGTTATAGTGTTAGAAGTGGCCGACCCGTCCGACGCAAAACTCCAGTTTAAACATTGCGAAAGTACTAAGGAGAAAGATTACGAGAATTTTAGTGATAGCCGGCCGGACACGATTGGTAGAAAAGCACGTAGACTGCAGCTTGTATGAGGTTAGAGCTGATGTTATACGGTCAGACGGCAGCAGTGTGGGTTGCGCAGATCCAGAGAAAGTAATTGCAATACTACTGTCACATTCCTCCAGGTAGATTGCCAGATGAGATCAATCTGGCCAAAGAGGAATCAACGAAGGTGACAATTAGTGAATTGATAGCATAGCAACACTCACTAGTTGACGAGTTACAGGAAAAGCTTTCGGTATTGGAGGCGGAGCTACAAACTAAGCCTCAGAACAAACGTGTTGAAATTAAAACTGTATGTGAACAGAGGCTGAAAAAGCCGCCAGATAAACCGGATTTAGGATCAAAGTCGGATGGTTTTTTTTCTGGAATGACCTGGATATAGACGAGGATTTACTGTGGGAAAATAAAGAAACAGTCGAGAACAAGTGTAGACAGATAGTAGTGTCTGTTAATATGCACGGCCTACAACTAAACGTGTTGATTGACACCGGTGCAGAATTGAGTGCTGTATCTGGGAAAATATTTGAGTTACTGAAAGACAGACCTGGTATCATAATTATGCCAGTAACAGGAGTGAAAATTATCGGTGCTACTGGGAAGGCCAGTAAACCGGTCACAAAACAGATTTTTGTCAACTTCGAGAGATGTGGGGCACGATTTGAACAAGAGTTTGTCGTCGTGCCAGACTTAACTACGGAAGTAAGTATCAGGTTATATTGGTTATTAAAGTACCGTGCAGTAATTAATTGCGAAAGCAAAACTTTGACATGTACGTCACAAGATAAAACAATAGTAGTTAGTTTTGACGAGGCAGGAGACGGTGTGCATGGGCAACACCAGCCTATACACATTGTTAACTGGCTGCAGAAGTAAAGGTTTAGTGGAAGAGATAATCGGATTCCCTCCTCGGATTGACATTAGTATTGGTGTGAAAAAAGATTGTTCGCGAGAAGTAATGAAGCTAAATTCCGATGCTCGCATAGGTCGTCATGACGCTAAAGCGCGTTTTGGTAAGTTTGCAATCGGAGACTTAGTACTTGTAAAAGCCCATGAGGAATCGAGCGAGACAGACAATGAAATCTCTAAATTTAAGTTTGTTTATATTGGACCATATAAAGTCATTGGCATACCTCACACAAATGCTTATTGCTTAGAGTATCCAAGCTCTGGGAAACTAAGAGGTATACGGAACATTGTAGACTTGAAATTGTACCAACCATGGATTGATTAATACCACAGAATGGGTAATTTGTACAGTATGTAAATATAGAGTGTAAGATTTAAGGATTTGCCATGTTGCCATGATTTTCCCGGACCAAGAGGTCGTCAAAGAAGTTGTGATTAATAAGTAATTATTTTTGATTAAATGATTTAAGAATAACTGATTAATAATCAATTGAAAAATCCAAGCTGCTAGTTTAAGTTTTCAGCTGAGTCACAGTAGATTAAGGAATGTAAATATGATTTTGTAGCTTGCTGTAAGATTTCATAAATAAGTAATTTACTAGTCATTGCCTATGTACTTAGACGCTGTTGTTTAAGTTTCAGGCTATTACGTGTGTGTGATGATGGACCGTGTTGTGTTATCCACTGTGATAGTATTAATGGACTCCTTGAGATTACTCGGGAGTGAGTTTTTCCGAAAGAATTCAGTGAAACGGACGTTCTGAAGGTGCCGTTACAAGGGCGAGTGAGATCAAGCGTGCCGCACAGGCGGGCGCAACAATACTGGCGAGGTGGAGTCCCTGTCGGCTCTTGTGTCACTGTCGGCTCTTGTGCCGCTGTCGGAATTCTTTGTACTTTCGGGTACGGATGGTGGAGTTTTACTTCCCGGCCAGCTGATGTGAAAGAATTCTGCTGTCAACAATTATGTTTTAGTCGATCTGCTGTATACTATTTTCTTGTTTAGCGTTAAGTGAACTCTCATGGCGAGAGTATTAATTATGAAAAGGTTACATAAAATGTGTATACTATGTAATTAATTATTAATTTGCGTATTTTGATATATCTGTCTTTTTATGACCATGTACTCTGATTAATTTTGTAAATAGTATTCCATTTCTTGATACCGTTAGGAATTTTGATTTTTTTAATAGCTAACCATTTTCTATGTTTTCTATGAATTTTAATATGTTGTCAACCTGTTTTCCTTTGTGTTAGATGACAGAGTGTAATAAGATTAGTAGTGTCTCCACTCAATTATTATGGTCTAAAAATTGGTTTATGGTTAATTAGCCTAATGCTAAATTTTCTTGATGTTTTGTGAATATGCATTTCCGCTGTTTTTTTTCATTCTTGGGACATTTTATGGATCTGTTTAGGTTACACGAACATCCTCAGACAATGTGGGCCACGTGTAACGCCGGAAATGCATATCCTTCTATTTCCATCTATTGCACTGCGATTTTGTTTCCTTATTTTGTTACCTGAAGATATAACATTTCTGTTCCTTTATGTATTGTAATTGTTTTACTATTTTATTTACTATGCATTTATGTCGATGTATAATTGGTTTGTGTTGTAAATATTATTTGTATTTTTACGTGGGTCTTACCTGGGGAAAACTATGTTATCGAACGAATACATCGATAGGTCGTGTGAAGAACCAAAATGTTTAGGATCTTTGGCAGTGTTAACTCTGTCGCGTGGAGCGCGGGCAGAGGGGAGTCTGGCTGGAGTAGTGCGATTGAGCAGGAGTGTTGTGTGACGCTCCCGCGAGTTGCCGCGCTTTCGAGGTTTGGCAGCATGTAATTGCGCTCGACTTGCTATGTTAGTTTCTGACACGGTGTCGGGAAGCATTAGCTGGCGCACATCAAGAGCCCGTTTCGCCTGGTGACCGTGTCGAGAAGAAGGCGCGCCAACATCCAGCTTCTGCAACAGCGACGGCCGACAATGAATGACTGTCGCCACCTCCTCGATCGACGACTTCAAACCTTCAGTCAACCAACAAGGAAGACTGGTAGCACGTAAAGTTTTAGAACTGTATGGCACACCTCACCTTTTCAAACCGTTAAATTTTTCTCACTAAATTACAGCAACGTAGCATGAACCTTTGTTGCTCATTGTCCCAATTGCATTACCAAGCAGGGTCCCTTCCTTTTCCGGAATGAACCCGAGTGTCGTTGAAATTCAAACGCCAGCATTAAAGTAATATCATTCGATTTCATTGCTTTAATTTCAAAGTTCAGTTAAGATATTCATAGCTAGCTACAAAATTTAGATAACACAAGCATAAATTAAGAGTGCGAGTTTTGTTACCGTATTTTAGCTTACCTGTGACAGCAGCTCAGCTTGGAACGTACTACATTTTACTATTGTTAATTGCTCAGAATCATTTAATTCAAGTTTTAAGTTAAATCTCTTATTTCTAAATTGCATAGATTCAAGTAGCTTTAGAAATGACTGTTGAGGAAGCCCAAGACTAACCGTATTTTACTGAATTTCGATGTGCTTCAGAAACAAAGCTGACTATCAATTTCAGTCACTAAATTAACTTTCAATTTTCCGGTTTTATTAATTCTTTTGCTAAATTAAGTCAGAGTGTAGAGAAATATACTACTTTCGACAAACTTTCAGTTTTCACATTACACGTTTCACCCTCCAGTTGCCACTCTTCTAGTGCTAATTATATGTGCAATAACCTTTCTTTTTCAGTTACTATAGTAATTGTCCATAGGACTGGCGACCGTAATTTTCCCCAAATCTCAAATATCTAATTACCGCAAGTTAATTGTTAACGTAACGGTCGTACATTTACTTTCTTTATTAACTTTACCCCTTTTCAAAATTAATTTCCACCAGTTTCATTTGCATTTTTCCTTTCATTTAGATGTAACCCTTTCCTTCCTCTTTACCGACAGATTAACTTCGGTGACGATTGCTTTTCCCAAATTACCATTAGGTACACGCGGTTTAATTTTTCACTGTCATTAAGGTCGATAAGTGAGGAGGAGGTTACAGACTGTGGATATTGTATCACAGACACAGTCCCTTTGACTTATCAAAGCTCTCACTAACCCCGCCCAAATACGTAAACAACCATGCATAAGCAGCGCCTTTTAGACGGAGGCGGTCCGACAGCAACTCAGTTCCAGTCATTCCACCAGAAGGACGTATACAGCTCGTGTTGTCTGTTGTTCAACCACGCTTAGACGGTCAATGCCGGGGTTCGATCGTGTCTGCATTGTTTGTGCCAGGGAGGTCTCTCGACAAGGAAAGTGTCCAGGCGTCTCGGAGTGAACCAAAGCGATGTTGTTCGGAGATGGAGGAGATGCAGAGAGACAGGAACTGTCGTTGACATGCCTCGCTGAGGCCGCCAAAGGACTACTACCATTTATTTATTTACTAATTTCATAAGCAGTACAGAGTAACCTACCCCCTTGAAATGTAAGGTGGGTCGGATGATTCTGTATCCAACAGAAAAAACGTCTCAGTATTACAATGTTATTGGTATAAAGTTGTTAATGTTTTTTTAAAAATAATATAAAGAACATAATATAAAAATTTCTCTAAGGTTACTGTGGATTGAGTGCTTAACAGTTGTTAAAATGGTACTATACAATTTGTTTCTGCCTAGCTGATGATAATATAATTTATACATGCAAATATCAAAGAAAAAGAAAAATGTAATACAATGAGTGTGGTGGAAATAATTTGCAATATGTAGCATGAGGTGATTACTGTATCTGGATGTGTAGTATAGCCTATGTAGTGTAATGGCTAGTAATGGCCGATTTCTACCTGTTTCATGTGAGAAGGTCTATGTAGAACCTCGAGCTATTCTCATCTGAAAAGGTTTGTGCTTATGTATGTTACTGTGATTGTGTGTATTGGTGTATTACTGGGAGTGTTGCAAGTCAGGACGCTTCATGATATTAAGCAGCTGTTTGGCCTATTGTTGGTAGATGCCGTATATTCTACGTGGTATCTTAGATAAATACACCGAGTATTATACAAATTAATTACTGATTGAGCATTTGATATATGGAATACATGAATTGTAGCTTTACATGAAAAATAAGCTTATGTTTGTAATTCATTTTTCTTAGTAGAAAAAGACTACTAGAGCAGTGGATGATCGCTACGTACGGATTATGGCTCGGAGGAACCCTGACAGCAAAGCTACAATGTTGAATAATGCTTTTCGTGCAGCCACAGATCGTCGTGTTACAACTGAAACCGAGCGCAGGCGGCTGCATGACGTGCAACTTTTTCCCGACGTCCATGGCGAGGTCCATCTTTGCAACCAAGACACCATGCAGCGCGGTACAGATGGGCCAATCAACGTGCCGAATGGACCGCTTAGGAATGGTATCACGTTCTCTTCACCGATGAATGTCGCATATGCCTTCAACCAGACAATCGTCGGAACGTGTTTGGAGGCAGTCCGGCCAGGCTTGAAGCCTTAGACATGCTGTCAAGCGAGTGAAGCAAGGTGGAGTTTCCCTGATGTTTTGGGGTGGCATTATGTGGGGCCTACGTGCGCCGCTGGTGGTCATGGAAGGCGCCGTAACGGCTGCACGATACATGAATTCCATCCGCCTACCGATAGTGCAACCATATCGGCAGCATATTGGCGAGGAATTCGCCTTTATGTACGACAATTCGCGCCCCCATCTTGCACGTCTTGTGAATGACTTCCTTCAGGATAACGACATCGCTCGACTAGAGTGGCCAGCATGTACTCCAGACTGAACCCTATCGAACTTGCATGGGAGAGATTGAAAAGGGCTGATTACGGACGACGTGACTCACCAACCACTATAAGGGAACTATACCGAATCGCCGTTGAGGAGTGGGAGAATCTGGACCAACAGTGCCTTGATGAACTTGTGGATAGTATGCCACGACAAATACAAGCATGCACCAATGCAAGACGACGTGCTACACGGTATTAGAGGTACCGATATGTACAACAGTCTGGACCACAGTCTTTGAAGTTCTCGCTGTATGGTGGTACAACATGCAGTGTGTGGATTTCATAAGCAATAAAAAGGGCGGAAATGATGTTTATCTCTATTCCAGTTTTCTCTACAGGTTCCGGAACTCCCGGAACCGAGGTGATGCAAAACTTCTATTAATATGTGTATATTTATTTTACAACGCAATGCAACTTTAATTTGAGTGTTTGAGTGTTGGACAGTTGGCCCGAATACGGAAGTAACGAAGGGGCATAACAGTCGAAAAACTCTAACGAAATCGGTAGTGAAATCTTAGGTAAGAACCTGGATTTTCTTTAAGTATTGCCAAAACCCGTCAGACAGATATATTCAGTGAGCATCATTACATCTTCTTGTCACATTCTTTTTTTTCGGCATAAACACTGTCATTTAAAGCGAAATGACCGGTTTCGACAAGCATCCGCCATCCTCAGATCAAGAAACACACACAGTGGTGCAATCGCGCCACTACGAGAACTAGGTTGTCGAATGAAACAACAAGTTTAAAGTTACCGTCACAGTTTATTTTTGTCTACAACGCGTTTCCAAGGCTTTAACATCCATCATCAGGTGGATTTACATGTGTTACTGCAACGGTCGTGTGCTGTGTTACTATTTATGAGTAACCTTTGGTACTGTCGCCAGTGGTCACAGACGGCTTTCTCTGTCGTGATACTTTACCTGTAAACTGTCACACTTTCCAAGCAAAGACAGTGCCTTGAAACTTCCCGATGATTGAGGTTTATGCCTTTGAAATGCATTGTGGATATAAATAAATAGTATGGTTCTTGGTCAAGAGAAGGGCTGACAGCACCCTAGGTCATGGGGTGAATCGGAAGACAACGCACACTGATCTGTATTTGCACGCAGACAGCTGCCACCACCCTTCACAGAGGAATGGGGTACTTAAAACTCTAGTACATAGGGCGCGCACTATCTCTGACGCAGAGAGTCTACCCCAGGCATTGGAACATCTGAGAACTGTATTTCGAAAAAATGGGTACTCAGAATGGCAAATTCAACGTGCTCTCCGCCCAACCACTAAAGTACAACCTGTGGAGATGGATGAAATCACGAGGGGGGAGGTAGGCACTGCGTTTATTCCATATACAGGCGCACTCTCGGGGAAAATCGCCCGCATTTTGAAGAAACACCGGGTCGGAACTGTGTTTTGTCCTCCGAATAAAACTCGTGCACTGGTGGGGAGCGCCAAAGATGACCTCGGCTTGAGGAACGCCGGCGTTTACCAGATTCCGTGTCAATGTGGCAATTCGTAAATTGGTCAGACGATGCGTACCGTCCAGGATCGATGCTGTGAACACCAGAGGCACACTCGACTGATATATCCGAGCATATCGGCTGTCGCTGAACATTGTTTGTCAGACAATCACGCTATGAAGTATGAACGCACGAGGATTCTGGTACAGACGTCGAGATACTGGGACAGCGTTGATAGAGAGGCCATTGAAATTCGCACCAATGACTACCTCATAAACCGTGACTGTGGCTTTAATCTTAGCAAAGCTTGGGAACCAGCGATTGGGTTAATCAAGAGTAAATCGAGCAAACGTATAGTTGTGACGATCACGGCGGACAGAGCCATCACACAGACGTCATCTCAGACGCCGTCGCAATCTGTTCCCCCGCGCGACCGTGGCGCGGGGCGCGGACAGCGGAGGGAGCGCGCCGCGGGCGGAGGGTATTTAAATCGGCCGCCGCCGCGACCGAACCCAGTTCCCCCTGAGCAGCCATAGCGTACGGATCTCCGTGCCGGCACGTTCACAGGAGCTCAGTCTGTCAGTTCACCTGATGATGGTGACATGTATGATCACCGAAATATTGTGCCTGTTGGACACTGCAGACCGGCAGTATACCCGTGGATATTTTGATTATAAATAAATAGTGTCTGGTAAGGGGGTTGGAACTTAAATAGTGGCAACTATTTATTCACAATGGATATAAAAGTGTTACATATTTGCACCTGTCACTGTCCTTCAAAGTAGTCACCAGCCTAGTGTAGAACCCGTTGCTAGCGAAGATGAAGGAATCACTTCGTGGCATTCGCCTCAGAACTGTTCCAGACATTGGACAGTAGTCACTCCATTCGCACCATCAACAGAATATGCTCTACCAAACTTATACTACGCCTTCCACATCGCTGGCAACGTGTTATACACTACGGTAGTGACCATATGATTTATGATATATGATTTATCTCAGGCATATTGTGAAGGTGTACAGCAACCCCTAAACGTCTACTGTCCCATAGGTAATTGACCACAAATTCGCTATAGACTCACCTGTAATAAACTTGGAAATTTATAAAATTCACTGAAGTAGGTATTGGAAGAATGCCATCGAAGTACCATGAAGTAATAAGGAGCTTTACACTGTCTCCTACTGTTTCAATTACAGCCAATTAATTCTGGAAAAGAAAGAGAGATTATGGAGCAGTGAAGAGTGGCTACGCAGTTTCACTGCTTCCGCACGTGGCAAAACGACACGCGGCGCAGATTTATTTAAGTAACGGGCTTTAGGCTTACAAACCATTTGGTGAAAAGCGCGAATTAACCGGTGAATGTAGCACAGCGCGTAATGAGGCTCTCAGCCACGGGGTGTGGGAGGGAGGGTTGAGAGAGTTTGAGGGTGGGAACGCGGAAGCACGGAGGATATTAGCGGCGGTTGGTCTCCTCTGATTCAAACGAGCAGCACCGGCGTACTGGAAGTGGCCTCGTATACAGTCGCCCCTTCGGCTCGAGGAAGCCGTCCCCAAGTAAAAGCTTTGGCCCGCAGTCGCTCGTCCAGTCTAAATATGCAAGCAACTGGTTGTGAAGTTCCATAATAATTTATTCGATGTGTTAGTTTCACAGTACTGCAGGTTGCAGTCATATGGTATGGTAGGCTAGGAGACGCCATGTGGCACGTTCAGCCTCCTAATTCGAAACGTTTTTCGTATCATTTGCACATAGTGGCACCTTTCGTTTGCGAAATGTGTGGTTGTACATTATGTGTATTGATACGTGTAGATGACTGTAATGGTTATGTACGTAGTGTGGTTTCATGATGATGAGTGAAGTGAGAGGGCGAAATCCGATGCTGCACATAGTCTAGTCCTCTCCAATAGCGATCAGGGGGCCGCCAACTTAATGTCCCCGATGAGCACTCGGGTCACCAACAGTGTCCCCTGCCCTTACTCCATGAGACACTATCTGGAGAATTGTAAGTTAATCCAGGACATAGGCGTACAGTCTAGTGATGAAGCGCTTCACCCTGCTGCCATTCCTCACCATATGCCGAAGTACCGGCCACGAAAAACGATGCGTATCTTCGGTGATCTGACGGGAACCGGTGCATTCAACGAGGCAAGTCCATTAGAAATACAGAGGTGATCCTCTAATAAAAACTTAGGAAGGGTTGAGTTGAACATTATCGCATAAGAAAGGGAATGTGAAAGAAGTTAAGGATGACAAAGTTTTTGAAGAGCCAGCTCCGTTACTCTGACGAAGGGCGTCTGTCTTTTACAGATTTTAATTTTTTTAGGCGTCCTCATCTTCTCACGCCTTTTCTATCCTTCAGACACTATGCTGGTATTCAAATAATATGGCTCATTAATCAATTTTATAGCCTCTATCACATCATGTAGTTGGTTTACGAAGACGCAGCTCTATCATTGTCAGATCCTAAGTGCGACTATTCACAGCATTTACGTAAAAACTACATTTACTTAGCTAAGATGAATAAAACAACGAGCAAAACTGAATTGAACTACTGAATATTGAAACTTCCTGACAGATTGAAACTGTGTGCCGGACCGAGACTCGAATTCGGGTAGAGCACTTGCCCGCGGAAGGCAAAGGTCCCGAGTTCGAGTCTCGGTTCAGCACAAAATTTTAATCTGCCAGGAAGTTTCATATCAGCGCACACTCCGCTTCAGAGTGAAAATCTCATTCTGGAAACATCCCCCAGGTTGTGGCTAAGCCATGTCATGTCAATATCCTTTATTTCAGGAGTGCTAGTTTTGCAAGGGTCGCAGGAGTGCTTCTGTAAAGTTTGGAAGGTAGGAGACGAGGTACTGGCAGAAGTAAATCTGTGAGGACGGGGTGTGAGTCATGCATGGGTCGCTCAGTTGGTAGAGCACTTGCCCGCGAAAGGCAAAGGTCCCGAGTTCGAGTCTTGGTCCGGCACATAGTTTTAATCTGCCAGGAAGTTTCATATCAGCGCACACTCCGCCGCAGAATGGAAATCTTATTCTGGATACTTCAGATTGATCTGAAATGTGAAAAATGACGCTGCCAGCTCATTGTCAATAAACAATGTGCGCAGCGAACTTAATTTTCGGGACCTGTACAGTTAACCTAATTTACATAATGATGAAAAATACATTTGTTGCACTTCTCAATATTTGTACATTTAGTATATAGCAGTTAGTATAAGTGACAGAAATACCGCTTAAGAAACGTATTGGAATTTTTCCCCCTTCCTAACAACTGAAGTCAGTTGTCACATATTGTATTCTTTCACTCCCATCAGTAAAATTTTTGATATCCCTTCCATATGTTTTCAAAGATACAGTGATGCAAGGAAGGAACAAAGATGACCAAGCACACAACATAAAGGCGCAAAGTAAGAACTGAACACAGAATAAATTTATCAAATATACTTTAGGTCTCGGACATTAATTTTTAATCGTAATACACTGAAGAGCCAAAGAAACTGGTACACTTGCCGTGTAGGAGCCTCGCGAGCACGCACAAGTGCCGCAACACGACGTGTCATAGACTCGATTAATGTCTGAAGTAATACTGCGGGGAACTGACACAATGAATCCTGCTGGGCTGTCCATAAATCCGTAAGGTTAAGGGGGGTGGAGATCTCCTATGAATAGCACGTTGCAAGGCATCCAAGATATGCTCAACATTGTTCATGTCTGGGGAGTTTGGTGGCCAGCAGAAGTGTTTAAACTCGGAAGAGGGTTCCTGGAGCCACACTGTAGCAATTCTGGACGTGAGCGGTGTTGCATTGTCCTGCTGGAATTGCCCAATTCTGTCGGAATTCTTAATTGACATGAATGGATGGAGGCGATCAGACAGGATATTTACGTACGTGTCACCTGTCAGAGTCGTATCTAGACATGTCAGGGGTTCCACATCGCTCCGACACCATTACAGAACCTCCACCAGTTTGAAATGTCCCCTGCTGACATACAGGGTCCATGGATTCGTGAGGTTGTCTCCATACCCATACGCGTCCATCCACTTAATACAATTCGAAACGAGACTCGTCCGACGAGCCAACTGTTTAGAGTCATCAACAGTCCAACATCGGTATTGACGGGTCTAGGCGAGGCGTAAAGCTTGGTGTCCTGCAGTCATTAAGGGTGCACGAGTGGGCCTTCGGCACCGAAAGCCCATACTGATGATGTTTCGCTGAATAGCTCATGCGCTGAAAGTTGCTGATGGCCCAGTATTGAAATCTGCACAAATTTGATGAAGGGCTGCACTTGTGTCACGTTGAACGCCTCTCTTCAGTTTTTGATCGCCCCGTTGTTGCAGGATCTTTATCCGGCTGCAGCGATGTTGGAGAATTGATGTTTTACTGGATTCCTGATATTCATGGTACAGTACTGAAATGGTCGTATGGGAAATTCCTCACTTCATCCCTACCTCGGAGACGCTGTGTCCCATCGCTCGTACGCCGACTATAACACCACGTTAAAACTCATTTAAATCTTGATAACTTACCATTGTAGCAGCAGTAACCGATCTAAGAACTGCGCCAGACACTTTTTGTCTTACATAGGCGTTGCCGACATTAGCACCGTATTCTGCCTGTTTACCTATGTCCGTGTCTGATTACGCATGTCTATGCCACTTTCTTTGGCATAAGTTGCAACCTTGTCTCACATTCTTCTTAATTATTTTTTCCATATCCGTCGAGTGAATAACAAACTTGTTTCTGTACAAGTTAAAGACAACGTTTCGCTTTCTGCTCCCTTCAGAAATGCAAACAGTGAATTCCTGTCAACATTGTTATATGCTTTGCCGGCATTTACAAAAACTATAAAATCAAGGTTGTCTTTGCTCAATTTCTTCTAAGGTGCGCCATAGGGATACTATTGACTCTTGTGTTCCTACACTTCTCAGAAGCCCTAAATGTTCAAAAAGAAATGTTCAAATGTGTGTCAAATCATATGCGACTTAACTGATAAAGTCATCAGTCCCTAAGCTTACACACTACTCTACCTAAATTATCCTACGGACAAACACACACACCCATGCCCAAGGGAGGACTCGAACCTACGCAGGGACCAGCCGCTCAAGCCCTAAATGATCTTCCTGGAAATCGACTTATAAAACTCCTTCTATTCTTCAGTATTTGTAGCCACAGCTTACTGAACTGATCTTTCTCTAATATTTACACATCGGCGCCTGCTATGTTCGCAGACGGAATTAGCGCAGTCGTCTTGAAGATTCAGGATGTTATGTTTGCATTGTTTATCTTCCTTACTAGGTTTTCTAAGTGGTATTCTCTCTAGGATGTCAATAATTACTGAGAAAATCATCTAATTCTAGCGCCTTGTTGCTGATTGCAAATTTCACTGCCCTCTCAAATTTGTCCATGTCTCCCATCTCAACTTAATCTACTTCCTCTTCAGTTATCATACATTGCCATCAAGGTACGTTTTTGTGTGTAGCCCTAGAGAATGAAGCAGAACTCCACCGACAAATTTTCATGAGACGTTCACAGAAACCTTCTGAGTATTTTGGTATCAAGGACACGTAGTCTCCCCCGGTTCGTTGCAGTGTTATTGCACTTCACTTGGTTTCTTGCCCCAGTTAGCACTCTATATCTATTGTACTGATAGCAGTGCTCAACATTTAAAATGTCGACGGTATGTGCTCTGTATCTTGTTTCCTTCGCTCAGGCTATCTGATGTTGACAACATATCTAATGTATATTATTTATTCCTCATTTCCTTCTAGGGTTTTGTTTTCTAGCAGTGTTCGTTGTGCGTTAATGGCTATTCACGGGAGTACCATGGATAGGTTTACTGAGAAAGAGTCGGCCGATGGGCCCCTCGAGTTTGAGTTCACTGAATGCAATGGAAGAACGGCACAGCTTTGCTGTACTTAGCTGATCCCCAGCCAACGGCAACAGCACCACAGCACCCTCCCGTCAGTACACAGGCGCCTACGATAAAGTGGGTCCTTCCGTATTAGAATGGAAGATACTGGAAGTGTGAGGTGTGCTAGAACATCCGATAAGAAAAGGTTGTTACAAGTGATTGGTGATAATACTGCGTCTAGTGGTCGGCGCGTTAAAGGAGCTGTGAACAAAAACCAGTCAGCCGTTTAAACTGTCACACTTGAACACCAACGGTACCCATATCATCCACAGCATGTGCAATCACTGCAGACCACAGACTTCAAATATACAATGGCTTTTATAGATTGGTTCCTACAGCAATGTACAGAAGACCTCACGTTTCCTGCATTCGTGCTGTTTAGAGACGGTCACACGTTTACAAAAAAAGAGGTTCAAAAATGATTCAAATGGCTCTGAGCACTATGGGACTTAACTGCTGAGGTCATCAGTCCCCTAGAACTTAGAACTACTTAAACCTAACTAACCTAAGGACATCACACACATCCACACTCGAGGCAGGATTCGAACCTGCGACCGTAGCTGTCGCGCGGTTCCAGACTTTAGCGCCTAGAACCCCTCGGCCACCCCAGCCGGCAAAAAAGAGGATGTTCAACAATACAGATTGCCATGTATGGGAGTACGAAAATCTACACTCACCTGTGTGTTGGTACTGTTTGCTTTGAATGTATGGGGTGGTACTGTGAACGATTTTGCTGTTGGACTTTACCTACCTTCCGATACACTGAACGTGCAAAACGTTCGTTCAGCATATTCCCACATTGTTCGTAGAAGATGTGCCTCTGAGAAGTCGTAAAATTATATATCTGTGAGCTAATTTTGAATGAAAGGGATCAATGTGTAGGAAGTGATTTTTAGCTATAATCTTGCATGGCCCACTGAGAAAGTAGTTCTCTTCGTTCTGTCGTGCACGTTCATTAGTTTGCCCACAGCCGTATACACGGTGAAGGAAAATTCGCGTAATCGGACCTGACAGCGCGTTTCCTTACATCCTGGAAACAAAAAATGTTCAAATCTGTGTGAAATCTTATGAGACTTAACTGCTAAGGTCATCAGTGCCTAAGCTTACACACTACGTAACCTAAATTATCCTAAGGACAAACACACACACTCCCATGCCCGAGTGAGGACTCGTATCTCCGCTGGGACCAGCCGCATGGTCTTGGACTACAGCGCCCTAGACCGCTCGGCTAAACCCGCGCGGCTCCTGACAACACAAAAATCTCACCAAATTTCGTCTTGCGCATATTTCGGGCAGTAAAAGGACGTTAAAGATTGACAATCTTGCAACAGTGTAATAATATGTACGGTAACTACTTCTGTCAGTACGTATGACAGACAGTGCAGTGCTGCTGGTGCAGTGAATGGCGTTCTGGCATAGCGTGCAGGAAGTAGAGGATTCGATTCCGGGTCAAGGGTTATTTGTTTTTATTTGCCAAAAGTAGTCTAAGTGGTATGGTACATAGCATCTTAATCGTCATACGACGATTACTGGTCTTCCACAAAAAATTTGCAATTACGTACTACAAACACAGATATGGAAGTGTAATCGCTTCCATTGGTGAACTGTTAAAGAAACATGTGGTACGTTGTGAACGCGAACTGTTTTGTTGCCACTGCATCTACTAGATTCCAAACCTCCTTTCTGTGTAGCCTCCCCCAATTGTACCACCGAAATTATCTGCAAAGCACGTTACTAGCCGTAACGAAATGCAATGGACCTGAACGTGGCTAGAATACTAGGTGGTATTAATCGATGGGACCATTGGGGGAGTGTACACAAAAAACAAGTTTGAAATCAAGTAGATGCAGTGGTGTGAAACAATTCGCGTCAACGAGACGCAAACGGTTTCTTTAAAAGCTGACCAATTAGAACGATTGTATTTCCATTTCTATGTTCGTAGTACGTAACTGCAAATGTTTTGTAGAAGACCCACCGCACTCGCCGTATGACAATTAAGATGCCAGATACCGTACCACGCAGACTGCCTTTAGAGAATATAAACAAGTAAGCCTCGACCCAGAATCTAACCCTCGACCTCCTGCCTGCTAACCCAAACCGGTGCCCGCTGTACCAACTGCACAACATTTCTGCCGTACCCTGACAGAGGCAGTTACCATACACATGATCACAGTGTTGCCAGATTGTCAATCTTTAAGCTCCATTTACTGCCCGAAACAAGCGCTGCACGATATTTTGTGACAGGCATATTTGTATTGCGAGTGTGTGAGGACTCGCTCGGCGAAATCCGAGTGCATGAATCTTTCTTCTCTCTGTACACTTTTATACTTTCAAACTCTTTAAAATTTATTTACTTTTGTTCACATTCGTATAAACACTTAAACTGTTATTTTAAGCCAGATCTTTTATATGCCTTTACTGTTTGTCATGTTCCTTTTTGTGATTATATCTGGAAACCTAGTAACCATCGCAAGCCCATTGCACACTGGCGCCGTCTGTTGTGGGCTGCATATACTAGCTGTATACTTCTTGTACATTTTTATGCCCAGTACTATCTGTAAAGCCGCTTCTACGTATTTGCTATGTATGGTGCATAAACGTAAGCTTGATCCCGGATTAGTGGATGTTGACGGTGCTGCATATGTGACAAGGTAAGGTACTGCCTATTTGTAGAGATGTATGTAGTTGTTGTGAGACTAAGCCGGTTAATTGTTTTTCAGTACTTCTCGAGATGATATGTCTTCCTAGGACACAGAGAGAGACCTTTTTAAAAGAAATTGACAAGGGCACAGACCAGATGTTGCTTTCATGTGTTTTAGGCGCGGTTTCCCGTGTATTTAACATTCTCTGTGTCACTAAGTTTTTAACTTATATATTCGTAAATTCTGTTTCAACGTTTTCTGGGCTTTTCGAACATTAGAGTGTAATGAATAGGAAAATAGGAATGCGGGTAAGCTACTACAAACAGCATAGTGAATGCATTACTGTGGCCAAGATAGATACGAAGCCCAAGCCTACTACAGTAGCACAAGTTTATATGCCAACTAGCTCTGTAGATGATGAAGAAATTGAAGAAATGTATGATGAAATAAAAGAAATTATTCAGGTAGTGAAGGGAAACGAAAATTTAATAGTCATGGGTGACTGAAATTCGACAGTAGAAAAAGGGAGAGAAGGAAACATAGTAGGTGAATATGGATTGGGGCTAAGAAATGAAAGAGGAAGCTGTCTGGTAGAATTTTGCACAGAGCATAACTTAATCATAGCTAACACTTGGTTCAAGAGTCATAAAAGAAGGTTGTATACATGGAAGAATCCTGGAGATGCTAAAAGGTATCAGATAGATTATATAATGGTAAGACAGAGATATAGGAACCACGTTTTAAATTGTAGGACATTTCCAGAGGCAGATGTGGAATCTGACCACAATCTATTGGTTACGAACTGTAGATTAAAACTGTAGAAACTGCAAAAAGGTGGGAATTTCAGGAGATGGGACCTGGATAAACTGAAAGAACCAGAGGTTGTACAGAGTTTCAAGGAGAGCGTAAGGGAACAATTGACAGGAATGGGGGAAAGAAATACAGTAGAAGACGAATGGGTAGCTTTGAGAGATGAAGTAGTGAAGGCAGCAGAGGATCTAGTACGTAAAAAGATGAGGGCTAGTAGTAATCATTGAGTAACAGAAGAAATATTGAATGTAATTCTTGAAAGGAGAAAATATAAAAATGCAGTAAATGAAGTAGGCAAAAAGGAATACAAACATTTCTAAAATAAGATCGACAGGAAGAGCAAAATGGCTAAACAGGGATAGCTAGAAGACAAATGTAAGGATGTAGAGGCTTATCATACTAGGGGAAAGATAGATACTGCCTACAGGAAAATTAAAGAGACCTTTGGAGGAAAGAGAGCCACTTGTATGAAAATCAAGACCTCAGATGGAAACCCAGTTCTAAGCAAAGAAGGGAAAGCAGAAAGGTGGAAGGAGTATATAGAGGGTCTATGCAAGGGCGATGTTCTTGAGGACAATATTGTGGAAATGGAGGAGGATGTAGACGAAGATGAAATGGGAGATATGATACTGCGTGAAGAGTTTGACAGAGCAGTGAAAGACCTGAGTCGCAACAAAGCTCCTGGAGTAGACAACATTCCATTAGAACTACTGACAGTCTTAGGAGAGCCAGTCCTGACAAAACTCTACTATCTGGTGAGCAAGATGTATGAGACAGGCGAAATACCCTCGGACTTCAAGAAAAAAAATGGTTCAAATGGCGCTGAGCACTATGGGACTTAACATCTGTGGACATCAGTCCCCTAGAACTTAGAACTACTTAAACCTAACTAACCTAAGGACATCACACACATCCATGCCCAAGGCAGGATTCGATCCTGCGACCGTAGCAGTTGCGCGGTTCCGGACTGAGCGCCTAGAACCGCTAGACCACCGCGGCCGGCGGACTTCAAGTAGGATACAATAATTCCAACCCAAAGAAAGCAGGTGTTGACAGATGTGAAAATTACCGAACTATCAGTTTAATAAGTCACATCCGCAAAACACTAACACGATTTCTCTACAGACGAATGGAAAATCTAGTAGAAGCCGACCTCGGGGAAGATCAGATTGGATTCCGTACAAATATTGGAACACGTGAGGCAATACTGACCCTACGACTTACCTTAGAAGCTAGATTAGGGAAAGGCAAACCTACGTTCCTAGCATTTGTAGACTTAGAGAAAACTTTTGACAATGTTGACTGGAATACTCTCTTTCAAATTCTAAAGGTGGCAGGGGTAAAATACAGGGAACGAAAAGCTATTTACAATTTGTACGAAACCAGATGGCAGTTATAAGAGTCGAGGGACATGAAAGGGAAGCAGTGGTTGGGAAAGGAGTGAGACAGGGTTGTAGCCTATCCTCGATGTTGTTCAATCTGTATATTGAGCAAGCAGTAAAGGAAACAAAAGAAAAATTCGGAGTAGGTATTAAAATCCACGGAAATGAAATAAAAAATTTAAGGTTCGCCGATGACATTGTAATTCTGTCAGAGACAGCAAAGGACTTGGAAGAGAAGTTGAACGGAATGGATAGTGTCTTGAAAGGAGGAAATAAGATGAACATCAAGAAAGGCAAAAAAAGTATAATTGAATGTAGTCGAATTAAGTCGAGTGATGCTGAGGGAATTAGATTAGGATATGAGACACTTAAAGTAGTAAGGGAGTTTTGCTATTTGGGGAGCAAAATAACTGATGATGGTCGAAGTAGAGAGGATATAAAATGTAGACTTGCAATGGCAAGGAAAGCATTTCTGAAGAAGAGAAATTT
Organism: Schistocerca piceifrons; assembly: GCF_021461385.2. NCBI lineage: Eukaryota > Metazoa > Arthropoda > Insecta > Orthoptera > Acrididae > Schistocerca > Schistocerca piceifrons. The sequence goes on along the minus strand of NC_060139.1, from coordinate 157,738,270 downwards.
GCTAACATCGAGTATAGGTTTAAGTGTCAGAAAGCCGTTTCTGAAAGTATTTGTATGGAGTGTAGCCATGTATGTAAGTGAAACGTGGACGATAAATAGTTTGGACAATTAAAGAATAGAAGCTTTCGAAATGGGCGCTACAGAATAATGCCGAAGATTAGATGGGTAGATCACATAACTAATGAGGAGGTATTGAATAGAATTTTCTTTTATTTTGTAGGACACCCCCAAAGCTTTTTCGGATTCTCATCACGGCGGTTTCCAGCTTGAACACTTGTACCTATATATACATCTACATCATTACTCTGCTATTCACAATAAAGTGCGTGGCAGAGGGTTTAATGAACTACCTTCAAGCTGTCTCTCTACTGTTCCACTCTCTAACGGCACGCGAGAAAAGCGAGCCGTGATTTCTCTTATTTCATCGTACTGATCATTTCTCCCTATGTACGTAGTTGCCAACAGAATGTTCTCGCAATCGGTGGAGAAAATTGGCAATTGAAATTTCATGAGAAGACCCCGTCGCAACGAAAAGCGCCTTCGTTTTAATGATTGCCACTCCAATTCACGTATCATGTCTGTGGCACTATCTTCCCTATTTTACGATAATTCTAAACGAGCCGACTTTCTTGGAACTTTTTCGATGTCATCCGTCAGTCCCACATGATGCGGATCCCACACAGCACAGCAGTAAAATGGTTCAAATGGCTCTGAGCACTATGGGACTCAACTGCTGAGGTCATTAGTCCCCTAGAATTTAGAACTAGTTAAACCTAACCAACCTAAGGACATCACACACATCCATGCCCGAGGCAGGATTCGAGCCTGCCACCGTAGCGGTCTCGCGGTTCCAGACTGCAGCGCCAGAACCGCGCGGCCACTTCGGCCGGCGCACAGTAGTACTCCGGAATCGGGCGGACAAGCGTGATGTAAGCTGTTTCTTTAGTGGATCTCTCGCACCTTCTGAATGTTCTGCCAGTGAATCGCAGTCTTTGGTTTGCTCTACCCACAACTTTATCTATGTGATCGTTCCAATTTAGGTTATTTGTAATTGTAATCCCTAAGTATTTAGTTGAATTCACAGCCTTCAATTTGTGTGACTTATCGCGTAATCGAAATTTAGCCGATTTCTTTTAGTGCTCATGTGAATAACCTCACACGTTTCTTTATCCTGGGTCAACTGTCACTTTTCGCACCATACAGATATCTTATCTAAATCATTCTGCAATTCGTTTTGGTCATCTGAAGTCTTCGCAAGATGGTAAATGACAGCATCACCTGCAAGCAATCTAAGACGGCTACTCAGATTATCGTTAATATAGATCAGGAACAATAGAGGGCCTACAACACTTCCTTGGGGAACGCCGGATGTTACTTCTTTTTTACTCGATGACTTGCCGTCTATTACTACGAACTGTGTGTGACCTTTCTGACAGGAAATCACGAATCCAGTCGCAGAACTGAGGCGATATTCCATAGGCATGTAGTGTGTTAAGAATACGCTCGTGAGGAACGGCGTGCGAGCCTTCTGGAAATCTAAAAATATGGAATCAATTTGACATCCCCTGTCTATAACACTCATTACTTCATGAATATAAAGAGTAAGTTGTGTTTCGCGAGAACGATGTTTTATGAATCCGGCTGACTATGTGTCAATAAATCGTTTTCTTCGAGGTAATTCGTAATGTTCGAACACAGTATATGTTCCAAGACCCTACGGCAAATCGACGTTAGTGGTATGGGGCTGTAATGTGGCGGATTACTCTTATTTAACTTTTTGGGCATTGGTGTAACTTGAGGAATTTTTCAGTCTTTAGGTACGAAACTTTCTGTGGACGAGTGGTTGTATATAATTAGTAAGTATGTAGCTATTTTATCAGCATACTCTGAAAGAAATCTGTCTGGTATACAATCTGGACCGGAGGCCTTGCCTTTATTAAGTGATTTAAGCTGCTTTGCTTCACCGAGGATATCTACTTCTGAGTTTCCCATCTTGGCAGTTGTTCTTGATTGGAATTCAGGAATATTTACTTCGTCTTTTTTGGTGAAGGAGTTTCGAAAAACCGTGTTTAATAACTCTACTTAAGTGGCACTGTCATCAGTGACTTCACCGTTGTTATCGTACAGTAAAGGTACTGATGGCGTCTTGTCACTGGTATGCTTTGTGTATGACCAGAATCTCTATGGGTTTTCTCCCAGATTCCGAGACAGAGTTTCGTTGTGGAAATTATTAAAAGCGTCTCGCACTGAAGTATGCGCTTTATTTCGAACTTCTGCAAAACTTTGCCAATCTTGGTGATTTTGCATTCTTTTAAATTTGGCACGCTTTTTACCTTGCACCTGCAACTATGATCTGACCCGTTTTGTGTGCTATGGGGGATCAGTACCATCACTTATTAATATATGTGGTATATATCTCTCAATTGCTGTCGATACTACGTCTTTGAAATCATTCCACATCTTTTATACGCTTATGTGATCATATCGGAAGAAGTGAAGACTATCTCTTAAAAAGGCGTTAAGAGCCTTTTTATCAGCTTTTAAACAGATGTGCTTTGCGTTTCTTTTTGGTGATTGTAGGTGTTAGGGTATTTAGCAGCAACTGCCTCGTGGTCACTAATCTCTGTATTCGTCATGATTCTCCCTATCAGTCCAGGATTATTTGTTGCCAAGAGGTCAAGTATGCTTTCGCTAACATTTATGCTTCGAGTGGGCTCATGAACTAATTGTTGAAAATAATTTTCTGAGAAAGCATTCTGTACTATTTCGGATGACGTTTTATGCCTGCTGCCGGCTTCAAACGTAAGTGCCACCACATCGAGGGTAGATCGAGGTCACCACCGACAATAATTGTATGAGGGGGGTTCCTATTTGAAATGAGACTCAACATTTCTTTGAATTGTTCAGCAACTAATGTTCTGATTCGTGGGATCGGTAAACGATCCAGTTAATAGTTTAGTCCGATTGTCGAGTACAACCTCTACCCATACTCTTTCACATGAACTATCTACTTCAATTTCGCTACAAGGCAAACTACCTCTGACAGCAGTAAATACTCCACCACCAACTGTATTTAATCTATCTCTTCTGAACACTGTTAGATCGTTAGAAAAAATTTCGGCTTAAGTTATTTCCGGCTTTAGCCAGCTCTCTCAACCTACAACTATTTGAGTTTCAGTGCTTCCTATTAGGGCTTGGAGCTCTGGTTCTTTCCCAACACAGTTACGACAATTTACAACTACAATACCAATCGTTTCTACAACTACCTTACTGTGTTTTACCCGTCCACAGTCTGATGGACGCCACTTCTGTGGTTCCCTCAGACCCTCTAACCCAATAACCCGCCAAGTCCCTTCCACACAGCACCCGCTACCCGGGTAACCGCCTCCTGTGTGTGTAGTTGACTCCTGACCTATTAAACGGAACCCGGAAACGCACCACCCGATGGCGCAAGTCAAGGAATCTGCAGCATACACGGTCACAGAACCGCCTGAGCCTCTAATTATTCTTCTAGAATAATTCCTTCTTCTTGTTCAAACTGTTGTACTGGTCGGATGTGATTGATGTCTTGTAGCTCTAAGAACTGTAAAAGCTATATTATGTTGATAAATAATATTGGAAAATAGATTTTCTGTGTCATGGAAATCAATGCATGTGTTTCAAATTTTATTTTTGTATGAGTCTCGTCCTATATAAATGTTAATTGTTCAGCTACAATGGAGTGCAGCCACTAGCGGCTATTGATCTACGGCGTGGTTTATTGGTAAATTGCTCAATAATAGGTGATCAACATTGAAAATTACTTTTAAGTGTTATGGATATAGTAATGGTACCTAAAGGATTTAACATATATTATTTGTTAATAGTAAAACAATGCCTGAACAAGATTCGATAAGTGATTGTCTTGTGTTAGACGCCATTTTCGTGAAATATTGCAGCGGAAGCTTTACGTTGAATTTTTAAACATACATAAATCTTGATGGTCAGTTATTCCGATAATAATGCAAAATAGTGCAAAAACGATCTCCCACTCGACCACGGGTGAGGGGTCAACCTCAGTATAGGCAGTACCCAGGGTGGACACAGCAGTGGACCGATCGGAGGACACGTGGGACATGCTCGACGTCCCTCGCATCTCTGCGTTCGATCCCTCACAGTGATGCCCCTTGGCAGCAGCCTCAAGCTGTGTGACGGATGCCAACGCAGCCTGGAGCCGCGAGCGAAGGGTTGCCAACTCAGCTCTCATCTGTACACAACAATCACAGTTCCTATCCATTACTGCAGTCGCTCCTGTTTGAAGCTCCTAAAAATATATAATAAACGAACGGTGTACTCGCCTTCTTAGTAGCGGGAAATCGAGGTGCTCTCTCACTGACAGTGAACCGGCACCGAGCTGTTTTAACCATACAAACAAAAGCCTTTGCGATACGAGTGCCGATAGCAATGGCGGTACTGTACACTGTACTGTTATTGAAATAAAAATTTTGTGCCCAGTAAGCACTCGGAAACGCAATAAATTACAAAAATAAACTACTAACTACACAGATAACTGAAAATAAGTCGCTCCTGTTTGAAGCTATTAAAAATATGTAACCAGTGAACTGTGTACTGGCCTTAGTAGCAAGACCTCACGGTGCGCTCTCGCTGACAGTCTAACCGACACTCACCGGGAGGGAACTGCCAAGGCGGAGATAGCCACGAGAAAAGGCATGAATAACCAGATAAAAGGATAACGTTCTTAGAGTCGGGGCGTGGAATGTCAGAAGCTTGAACGTGGCACAGAATGTAGAAGATTGGAAAAGGAAATGCGAAGACTGATTTAGATGTAGTACGGGTCTGTGAAGTGAAATGGAAAGAAGACAAAGATTTCTGGTCAGATGAGTAGAGGTGGTACAAACACCAGCAGAAAATGGTATTACAGCAGTGGCATTCGTTGTTCTTATAAGAATCGACAGCAAACCAACACCGTCAGCGATAGTTGAGGTATACGTGCCGACGTCGCAGGAAATTGATAAAGATGGTGACGATACTGGAAGAAAAGAGATGAAAACATAATACTAATGGGAGAATGGAATTCAGTTGTAGGGAAAGGAGTGGAATATGGGTATGGGACCAGAGATGAGAGAGGAGAAAGACTAATTGAGTCATGTTATAAATTTCAGTAAGTAATAGCGAATACTCTTTTCAAAAATCACAAGAGATTCGGAAATTAACTGCTGGCTTGTAAGGTGTGCCCAGGAGCAGATATAGACTCAAATCACAATGTAGTAGCAATGAAGAGCAGGTTGAAGCTTAGGAGATTAGTCACGAAGCATCTACATGCAAAGAAATGAGATACATAAGTACTAATTAATGACGAGGTACACATGAAGTTCCCCATGGCTATAGATACAGCAATAGCGAATAACCCAGAACGCAGTGCATTTGAAGAGGAATATAAATCTCTAAGAAAGGCAATCACAGAAGTTGAAAAGAAAAAGACAGGTAAAAAGAAAGTAACTGCGAAGAAGCCATGGATAACAGAATAAATACTTCAATTTATCGACAAAAGAAGGAAGTACATAAATATTCTGGAAAATTCAGAAACACAGAAATACAAGTCGCTGAGAAATGAAGTAAATAGGAAGTGCAGGGAAGCTAAGACGAAATTTCTGTATGAAAAAATGAAGAAATCGAAAAAGAAATGACTGTCGCAAGCACTGACTCAGCATAGGGGAAATTCAAAACAACCTTTGGTGAAATTAAAAGTAACGGTGGTAACATTAAGATTGCAACAAAAATTTTACTGTTAAATGCAGAGGAAAGAGGGGATATGTGGAAAGAGTTCATTCAAGGCCTCTAGGAGCGGGAACATTTGTGTGATGTGGTAGAAGAAGAAATAGGAATCTGTTTAGAAGAGATGTGGGATCCAGTACTAAAATCAGAATTTAAGAGTACTTTGGAGGACTTAAGATCAAATAATGCAGAAGGGATGAATAACATTTCATCAGAATTTATAAAATCACTGGGATAACTGGCAAGAAAACGATAATTCACGTTGGTGTGTAGAATGCAAGAGTCTGGCGACACACCATCTGACTATCAGAAAAAATATCATCCATACAATTCCGAAGACGGCAAGGGCTGACAAGTGCGAGAATTATCGCACAATTAGCTTAACAGCTCATGCATCCAAGTTGTTGACAAGAATAATATACAGAAGAATGGAAAAAAATGTAGGATGCGCTAGACGACGATCAGACGGATAATATACAATATGTACAAGAGCCAAGAGGGAAAAATATGATGAGACGACCAAGAACAAAGTGTTTGGTTTGAAAAGCGTGTAAGACAGGAATATAGTCTTTCGCCCGCACTGTTCAAACTATACAATGAGGGAAGCAAAAGTAAGCTTCAAAAGTAGGATTAAAATACAGGGTGAAAGCATATCAAATCAGTCAGAAGACTGATGACTCAAAACAAGTTCTAAATGTGTGGAATTAATTAACTTACAAGATAATGAGCAGTAAAGTCAAAAGTAGTTACTTTTCTAATATCAGGTCTTGTTTCTCTGTTTGTTAAATTCCAACCTTAGCCATTATACTTTTGTTGAGCTTATTTTTATACAACAGATAACATACTTCATTAATTTATTACGTTAGCAATTACGATTTATATATAATTTACCACAATTTTCATTACGGCCCCTGTACCTTTAAATAATGTGTTCCCAACACAGATGCATAAAATGGTTTCATACACTTTTCTAATTCCCTAAGCTACCACATGCTTTATAAAGGAACTTATTATTAATAACTATAGGCCATTCCGAGAAGTAAAAGCTAATTTAGGAGTTTTTAAATGATTGTGTAGTTCCTGGAATAATGATGTGTTCGTCTGCCAGTCTTTCAATAGTCGGACGTCCCCCGAAATAGCCACTCCTGGTCGAACGAATACAAGAGCATCACATGTGTAGAGCCTTTTCCAATAATCACTCACGTAAAAGCTAGGTGCAACATTTCCTCGAAAGTACAGTTATTGGTATCTGTACAAACTTATTACTGTAGAGTGGTGAACTGCAACCACAACAAGAGGGTACGCCGAATAAATGGACAGAGTAGAGGACACCGCGCTCCATCACGTAGTGTAGCTACAAGATCATCTCTCGATTGAAAGTAATCGATCGTCATTATTCTGTTGTAGTGTTGGGAGAACCAGTCCTCACAAAACTCGACCATTTGTAAGCAACTTGTATGAGACAGGCGAAATACCCTCAGACTTCAGGAAAAATATAATAATTCCAATCCCAAAGAAAGCAGGTGTTGATAAATGTGAAAATTACCGAACTATCAGTTTAATAAGTCACACCTGCAAAATACTAACGCGAATTCCTTACAGACGAACGGAAAAACTGGTAGAAGCCGACCTCGGGGAAGATCAATTAGGATTCCGTAGAAATATTGGAACACGTCAGGCGATACTAACCCTACGACTTACCTTAGAAGAAAGATTAAGGAAAGGCAAACCTACGATTCTAACATTTGTAGATTTAGAGAAAGCTTCTGACAATGTTGACTGGAATACTCTCTTTCAAATTCTGGAGGTGACAGGGGTAAAAGACAGAGAGCGAAAGGCTATTTACGATTTGTACAGAAACCAGATGGAAGTTATAAGAGTCGAGGGACGTGAAAGGGAAGCAGTGGTTGGGAAGGGAGTGAGACAGAGTTGTAGCCTATCCCTGATGTTATTCAATCTGTATATTGAGCAAGCAGTAAAGGAAACAAAATAAAAATTCGGAGTAGGTATTAAAATCCATGGAGAAGAAATAAAAATATTGTTCGCCGATGACATTGTAATCCTGTCAGAGACAGCAAAGGACTAGGAAGAGCAGTTGAACGGAATGGACAGTGTCTTGAAAGGAGGATATAAGATGCACATCAACAAAAGCAAAACGAGGATAATGAAATATAGTCGAATTAAGTAGGGTGATGTTGAGGGAATTAGATTAGGAGATGAGACGCTTCACGTAGTAAAGGAATTTTGCTATTTGGGGAGAAAAATAACTGATGATGGTCGAAGTAGAGAGGATATAAAATGTAGACTGGCAATGCCAAGGAAAGCGTTTCTGAAGAAGAGAAACTTGTTAACATGGAGTATAGATTTAAGTGTCAGGATGTCGTTTCTGAAAGTATTTGTATGGAGTGTAGCCATGAATGTAAGAGAAACGTGGACGATAAATAGTTTGAACAAGAAGAGAATAGAAGCTTTCGAAATGTGGAGCTACAGGAAAATGCTGAATATTAGATGGGTAGACCACATAACTAATGAGGAGGTATTGAATAGAATTGGGGAGAAGAGTAGTTTGTGGCACAACTTGACTACAAGAAAGGATCGGTTGGTAGGACATGTTCTGAGGCATCAAGAGATCATCAATTTAGTATTGGGGGGCAGCGTGGAGGGTAAAAATCGTAAAGGGAGACCAAGAGATGAATACACTAAGCAGATTCAGAAGGATATAGGTTGCAGTAGGTATTGGGAGATGAAGAAGCTTGCGCAGGATATGGTGGCGTGGAGAGCTGCATCAAACCAGTCTCAGGACTGAAGGCCACAACAACAACAACAACAACGCCAATGCTGACATCCAAATTTTGTCTACTTTAACATCTTCCTCTTATCATTCAAAATTATTGCGATGCTGATACATCTCAATAGCCTTTCTATACATGTGCGCATGATAATGCGATGTTTACGATATGATACTCGACTCAGTGAATTTTATTTTATGATCACACCCTTGGTAAAGATGTTCCCCTACGGCCGATTTGTCCTATGTCCCCTACGGCAATACCTCTTGTGTTCAACTTACAAGTGATTTCTTTAATTCAGTATTTTGACTACATTGTGTTGTGTTTGGTAGCAGGCTTGGATCATCATTGTCATTGGAAAGACTGATTGTTGAGTGGGGTGACATTCGTTAAGAATTGGACAAAGTAAACATTGGCAGAACGACTTCTCTGGCGTAGCTGTAATTAAGTATACGGACCTCTGCGTAGAGATATGGTTGGAATTCAGAGAATAGTTTTAGGTAACTGAATATAAACTCCAGTTACCAGTATTATTATATGACTTAAGAACTGCGCGCCAAGAAATTTCTCAAGGGCAAAACTCTATCGACCAACGCCGTGATAGTTCAGCCATTATGAACTAAAAATTTGTAAATTATCTACACAAGCCTGGCTTATGAGTCAATCGACGTATTACTGACAAGGGTATCAAAATTCCTACAATAGCTGTCGATATTAGACTTCACATACCGATAGAGACATGGCTGGTGACTTAAGCTTATCATAGTTCTGCCAATTTGCACGAAATATTTGTAAATTATATTAACTAACAGTGCTCGGATTTAAATAGCGTAAACCGAATCAAATTGTGTGCAGTAGTTCCTGAGATTAGACTTCATATAAAGACAAGGAAACCTGGCGGAACACATTCATACAGTGATACAGTACTTACAGTAGGGTACAGAGTAATGGGTTTCAGTTACACACAAATTCTTTATTTCAGTACCGTAGTTGTTTTGTCGACGTTGATAATTTTAAGGAATGGAACGTTCATGGTTATGGAGTGGTCATGGTTTTTTAAAGGCGCCTCATAGGTATTGAGCTCTAGCCGGGTGAACGTGCTTGTGCGTGTGTGTGTGTGTGTGTGTGGGTGTACTTGTGTAGGTCGCAGGCTAACGACAACATGCACAAGGGTGCGTATTGATTTGGAGCACTGAGATGTTCTTAGATGGAACTAAGTTATTTACTGCAACTGCATTAATTCATGTATTAATGCAACAGATACGGTACATAAACCGGTTGCTGACCATCGTTGCAGGTGATTCATGCAAAGTGCATTGAGGGAAAGAACTATTCAACCATTAAGCGAGAAATGTACGTCCTCGACAGTCCATAAACAACATCAAACTTAAGCTCCAATATTACGACGTTGTAATACAGTAACAAGTACAGAACGTGCACAGCCTTAAAGGAAATATGTATCTGAAGTTCACTTCATTATACACAGTAGGAAAGTGACAGTACGTTACTGGTTAAGAGAGCTCTGACCGCTAGGAAATATTATTGTCTCAAGTGACGCTGTGATTCAGAAATAGCCACAGAACATTGGGGCATAAATCGAATACGACCTGGATATGATGTTAGCGACGTTCGCACAACGCATCTGCAATTACTACAATGCGACTGGCCGGAACATGGTGTCGATGAACCATATATAGAAACTCAGTACTGCCATAGCACTGGAAATTGGTACGTCAGCACCGAAATAAAAGCCTCGAGGGACGTTGCATGTTGTGCGGCTGGCGTACTGGCGGGTGACAGTGCAAACCAGATTACCAAAATTTTTTGTTATTTAATTTAGTATTCATAATTTCTGACTGTATCGTGGGCCCCTACCACCACGGCACAGCGCGTCCCCTGGTTGCGGATAGGCGATACGGCCTTCAGATATGAAGGGTAGCTGCGAATACGAGAAATAGCAGTCGCGGACAGCCGGTGGGGAGCAGGCGATGGCATGATGAACCATCCCTGTTCCTTCTTCTCTAACTATCAAATCTATTCATCAAGAATCAGCAACATTAATGGGCATGGGTCCCTTTGAAGTATAACATTCCGGAGGTAAACTAGGTTCCCATTCGGATCTCCGGGCGGAACCTACTTCGAAGAGATTCAGGCGGAAAGGAACTTTCAGGTTGGGAACATGGAACGTTAAAAGTTTGAACAGACTAGGAACATTCCACACATTATTAGACGAATTAGATAGATACTATGTAGACATTACAGCTATTCAAGAAACTCGGTGGCAGGGGGAGGGTAGCATAAAGAGGGGTAACTATACATTTTTCTATGGAGGTGCGGAAGCTCACAGTTTCGGAACAGGTTTCGCAGTACAGGGAAAAGTGCTTCACGCAATCAGAGATATAAGGTTCATTAGTGACCGACTATCAGTTATAGTGTTGTCCGGCAGGTGGAATAGACTAGTAGTAATTAATGTACACGCACCAACTGAGGACACTGAAGAGGTTGTTAAAGACGGCTTTTATGAAGAACTAGATCAACTGGGGGATGAGTTCTCCTCGTATGACACACAAAAAATCATAGGTGATTTTAAAGCGAAGATAGGGAAGGAGGAAGCATTCCGGCCTACAATCGGGAAAGTTTGCATAACATTTCGAGTGATAATGGCACAACGGTGGTTAATTTTGCTGTTTCAAAAGACATGATTGTTGAGAGCACATATTTTAAAAGGAAGGACATTCATAAAGCAATTTGGGTCTCTCCGGATGGACACACCCGAAACCAAATTGATCATGTTCTTGTAGATCGGAGATGGCGCACTAGTATAGAAAATGTTAGGACTTTCAGGGGAGCAGACTGCGATTCTGATCATTTTCTTGTAGTTGCCAAAGTTCACCAAAGGCTATCTACAGCAACATCAAGGTGTCACAATGCAGAACTTGTTAGGTTCGACACTGACAAGCTAAATGATGAAAACTTTAGAAGGTACATGATAGAAATTTCAAATAGGTTTGATGCTCTCAGGACACACGAGGATCAAGACGAGGATGTAAATAAACAGTGGATCACTGTGAGGAATAATATTAAAGAGGCAGCGAAGGTCACAATAGGTACAATTAAGAAGAACAGGGGGAAACCGTGGTTTGATGAGGAAAGCAAGAAATTGGTAGAGGAAAGGAGAAAAGCGCGATTAGATTGGGATAGAATGGGAGACAGAAAACGAGAGGAGTTCTTGAACTTGAGAAGGGAAGTTGGTCGTAGGCTACGGGCAAAGAAGAGGGATTATTTGAACAATCAAATTACAAAAATGGAAACAAACAGTAAAACAAAAAACATTAGGGAACTCTACCTAGACATAAATGGGTATAAGAAGGGCTTCAAGGCTAGGACAAATGCACTTCGAGGGGATGCTGGGGAAATACTGACAGACACCAGTGCTATATTAAGTAAATGGAGGGCGTATTTTGAGCATATATTAAATGTACACCAGGAAGCAGGAAATGAACAGGCGTACGAAATACATACAGCAGAACCCCAGATGCCTGAGCCAACGTTAAAGGAAGTAAGAGATGTAATCAACAAATTGAAAAACCATAAGGCACCAGGATCAGACCGCATAACTGCAGAATTAGTTAAAAATGGGGGACAGAAATTAGTGGAAGTAGTTCTCAAAGTGATAACTAAAGTATGGAACTCAGAGATGATACCTGAAGAGTGGCAGGAGTCGATTCTGACCCCAATTTTTAAGAAAGGTGACCAAAAGGATTGTAGTAATTACAGAGGGATATCGCTATTACCAGTATGTTCCAAAATTTTCTCGAATATTTTGTTAAGCAGGCCTCCACCGCATACAGATGAAATTGTGGGGGATTACCAAGCCGGCTGTCGGAGGAACAGATCAACTATAGACCAAATATTCACCCTGTGACAAATTTTGGAAAAGAAATGGGAATACAATAAACCAGTTTATAATCTTTTCATAGATTTTACAAAAGCATATGGTTCAGTATTGCAGTCAAAATTGTACAGAATTCTTTTGGAACTTGGAATACCAAAGAAGTATGTTAGACGTATAGAAGCGAGTTTGAAAAACACAAAAGGTAGAGTACAAGTGGGGAAATTGGAGTCAGAATAATCTGTAATAAAGAACGGACTTAAGCAGGGAGATGTCCTGTCTCCGCTACTTTTTAATATAGTCCTAGAATATATTATACGAATGGCAGCAGATAATTCAGACGGTGTGGAGTTAAATGGAAATATTAAGAAATTAGGGTATGCAGATGATCTAAACATTATTAGCGATAGGAAAGAATCTTTAACAGCAAATGCGAATGCGTTAATGAAGGCTAGTGAAGATGAAGGTCTAATGATAAGTGAAGACAAAACTAAATACCTGGTTACTACTAGAATGACAACATCAGTAGATCAGGAAATGTTAAGAGTTGGAGACATGCAGTTTGAAAAAGTGAACACATTTAAGTGTCTAGGCGTGGACATCACTTCGAGAAATGAGATTGAATCAAACTGAAGAAGAGATTATGGGCGGGAAATGCGTGCTACTTCTCACTAAATAGATTACTTTCATCGTGGATATTGTCTAGGAATTTGAAGATTGTTGTTGTTGTTGTGGTCTTCAGTCCTGAGACTGGTTTGATGCAGCTCTCCATGCTACTCTATCCTGTGCAAGCTTCTTCATCTCCCAGTACCTACTGCAACCTACATCCTTCTGAATCTGCTTAGTGTATTCATCTCTTGGTCTTCCTCTACGATTTTTACCCTCCATGCTGCCCTCCAATGCTAAATTTGTGATCCCTTGATACCTCAAAACATGTCCTGCCAACCGATCCCTTCTTCTAGTCAAGTTGTGCCACAAACTTCTCTTCTCCCCAATCCTATTCAATACCTCCTCATACCTAATCATTTGAAGATTAGAATATACAAAACTATTGTTCTACCAGTTATACTGTACGGGTGTGAGACTTGGTCTCTCACTGTGCAAAATGAAAAGCCGTTTCGAGTATCTGAAAACAAAATTTTGAGGAAAATTTTCGGAGCAAAAAGGGATGACATTAGCGGAGAGTGGCGAAAACTGCATTACGAAGAGGTTCACGAACTCTATTCAAGCCCTAACATAATCAGTATTATTAAATCACGTAGGCTGCGATGGGCGGGTCACGTAGCTCGAATGGATGAGGGCAGGGCAGCGCGCAGAGTACTGGTAGGGCACCTAGAAGGAAAACGTCCTGTGGGGAGACCGAGGCGTAGATGGGAGGACAATGTGAAGGCTGATGTGAGGAGCCTAGGTATTGAAGGTGAATGGAAGGAAATAGCCGAAGACAGGGACAGATGGCGAAAATACGTTGCTGCGGTAATGGACTCTCGAGTCCGGTATGACCAGTGAGTAAGTAAGTAAGTAAGTATTCATAATTTCTGGAAGTTTCTCGAAATTTCTCACTTTCGTAATGTTCTATGGCCTCAAAATGTTTTGCTTATATAAACAGCACGACAATCAGTCCACAAATTAAGTTCTGCTCTGTTCTGGCTGTGCGTTGGTGTTCGTAATAAACGTGCTTTCAGTGCCAAGTGTTGTCCTTACCTGACGACGCTACTGTCGAATCTGGACTTATGATTTTGATGCGACAATGTTTTTTATTGAGAGAAAAGCCCACTGTCACACAAAGTTTCTTCCACTTAGCTGAGTTTACTATCTTAATTTATTTCCAATCTGTTTTGATGCAACTACATCTTCTTTATCAGACATTTTAGCACTTTCCCAGCAAGTACTTGTATATTCTAGTAATCTACCCAAGTATCCTACCATAGTGTAACTTAAATTTGCTATGCTAGACAGTACTGAGATGAATCATCAAAACATAGCTGCGATGGTTCTTACGACAAATGAATTGCAACAAATGGCGTTTTTGGGCGATTTGTTAATGTACCAATAGCAAAATAATGTAGAATATGTGCTGCATTGCAAACCATTGGCTTTGGGCAAAACGTCCTTCCCCTTGTAGTTTGTGAAATTTCTGGTCTTCAGTCTCGCTTCCCCTAACATCACCCTTACGTTTGCTGCGAATGCCTTTCCATCTCTTTCTTGGTGGTTCTGCTTTACTTGTATTAGAAAAGCCTTAACAGCACAGACCTTATAGCTAAACCATATGGTAATGCAATGAAAACTGAATATAATACTAGTTGCACTGCAGTCATATAACGTGTTGCTGACTGTCAGCTGTTTAGCAGTCAGGTGCAACATCCTTAGAAAACAAAGTAAACTACAGAGGAAACCAACGAGAAAACAGAGAGAATGATATTTCAATTATTAAGCGTAGAAACAGTAAAATTTGCTAGCACATAACATGGAAACCATTTGGTGGACATGGGGTACTTCTTTCAAAATCCATATCGCTACCTTCGAAGATACCATTATACCATTTTTCAAAAAACATGTGGTCATGAGGGGTTTCTGATTTTATCGATTCATAGATAATTCTGAAAAAGTTACTGTAGATGAAGCTGCAGTTGCTTTGAAATCAGTCGAAAAGAAACTACAACAACAAACGCAGCCAAGTGGAAGCCGAATTGTAACAGAATGTATTTTATTCTTAGTAGCAAGAATTCTCGTACATGCTGTAAGAGCAGCCTAGTATCGGTGCTACAGTAATGAGTTAAAAAATCACTCTCTACTGAGAAACTGAAACCCGCTTGGCGGTGTTGTCGGCGCATAACGCCGTAAGGTAAGTAGATTTGTGGAGCAGAGACGAGTTGCAAAAGATTTTTTTCGATGTCACTAACCGAAACTCGTAAAATTCACTTAGATAAGTGACTTTAACAAGGACTGGTTGCTGCAAACGTTATCTGGAAAACGGCCAAACTAGTCGGTTCCCGGTGTGCTAATGTCATGAACATCTATAGAAAAAGCTTGAAGGGCAGCGGAACCAAGAGAAGATAAGTTGTTGGGCGTTCATGTCACATCACATGTCTTCGAGTACGGATTCTTGCCCCTTCGGCGATGGAGGATTGGCGGTGATGTGTAAGCAGGTCTGACTTTTCAGTTTAATGCTGTTACAGCCGCAAGTGTTGCGGAGCACACGGTGCACCACACATTGTTTCTTGAACATGGAGTTCCGCAGCAGTCGATCCTTCTGTGTTCTCATGTTAAACCCATGAGATCAGTTTGGATTGAAGCTGGCATGGGATTACTCATACTGGACCGAGATGGTACGGATGCGTTGCCTGGTCAGATGAATAACGTTTCTTGTTACATCAAGTCGATCTTCGTGTCAGGATTCACTATCATCGAGGCAAACGGCTGCTCGAAGTACACACTGTACACTCATATAAGCCGGAGAGGGGCTGTTATGTTGTAGGGAACATTCACATTGGCTTCCATGGGACCAGTGGTGGCATCAAAGACAACATGACAACTGCGAAGTGTGTGAACAGTAATGCAGACCACTTATATCCCCTCGTGATTGATGTTTTCCCTGGTGATGGCATAATCGAGGAGGATAACTGTTCCTGACACAAGGAAAGAATAGCGGTTTCACGAGCATGATAGTGAACTCAAAAGATGTACTGGATACAAAATTCGACTGGTTTGAATCACATGGAACACTTCTAGGATGTTATTAGGAGCCAGCTCCATGGCCACAAAATGTTGGCCCTTAATCTACGGGAACCGTGTGACCCGTGATTAACTATTTGGTGTCACAAACCTCTGCGGTCCTACCAAAGACTGGTCGAAACCATTCTCTTGGAATCACTGCGGCATTGCGTTCCATAGGTGTAGCAATACGACCTTAACCAGGTGGTCATAAACTGTTAGCTTGGCATTGTATCTGCGGCTGTCGGTCACATCGATAACTGTGATAATGTGCTTGTATTTAATGCGATAGTGGGTATTAAAACGATTGAAACCAAGTGAAAAGCATAAACGCTACTGAATGGAAGCAAAGACGTAAGAATAACCTTTCTACTTCATAACGGAATATGCCAGACACGTTGCAAGCGCTCATTGTATGGTTACTATGTCGAAAGAGTTACTGCTGCAGCGAAAACGTGCGGTCACGACATTATTAGGAGATGATGTTACGTCAAGAGTGATGTTACGTTAGGAGTGCGATGTCGGCGACCTTACGTATAAGTACCAGCTGATTAGCTCCTGTTCTGACATGATGTCTGCAGTTCATGTTTAGTTTCTTTATACTAATTCCGTACAGACACTATCAACATAATGACCATGGCAATTTTCTGCATGCACCTTATTGTTGACTCTCGCAAATGAAGCTATACATATAACCTTCTGAAGAAGGGTGCCGAGAGCTCAAAAACAGTAATTAAATTACATTCCTTTTTTCCACTTGGTTACTCGTTATTTTTCTATACACGACTACATTTACTGAGGAAGAATAAAACACTTTCACATTGTACATAGGACAACTGACTTTTTCAGAGGGTTTCTGAATGGAGAGATGTAGGTTTCGAAATTCAACATTTACCACATACTGTAAAATAGTTTACTGCCTTGAACAGCCCTTAGGTCCACGTTTTAAAGTATAATCTGCAAGACACTACTGCATTTGTATGCTAGAGACGCACATGTAACTACTGAATGGACACCAAACGATTTACTCTCCACGTAGACGGAACTATTTGACTGGAAACACCTGATTTAACTCCTCTACACTCTGCAGTACACTATCCATCTTATGGGTTATGCGGGACACAGCTGGCCCTCTTTGTGTATGACAGACAACAGGCTCTAGATACCGGCTCCCAGGTAGATGCCATACTTCTCGACTTTCGATAGGCGTTCGACTCAGTTCGGCACTTGCTCCAAAAAGTGCGCGCTTATGGTCTATCCGATGACATATGCGGTTGGATTGAAACTTCTCTAGCAGACAGAGAGAAGTATGTCGTCCTGAATGGGGTAACTTCAACAGAGACAAGCATAGCTTCAGGTGTGCCCCAGGGCAGCGTAATAGGTCCACTGCTTTTTACGATTTACGTAAACGATCTGGTTGGTGGTATTGACAGCGGCATTAGACTGTTTGCCGATGATGCTGTAGTCTACAGGAAAGTAGTGTCACACGAATGTTGTGAACAAATCAATGAGGATTTGCAGAGAATAAATGCATCGTGTAATGACTGGCAGTTATCTCTCAATATTAGTAACCTGGGTGTGACTATTCGAAATGATCTCAAATGGAATGATCAGCTTACACAAGTAACTGGCAAGGCCAACTCTAAATTGCGGTTTATTGGTAGAATCCTAAAGTGACGCAGTCCTTCATCAAAGGAAACTGCTTACAATGCGTTAGTTCGTCCAGTCCTAGAATATTGTTAGTCTGTATGGGATCCTTACCAGTCGGGCCTGATTCAAGAGATTGAGAAAGCCAAAATAAGAGCGGCAAGATTCGTGCCTGGTATATTTATCCATCGAGAGAGCGTTACATATTTCACTGAAAGTTTGAAGTGGGACACACTTGCAGACAGACGACGCGCTACATGTAAGGGACTGCTCACTAAATTCCGAACCCGATCTTCACTGAGGATTTAGAGCATATATTAGTACCATCAAATTTCAAATCGCGCAATTAACACCATCTACATCTACATCTACATACATACTGCGCAATCCACTATACGGTGCGTGGTGGAGGGTACGTCGTACCACAACTAGCATCTTCTCTCCCTGTTCCACTCCCAAACTGAACGAGGGGAAAATGACTGCCTATATGCCTCTGTACGAGCCCTAATCTCTCTTATCTTTATGGTCATTCCGTGAAATAGAAGATAGCGGCAGTAAAACTCTACTGCAGTCAGCCTAAAATGCTGGTTCTCTAAATTTCATCACTTGCGATTCACGAAAAGAACGCCTCCTTTCCTCCAGAGACTTCCATCCGAGCTACTGAAGCATTTCCGTAACACTCGCGTGATAATCAAACCTACCAGTAACAAATCATGCAGCCCGCCTCTGAATTGCTTCTATGTCCTCCCTCAGTCCCAAACGCTCGAACAGTACTCACGAATATGTCGTATTAGTGTTTTAAAAGCGGTCTCCTTTGCAGATGAACCACATCTTCCCAAAATTCTACCAATGAACCGAAGACGCCTGTGCGCCTCCCCCACAACTGCCATTACATGCTTGTCCCACTTCATAACGCTTTGCAGTGTTACGCCCAAATATTTAATCGACGTGGCTGTGTCAAGCGCTGCACTACTAATGGAGTATTCAACCATTACGGGATCCTTTTTCCTATTCATATGCATTAATTTACATTCATCTATATTTAGAGTTAGCTGTCACTCTTTACACCAATCACAAATC
Organism: Schistocerca piceifrons; assembly: GCF_021461385.2. NCBI lineage: Eukaryota > Metazoa > Arthropoda > Insecta > Orthoptera > Acrididae > Schistocerca > Schistocerca piceifrons. Next base: position 157,719,376 of record NC_060139.1, on the reverse strand, counting down.
CTGTCCAAGTCATCTTGTAACCTCCTACAGTCACTCAACGTCGACACCTTCACGTACACCACAGCATCATCAGCAAACAGCCACACATTGCTATCCAAAAGATCATTTATGTAGATAGAGGAGATTAGAGATCGTAATGAGGCGTTCAGACAGTCGTCTTTCCCTCGCGCGATTCGCGAGTGGAACAGAGGGAGGGGAATATGACTTTGGCGCGAATTGTGCCTTCCGCCACACACCGATGGGAGGTTAGCGATGTATATATCTAGATGTAGATGGACACAAGAGAGCGTCTATTCTGTTTTTATTGGTTTTATTAAACTCTCGACAGCTCGAAAGGGGCTGAGCATGTGATTTATGAACTAGTACACCAACCTTCTCCTTTCGTGAAATATATTCTGATGAAAATGTTTCCTGCTGAATTTGGTGGATGCAAGAAATATGAGAATACTGTCACTGAGTCATTCCCGATGACATTTCTGCACCACAAATTGTCCAAAAATATAGAAGCAATTTGTGAAAGGTTTCACATCCGTAATGGATTGTTTTCTTGAGAAATGTGTCTTTCGTCAGTTTATACGTTTTCAAAGGATTTTGAAAAGGTTTTTGATAAATGCTGATGCCATATGGTGTAGTTCACATACCTTAATCACTCTGAAGGGTGGTAACCTCCCAATTCAAAAGGGACTGCAATTTATATTCAGCATCAGCGAATTTTCTGGTGAAATTATCGAATTTTGCGTCAAAATCACTGTTTTGTGCCAAAATCAATGAATATGTTACTAAAATCAATCAATGCAAGACAAGCTCTTCTTCACCGGAACTGTTCATCAAAGAACTAAATATAGTTATCCATTCAATTTTAAACCAAGGAAAAAATACTTGACAGCAACTAAATCTCAGAACATATTCTTGTATGGGTTCTTTCTCACTCTGTTTTATGTAATACGTACGACATCAGAAAGTTCCAAAATGATTTGTGAATCATATCTGGTGAATGAAACTTCCTGGCAGATTAAAACTGTGTGCCCGACCGAGACTCGAACTCGGGACCTTTGCCTTTCGCGGGCAAGTGCTCTACCATCTGAGCTACCGAAGCACGACTCACGCCCGGTACTCACAGCTTTACTTCTGCCAGTATCTCGTCTCCTACCTTCCAAACTTTACAGAAGCGCTCCTGCGAACCTTGCAGAACTAGCACTCCTGAAAGAAAGGTAGGAGACGAGATACTGGCAGAAGTAAAGCTGTGAGTACCGGGCGTGAGTCGTGCTTCGGTAGCTCAGATGGTAGAGCACTTGCCCGCGAAAGGCAAAGGTCCCGAGTTCGAGTCTCGGTCGGGCACACAGTTTTAATCTGCCAGGAAGTTTCATATCAGCGCACACTCCGCTGCAGAGTGAAAATCTCATTCTGGAAACATCCCCCAGGCTGTGGCTAAGCCATGTCTCCGCTATATCCTTTCTTTCAGGAGTGCTAGTTCTGCAAGGTTCGCAGGAGAGCTTCTGTAAAGTTTGGAAGGTAGGAGACGAGATACTGGCAGAAGTAAAGCTGTGAGTACCGGGCATGAGTCGTGCTTCGGTAGCTCAGATGGTAGAGCACTTGCCCGCGAAAGGCAAAGGTCCCGAGTTCGAGTCTCGGTCGGGCACACAGTTTTAATCTGCCAGGAAGTTTCATATCAGCGCACACTCCGCTGCAGAGTGAAAATCTCATTCTGGAAACATCCCCCAGGCTGTGGCTAAGCCATGTCTCCGCTATATCCTTTCTTTCAGGAGTGCTAGTTCTGCAAGGTTCGCAGGAGAGCTTCTGTAAAGTTTGGAAGGTAGGAGACGAGATACTGGCAGAAGTAAAGCTGTGAGTACCGGGCGTGAGTCGTGCTTCGGTAGCTCAGATGGTAGAGCACTTGCCCGCGAAAGGCAAAGGTCCCGAGTTCGAGTCTCGGTCGGGCACACAGTTTTAATCTGCCAGGAAGTTTCATATCAGCGCACACTCCGCTGCAGAGTGAAAATCTCATTCTGCATATCTGGTGAATGTATCCCAAACCAGAATGACAGGAAAAGTTGCGCTGATTTGCTGAATAGTCCGGAACCGCACTGCTGCAACGGTCGCATTTTCGAATCCTGCCTCGGGCATGGATGTGTGTGACGTCCTTAGATTACTTAGGTTTAAGTAGTTCTAATTCTAGGGGACTGATGACCTCAGATGTTAAGTCCCATAGTGCTTAGAGCCATTTGAACCATCTGCTGAAGATTCAACTACAAGCATGTTATAAACGTCAGATGTTCCTACAGTACTGTTTGTCTATAGACGAATGCTAAAATATTCCATAGAGAATTGTTTAAGTTCATCGTAAATTTATGTAGGCTGTTCTGAAATATTTCGGATGAAGTTGGGAGTCTGAATATTTTATGTGAAGTGAAAATAATGTGGGAAATTGAACAATTTGTCCATTTAATCAACATACAACTAGTGTTGAGTGAGTGTGCTGAGGAAATAATAAATGGTTCAAATGGCTCTGAGCACTATGGGACTTAACATCTTAGGTCATCAGTCCCCTAGAACTTAGAACTACTTAAACCTAACCAACCTAAGGACATCACACACATCCATGCCCGAGGCAGGATTCGAACCTGCGACCGTAGCGGCCCCGCGGTTCCGGACTGTAGCGCCTATAACCGCACGGCCACCGCGGCTGGCAATAATAAATGCAGTGGGTCGATAATTCTATCATAAGCGATTGCTCCATAGATTTGACAATATATTTCACATCATACATCGATATGTTACAGGTAAAATGTTACAATCTGCACCAGGTTACATCGAAATTTTAACAATCTACCCCATGTGTCACACTTTACACTTAAATTGTAACATTATAATAATGTGGCCCATGGCAGCATGAAACTGTAACAAATCCCTCCATGTAATAGTGAAATTGTAACAATTTGCCTCACATTACAGGAAAATTGTAAAAAAGTGCCCCACTTTACAGCAAAATTGTAACTGACTGCAGAATATTAAAGCAGAAGTGTATCATAATGACCAATGATACAGAAAAGTTGCTGCTATAACTTTACTCAATATATCTTTCTGTTATAGCAAAATCAGTATGTAACAGCTTAATTTCCTGGACGCCTGCAAGTTGTAGAGTTTTCAAAGAACTGTAGGATTGACCAAAAATGCACCATAACCGGTTGGTACAAGTTGTGTGTGTCACATACCAAATGTGACGATTTTGGGCTTTCTATAGATGCAATGTCATGGTTTTTATTAGTGTTTAGTGCCATTAAAATACCTTTTAAATGCCTCACTGTCAAATAGTGCAGGGTTTTACCCCAACATCTCAGTGATAGGAGGTCACTTTAGCTAGGAGCTAAACCCAATATGGCCATTTCTAAAATCCAAGATGGCAACTTGTACGAAGTAGGAAATCCAGGAAAGCCACTTGTCATACTTGATTTTCCCATGATATTTTGTGGTGTAGAAGGTATTTGTGCATTACAGTGTTTATTTTTCTTTTTGAGTCTTCAGTTTTCTGACTCGTTTGATGCGATGAACCACAAAGTCCTGTTATGTACAAACCTTTCATTTCAGAGAAGCACTTGCAAACTATTTCCTCAGTTATTTACAGATATGCTCCAATCTCTGTCTTCTCTACAGTTTTTACCCTCTGCAGCTCCCTCTAACACCATCAAAGTTATTTTGTTATGGTTTAACATGTTCTTTCGCTCTGTTCCTACTTGATGTTGGTGTTTTCCATATATTCTTTTCTTGGCCAATTCTATGAAGAACCTTCTCATACCTTACCTTATTGGTCCACCTGTCAGTCTTCTTCTGTAGCACCAAACCTCAAATATTTCCTTTTCCTGCTGTTCTTGTTTTCCCATTGTCCCCATTTCTCTACCATACAATGCTGTATGCAAATGTACATGCAAGGTGGCTAGCCCAAAATAGTTCTTCCAATTTCTGTGGTGCTGCAGTCATCTACCCATAAAACCTCTCCACCTCATCTGCTGATCCAGGGAACTCATCAAACGCACTCAGTACACCATAGTGATGGGTTGATCATCATGAAATGTCAGAGATCTACACTCTAATGGCAAAATAAAAGAAAACAGGCTCACATACCTGAATGTAAGTATTAACATCTCTGTCTTTCTTGTAATAGTAATAATTATTATTATCTTTATTATCATTTATGTGTATTTTTTCATGTTTTTAATTCACTTCTCCTTCATCTCAATGACTTCCTATATATTAGAGCAGAAATTAGCATGGAGACAGACTTCCTGATTTAATTGGGTAAGAAAAGAAATGTTGGGGCAGCATGCGGAACTTTGAGTTACCTCTCCAACATCTGTACCACTTTTTAAGCCACTAGCATTGTATAGTGCACCAATGAATGTGCTGTTATTCTCTGCAATGAACACACTGAATGTCAGTGACAGTAAATTTGCTGTCATAGGCTGAATGGTACATACTTGTGCTTCAAGTACACATCCTATGTGAATAGTTAGATTGAAAGTGACTCTAGTGCTTGTTTTCACAGAATAATTTTCCATCACGTATATTTATGAGTTGGTTAGTAATTAAATCACTGGGATGTTATCTCCCTGGCTAGAAGTGGATTACATACGAAAACCAAACTTGAATTATCACACCAAATAAAATTTTTAAAAAAACCAAACAGTCATATAAGATTGGTCTGAGAGAGCCTGACTAAAGAGTTGCAGAGGTTGAACGAGTAACGTCAGGTAACATAATATAGAAGGCATGTGACATTTACTTAGTAATAAAATCACAAGTAACTTCAATTTCAAACAATAATGATTACCAGAGACCGGACTGTATGCATCATAAAAACCTTGAAATATACATGCAAATATGCATGAGAAGTGCTTAAAAATGCATGAAAAGTGTCGAAATATGCTACATCAAATAATAAAAAAACATGGTAGTTACTGCATGTATTATATCTCAAAGTCAAACCTGTGTATATCAATTACGAGGAAGAGCGCCGGCCACTCGAATAATTCGTACATTCAGACCGCGGATATTATCTGAATTTAGGAAGTAGGTCTTTCTATGATTATTTTCTAAAAATTGGCAGAATTGGGACGCATACCGTATTTGAAGAACTGTTCTTTCTTTACTATTGTTGTCGGTAGCACGTGGATGCGATGCGAGTGAGTCGCAGCAAAACACTTGATCTATACAGGACCAACGTCTAGATATATCGCACGCAGGAGGGCATGCTCAAAAATTCCATAATATTTTATTTAAACAGCAACATGAATTTTTTTGAACAGTATGAGCTTCCAATTAACACTATTGGATCAAAACATAGTTTACAATTTATTTTACATTTTCCTACTATTGTAAACAAACGACCAATCCAAATGTTCGATATTAATATTATGACTTCGATCACTCAAAACATTTTTATAAGTAGAAAAGGACCGTCCTACATCAACTGACGTAACGGGGCAGCATTTGAATTTGGGTGCTATGTTGGCACTTATTGTTTCTGGTAAAAGTTCACCCACTGCATTACCAAACCATCAGTCAGGCATAAGGGTTCAAAGCCTGGGTTATTGTTTAAAATGATTTCTTGGGAATACCTCCGGCAATGAGTTCACTAGAATAATTTTATTCATTAACTAAATAGATTCATTCAACGCCAAACCTTGACTTTCAAGCTTTTCATACTTGCAGTTATGGGAAAAATGAATGCTAATCACAGCAATGTCATTTTTTATATCGGAATCATTAAAAGGTTACTTGCACTAGCAAACTGCCAAAGCCTCTGCAGTATCGAAGTCGTTTACTACCCCTCTTGTGACCTCGAAATGTTCGTTGTAAAACAACACAGCTTCGACCCAGATACCCCAACGAGTTACCACTGGTTAGGGAGATAAAGGCAGGTTTGGATGGGGGCAGGAGGCTTTACAAACACTTTCATTGTGGATGAAATCAGTTTATTTATGTACACAAACGTGAAACGTACTTCTTCAACAAGGCGATGTACTCCATGAGCAAAGCATGTCACATGAATCAAGTTGGGATAAAATACTTGGAGGGGTTTCCCTGCTTTGATCATATAGGGAGCAGCATTTGGAATAAAAAAAACACCCTTTCACGTGCAGGAGATTCTGGAAATCTTTTGTAATAGACTCATTCAAAGACCTGGCGATCGTAGAATGATTTACTTTTTCCAATTGTTTACAGACCGTTAAATAGGAAGAAGGCTCTTGTCTTAAAGCATCAACAATGCAAATTTTCAATGTAACGGCCAGTAGTGTCTGCAGTTTCATCAATTGAAAACCACACAATGCTGATCTTCAGTTAATTGCGTATTTCTTCAAGATCATTTACGTAAATTGTCGGAATGTAATATTTACGCAAGGCTGATTCATCTTGTATACATTGATTTGTACAGGAAGCGTTTGAGGATAGGATTTGTAGGTCTGTGAAGAAGAATATTGCGTGCAATAAATGCGTATCATAGATAAATGTTAAAACAGTTTTTTGGTTACCTTTGGACAAATTCCAACAATTGCAACATACTGTTGTCAGAAGTTGTGGTTATGGTCCTTTATTCTGAATTCCTGCGATATGAAGACTTGTCTTGACATACCGGTCTATTTGAAACGTTTTTCTCGGAAACTCGACAATATAAAACAGTTTCATCATATCTAAATGTTCCAGGATGATCAGGTATCCACGGCTCGACGTCTCTTGTTTTGGGCGGCGTGGCGCATAATACATTACACACTACATGTCGTAAACACTTTCAACTGTGTGCAAGTAAACAGAAAGCTAAATTGAAACAATGGACATGCGACTAAAGGATTGCGTAGTTAAATTGTTGCCGACGCGTACGGTATGGCAGCGGAAGGGGTTAACCAGAACCAAGAGCGCAGAAGCATTGACTCTGCCTGCCTGCGCCTGTTCCTCTTCTGTAATGATTTCGCTAGACAGTGGCCCCTCGGTTAGCGATTGCACCCAGTTCTAGGTCGCGGTCACTCCGTGAGACACCAAAACTAGATCGAGTCACAGACTGCCCGTCTAAATTTTTTAAACGTTGTAAACATAGAGTGAAAAACCGCATCCGCACTAGTTTTTAGTTAAAATATGCAAAAACCGTTGAAAAAGAGCCTAATATGCAAAAGCAACATGTAAATGCATATAATACGGTCTCTAACGATAACTAGGGCCAACAGAAATGCCTGATATACTTTCTGCAACACAATAGCTATTTCATAAACTGTATTCTATCGTATAGGAAAACCTCAATTCCTTATAAGGAAGGATCTGCTCCGTCTGCATGCACATGCACATTCATCCCACAATGCACAAACAGAAAAAAAGGAAATGTAAGGATAAATATAGACAGCGAAATGAAACTCAATGGACCAAAGAAAGGTTAAATTTCCTGACCTACCGTGTAATCATTATTTTACGTAGACAGGTAGAAAAAAAACTCAGATATATATGGGATGAAAGCAAATTCTCATAAGATTCAAATATCAAGTTCAACAGCACGCGTGCTTGAATATGAAAATTGAGGTGAATTTTCTCCATGGAGTAGAAAGTACTGTGTTGTAGATTAGCTAAAACAGAAAGACAAAGTGAACTCGCGAAATTTATTCAAATTAAGGAAAACTGTTCTTTTTTTTCGTCCTCAGTCTTCTGACTGGTTTGATGCGGCTCACCACGAAATCCTATCTTGCGCCAAACTCTTCACCTCAGAGTAGCACTTGCAACCTGCGTCCTCAGTTATTTGCTGGATGAATTCCAATCTCTGTCTTCCTCTACTGTTCACTCTAGTACGATGGAAGTCATTCTCTCGTGTTTTAATAGATGTGCTATCATCCTGCCCGTTCTCCTTATCAGTGTTTTCCACAAATTCCGTTCCTCTCCGATTTTGTGCAGAACGTCTTCCTTCCTTACCTTTTCAGTCTGCCTAATTTTCAACATTCGTCTGTAGCACCACCTCTAAAATGCTTCGATTCTCTTCTGTTCCGGTTTTGCCACAGTCCATGTTTCACTACCAAACAATTCTCTACACTCCCTGAAATTGAGGCCTATGTTTGATACTAGTAGACTTCTTTGGTCAGAATGCCCTTTTAGCCACTGCTAGACTGTTTTTGATGTTCTCCTTGCTCCGTCCGTCATTGGTTATTTTACTGCCTAGGTAGCTGAATTCCTTAACTTCATCTACATCCTGACGATCGGTACCGATATTTAGTATCTCGGTGTTTTCATTTCTGCTACTTCTCATTACTATAGTCTTTCTTCGATTTAGTCTCAATCCATATACTGTACGGTTGTTTATTCCATCCAGCAGATCATGTAATTCTTCTTCACATTCACTCAAGATAGCAATGTCATAACCGAATCGTATCATTGATATGCTTCCACCTTGAAGTTTAACTCCACTTCTGAACCTTTCTTTTGTTTACATCACTGCTTCTTCGACGAGCAGATTGAAGAGTAGGGGCGAAAGACTACATCCCTGTCCCACGCCCATTATAATTCGAGTACTTCGTTCTTGGTCATCCATTGTTATTATTCCCTCTTGCTTCTTGTACATATTGTATGTTACCTATCTCTTCCTACAGCTTACCGCTATTTTTCTGAGAATTTCGAACATCTTGCACCATTTTGCATTGTCCAAGTCTTTTTCGAGGTCGACAAAACCTATGAAAGTGGCTTGATTTTTCTATGGTGTCACTTCCATTATCAACTGCAACGTAAGAATTTCCTCTCTCGTTCCTTTACCTTCTCTAAAACTAAACTGATCGTTATCTACCGCAACCTCAATTTAATTTTCCATTTTTCTGCGCATTACTTTTGGCATCAACAAGGATGCATGAGCTGTTAAGCTGATTGTGCGATAATTATCGCACTTGTCAGTCCTTGCCGTCTTCTGAATTGTGTGGATATTTTTCCGAAAGTCAGATGGTATGTCACCAGACTCATACATTCAACACACCAACGTCAATAGCCGTTTTGTTGCCACTTCCCCAACGATTTTATAAATTCCGAGGGAATGTAATCTATCACTTCTGTCTTATTTGATCTTAAGTCCTCCAAAGCTCTTTTAAATTCTAATGCTGGATCCCATATCTCTTCTAAATCGATTCATTCTGTGAAATCATATAAATATTCTCCATGATAGTACAACAGATACAGCAATTGACTTTCTTCTCCCAACAAATTAATATGGCTTTTGTTCGGCTAATACAGAATGCAGCAAATTAAACAGGCGAAAATTGATACATACGTCAAAAAAGTGAGATTGGCGAAAAGTATAAAACTCTTAATCTGGAATGGCTGGAGGACATATACTAGGTGAAAGATATGTACTTCCTTTAGAAGATTCAGGAGATCTTAATAGAAAACAGCAGCAACTCTATGAATATCAAGATCTCAGACGGCAAGATAGTATCAAACAAGGAAGGAAAAGTATAAAACTGGATCTGATATATAGTCGGGTTCTACAAGGGAAATGAAGACAAGATTATACGGAGCGAAGAGGAAGTAGATGAACATGAGGTGGAGAATGTGATAAGCGAAAAAAAAAGTACCTGGCAGGTTCAAACTGTGTGCCAGACGAAGACTCGAACACGGGAACTTCGCCTTTTGCGGACAAGTGCTCTGCCGGCTGAGCTACCGTTGTAAGATTGACGAGAGGTCCTCCTAGCCATTCTTCATATAGTACCTCGTCTCCTGCCCTCTCAAAGCTCTTGCCCTCGAAAGGCAGAGGTCCCGAGTCCGTGTCTTGGTCCGGCACACAATTTTAATCCGACAATTTCGTATCAGCGCACACGCCGCTGCACAGCGAGAATTTCAACATGAATAGAATTTTACAGGCTACCGAAAGTTCTATGTCAAACAAAGGCCTCTGGAGTCGACAGTAATCTCTCACATTTTCTGAGGTCCCTGGGAGTGCCAGCCTTTCAAAACTATTCCTCCTGGTGTTCAAGATAGATAAGACTGGCGAAATACAACCAGACTTATGAAAGAATGTAATAATTCCAGTTCCAAAGAAAGCAGGTGATGACAGGTCTAAATATTTCCGAATATCAGTTTAATAAATAATGTTTCCAATATAATGCCACTAATTATTTATAGAAGAATGAGAAATTTCTAAATAAGACCCCAAAGAAGATTTGTGTGTGTTTCGGATATGTGTAGGGAGGGATACGTGAGGCAATACTCCCTCTACGAGTTATAAGACAAATTAAACAAATGGAAACGACCATTTTGATCATTTGTGGACTAAGAGACCTGACTGGAATTTGAAATTTTGAAGGTAGCAGAGATAAAATATAGGGTGCGAAAGTCCACACACAGCTGTGGCGATGAACGGAGCAGGTGTCGTGATCCCTCGAGCGTCAACCGCCAAGGAAAACAACGGATTTCTTTCTTAAGTACACGATGTTCAACCCACCAGATATCGCATTGTGTCAGCAACAGCCAATTAGCTGTAAAGATCACAATAAGGTATATACAGAGCAGTTACACAAAGTTAATAACAAATGTAGAAATACATACATTATGTAATATAAAATAACAGATAGAGACAACATTTCGCCAACATAAGATAAAATATATGCAGAAGAGATAACCAGTAATGATCGACTTGGAGAACGTCAGTAGCCATCTATGGGAATTTACCGAAAACTTGTAGATCGTGTGTCAGCGAAGATAGAGCTTACGTGACGCCTGTGCTTCCCATTGAGACGGGGCGGATATATTGATACGTGCCATCTAGGCGACGAAGATTTCAGATCCGCGTCAGAGACAGGACGTTAAAATCGTATTGGTATGCAGCAAGAATGTAGAAATGCAAGTCCTAGATTGTTGAGACAGTGGAAATACTGTTGGAGTGACGCCGTTGTTTACTATGGAGTGCAAATACTGGTGTGCACGTTTCAATGTGGCGTAGTGTTCCTTTGATGTAACCTATATTTCCACGCATCTGATAATATGTACAATTATTTTACTTCTTACATTTTTTGCCCCCTGGCCACGTACATCTGGGGAATTTCACATACATTGCTATACAGTTATCTTGGGTTCATATCAGAATTCTGTAACAGCTAGTCGCTGCCGCAACTTTAAAATTCGTCTTTCGTTGAAATGTGCACATCGACATCTCCACGCCGCCCCTATGGTAAGCAACGGCGTCACTCAAGCAGCTTTTTCACTAGCACCACGATCACTGGCACTACAGTATCTGGCATGCAGTTATACAAGCCTGCCCGCTTACTAGTACTTTTTAATATCCAGTCGCTGCCACAGATCTGAAATTGGCTATGCTGGATGGGACATATTGACGTCCACTCCACCTCCATGGTTAATACTGGCTTTATCTTTACTGGCATACGATTTACGAGTTCTCGGCGGATCTGCACAGATGGCTGTCGATGTTCTCACAGCCGATTGTTATTAATATTTTTAACACATACTGACGAAACGCTATCTATAAAAGTTATTTTATATAATGTTATCCACATTTCTTCACTTGTTATTAACATTTTGTTAACATTTGTGTAAATATTCTCTATCTACTTTACTGTGATACACGTTTTACGTACTATGTGCTTGACTGACTGGTACTTACGTATTTCGGTCTGTTGTGGGCTGAGCATCGTGTATTTAAGCGACAACTTTTTTGCTCCCCTCAGCAGTTGACGTTCCTGGAGTCAGGACACCTACTCCGTTCACCACTTACCATAATGGCTATAATATCGTCTTCAAATTTTTGATTTATATGATGTATTTTATGTGTTACTGCTACTATCAGGTCCCGTCTGAGTACAGTCTGTATTTATATTTCAGTGTAAATGGTCTCGAGGTGGTCACACTGTGAACGAAAATGGTTACCATTGCCAATAAGTATTTTGTTGCAATCAAGACTGTTTTTAATCCAATTTTAAATAAAGACAAGCTACTAAAGCGAACTGGGGGGGGGGGGGGGGGGGGAAAGAAATTTATGTCACAATTTATGTAAAAGAAACGTTCTGTTGGTAGGACACGTTCTAAGGCACCAAGGCACTGTCTGTTTGGTGCTTGAGGGAGTTGTTGGGAATAAAAACTGATAGTGGAGAGCAAGAGATGACTACATCAAGCAGATTCGAGTGGATGTAGACTGCAGTACTTACTCGATGACGAAAAGTCTGCCGGCCAAAGTGGCCGTGCGGTTAAAGGCGCTGCAGTCTGGAACCGCAAGACCGCTACGGTCGCAGGTTCGAATCATGCCTCGGGCATGGATGTTTGTGATGTCCTTAGGTTAGTTAGGTTTAACTAGTTCTAAGTTCTAGGGGACTAATGACCTCAGCAGTTGAGTCCCATAGCGCTCAGAGCCATTTGAACCATTTTTGAACGAAAAGTCTCTCACAGGATAAACTGTTGCGAAGATCAGAATCAGACCAACCTTTGGACTGAAGACCATAGCAACAACAACATTGAATGAACGAGTTACACAAGAAAGCCACATTTCGGAAGCACAGACAGATGCTGGTAAAATAATTCTTTATTGATTACCGATTATCGTCATCTGATCATCTCCAAGTATCATAAGTTTATGTGGATATAACGACATTTCTATCAAGATAGAGATGACAGTGACAGATCACAATGTGGGATAGGCAGTGTTGGTACTCATCCGCGTTCAATCTGAGTATGAGCAGTTATTTCGTTAGTAATAAATGTGACTGTGTTGAATAAGCAAAACAGTTTCATAAATTTAGTTACGACAGGATACAATTAAACATTGCTACATTCGGAAAAATTTACGAACAATTACAGGACCTATAGAATGGAGAAAATTCTGATGAGAACAGAATATGGATTGAGAGTAAATCGAAGAAAGACGAGAGTAATGCGGAGTAGCAGAAGTGAGACCAGCGATGAATATGAAGGTGGTGCCACTAGAAAGGAGAAAATTTCGAGGCCGGCCGCCTCAAGATTCAATCCAGTCAGCTCCGGATCTACTATTCTACTATACTTCCGAACCGGGTCAAAACTTAATAGTACGCCTTCGCCCCCCCCCCCCCCCGCCAACGCTCCCTCCCCCCCTTCTGACGTCCTGAGTCAGGAAGTAAAAAATTTTGGAAAAACGCTTTTTCAAAAATATATTTCATTTGTAGCTCACATCTTTCTGAAGAGTTTGATAAATGGGGGTATGTTTTAGAGGAAATGTAAGACACGTTATTTGTTCTGAGGTGCCATGCTTCTTCCCAGGATTCTTCTGTCATATGCCACTATATTTCGCTCTGTGGAATTTAATCGTGTATATTTTTTAATGGAAGTCATCAAACCTATTTCCAGGACAGAGGAAATTAAAATGTCCTATTATACCTCTCCTGCTGCCAGTCGGCCGGTTAGACATCCTCTCCCTGTTAAAAGAAAAACTCACATTGAATACTGGGTGCGGTTACTTGTGGCCAGGAGAGTAAGAACCCTCCAGAAAATTTGCACTCTTTATTGACTATTAGCTAATAACATTCTCTTTTGTGTGTCATTAAATTAAAAACAAGAAGCATAAGACCATTAAAGACAAAAGACAAGAAAGTCAGGACACATCTTTTTCTTTTTAATTTTGCTACAGCATACCACGAAGTGCTTTCCTTGCTGCGAAAGAATCTATTACTTAATCAAAGTTCATCAAACGTTTTGTTACATGAAAAATCAAAATGTCTTCAAATACTGAAAAAGCTGATAAAAATAATAATAACAAAGACTGGTTTGGTTTCTCGATTACGTCTATATTGTCACCGTCTGCTAGATGCAACGAAATAAGCCTTTCTAATAATGCAGCACTTGTAACACGCACCAAATAAGCGAGACTGTTTTGGCACAAATGGTCATTATTATCCACCCCATTTACATAAATAACTGGACAGAACATAATTCGTCAAATACCAATATCATGAGATCGTAAAGTAGTAGTATTGGGAAATTTTTGTATAAATGTGGAATCGTCATATTCTTCCATTTAATTTGTGTCATGTCCTCGTCTCTTCTCCTTCTCCTTTCTTAGAAACAATCTTGTCATCATGGCTGGTTCTGTAACTATTTCTGCCATTGTGAAAACTTATTCTCCGGTTAACTTCACTAACCGCGCTGAATAACCAATTCAGTCATCCCGTGTTTATTCTCATGCTAGGTGTTATTACGCCCTCGTACATCGAGTATTCCACGTTATCCCGAGAACAAAAGTTAAGCGACTGCTAACCGGGGACTGCACAACTGTCCTGTAGTAGTGCAGCGATCTGGCAAAAATTTTTTGTCAGAGTTTAATTTTCTTTGATACGCTGAGAAGGTAGTATGCAATCTTTCTTACCTGTTATTCATTTGAGTCGTTTATTTCCATTCTGGTAGTCAGAATCTATGGATTTCGCTAATTATTATAACAACGCTTATCATTCACACACCGAATCAACCACATAAGGAAATAGCGATTGCGTTCATCCGTTCGGGCTTATTCGGCAGTTCGTAAAGCCTCATCCGCTTTTGTCTGCGGGAAAGAGTTTTGCTTCTAGATGCGACTGGGATTTCCCTGTGAGAGACATCACGTACTATATGCACGCATTCAAAAAATCAGCTTATGATTCGTTCAGAAATAAACTTAGAATGTGCTCAGAAATGTTCAAAACTCAACAGGGATGAGGAACAACGCGCGCTTGATACTATTTTTTTAACGTGGGTTTTGGGGCACCACTTGCTTAGAAAGCATTGAAAAAGTAACAGTCTTTATAAATGACTCCCTTGCTTTCTTACTCATTAAAGCTGGAGAGCACATTACGGAACAGGAGGATGCGGCCACCGAAATCCTTAAACGTCCTCCATGGCGTACTGCTTTTAAACTATTAGGCCCAGGCCTTCCGAGTGAGTGGTAACGCATTGGAAAAGCATTAAGAGCAATATCTGACAACCTGCAAAGTGTAACATCCCCCAATCTGTCAGATTATCCGCGGATTTGCTCTAATGAGAGTGAAATTGGTTTCCCAGCTGTTTCGGGAGCTTGAAATGCGGAAGGCTGTAAAATTTGCGTTATTAGATTTATTGTCTCGCTAGGCCTGCGCAAGCTTAGCTGCACAGTCGCTATAAATTTCCCCGTCTGACTGATAGCCAGATATTGCTTTCCTGTTTCTTAATGCTTGAACGGTAACTCATTCACGCGATAGAATATCGCTGCTCTCCGCATTTCACAGGCAAAGCAGTCCACAGGCTATGACCGACTTACGTTACTTTCAAACTTTAAAACGTTACATATTGTATACTAGGATCTTGTCCACAACAGGGTAGTGATAAATAACATACCGTGATCTACGAGGGTTATCCAGAAAGTAACTTCCGACCAGGCGCGAAATAGAAACCACAGTTAAAACCAGAAACGTTTTATTTGCAACAGTTAGGTACACTCTCCACCTACTTCTCTACATAGTCGCCGCTGCAACTTCGAGGGTTGTCGTAGTGTTGTATCAACTTTCCAATATCCTCGTCATAGAAAGGAACCGCCTGTGCTTTCGGCCTGTTATCTGCACTGGTCTGCAACTAGTCGTCTGTGAAAAATTTTTGTCTTCATAGCCAGCGGTTCTTGTGAGCAGAGATGAGATTCAGGGTGAGCCAATTACGGACTGTATTGTGGGTGATCAAACACTTTTCATCGGAAACGCCGCAGGAGCGTCTTCATTGCCCCTGCAGTGTGCGGCTGAGAATTGGCGTGAAGTAAGAACTGCTCGACAGTTGTGTTATGTGGGCTGCATGACACAGGCGAAATCTCTGACCAGGCCCTTCTACTTGGCGGGAGAAGCTAATCCCTACGCATCTTTACGTGCTCACTGTTCACTCAAAACTGAAAAGAACGACGCGACACACTCGACGGGCATACCAGAGACACTGTCCAAGACATCTGTGTAACGCTTTGCTAGATTTTCACAGTGGTTTCCATTTCGCGACCGATCAGAACTTACTCTCTGGACAACCCTCGTAAATCACGGCAACACGTTTCAATTTTGTAGTCTGTCTTCAATAGCCATATCAAAGAGTGCTAATAACTCAATGTAACATGAACGCGTTGTACATAATGCGTTTACTTTTCAGAAAATAAGTCAGTGTTGCCTTCTTATATTTCTGAAAAGCACATCATAAAACGAAAATCTCTTTTTGGACCAGTTAGTCTTCTCTTGGTGTACTTATACCCAAGTCTTCCACTCCAGCAGTTCTAATTTTCGATGTTGCTACATACCAGTTTAAGTACTGTGACGCATTTTATTTCTTGTTACATTAATGGCGAAAAGGGTTAGTGTTGGGCCGTAAGTTTAAAGAGATTGGTGATTGTCACCATAAATACACCAGCATCCCGAAGCGTGCTGTACGATTGATGTACAAGGATTTCACTCAAAAACATGACATTTTTCAATATCTACTAAATTTTAGTTCATGTGTTCGCAAAATAATCGAAGTGGACAAGTATATTCATATAAATTGCTGTTAGTATGAATGTTGAAAATTATTTTTACACTAATTTCTGGTTCAGAATATTGTATAAATTTAATTATCAGGTTATTGAAAAAACCCATTTAATAGCTGAGGCCACTAACATACGCTAGTGTGGTGGTTATGGACTCGAAGGGGGGCCAGTTCTATATCTGTTGGTGTGAAATTTCCACTTCCGCTATTTAACCGGCATGGAGAAAGTTGGGTGTGGTGTCGGGTTCCTGTTCACGAGTCCTCGCGCCAATGCCCTATCTGAATGTACGGGGTAGCAGCCAGTTAAGGAATATTTTAGGGAGTTGGCTTAAAATAGTTTGTCTGAAAAGCCACACCCAAATCTTTAAAAGTTTTCCCCTAGTATGACTCCACATCCCTCTACTGAAACTGCTATCGAATTCATGCCATCGGTTTTAGGCAACAGCGTGGGAGGTGGGGGAGGCAGGTCACGTGCACGGACTGTGGAGGGTTCCGCAGTTACTTCTCTCTCTTGTGATCCATATCTCGAGAAGAACAGACGTCTTTCTTGGGTGGTAGAGCTTCTGGCTCTGCGCTCCACAACCGGTTACCAGCAGAACTTAACAGAACCACCATCCCTCCCTTTGCCCACTTTATTCAGATGTTACATCTCAACTTCCTACGCTAGTCGCGTCCATTATATGCTGTACACTGAAATATATTCATTGACGAAATTTCCTTTTCCATCATTTACCGCCTCCCTGGAGACCCACTCGCAAGTCCTGTATACTCCCATTCTGCCATCATCCAGCAACGCAGGCCCAACACCATGCTTTATAAGCATTCATCCGTGCAACGTCGTCACGCACTTGCCACTTTAAACAGGTCGGAGGCAGGCAGTGGCAAACCAACTCCAGTTGGACCTTGCCACGGGCTGTGATTCAGTATTCTTGCATCGACTCCTGCACACCTATTCCCAGAGAATGGGATTACTCTGGCTACTGAAAGAAAACTGTGGCATGATTTCCTCGCGATCTCGAGCAGGGGAGATGGAATAAGCGAAACACAGGTTAGACCGTATACATATACCTACAGATCATATTGTTTTTCCTCCACTCACTTTGCGATTAGGCAGAAAATGATACTTTTGGTACGAAATACCGTCCGTCATGCACTGTAACTTGGCTTCCATGTATATTCTAGATGTAGTTATCTTACTTTTAACAACAATACTTGATAATATTCAGATTTCAGGAAATCGTGCCGATATCGTTTTTCCACAGGTAACACAAAATACCCAAACTATCATAAATGTAATCGAATTTTATAAACAAACAAATTGTCTTGCGCTGCACAACGAAATGTATGTGGTTCTAGTCTCAGACACAAATAGATTTTTTCCTGTGCCAAACGTTCTTGTACCATCAACACTTTTCATGTCCACTGTGCAGGAAATCTCATTTGGAAGTCTACGAACCCAACCATTTGTCGCTTGAAATAAAATTATGTACTTAATCCCAAAATATAAGTTACGTAGTGAAACGAACAGTTACACTACTGGGGAACGAAAAAACGGCATACAAAGTGAAACAACATTGTACTGTTTCTTGGAAATGACAAAATATTCAAACACTTAAATCAAACTTATCGCGTTAGAATATTCACGCTGTGGCAAAACGTTATAGATTTCTTATATATTATATATTTGATCACCCCCTGACTTAACGTGATAGGACACACGATGCGTTAACATAAGTCAGGCACAGACAGTAATTCTTTTCTTTGACGAAAGAGAGCCTGAAATCGAATACCAAATGTATAAATGCAAAACATATCGACCGCGTAAATTACTACTCAAATTTATATTTCAATATCTGGAACGGGCCTCGATTCACATACTGCATTTTCTTCAAATGATGCTTGTGGGATTCTGTTTTCGGAAAAATAATTGAGATGAATGCATTAGGCGTACAAGATTCAACATCAGAAGTTTATTTATGAAATTATTTCAAGGCACATCACCATATAGCGGTAGGTAGATACATCAAACTGCGTCTGTGTACAAGACAATAGTGGTTTCCGTAATAGCGGATATTTCCTTTTACGACAAAGTCGCAAGAAAGCAGACGGTGGACAGCGATTTGAAACTCGTGCGTACTGCTCCTTGGAATCTATCCATATTAGAGGTTCATGTTAAGCAAATTCCAGATTTATTATTTCCATCATACTACAAAGAATTTAGTTACATCACTCATACCATTAATTACAAAAACAAATACCCATCAGTTATTTCTCTTTTAAATCCCGTTTCCTGACACTGTACACAAAAATCACTACTTCCCTCCCCCCCCCCCCCCCCCCCGCCCTCCCCTCCTACCTATTCCACGTCGCAAGTTGGAATATTTGCTGTCGGTATGTGAATTTTTGATGTATGAGAGATTAATTAAAGAAATAGATTATCCTAGTAGAGCATTACATGTGACAAATACGGTTCCTCCTGTTCACTCTTTTTTAATTTCAGGCACTTCATAAATTATCCCTATCGCCTTTGTCAGGTGTTTCGAAAGACATACTTACTATCGAAGGCTCTTCTATTCATATCGTAAATTGTACTAATTTAAGGGAATGATGGCCGATACACTACGTTATATTCATCTGCACCATTATCCCGTTTTTGGTACTGGCTGACTGTGTTGCTAATCACATCTGTCTACGACGGCTCGTAGTTACATTTGGTCTAATTTTTCGGTTTATGCACTCATCTGCTGCAGCATTACGTAAATAACACTTGTTCATTATGAAGCTCTTTTAATCAGTGGAGTGATATATGGCAATGCAGATATTCTGTCGTACACTCTGGCAATCCCCAATATAATCCCAAACTGCGACTGTGTCTGCAGTTGAACTAGGCAAAGCACCCACACTATGTTTGAAAGGGTACAATTTGAACCACCATCATTCGCATATGGTACGCGGGATGTCTTTGTAATTTAACCACAACATAGATTAAAGGACATATTACTGAAAAGAAATGACGTTTCTGGCTCAGTTGCTGATTATTTCCTTACAGAATTCTAAGGCTAAATCTTTCCGTACACAGTGGTTTACTTGTACCATCTTCCACTGGGAATAACAGCAATTTCCCGTTGTGATTCCCCACCCCTCTAAAGCTCTTTTTATCACTTCTGTTTATTTATCTAAAGCCAATATGACGGCAGATTGGTGAGTAAATTCAATTTGCTGACAGAACTGACTCTACACTGACATACCGCAAAATGACATTTGTGCAATAGATGTGCTGGCTGAGTGAATACCTCCACTCGCAGCGAAGTCAGAGCACTTAATTATGAGCGCTCCGTACGTACCCAGGAATGTATCTGGAGAATGATTCACTTTTTTATGCTCAGAAGTAAAAAAAGGTGCCGAAATTATTCGAAGAAGGCAGCAGCAGTATGATGATCGGTACCTTAGTAAACGAATAATTTAGGAGGGGATAGGTCACTATAAAAATGGAAGTATATCTGTATGCGACGAAGCATGTCTAGGCAGACTATCCATTACGGAAATAAACAGGAACATCGAGATACAGAGCGAGTGACTCTTGATGATGGTGGATCCAGACAGATATTGCGCATGAAGTTACCATCAGATGCGCTTCAGTGTTTATAGTCTCTCACGAATCTCTTAACTGTCGAAAAGGCTGTATTCGATGAGCTGCACGTTAAATGACCGAAAAGACAAACAGGAACACTTTGAAATATTGTAATCATATTCAAGGCCTTTTCATGAATTGAATGAAGACTTTATCACTCACACGCGGGTCCGTCATAGTGAACCACAGAAAAATCGGCAGAGCATGGTGCGGAAACAGACAACAGCTAAATATACCGAAAGCAGGAAGTTGACGATTGTAGGGTTTAGGTATATGTAATTTCTATGTGCTATGGCGCAGTGTGAAAACCAAAACTAAAAGGAAGAGGGAAGCTTTCAGATGATGTCATTTCGCTTCTGTTTAGTAGCCGATGATGCCTCTATGGTGTGCGGTAGCGTTCTCGCTTCCCACGTGTGGGTTCCCGGGTTCGATTCCCGGTGGGGTCAGGGATTTTCTCTGCCTCGTGATGACTGGGTGTTGTGTGATGTCCTTAGGTTAGTTAGGTTTAAGTAGTTCTAAGTTCTAGGGGACTGATGACCATAGATGTTAAGTCCCATAGTGCTCAGAGCCATTTGAACCATTTTGCCTCTATGGTCGAGGTCATTAACGCACGATTGCGCGGTGGGGTTGCATTCAGAGGTAAGCTGTCTGGAAGCCTGGTAGTCGAAAAATTTTCCTTCGGTACTTCGCGAGCAAGGGGACTAGGGGTAGTGGAGTGATGTTCCTGAGCACCAGTATTTTCGCAAATGTCCCTGAATAAATTCCTATTCTCTCCGCAGTGTCTCATGGTCAGATGACGATACTGATGTTGAACCATCTGTCTAATGATGAGTTTAATGTCGGCGACCCCAAAAATACTATTCAAGAGAAATAGGATGCGTGCAGGTGAAGAGTTTCAACCTCTACCTTTCCTTCATAGAAGACAACGCAAACCTGGCACTACATCAAACGATTAGACACTTGACATTTCATAACAGGTCAGAGAGAGGCAATGGCAGACCGCCTGCACAAGCATACTCCCCAGGATGGCGATGGAGGACTTCATCATCTACTCCCCTATGTTCATTCCCTGAGTATGGGACTGTTCTCATTTTTCGTTACTCGCCCTCACACACTGGCCGGCCGCTGTGGCCGAGCGGTTCTATGCGCTTCAGTCTGGAACCGCGCGACCGCTACGGTCGCGGGTTCGAATCCTGTCTCGGGCATGGATGTGTGTGATGTCCTTAGATTAGTTAGGTTCTAGGGGACTGATGACATCAGATGTTAAGTCCCATAGTGCTCAGAGCCATTTTTGAACCTCACACAGTTGGGAAAATAATCCAGGGCAGTTGTGATACTAGTTTTCACCTGAAGGACGTAGCCTCTCCTAACTACATATCATTTCCTCTTTTTTGATACGGTGAAGGAGCATTCACGTGTATCAACGTTTTCGTCCGACGAAGAGATCGTGGAGGTCGGATAAGAGTGGAGCTGTAGCACATCAGAAAACGGCTTCCAAGACGAAGTTAGACAGCATAGCAAGACATGGACGCCGTGGATGGAGATTAAGAGTGAAGATGTAGACAAATGCAACGCTACTCATGCAACACAGAATACTAACAGGGAATAACGCTCCAGTGTACAAGAACCCATTTGGCTCCACGTAAAACGCGCAAATACCAAAGATTAGAGTGACAAGAGGAGACAGGAAAACACCCACGAAAGTTACTGCAACATGGATTCTTGACCCAATATCATGGACCATACCAGGTACTGGAAATGACGTCACTGTTAAAACGTGGATGGCAACGAAGACTTGGATTATTAACGGGGGACGTATTAAGCGTTTTATGGGAGCTGTCGGCGTTTTGCCACAGATACCACTTGTGTCAGCTGTACGGAATGCGAAGCGTCGTGGAACAAAGAAGAAACAGAGTACGCCTAAAATTCCGTACGTCCTTAGACCACGTCGATAGATATATTTCATTTTGTTCTTGTGTAGATTATTAGGAAGTCATATAGTTTTACTTTGTTCCACTTGCACTTTGTTGAAAGTCACACTTTCTTTTATATTTCACTATCAAGGGAGCGATAAAGTGTTGTTTTTGCATGTGGGGGTATAATTTTGTCCGCGCAATCGCGACATCTGAAGGGGGGGGGGATAGTGATAAAGGTTCCTTTACCTCAGGTTGCTTACCAAAATGGGTACAGGTTTGATGTATTACTAATTTCTGATGGCTACGCTCTAATGTCGCTGGAAAGCCTACGGAGATGCCAGAGGGAAAGTTCTCCGATCTGCCCACGTATGAATGATACAGACTGGCGTACAGGCATGTGGGGTCCAGGAAGCGAATGCCAAAAGTAAGACATCACTGTGTCTACCCAGGTTTTTCAGCAAAGTGCTCACGGTAAACTATTACGAACACGGGAAAACTACAGGAATGAATAGAGCAGATTTACGGGATAGCGGAATAGTAACAATCGGTATGACTTGTGACTTAGCAGGCGCGAAATAACGTCTACCAACTACGATCATTGCCACTACCTAATTTAATTGGGAACAACTTATGTTGTACTCACCCGATAAGCCGCTAGAAGTATTGCCTACCCAAAGGTAACCTTCCTAAATAATACACCGAGTCCAGGAATTGTTTGCTCACTAGACGAACTAGTAATAATGGAAAAAGGGAGAATTACAGCCGAACACATCTTCACTTTATACAGGAATGCGGCGGTAGACAATATCACGGTATAACGACTACAAGCTTGGCATCTGGAAGTGCTGTTGTGCCTCTGATTGCGATTTGTGAAATCTAATACTGTTTTATACGAAATCCAGTGCACCGCCCAGATGCGCCTGTGCATCAGATCATCGTTGATTCGTTTGTAATTAAAGCTCAGTCATAGCAAGGGAACTGCAAGTAATCTAATTGATGAACATATAATTGTATGAATAATTGTGTTAGTGTATGAGAAATGACTTCTGCAACGACCTGCGTTATCTCTTCGATATATCATTCGTTGAAAGTCATATAAATTAGCTGTATGGTAATAGTATAATAACCAAGTTGTATAATGTTTAATTACTGGTGGAAATATATGGCAGTAATTTATTATAGGTACTCCAAACTGAAAAATTCGAGGCGAATTTTCTGAAGGAAGGGGGAGATGTTTGCCCCAGGGTAGTGTCCCCGGCAAACACTAAAAATTCGTCCACATTCTACCCTGATGGCTCACCGAAGCCAAACCGCCAGTGTCAATGATTAGCAAACAGTCAGCTAGGGGAAATGCTGAGCGAGTTGCGGCAGACTCAGGGGCCACGGCAGTCAGGAGGTACGACTGAGCGCCCAACTCTGCAACCGAAAGATAATGACGTGTTGGAAGCCGAGAGATACCGTCATACTAGTGACAAAGCAGAGTTTCATAAGAGTAGCTATGTCCAACGGGTGTCGAGCCTGCAGCAAAGAGCCTCTGAAATGGGAATCTGCGAAAGTCTGAATTCACTGGGAGAGCCGACAGCGAGGGAAAACCAGGACACGTGATGTCACAGCCATCCCCACCGCCGCAGAGCGCACCGAAGCGCCCTTCTTTAACAAATGTCTCATTGCTGGCTGCTGAGTGCTGATCGCCAACTTAGTCTCAGACCCTGTGTGCACTGACAACTTCTGAGGCAACGCTGATGGGGCGTGGAGACCGCCACCACACTGCGGGCTTGCTGGAGGCTTTACCTGCGTGACCTGGACGCTGTGCATCACCCGCCTCCGAGAGAAGGAGCACCGCTGCTGCTCATAACTTCCTATGGCAGACACCGATCCTGCTGGCTCCTGTTTCCTAACCGGGGGCTGTGAGATGAACCCTGCCTGCCAACGAGTATTTCAGGTGGACCTGAGATGTATCTCCTGACTGCAAATCTTCGACGTCAACGAGACCACTTTGGAGATAGATTTGTGGAGCTGGAGGCTGCCGTAATTCGCCGGTCAACAGCCGTCCCGTGTCGAAACAGCAGCCACTAGACGCTTCGCTGTACTGGGAGTACTGGGAGTCGATTGCAGGCCACCATTCGGCCGATGATGAGGCGCTACTCCACCCACCAGGTTGTGGCACAGCGCTTTGGAAGACAAGCCCATATTTGTGCCTCACATTTGTATTATTGACAGTGATGTTTTCTTGCCGCTCTCGGGCATAACTAAGACCTCATCACCGCATCGCGCCCTGCTCTCCCCTGACGACTGTAGGAGTCTGGGACTGAACCCCGATAATCGAATCTCGATCTTAACCATACGTAGCTAGAGTCATCCCAGCGGACCGCCAACAAACAAAGAGCATTGATTTATGAAAATATCGGAAATAAGGATGCTCCACACTGATTACCTGCAGGTTGATTACAGCCCATTCCAAACATTCATTTCCCTCTTCGAACCCATTGCTGACTTGACTTCCGAATGCGTGGTTTGGACTAGATTATGTAATCACTAATAATCACTGAAATAAAATCATACACTTTTGGCCATTAAAGTTGCTACACAAAGAAGAAATGCAGATGATAAACAGGTATTCATTGGACAAATATTTTATACTAGAGCTGACATGTGATTGCATTTTCAAGCAATTTGGGTGCATAGATCCTGAGAAATCGGTACCCAGAACAGCCACCGCTGGC
Source organism: Schistocerca piceifrons (assembly GCF_021461385.2). Taxonomy (NCBI): domain Eukaryota; kingdom Metazoa; phylum Arthropoda; class Insecta; order Orthoptera; family Acrididae; genus Schistocerca; species Schistocerca piceifrons. Next base: position 157,694,624 of record NC_060139.1, on the reverse strand, counting down.
CGTAATAACGACCTTGATACGCCTGGGCATTGTGTGAAACAGAGCTTGGATGGCGTGTACAGGTACAGTTGCCTATGCAGCTTCAACACAATACCACAGGTCATTAAAGGTAGTGACTGTCGTATTGTGACGAGCCAGTTGCTCGGCCACCATTGACCAGACGTTTTCAATTGGTGAGAGAGCTGGAGAATGTGCTGACCAGGGCAGCAGTCGAACATTTTCTGTATCCAGAAACACCCGTACAGGACCTGCAACATGCGGTTGTGCATTATCCTGCTGAAATGTAGGGTTTCACAGAGATCGAATGAATGGTAGAGCCACGGGTCATAACACTTCTGAAATGTAACATCCTCTGTTCAAAGTGCCGTCAATGCGAACAAGAGGTGACCGAGACGTGTAACGAATGGCACCCCATACCATCACGTCGGGTGATACGCCAGTTTGGCAATGACGAATACACGCTTCCAATGTGCGTTCACCACGATGTCGCCAAACACGGATGCGACCATCACGATGCTGTAAACAGAACCTGGATTCATCCAAAAAAACTGACGTTTTGCCATTTGTGCACCCAGGTTCGTCGTTTTCACCATCGCAGGCACTCCTGTCTGTGATGCAGCGTCAAGGATAACCGCAGCCATGGTCTCCGAGCTGATAGTCCATGCTGCTGCAAACGTTGTCCAACTGTTCGTGCAGATGGTTGTTGTCTTGCAAACGTCCCCATGTGATGACCAAGGGATCGAGACGTGTCCGCACGTCCCGTTACAGCCATGCAGATAAGATTCATGTCTTCTCGACTGCTAGTGATACGAGGCCGTTGGGCCGGGGCCGGGGTTCCGTATTACCCTCCTGAACCCACCGATTCCATTTTCTGCCAACAGTCATTGAATCTCGACCAACGCGAACAGCAATGTCGCAATACGATAAACGGCAATTGTGATCGGCTATAATCTGACATTTATCAAAGTCGGAAACGTGATGGTACGTATTTCTCCTCCTTACACGAGGCATCACAACAACAGTTCACCAGGCAACGCCGGTCAACTGCTGCTTCTATGTGAGAAATAGGTTGGAAACTTTCCTCGTGGCTGCACGTTGTAGGTGTCGCCACCGGCGCCAACCTTGTGTGAATGCTCTGAAAAGCTGATCATTTGCATATCACAGCATCTTCTTCCCGTCGGTTAAATTTCGCCACTGTAGCATGTCATCTTCGTGGTGTAGCAATTTTAATGGCCAGTAGCGTATAACAGCTAGCTGCACAAACTGGCAACATAAGAGGATGCAGAAATTTCTGCTGGATGTGTTGCTTTCCGATTTTGATTCCGTGCTGAGCGATGTATTTATCGTCTACTCATAAAAATGACGCAAGGTAAACACAAAAGGCTAAAAATTGAGCACACTCTCATATTTACGTTTTTAAACCGCATTTCGTCCCATATAATTACGTAGGTATGGGTGTAGTGAGCTTTTTTCATGCAGAGTATTGTGTAAAGTTATTGGTGTATGTAATCCACCACGGTAATCTTTACCTAAAAGAAGCAGGACAAGTGCGAGTAACACTCGCGCTCCGAGGATTCAGTGCATGTTTAATTATGTTTATAGATAATAATAATAATTTTGCGTGGCTCAGTACCCCGGTGCAAGCCTTTTTATTGGACGCAACTTCGACGACTTGCGTTTCCCTAACCTAAGCCAATTGCGCAGCAGGGGAAAGGGGCCTTACTGCTTAACGTGGAATCCGAAACGTGCGTTTTTCAGGCAGCTCATATTGGTGAGATGTGAAGCCTAGGTTAAATGGAAGCCTGTGAAATTGTCAATCCTATCATGTATTTCAGTTATCATTCACTCGCCTCACTGCTAGATCACCAAATTCTCTAGCTAGATTATAACCTGTCGAAAAGGTACCAATTCCTGTAGAAATTGGTGACGTTACCACTTAGCTAGCCAGGCGATACTACCAAGACACACACGTATATACACTGAATCGCCAAGGAAACTGGTATATACATGAGTATTCAGAAATATGTAAACAGGCAGAATACGGCAGTGCTGTCGGCAACGTCAATAAAAGACAACAAGTGTCTGACGTGGTGGTTTGATCGGTTACTGTTACTACAATGGCAGGTTATCAAGATTTAAGTGAGTTGGGCTGTGGTGTTACTGTCGGCACACAAGCAATGGGGCACAGCATCTCCGAGCTAGCGATGAAGTGGGGATTTTCCCGTACGACCATTTCACGAGTGTACCTTGAATATCAGGAATCCGGTACAGCGTCAAATCTCCGACATCACTGCGGCCGGAAAAAGATCCTGCAAGAACGGGACCAACGACGACTGAAGAGAATCGTTCAACGTGACAGAAGAGCAAACCTTTAGCAAATTGCTGTAGATTTCAATCCCGGGCAATCAACAAGTGTCAGCAACATTCAACGCAACAACATCGATATGGGCTTTCGGAGTCGAAGGCGCACTTGTGTACCCTTGATGACTGCACGACACAAAGTTTTACGTCTCGCATGGGCCCAATAACATCGTCATTGGGCTGTTGATGACTGGATACGGGCTGCCTGGTCGGACGAGTCTCGTTTCTAATTGTATCGAGCGGCTGGACACGGACGGGTAGGGAGAAAACCTCGTGAATCTATGGGCTCTGCATGTCAGCAGGAGACTATTCAAGATGGTGGAGGCTCTGTAATGGTGTGGGGCGCGTGCAGCTGAAGTGGTACTGGACCCTGACAGGTGACAAGTACGTAAACATTCTGTCTGATCACCTTCATCGATTCATATCCATTGTGCGTTCCGACAGAATTGGGCAATTCCAGCGGGATAATGCGACACCCCACACGTCCTGAAATGGTGCAGAGTGTCTCCAGGAACACTCTTCTGAGTTTAAACATTTCCGCTGGCCGCAAAACTTTCCAGACATTAGCATTATTGAGCATATCTGGAATGCCTTGCAACGTACTGTTCAGAAGAGACCTCCGCCTCCTCGTACTCTAACGGTTTTATGAGCAGCCCTGCAGGATTCATCGTGTCAGTTCCCTATATCACTATTTTAGACATTAGTCGAGTCCATGCCACGTCGTGTTGTGGCACTTCTGCGTGCTCGCGGGGCACTACTCGGTATTAGGCAGGTGTATCAGTTTCTTTGGCACTTGAGTAAAGATTCTTCATTATTGGATTTGATGAGCGGGTTTGCGAGTGGGAAGATATGTGGGATACGTGGCCTATCGTTTGAATACTTTGACTTAGAAGCTTAAATTAGTTGCACCGCCAGGGTACCATAGACGTCAGTATTAGACATCGGATCCCCTACTTGATCCTGAGAAAAAGAGGTCTGAACTAACAGACAACAGAAAGACGATGAAAATCTCGATTAAACGAAATAAAGGAAAGCATAAAATTGAATAGTCAGGCGGGAATTTCTACTACTCTGTATTAATTTCATAAACAGAAAATAATGTTTGGCCCACACAACAACAAAAACAAAAATTAAGCAAATACATAGGCCAGCGTGAGTCCTGAGAAGTTAATATCATGCATCTAGCGACATTAGGGAGACATTATGTGTTAAAAAATGAATCCCAAAGGTATCTCAATCGCAGTTGCCTTCTGTTTCAGCAACTGAAACACCTTGCGATTGCAACATACGGAAAGGGACTAAGGAAACTGCAACTAGTGTTTGTACTCTAGGATAATGCCCATCTGCACTCAACTGGTTTCACAACGGAACCTATCCAGGAGCATGGCTGGCAAACGATCCCAACTGCACCTATTGTTCTGATCTAGCGCCGTCAGTCGTTACCTTTTTCGGTCATTATCGAACAAGTATCAACAAAATATCTGTGTCGACGAAAACGCACTTTAAACTTAGTCTGATGACATCTTTTTCTCCAAACCAGTAGCTTTCTACAGGCGTGGAGTCCACAAACCGTCTGACCATCGTTACACTTTCATAGTTGTTCTGATGATGATGATGACTAATTTCTCTCATGTTTTTCTGTTATATTCAATAAACCAATGAGAAAGACTATAAAAATGAGTTCTGTTCCAACTTAAATGAATTAAGCTGTGAAATGATACCCTGATTACAAAAGTCTGATTTAATAAAACATACGCTCTCAGTAACAAGAGCCAGCCCAGAATATCAAACATTAACAAGATCTTATGCGCTCTTGAGCCAGATATGGTCCGTGTCTACATGAAGTCCCTTACCATAACCAAGAAACACTTCGGGATAACTACGAAAATATATAAGACTCGCAGTGAGAGGAAATTCAAAAAGAACCACATTTACCAAATTATTCAGCATCATACATAACAATAAACTGAATAATGTGTTCACAGAAAACTGGAATGTGTGTCAGTGAAAGCAAAAAAAAAAAAAAAAAAGAATGCAAATTTTAACAACGTCAGATTTACTAAAATTTTTCACCCTTGGAACTAGGGGGTACTTAAAACGATAAAGTTAAGATCTACTGGACGACATTCGATGTGGAAGTTTATAGTTCCAACTGTGGTATTGTTGGTTAACACAGATAATTGGTAATGTTAATTATGAGACTAGATACAGGTTATGTGAGGAATGTCCTTCCTGGAATCAAAAAATAAATTTGATACCCAGCGTTTTATCTTAAGTGAGAATCATTCAGATTATTTATCGAAAATGACAACGAAGTATCAAGTTAATTTAGTAGGACAGTTCTGAACCACAGCAGGAAGTACTTCTACTGTCACATAGTTGCCAAAGGTATTCTACAGTGTTGCCAGTTGTCCATTCGACTAGCGACAGGGACGATACGTTCCCTCAGCCGTCGTGCTAAGCTGGCTGGCAGTTGGGAAGGTCGCCTTTCGAAGACGCGGAGTCGCTGGCTGCTACCGCATTGACTGGCAACCGAAATACCTGAAGTATAGCCCGACGATTTCTATCTAAATTATAGTTATGAATAATATCCTGACACCCACTGCAACTCAGTCATCGTTGATAAAGAGCAGGGGGATTTATTTAGAAGGCCCTACTCCTTACTACTTGGCCGGCCGCGGTGGCCGTGCGGTTCTAGGCGCTTCAGTCTGGAACCGCGTGACCGCTACGGTCACAAGTTCGAATCCTGCCTCGGGCATGGATGTATGTGATGTCCTTAGGTTGGTTAGGTTTAAGTAGTTCTAAGTTCTAGGGGACTGATGACCTAAGGTGTTGCATCCCATAGTGCTCAGAGCCATTTGAACCATTTTTTTCCTTACTACTTGTTGTAATTAATTTTTCTGAAAAACTAAAAAACTCATCCTCCAGGTATGATTCAATTATTTTATTTCGCAGCATCACACGAGAGTGTCCTGTAACCATTATGAGGAGATTGCAGTTATTCTTTTGATCGTTATGACTGTACATTTTCTTTTGTTAAGAATAGTTTCTTTGACATGACATCAGGTTTCCATTCAAGCAAGCAAAGAAATGGATCCGGCGAGTATGTGCAGAGAAAATCCCATTCGTGCGTCTACAAATGCGAAGGGAAAAGCAGCCGTCTTCAGCACATCTAAAAGAAACATAACGCTGACAGTATTTCTGTATTTTCTGAAACATCTCTTCGTTAAGATAAACTGCCATTCCGTCCGCAGTTACCAAAATGAGGATTACTGTCATATGCTCGTAGTGATTAAAATATAATCTTTGATATTACTTTGTCACTGGAAGAGAAATTCGTTTGATGAATGGCCGTGCCAACGTGCAGTTCACTATAGACGAAGGAAAGCCAAAATATCAGTAAGAGGTAAATCAAGCTGAAAACGGCAGAAGTTTCCACGCACCGGCTCGCAATTAGCGATGGTTTGCTTTACTCTTAGTTCCTAATTTTTTATACCAGCTAAGCCTCTGGTGTATCATAAAGTTCATACGTGAAATAATGCAGTGTAATTGTTAAAACGGACTACTACGTGTAATATTACCTACTTGTAGCTGAATATGAGTCAGACGGCGGGCCTGATTTTAATTTCATTTCACATTCCGATGAAATGAAGGATGAGTCCGAACTGCTCTGAAAATAATGTTCCCTGTTTTGTGAAAGCTCACGGGCAGTGTTGTATCGACTGACAGTCAGAACCGGTTGTAGACATGCTCCAAACTCTTCATAGTTGTATGGAATTATATCTTCTTAGAATCGAGATGTTACCGCCGTAGTTGGTTGCTTGCTAAAGTTATTGTCTGAAGTCCCAGAGCCCATTAGAGAACATTTCCATACAAACGACTTATCATTTGGTGGAATCACCCCCCCCCGCTTCCTCCCCAATCCCCCATCGTAGCTTGTCACGCGCGTCGATTTTCGCTACTGCGAGTACTTGCGATATGCTCAGTATAAAACTCTTTCATTTGGGCGTCAGGGGTGTCGCAAGCGGCCGATACTGATTCTGGTAGTCCTGTACACAAATATCACTGTTGTGACGCTTATGGCACCCCTCCCAACTTTGCACCCCAAGCAGGAGCTTGCATTACTTGGCCCTAAACCTACGCTCTGACTTCCTCAGATAGTTTGCACAACAAATCTTGTTGTCTCGTACACAAGCGAAATGATTACTGCATATGTTTCATGTGTTACAGAATGATGAAATCAGTTCGCTGCCACCTACCTTTCAACGTTCTAAATATTACTGAAATTTAGCACGTCCTGAAAGAATTTTACCAAGAGTTTGTACAACATATTTATGTAGGCTCGTTCCTGTCTACACATCACTTTCGATGCCCTACTTTGACTTCACAAGTTAGTTTGTGTTTACAAAATATCAAAACAACTGTCGAAATCTGAGATACTGGCTGATCCTCAATGTTTTATCATACCAGCAAGTGCCTTATGTATTCTAACTACTGGAATGGTTCATTCTAAAACTTTTCCATGTGATCTTTCACCTTTTATAATATTTGTGACGTAATGACATTTTCATTTGAAAACTGGAAAAAACAGTGTCTACTCATTTGAGGTGTAGTTTTACGAAAGAATGATGAAAATTAAGCATCTTATAAGATAAGGAATGAGGAGCTTAGATGCACAAACAATGACAAAGGGTATACGTTGTAAATACTAATGAAACATAGATCACCTGTTAAGACAGTAGGAGATAACATCCATATTTGTAGAGCGAGCAGTAGAAGTCAAAAGCTGTAGAGGAAGGCAGATATTGAAATATATGCAACATATAGCAAAACACTTTTAGTGCAAATGGAGAGGCTGGCACAGAAGAGAACAGCGTGTATGTTGTTGCTGTTGTTGCAGTTGTGATCTTCTCTTGAAAGATTGGATTAATGGAGATCCCTAAGATAAACTGAGAAGTGCATTACCTCTAGACAAGTACGGCAACCTGCTGCTACCTTGACCTTACTGTGTTCAACTGTCCGTCTCCCTCACCCTCTCCCTCAACAAACCACCATCCGCTGTCAAACAACGTTTCCTTGGTGCCTCAGGACGTATTCAATTAATCGAACGTTCTTTTGGTCAAAGTGTAATGTTAATATCTTTCCCTTCCAAGTCGATTCAGCACCTCCCCATTATCCGATCTACCATTTTAATCTTTATCACTCTCCTGAATTTTCTGAACTGCAATTCTGCTCAAGGTTACACTTCAGAGAAATGCCTTCTGGAAAGACTTCCCAACATTTAAATTTATATTGCATGTAAACTAGTTTCTCAGTTTCAGAAAAGTTTTTCTTGCTTTTGCACCTTGCTCCTTCTGCCCTCTCTACTTCACTCATTTTGCTGTCTAAGTTACAAACCTCAGCTACTACTTTTAGTGTTTTGTTTCCTCAGCATCACCTGGTTTAATTCAGCGGCATTTCGTTATCCTTGCTCCACTTTCGCTGATATTTATCATGTCGCCTCTTGTCGTGAAACTATCCCGTTTGTTCGACAGCTCCTCGAACACTTCTGCCGTTAGAGAATTGCAATGTCGTCGGCAAAACTCACAGTTTTTCTTCTTCTTCTTCTTCGCGGATGGATCACTTAGGACCACGCGTAATCAACATTTGTTGGCCTTCCTTTTCGCCCAGTATTCCTTCATAAACAACGAATGGGCTAGCTTTCGTTGCGTAGACCATGTATGTCGGTTAGTTTTTCTCTCTTCTTCCTCAAAACCCCGTGTGTTTGTGATTTTTCTGATTTCATTTCTATCATGTAGATTTGGAGACCCTAGTTCTCTCAGGTCTTTTTCCGTCTGTTTGTACCAGTTCGGTCTTGTAGTTTTGTTCTTTAAAAATGTATGGATTTTGTGCGTTAACCTGTTTGAGTCCATTCTTTCTAAGTGTGCCATGAATTGGATTCTGCTCATGCGCATTGTGTCTATTACTTTGGAGATATTTTTATATATTTCTGCATTGGGTTTTCGATAATGTACCCCATCCTTAGTTCATGGTCCTAGGATTTTCCTCATTTTCTTACGTTCTTTCACTTCTAATTCCTCTTTCAGTGTTCTGTGTTGAAGGTTTAGTGTCTCAGATGCGTAGAGAGCTTCGGGTCTAATTACTGTTTTGTAGTGTCGTATTTGGCAGTTCCACGAGAGACTCTTTATGTTGCAAATGTTTTTTGTTAACTGAAACGCCGTCTCCATTTTCTGGACTCTTCATCTGACAGATTTCTTTTCATTACAATTTTCTGCAATCCATTCACCTAAATATTTAAATTCTTTTACTCGAGAGATGTAGTTATTACCAATTTTGAGATCAGAAGGTGCATCTTTGACGTCAGTCATAAATTTTGTTTTTTCAAATGAAATTTGTAATCCTATTTTAGCTGCCTGTTCTTATAATAATTCGAGCTGTTTCTGTCCATCGGTAATGTCTTGTGCGATCAGTGCCATGTCATCAGCAAATGCTAAACAGTGTAATTATATGCCCTTATGTCTTGGTCCCAGTCTGTGCGCTGGTGCACCTGCTTTTTTCCATTCTCTAACAACTTTTTCAAGAGCACAATTGAAGAGCACTGGGGACAGTACATCCCCTTGTCGTACACCTGTGTCTATTTCAAATTCTGTGCTCAGTTCTCCTATAAATTTTACTTTGGTTTGTTGTCTTTTGATCTAGTCCAAATTCTGCTAATACTTCCAAAATGGATTCTCGGTCTATACTGTCATATGCTTTTTTAAAGTCGACAAACGTGATGACATAACTTTTGTTTGAAGTACTATGTAAATATTTCACTGAGTTTTTCAAGTTAAGGATTTGTTATACGCAAGATCGACCTTTTCTGAACCCACCTTGGTATTCGCCTAGTTTTGAATCCAGCTGAGGTTCTACGCGGTTTAGTAGGGCTTTAGACAGAATTTTGTATGTTATTGACAATAAAGAGATTCCACGATAGTTGTTGGGGGCTGTTTTACTTCCTTTTTTGTACAGAGGATGTATGATTGCAGTCTTCCAATCTGTGGGGATTTTTTTCAGTTTTCCAGATTTCATGTATAATTTCTCTGAGTTTAGCAATAAGATTTTCTCCTGCATTTTTCCATAATTCTGCGATGATTTGGTCTTCTCCTGATGCTTTGTTACTTTTGAGTGACTGTATTATCTCTTTAATCTCTTTAACTTGGTGGCTTTGAGTCTGGGTTTCGTTGTATACGATGGAACTCAAATTTTTCTGCAGGCTTTTCACAATCCAGTAATTTAGAAAAGTGTTTTGCAAGAATTTCACTGTTTTCGGTGTTGGTATGAGCAATTTACGCATGGTCATTTTTGAACTGGAGTGGTGGAGGACAATACTTTGTTAATTTTTGTTTGAATACTCTGTAGAAATTTCGGGAATTGTTTTTCTTGAAATCATTTTCTATGTCTTGCAATTTTTTGTCTTCGTGTTGTTTACGGACTGTTCGTATTGCTTTTGTGACTGTTTTCCTGGTATCTTTGAGATCTTCCAGGGTCTTTTGATTTTTGTTGCACAACCAATTTTGCCACGCCTGTTGTCTGAGATTTATCAGTTGGTCACACTCATCTGTCCACTATGGGTGTTTAGGTGTTCTTATTTGCGGTCCTACAGTTTCAGCTGCATTTAAAAGTCCTGCTTGCAGTTGTTGTCAATTTTGTGGTTTTAAATTTTGCGTTTCTTTTGTAAATTGTTCATTGCCATTTATCTTTTGTACATCATATTTACGGTGTGGAGATTTCTTAGTGAATTTTCTTTTTTCTGGAATGACATCTAGGGAGAATTTTGTTGGGTAATGGTCGGAATCTAGGTCTAGTCCATTAAGGACTTTAAGTTTCATGAGTTCTACTGTATTTACGCGGGAGATCATTACATGATCCAACTGATATTCACCTAGTAATGGATTAAGTGATATCCAAGTTTTCGTTTTCGAGGCTCTTTTCTTGAAAAATGTTGATTTGAAAAATAGGTCATGGTTTTTGCAGATTTCAATGAGTCGCATGCCGTTCCGGTTGGTCTCTGTATGCCCTGACCATTTACCTACCCAATATCGATATTCCTTTTCTTTACCGATTTGTGCATTGAAATCGCCCATAAGGATTTTGACATGGTTATTTGGGATTTTTTGGTGAATATTATCTAATTGGTTCCAGAATTCTTCTACTTCTTCTATTTTGTTTTTGGTAGTAATGTTAGTTGGTGCATGTCCGTTGATTAGGGTGTATATCTTATTAGCTGATTTATTGTCATCGTGGAGAGCCGACCCGAGTAAGATTTGAAAGTTGCGACTGAATCAAGTATTGATGTGTCTACTATGTATCCAGTTCCAAATTGTGGACAATTTGCCATGGCTCGTTTTCCAGGTTTTTCTTTGTATATACTGTATCCTTCCGAATCAAAAGGATTTTCATCTGTATATCGTGATTCCTGAAATGCAATAATTTTGATTTTACGTTCTATGGATTTGTCCAGGATGTTTTTTAGTTTTCCCATTTTTAAGAGAGAATTTACATTAAATGTCATTAGCCAAATTCTAGATTTTAGTTTGATTTTGTTATTACGAGGTTTTGAGGTACTCCGATTTACCTCCATGCACACCTCTGTGGTCTCCCCAGAATCCGAATAAACCACTTGCGGTTTTTCAACCGTGGGATTTGACCCACTGGCGTAATTTGTCTTTGAAGGTGCTGTATCCATGTTGATTTAATTGGACTGGGTTTGTGACTGAAATTGAGATTTCAGTCTGGTTAAGCTCAGAGTTCCACTTCCGAGTTTTATAGATCAGCCGCCACCAACATGTGGAACAGACGCTGTAGGGTTACCGCCACTAACCTGTTGAACTGTCGTGCCCTTTGTCCAAACAACCTTGGACGATAGCTTTTATAGTATCCCAAAAAGCAACGTTGCCTCTTCCACCAGTTCCACCGTACCGATGATCTTCATCTCCGCCTTCACTGCCGTTGAGGTCTTCACCGTGTCCCCGGCAAGGGGCCCTCACGAGGTACTATCACCCGGGCCAGGTGAACCAAGGTTCTTTTATGAGGTGTTACTCCTCCCCCTCCTCCTTTTTCAACTGGGCTTGGGCCCGGCTTTGGCGGAGTTCACAGTTTTTATTGTTTTTCTATGAATTTTAATTTCCTTTACAAATTTCTCCTTGGTAATTTTGACTGGTTGCTCAATACACAGATTGAATATCACCGGGACTAAACTACAACACTATTTCACTACCTTGTCAACAACTGCTATGCTACCCTTCATGACCTTCAAGCATAGTCTTCTTTTTATATAGATTGTAAATATCCTTTCGCTCCCTGTATTTTATCCCTGCTGCCTTCAGAATTTCAGTAGGCATTCCAGTTAACACTGTTAAATGCTTTCTCAAGGCCGCTGAATGCCAGAAACGTAATTTTGCCATTCTTGAACCTAGTTTCTAAGACAGTGATAATGTTACCTCAAGTATTGATTCTTTCTTCGATCCTTCTGTAAATGGTCTGTGTCACTGTACTGCCACCGTGACTTATTAGACAAACAGTTCGATAATAGTGTCACCTGTAGGCAACTACCTCTTTTGGTATTAGGGTTATTACATTCTTGAGGTACGAGGGTATTTTTCCCACATCGTATGGCTGGCATACGCTCTGGAATAGTTTTTTCACGGAAGGTTCGCCTGAGAATCTCTATAATTTTGAGGCAATGCCGTCTACCTCAAATATCTTGTTTCATCTTATGAAAGTTCGTGTTCTGTCAGTTAAATTCAAGATCTCATATGTTATCCGAGCGCTTTCAAATGAACTTCTCATATAGCATTGATGGTCGGGACGTCGGGGGTAGCTCGGCTAACGAGTTGAGAGTCTTTTTAGGTGAGGTCTTATTGGGCTACTTGCATGTCGGCGATGAACAAATGATGATGAGGAAAACACAATAAACCGATTGGCGCAGAAACTCTGCGACACAGCCAGGAATTGAACGAGGTGGACATCCAAAGGTTGTAAGGAGTATGCTTCGCCGGCGGTGGGCGAAGCATGACAGAATCTCTGACCAGAGAGTAGTTTATTGTTAGTTGTTGCTTGTCGCGAGTCCGCGCTAGTCTGCGCGAGTCGACAGTAGTAGTCAGTCGGATACAGTAGTACTCGGTCGGCTTTAGTAGCGAGTGGACACTAGTAGCCGGCGGGTGTCGGCATGCGTCGGCTGTGTGCTCTGTTCGTGACTCTGGTCAGGACTCTGGAGGATGAGTATTGTTGTAGAAGGTAAAGAAGCAGCCTTGCGCCTATTTAGTAATGTATGTCAACTGTAATTAATTTTGTTCAGAAAAAAATGACCTCAATAATAGTTTTTTATAAAGTAACTCTTTTAAAGAAAAGCATTCATTTCAATTTCCAATGCATTATCATTGCTTCCAAGAATCAAAAAAAAAAAAAAAAAAAAAAAAAAAAAAAAAAAAAAAAAATATACCCCAGCATTGCACGAAGCTTTGTCGAAGAATGTATAATTAAGAGCAGATATAGATGCAGTTTTTATTGAGGTAAGAATTTTTGCTCTTTTATTCAGAATACAGGGCCGAAGGTCAGCGCTGCTGCCCTTATAAAATTTACCAGATATTATTATTTCTGTTGAGATGTTACATTTGGTTCAAGGTTTATTATTTAATTAATATTATTGTGGGTTCATGGTCAATTTTCATTCATTAATTTTTGTGTGAGAAGGTTACACTTGGCTCCATTTTGCATTTTTATTTACCAATATTTCGTGCGGAGAGGTTACACTTGGCGACATCCGGCCAGGATCATATTTCTTTGTGAATCTTCTGAGAAGTAGTCATATATCTGCTCTTATTTACTTAAACGTAGTTTGCATTTGGCGCAACGCATTCACTAATTTGTCACTCTTTCTTCCACTGATCATCGGCAATTTGTTGCTCTTTGTTCTAATAGTGTTTGTTGCATTTTGCATTGTGTTTGTTTCATTAGTGAATAATTTTGATTTGTGTAAAAATGCCGCGAAGAACTGTTAACAGTACATCGCGATGTGTAATGAGTGAAATAACCGACTCTAATAATTTGAAAGATAGTACTTGCGACACGCAGTGTAATGATGACAATCCGCCATTTACAGACAATCAGTGCGTACCGACCACTAATAATGATTTTTATCCTAATGATTAACAAATGAATTCAATTGTGTCCTCTGTTAATTTGACAACAATTGATGACGCGGGACGTTCTGTTACAATGAACGCTGCCCAGCCTGACACACCCGGTTTGCAAAATTTATGTAACGAACAGACAAATGTTTCTAACGAAAATGAACAGTATACTCAAAGTACAACAGATTTATTTAATTCCGAGGTAGTGACTAACAGTGCACATCCGATTAGCAAACATTTTCAAGAATCACAGAATAACCAAATGGTTACACAAAACGTGACCATTGCAGGTACGTCATGAAACAGCACAAAGAATACAGTAGCTAATTTTGACATGGATCGATTCATAGCATTAATGATACAACTTAACGAGAATCTCAGACAAGAAATTAATGAAAGTTGCAAACTGCGGACTTAATGCTAGATAACCATTTCAAACAATTAAATGAAAGTTTCAAACAGCGGAAAGAAAATATCGACAACCATTTCAAACAACTTAGTGAACAATTTAATGAAAGTTTTAAACTGTCGAATGAAAAACACGACAACCCTAACGAACAGAACAAACAACTTAGTGAACAGATTACAGCCGTTACCGTGCAACGTGATGATACTTAAGAACAATTGCGTGAGGATACTAAGACTTGTGCTACGAACAGTAATGAAGAAATTACATTTGTTGCACAAGAATTAAATAATACACATGCAGCCACAACAGAATCAGTTACATATGAAATTAGTGCAGTCGCTGAACAATGTTCTGAAAATGCGACACAGTTACACGACGAGTTTAATATAAAGTCACCAGAACTTTCACACACTGTGGATACGATAGTCGATAAGAAATGTGAACAACAGATTAGCCAAATTGACGAACGTATTAAAGTGACAGAAATGAAAAATGTTTCAGTTAATAACACGTCACAGCATACGGCACATTCCGATCACTTGTCAGACTCACACAGCCAGTATAACTTAAGTAATTTACAGAAACTACGTGACTTAAAATCCGAAAAGACACAGACAAATAGATTCTCATGCAATGCTGAACCTGTTCACAAAGTCAGAGACGATAACGTTGATTACGAGCAATTTTTATCCGTAAGAAAATCTAAGGTATTTGAAAATGACAGAGCACAGGTACACGCTTTGAACCGTATACGACAATTTGTTTTAGTACTTTCACCGCCATTACCTGTAATGCAGAAACTAGAATTAGCATTGTTACAGCAATTTGCTTCTGAATTTTTACCGCCATTGCCTGTAACGCAAAAGCTGAAATTTATTTGCAGCGCGTAAATGACCTCAGGGGATTCATTACGCTTTAATGAGTATGTGCCGTAGCGTGCACAGGGCCCCAAGCCGTAGTAGTGCTGTTTCATCTTTAGTTTTCTGCACTGCTGCCTTCTCTTCTACTATCCTTTATATCTATCAAAACAGCTCTTCTATTATTGCTCTACCTAGTATTAAGAAAAGTGTAAAGAAAACCCGATAACACAAATTTTCCCGAAAGTGACAGTTCTCTTTAGACACTCCCGAAATGACAACTATCGCCGTAATATTAATAACAGATAAAAATTATAATCATCAGTAGGTGTAAAATTATCAGCAACAGGAACCATATTTTTAGTAATAATAGAGGATTTTCTTCGCAATAGCAACAAAACCAATCGGTTAGCGTACCTAACCAACAATGTAATGTACAAGGTCAACCAAGCTTTAATGTTTTGACGCGTGCAAATATAGTCTCCGCTCCAACAAATAGTAACGCACAGCAACAAGGAAATCAGTACATACAGAAAACACACTATTTCAATTCCTGTCGCAATGCGCCGTATAGAAATGACTATCATGACAGACGTAAAAATAATGAGCACAATTTTCAGCGTACATTTAATAACAGTCGATCTCATCATCAGCAGAAACATCAGCAACAACATATTATCATGAGTGAACCAGACAGTAGGTATCATCCAGAACGTGGTACGTCAGGAAGAAATAATAGAACAGTACAAATAGTCGAAATGCCACAGCATCCTCCCAAAAATAATGACACGTCAGCAAGAATTTGATTAAATACAGTACCGGTTGCATATTCCAGTAACGCAAGCAATACTTTTGATACGCCGAATCTTGTTCACGAGCATGTTATTTGAAGCATGTTTTGTTGAATGCACCACTTTTATCGTACCCAGATCTTACCAGACAGTTTTCCATTGCCACCGACAGTTCCAACAGCGCTTTAGGCGTACATATTTTTCAGGAAATTGAAGAAGATTGTTGTACAGTAATTAAAAACATCGCTTTTGCAAGTCGCATTCTGTCACCTGCTGAACGCAATTACTCTGTTACAGAACTTGAAACATTATGTTTTTGTATGGGCATTTACGAGATTTCGGCATTTTCTTTATGGAAGACATACCACCGTTTACACAGACCATAGAGCTATACAGTTTTTACTTTCGGCTAAATTTACACACGACAGATTAAGTAGATGGAAACTGTAGTGTCGGCAGACTTGCCAGCACTACGCACACTAATTGAAAGAGGCGGCCAAGATGCACGCGCTAACTCAAGCAGGCGGGCGTTAGGTCTGAAACAGGATACGTAATGAATGCTATAAAGAAAAGTACGTAGCTGCTGGAATACTTAACTTTAATTCATCATTTATATACAGCGTTCTTGATGATACAAGTGAGACTCTCTCTAGATAAATGCAATACAATGCTAATGGCGCCTTGCTAGGTCGTAGCCATGGACTTAGCTGAAGGCTATTCTATCTCTCGGCAAATGAGAGAAAGGCTTCGTCAGTGTAGTCGCTAGCAAAGTCGTCCGTACAACTGGGGCGAGTGCTAGTCCGTCTCTCGAGACCTGCCGTGTGGTGGCGCTCGGCTGCGATCAGTGACAGTAGCGACACGCGGGTCCGACATGTACTAATGGACCGCGGCCGATTTAAAGCTACCACCTAGCAAGTGTGGTGTCTGGCGGTGACACCACAGAAACTTTATTTGCAGGAATTTAATTTTACAATTGTTCACATTCCCGGTACACAAAATGTTGTAGCAGAGGCACTATCCCGTTCTCTTAACAACAATCAGCAAGACATCGCAACCAACTTCTGCAAAGCAAATTTCAGCGTCATGTACATTCAACAAGTTTCATTTGAAAATTTCATTTCGTGTTCATTACAAGACATAGCACAAGAGCAGAGTAAAGACAACGTATGGAAAGAGATTAAACACCTTTGGCAAGATAGGAATAATGTTACCATTAGAAATCATTACACTGTACGCAATGACATTCTGTTTCGCCGCTCTCATCCTGACAGCAATAATTGGTTATTATGCATTCCTGACGAACTTGTTAACAAATTAATCTGGTATACTCATTTAAGTTACGCACATTACGGAGCTAGAAAATGTTTCCTTATACTGAGATAGAACTGTTATTTTACCAACATGGAGAAACGTATTCGACGAGTTTTAGCGTCATGTAAAATCTGCCAGAAAGGTAAATCAGATACGACTTCACATATTCCTCCATTACATCCCATTGTACCTGTTAAATTAAGACACATGGCCGCTGTAGACATTTTTCGTCCGATTCCCAGAACTAATAGAGGTTTTTACTACATCTTTGTCGCTGTTGAACTCACTTCAAAATTTGTAACCTTCACTCCGTTACGTAAAGCTACTGCTAAAACTGTTTCGAAAGCATTTGTAAAACATTTTCTATTTCATGTAGGGCATGTGTTGAAAGAAATTTCCGACAATGGACCACAGTTTCGATCTGTTATATGGACACGTATGTTACGAGCTAGAAACATTTCTCCGATCTATATTTCCAGGTACCATGCTTCTTCGAACCCTTGTGAACGATTAATGAAAGAAATTGGTAAACTGTGTAGAATATAGTGCCATAAAAAACATATTGATTGGGACACACACATACTCTCATTCCAAGATGTAATTAATTCCATACCAAATGAATCTACAATGCTATCTCCGTCTGTTATACTGAAAAATGTTGAACCACCTAACAAAATTAAAGAATTAATAACCTTTCCTACGTCTCGTCAACTACGACACCAAGAAATAATTGACATTGTGCTGAACAACATCAAACGTGCCGCAGAGCGCCGGAGAAGAAAGCAAATATAGGTTTGTATACGCCGTGAGTTTCACATTGGACAGAAGATATTAGTACGTACACACTATTTATCCAACAAAGGAAAGAGTAGATGCAGTAAATTTGAGCTTTTATACGCAGGTCCATATCGGATTCGCAGGATTCCTCACCCCAATGTAGTACACGTCGAAACTTTGAGAACCATAAAAACCATAAGGAACCACCACGTGTCGAACGTCAAACCTTTCATTGAATGAAGATACTTTATGATTTATCACACTGTAATGCTATTTCCTAATTTTTTATGACCGCTTATGCAGTTATACTCACATGAACACCTACTGATGATTATCGTAATTTTTTCTTGGCAAGTACCCGGCAAGGTAACGTTAGCAGGTCGCTTTTCTTGTCGTTACACACCAGACCGTGCATATTTTTCCAGATGAACTTATACATTTTATGACCACTTATGCAATTGTATTTATGTGACTACTTAATGATGATCGCCGTATTTTTTCTTGGCAAGTGCCCGGCAAGGTAAGGTTAGCAGGTCGCTTTTCTTGTCGCTACACATCAGACCGTGCATATTTTTCCAGATGAACTTATACATTTTTTGACCACTTATGCAATTGTATTTATGTGATTACTTAATGATGATTGTCGTATTTTTTCTTGGCAAATGCCCGTCAAGGTAAGGTTAGCAGGTCGCTTTTCTTGTCGTTACACATCAGACAGTGCACATTTTCCAGATAAAATTACGTATCTTACGAATCATTATGCAATTCTATCTAGTGATATATTAATTTTATCAAATTTTCTCTCCATTAAAGTCTTCAATTCTCGCCTCCATTAACTACACAACATACAAGCTGTACACAAAGAAGATCACATTTCTTGTCGTTACACATCAGACCGTGCATATTTTCGATTTTTTTATGTATGTATGATTGTTTTCCTGTTGTTTGTATGCACTATGAAATATTTAAGATATAACAAACACCAGTTGACTTTCACATTTTGCCTTATGATAGCTAAACATCGTGACTATTTTACATTTTTTTTTGCTGCTACATTGTGATACACTGTGTACATTTTTGTTTCTGAACGCTGTCGATGTTTTTGACATATTACGTTTTCTATCATGCTATGCTGTATGCTCAATTTTGTTACTATAAACCAGTTTTTATGTAATGGGTATATGAATTAAATGCAAGAAATTAATCCTTGTTCATCATTTTCAGAAAGAAATAACGTGTAAGCGAAATAAATTAAACAGAAAAGGGAATTTCACCTTCGGAATGAACGAAAGAGGATGCAATACCTCGTGATGAAGAGTAAATGGATCAGAATTAACAAGCATTAACAAGAATATACTATACACATCGTATGATAGCAGTCTTAACTATTTTTTCTTTCAGAATACGAGGCGATTAATGCAGGCTCTCAGACAGAACTACACATCTTAGTTTTAGTGATGAAATATGCTAGAAATAAGGAATAGTTGTATAATGAATAATGAAATGATTTTTTTGCAGATGATAATGAACGGTGATGAATAATGATGAAGAATATGCTACTATGGATAATGAAGTTTATCTTTACAGGTGATGACAATAACGGAGTTATGGTGATATGGATAATGAAGTTTTTCTTTGCAGATGAAAATAATGATGAAGTTTATATATTTACTGTTAGTTAAGAGATGCTATGTAGTTATTTAAATATTTGTTGCAGTTCGTTTTGACAGTATGTCTTATATCGCATGGTATGATGACTGAAGGTTTTGGAAAGGACAGCTAGAGAACATATATATTTTTATACACATTTCACTACCTGTTAATTCGAAGTTCAATACTTTTCAGCATAATATGCGTTTCTTCTTTCAGTTTCATAATCCATTTTGTATATTTTGCAGGAGACAATATTCATGAAATTAATGTGGTGTAAATAGTTGTTTATTAAACCTATGTCGTTTATGAATGTGATCACATATACTCTACTTGTTTCATTACCTTGCTACAGCTGACTCATGACGAATGACATTACACATCTTCATTTGCAGCAATAACTCAAAAGCAAACAAAGTAATTACCAGTCCCAAATAATGCTACTAGTTTAAGAGAGTTCTGAGTAATACTGATCAGCTCTGAATAGTATGTCACTTCAATAATGACTTCTGAATAATACATACAAAAAAAAAATGTTTTGTAACTGGCCAATGAATGCCACTGATTATTGTAATAAGATGACCTATGATGCCAATGATTACTATAATTAAGTGAATTGAGTTAATACTATGCCATTCATTAGCTTCTGTTTTGAATGATGACTTCTGATGGTTTGTAACTGGGCAATGAGTGCCAGTAATTCCTATATCCAGATAATTTATGAACATTATTCTGTAATACTACATACATGGCACAGAAATGTTCAGTAACTCGGCGATGACTGCCACGAATTACTCAAATCAGTTGTTAGACTAGTGTAATTCTCAATGAAGACTACTATGTGACTTAATGTCCTTCACCTTCTAACCTAATTACCAGAAATTACTGCAATACCCATTTGTCCTGTCTATCCTCATGATCATGGAGCACTATATTTGGTTTTTGCACTAATTCTACGTTGGTGTACTTTACGAGAACATGGTGTTGACACGACATGCTGCCCACCACCTTGAGCGAAGGAGATGTTATTATGGTCCCACTGTTTGATGTACCTAATGTACTATCAAAATGATAACATGGAATATTACTACTACATTTCAGTGTTTTGGCTACACTGGTTAATACTTCAAGGAAAAGAACTTCAGATTGTCTCACTTGGTGTTGTGCTTCTGTAGAAAGATATGGACTTTCAGTGCAGCTGCGTGCAACCTAAAGTGCTACAACCATGACGCAATCCTTCCCATTCCTATCCTACTTCTTGTAAAATAGTAAAAAAAAGGTATATACAGTGCGTGTGCACTTTTGTCATTTTGTTAACAAGATTTGTATTCATTGCATATACATTTTGTGATTTGCTGATATGTTCTGAACTACAGTGCGTGTGCACTTTTGTCATTTGTACTCATTATGTTTATTTGTTGTAAAAATGTTAGAGAGTTTTACAGTGCATGTGCACTTGATGCTATTTGTACTCATTACGTATACATTTTTTTTTGTGATTCCCAGATATGTTCTGTATTACAGTGCGTGTGCACTTTCGTCATTTTGTTAATATGATTTGTATTCATTGCATTTTGTGATTTGCTGATATGTTCTGAACTACAGTGCGTGTGCACTTTTGCCATTTGTTAATATGTTTTGTACTCATTGTGTATACATTTTGTCGTTGCTTGATATGTCTGCACTCAGTGCATGTGCACCATATTTTATTTCATGTTCTGCACCTATATATATATGTATATATTCTGTGAATGTAAAGTTAATTAATTATGAAAAATTTGTTGCTCATGGCAAGTCCAATTGACTCACCATCGCTGCCAAATTTTGGCACCCCCAGTGGAGGGTTATGTAAGAAGTATGCTTCGCCGGCCGTGGGCGAAGCGTGACAAAATCTCTGACCAGAGAGTAGTTTATTGTTAGTTGTTGCTTGTCACGAGTCTGCGCTAGTCTGCGCGAGTCGACAGTGGTAGTCAGTCGGATACAGTTGGCGGTCGGCGCGTGTCTGCGCGAGTCGACAGTATTAGTCAGTCGCATACAGTTGGTGGTCGGCGCGTGTCTGCGCGAGTCGACTGTAGTAGTCAGTCGGTTCAAATGCTTCAAATGGCTCGGAGCATTATGGGACTCAACATGTATGGTCATCAGTCCCATAGAACTTAGAACTATTTAAACCTAACTAACCTAAGGATATCACACACATCCATGCCCGAGGCAGGAATTGAACCTGCGACCGTAACAGTAGTCAGTCGGATACAGTAATAGTCGGTCGGCTTTAGTAGCGAGTGGACAGTAGTAGTCGGCGGGTGTCGGCATGCGTCGGCTGAGTGATCTGTTCGCGACTCAGGGCAGGACTCTGTAGGATGAGTATTGTTGTAGACGGTAAAGTAGCAGCCTTGCGCCTATTTAGTAATGTATGTCAATTGTAATTAATTTTGTTCAGAAAAAAATGCCCCCAATAATAATTTTTTTATAAAGTAACTCTTTTAAAGAAAAGTATTCATTTCAATTTCCAATGCATTATCATTGCTTCCAAGAATAAAAAAAAAATATACCCCAGTATTGCACGAAGCTGTGTCGAAGAATGTATAATTAAGAGCAGATATAGATGCAGTTTTTATTGAGGTAAGAATTTTTGCTTTTTTATTCAGAATACAGGGCCGAAGGTCAGCGCTGCTGCCCTTATAAAATTTACCAGATATGATTATTTCTGTTGAGATGTTACATTTGGTTCAAGGTTCAGTATTTAATTAATATTATTGTGGGTTCATGGTCAATTTTCATTCATTAATTTTTGTGTGAGGAGGTTACACTTGGCTTCATTTTGCATTTTTACTTATCAATAAATATTTCGTGCGGAGAGTTTGCAAGGTTTTGCACCATACAGTGTTGGGAGAACTGCTGGATGTCTGTAACTTGCTGCCACGATGTTTCGGCGCAGAGTCTTCTGGCCATCTTCGGGTGAATATTGACAGGAAAGGAAATCAGCCGACGTTTTTAAGACCCCGCCGCCACTTCCATGGTGTGTCGAATTGGCGTTGAGCGTGCGCTGTTTACCTGCAAGTCTGTGGACTGCGTCGCACGTCTTCTGTATTGAAAGCTGGCTTCAGCGATATCAGATGGATTTTCTCCGCATGGTAAACGACACCGGCTACGCAGAGCACGAAGTTTTCCTATGACGGTGGCCTCATCCTATTTTCTGTCTTGTCGTTCATACGTCTGTAGCTCTCTGTACATGCTAGGACGAATATCCATTGTTGTGGAACACAATGCTCCGGTGGTCCAATTCCGTTTGCAGATTACCGGAATCAGAGATAGTTTGAGCTCGATGTGTTAAGGTCTTTAGAACGCCCATCGTTGTTGCGGAAGGTGCCAACTAGTAGCTTGCTGGTGAGTGGGCTTTCGAAACAGTTAATGCACATGCGTGCCATCGTTCTTCCGTTGCACCAAGATGTCTAAAAAAGCAAGCAACCATCTTTTCCCATGCACGGAATTCAGATGTTGCAGAAACTCTCGGACACTGTCCAAACCGTCAGGGCAAACTATAACAGTGTCATCAACATACTGCCACGATACATTGGTTTTAAAGTAGGTGAGGCTAGTACTCGCTCCTCAAAAACGTCCAAAAAAAGAGATCGGTCTCCTGGGAGACAAAGGGCACTCCATGGTGGCATCTCAGATTGCTTAGAAAACTCACTGTTAAACAAAATGTAGGTCGAGAAGAGAGTGTGCTCAAACAAAAATGTAATGTCAGCTCCGAAATGGATTGCCGATTATATCAGTGAGTCCACGAGAGACACATTTGTAAAAAGGGAAACGACATCGAAACCGGTCAACAAGGCGTTGCTTTACAGATCAAATGACTGAAATCTGCTGATAGAGTCGCTTTAATTTCTTATATTGTGTGCCTACTATGGGTTTCAATACAGACGGTAAGTATTTGGCCAAATGAAAGGTGATTACTCCAGTATTGCATACTGTAGGACGCAAAGGAACTTTATGTGGACCTTGGAGCTACATCAGCAAAGGATCAATGGAGACTCTGTTTCCAGTTATTGCATCATGGAATCCCGTCATAGAAAAACTTCGTGCTCTGTGTAGTCGTGGTCGTTTTCAATGCGACGACAATCGTTCTGATATCGATGAAGCCAACTTTCACCACATAGGACGCGCGACGCAGCTCCCAGACTTGCAAATAAACAGCACACGCGCAACGCCAACTCGACACATGTGCCGGCGGAGTCTTAAATACGTCAGCTCAGTGCCTTTCCTGTCAGTATTCATCTGAAGATGGCCAGAAGACTCTGCGCCGAAATATCGTGGCAGCAAGTTGCTGACATCCGGCAGTTTACCAGGATTTTAAGGAACAATCTGTTTGAAATCACATTGCAAGGATTTGGTTTATCTATCACTACAGCTGCTGTCAGTATTAAGCGTTGCAACAATTCTTAACCAAAGTCATTTAGTTCCACCAGGGGTTTATATTCAGATAAACAAACAATACAGTGTAATAGATTTATTTACCAACCACATATAGGTGGCAGTGAAGTCTTGGGTTGTTGATGCAGTTAATACACAGGTTTGAAACTTTTTCCCTATCAGAGATTAGGTAAGAGTTACAATGAAGCGACAAACAGTTGCCGTTGAATCGGGTCCAGCGAATGATATATTTGGTTAGCAAGGCACATAACACAGAAAAAAATAATAACAACAGCTACTGAAAAGTTGGGCCACCCAAATACTTTCCCCTAATTTTAATTTATGGTGTTTAGGCTGCAGTCAGTGAATATGAAAAAAAATTCTAGTTATAATTTGCCTTCAATTCCTAGTTACAGAAGCGATAGTAAAATTCGTTGGCTTAATCATATGGTTAACTAGGCAGCTGCCTTCTCCATGTCTTTCAAAAGCAAGCAGTAGACACACAAGATACATCTCAGCTGACACTGGATAGAGATATTAAGGCACTCGACGGCCTGAGTGGCCGAGCGGTTCTAGGCGCTACAGTCTGGAACCGCGCGGCCGCTACAGTCGCAGGTTCGAATGTTGCCTCGGGCATGGATGTGTGTGATGTCCTCAGGTTAGTTAGGTTTAACTAGTTCTAAGTTCTAGGGGACTGATGACCTCAGAAGTTAAGTCCCATAGTGCTCAGAACCATTATTAAGGCATTCAAAAATATATTTGTCAACTCTATGACCATAGACTTACTTCCTGGAGAGGCAAAGAATGGTCCTGCTACACTATCATTTTGTTTAATAATTCTGAATATTTATCGCTAAAGGGTTGAATTAGAGTTAGAAATGTATCTTTTTTGGCCAATGAAGCTTGTTCAAAGATCAAACTGCAATTACACCCATTTTTCACATTGAAAATTGTCAGTCTTGGCCATTGCTGTGCAATGAGAGAGCTCTACTGGCTCAGTGGTAAAGTTTTCATCTTTCGACGGGAAGATTATGGTACCTCTCGGTTCAAATGTCGCTGGAAACAAGACTTACTTTTTCTGTGGCAATCTTACACTCAGGCAGATCGGTGATCGATAAAGACATTTTTAAGGAACCTTTACCTCATAATTTTTTTATTACTTTGATTCATCATCCTGTAGATCAAAACTTGAAAGAAATTACATGTCTGCACAGTTGTTATTGCTGGTTTTTCTGCTTCTGCAGAGATAATTTTTAATTTTTTTGTATAGAAACAACTGTAGTGGCGTAATTGCGGCACTGAATAATTTGTTAACCAGATTTCGCTGTTTGTCTGCCCGCGGTGCTGCATTTCTATACTGTCAGTATGACCATGGGCTGACAATAGTCACAGACGGTTGGTATTTGTGGCAAAAGTGCGTATTATCTTGCTGGTTCGTGATTATCTGGGTGCGTTTGTGTTATGGTTTCTTAAATTCATTATAGGAGACCTTCATTGTAAGATTACCGTGGTAAATTGCAGTTCATATATATTAGTACAGTGTATACATTACAGCGATTTCTCGTTAGTTTATTGAAAACATGAGATAAACATATGAAATACGTTAATCATCAACAATATTGTGCTCCAGACGCATATTCTCAGAAATTTCTAACTGAAATTAATGCCTATGTTTGAACTTAACAGACTTCTCTTGGCCAGGAATGCCCTTTATGACTGTGCCAATCTCCTTGCTCTTCCTGTCACTGGTTATTTTGCTGCCTAAGTAGAAGAATTCCTTATCTTCATCTACTTCGTGACCATTAGTCCTGATGTTAAGTTTCTCGCTGTTCACATTTCTGCTACTTCTCATTACTTTGTTTTCCAACGATTTACTCTCAATCCATATTCTGTACTCATTTGGTTGTTCATTCCATTCAGCATACCTTGTAATTCTTCTTCACTTTTACTGACGATAGTAATATCATTAACGTTCGTATCATTGATATCCTTTCATCTCAAATTTTAATTCCACTCGTTAACCTTCCTTTTATTTCCATCACTGCTTCTTCCTTTTTATAGTAGGGGAAAAGATTACAGCACTTTCATACACCCGTTTTAATCAAAGCTCTGTCTTCTTGGTCGTCCCCTCTTATTATGCCCTCTTGGCTCTTGTACATGTTGCATATTACCCGTCTCTCCATACAATATACAACTATTGTTCTCAGAATTCCGAACATCTTACACCCTTTTATGTTGTCGAACACTTTTTCCAGGTCGACAAATTCTATGAACGTGTCTTCATTTTTCTAATCTTTCTACCATTATCAACCGCAACGTCAGAATGCCTCTCGGGTGCCTTTACCTTTCGTAAAGCCAATTTAATCGTCATCTGTCTCATCCTCAATTTTCTTTTCCATTCTACGGTATATTATTGTTGTCAGCATCTTGGATGCATGAGCTGTTAAGCTGATTATGCAATAATTCTCGTACTTGTCAGCTCTTGCAATCTTCGGAATTGTGTGGATTATATTTTTCCGAAAGTCAGATGGTATATCGCCAGACTCATACATTATACACACCGACGTCAGTACTCGCCTTGTTGCCACTTCCCTAAGTAATTTTAGAAATTATAATGGAATGCTATCTACCCCTTCTGCCGGGTTTGACCTCAAGTCCTCTAAAGCTCTTCTGAATTCTGATTCTAATATTATGTTCCCTATCTTTTCTAAATCAACTCCCGTTTCTTCTTCTACCACGTCAGACAATTCTTTCCTCTAAAAGAGGCCTTCAATGTATTATCTCTACTTATCCGCTCTCTCCGCTGCATTTGCCAGTATAATTACCGTTGCACTCTTAATGCTATCGCCCTTGTCTTTAACGTCAAAGAATGTTGTTGTGCCTTTCCTATATGTTGAGACAGCTCTTTCGACCATAATTTCGTTTTCGAAATCTTCACATTTTTCATCCAGTCATTTCGTCTTAGCTGCCTCAGTGACTTGTATTTCTGTAGTCTTGAATTTCACGTACATTTTTGTACTTCCTTTACCCATGGTTTCCGCGCAGTTACCTTCTTTGCACCTATGTTTTTCTTTCCAACTTCTGTGACTGCCCTTTTCTGAGATGTCCATACCTCTTCAACAGTACTGCCCACTGAGCTATTCGTTATTGCCGTATCTATAGCTTTAGAGAACTTCAAGCGTATCTCGTCCTCCATTAGTACTTCCGTGTCTCACTTCTTTGCGTATTGATTCTTCCTGATTAATCTCTTGAACTTCAGCCTACTCTTCATCACTACCAAATTGTGATCTGAGTCTATATATGCTCCTGGCTACACCTTACAATCAAGTATCTGATTTCGTAATCTCTGTCTAACCATGATGTAGTGTACTGAAATCTTCCCGTATAATCGGGTCCTTCCCAAGTATACCACCCCCTCCTCTGATTCTTGAACAGAGTATATGCTATTAGTAGCTGAAATTTATAACGGAACTCGATTAGTCTTTCCCCTCTCTCATTCCTTGCCCCAAGCGAATATTTTCCTGTAATATTTTCTTCTACTCCTTTCCCTACAGCCTCATTCCCGTCTCCCCAATATCCTCCTATACTTCCTCTGTCTCTTCATATTCAGCTTGCGACGTCGGGATGTGTGCCTGAACTATCATTGTCAGTGTTGGTTTGCTGACGATTCTGATAAGAACAACCCTATCACTGAATTGTTCACTGTAACACACTCTTTGCACTACCTTTGTATTCATAACCAATCCTACTCCCGTTATACCATTTTCTGCTGCTGTTGATATTACCCTATATTCACCCGACCAGAAATCTTTGTCTGCCTTCCATTTCACTTCACTGATCCCTACTATATCTAGATTGCGCCTTGCATTTCCCTTTTCAGATTTTCTGCTTTCCTACCACATTCGAGCTTCTGACATTCCACGCTCCGACACGTAGAACGTTATCCGTTCGTTGATTATTTCATCTTTTTGTCGCTGTCACCTTCCTCTTGATAGTCCCCTCACGGAGATCAGATTTGGGGGTGGGGGTGGGGGGGGGGGGTGGGGAGCTATTCTTTAATCTCTTGCCAAGGGAGAGATCATGACAGTTTCAATTATAGGCCGCCGTCTTTAAGGCAGCAATTTCCTTTGCTTTGTGCATCCTCATGCCGTTGATCATTGCTTATTCGTCCGCAAGGACAAGGGAGTGCCCTGAAGTTCTGTCTGCTCCTCCGCCCTCTTTGACAAGGCTGTTAGCAGGCTGAGGTTGACTTCTTAAGTCGGAAATTTTCGGCCACCAATACTGATTATTAATCAAAGTTTAAGTGGTGGCGGGTTTCGATCTCGGAATGGAGGATGTTTTGAATGATGGTCAAAGACGCTACCCATAGACCACATACATAATGCAACTGATTATATGCGCAGTAGAATAATTTGGTAATTAGGTTAAGATTTGGATCTACTCGTACTGCGAGATATATACATTTTCGTTGAAATCCGGAAATGCTTCTTGGGTAGCACAAGGGACTTCATGTAGACACATATCATATCTGCAGCAAAAGTGCGTAGTAGCTTGCTAATGTGTGACATTTTGGGCAGGCTCGTATTACCGACAGTGATTGTTTTATTGAATTAGACTTTTGTCGAAAAGGCATCTTAGTATATTTTAATTCATTTTAATTAGAACATAGCGTATTTTTATAGTCTTTGTATCTATGGTCAATCTTTATTTGGATTCTACGCTTGTAGAAAGCGATTAGTGTGAAGTTAAAGATGTCGCCAGTGCACGTTTTAAATGAATTTTTGTTCCGAAAGAAATTGGGACGCTAGATCAGAAGAACTGAAGCGTTCTCGAAGAGTAGCACCGCTATTTGCAGCTTCATTGATTCTTTTCGATTGCGCTCACAAGGCGCCTCAGTTGATGAAACAGAAGCCAGCTGCGATGGACACACTTCTGGGATGTAGCTCTTAAGACAAAATATCCTCTTCGTGCCATTAAACACCCAGCGTTAGACTTTGAGGACAAACACGAGACTGTGCAGCTTTTTAATTTCCTATTCATGAAAGTACTACAATGGTTCAAATCCCCATCTAACCAATCTCATTGTCTACGTCTCTGTCTCTCCATCTGTTAATGCTTCTTTTTGTCAGAACAGGTGGAGATATCGAGTTGAAATTTGTATCAAATATTAATATCTATGGTCCCTTGGACGTGTAAAGAGTTTAAGCTTCCAAGTCAATGCAATCAAATAATACGGCTAAATATGTCCCATATTTTGATGTAAACTCACCCATCAAAACCTATAGATGAAGAATCTTTATGCCTGTGGGACTTGACGGTCTCACGGTAAGCCACGTGCCTGCGAACGGAAGGTCGAGGGATCTGTGTCTTTTTAAGACTTCGTTTCGACAAAGCTTTCATCTCTCAAGGCTGTGAGGAGTCACCAAAAGCAGCAGGCGACCCAGCATTCCACGTTAAACTCTAGGCCCCCTTTCCCCTGTTGGTTAACTGAGGTGGGTTAGGGGACTGCAGTTCACCGAATTAGTGTCCAATAAAAAGACTGGCACCAGGGCATAGAGCCGCACGAAAATATTATCGTCATAAACATGATTAAGTTTGCATGAGACCCTTAGAGAGCCAGCGTTACTCACATATTTCCAGATTTGTTAGGATTACGTATATCAATCCTCTTCACATAATATGCTGCATGTGAACAGGTCCAGTGGCACGTACACTATGTGATCAAAGGTATCCGGACACCCCCAAAAACATACGCTATTCATCTTAGGTGCATTGTACCCCCACCTACTGCCAGGTACTCCATATCAGTGGCATCAGTAGTCATTAGACATCGTAGGAGAGCAGAATGAGGCGCTCCGCGGAAGTCACTGACTTTGTATGGCACTATCACAGCACTGGTCAATATTGTTTTAAGCACCTTCTTGCCTCCTACTGTTGAACAGCAAATCGCGGATGGCGATTGCATCTTTCAACACGTCGGTCACCTGTTCATAATGCATGGCCTGTGGCGAAGTGGTTACACGACAATAACATCCCTGTAATGGAGTGGCGTGCAGAGAATCCTGACCTAAATCTTACAGAACATGTTTGCGAGGTTTTGGAACGCCGTCTTCGTGTCAGGTCCCACCGACTGACATCGATACCTCTCCGCAGTGCAGCACTCGGTGAAGAATGGGCTGACATTCCCCAAGAAACGTTCCAGCACCTGATTGAACTTATGCCTGCGAGAGTGGAACCTGTCATCAAGGATAAGGTTATGCCAACACCTTACTGAATTCCAGCATTACCGATGAAGGGCACCAAGAACTTGTAAGTCATTTTCAGCCAGGTGTCCGGATACTTTTGATGGTATGTCCATTACGCGGCTGTCGCGCGTCTCGATACCTTTCCCAATAAGGACATGGTTCGGACTGCGTAAATCTGGTTGGTAGGAGCAACTGATTCACCCGGTATTCTCCATTTAAAAATAGTCACTCTTTTTAACTGGCTGCTATAGATGTCGATAATTACATGCATAAGTTAGAAATTTCGCCACATTTCCGTTGTAGCTTAGCGAAAACCACACCTCGACGTATGTATCGCAGATATTTTTGAGGAGGCTTGCTTATTGGTCCCATTCTGTATACCTTGTAGAAAGTACTTTCTTTTTTAAACTTACTGGTATGTCAGCTCTTGGGTTTTCTGAGTAAAGCTCTCCACGGTGCACGCCCATCTTGCAACGTCACCCTCAGCAGTTCTTGGGCAGTTCTGTCACCCTCACACTGACCACACCGACCAGCGACGAGTAATGCTACACTTTTTTTGGAATATTGAACGGCACAGTTGCTTTTCCCGCCTGCAAAGAGATATATTGAGTGGAGTGTTGCACTGGCGGTGCGTGATCGTCGTGAGATACTTTGTAGCCGAGCTGATAGCAATAACTGCCTGATTGCTGCACCAAAACTTCTAGAGGCCAACTTCGACACCTGGTTGAAAGCGGTGGACAAGTTGCAGCATATCTCGAGTGACTGGACTGATGGGATGGCCGAGGTGTCTGGAACGGCTGATCGGGGCTGGAGGGGTTGAAGTCGTCAGTTAGCGGCAGGAAGTGGAACCACCCTTCAGAAATCAGCGTCGTCTCCTCTTTGAAAGCGGTGGACGAACCTGTGGCTTATCACCAGATGTCTGGAGCAGCTAACTGGGTCTGACGGTTTTGAAGTAGTGGACCGCCAGAAGTAGAACCAACTACTTTGTAAGCGGTGGAGAGGGCTGTAGCATGACACCAGGTGCTGGATTGGCATGGCCACCAAGGTGTCGAGGGCAGCTTACTTTGTCTGAAGGGAGTGGAGTAGTTAGCGTGAGGAAGTGGAACCACAACATCTTCCTGAAGCCAGTGCTAACGCCATGTAGGAAGCAATGGGTAAGCGTACAGCATGTCTTCAGGGGCTGGATTTGCGTGGCAGCCGAGGTGTCCAGAACGGCTAACTGGACCTGTAGGTGTTTAAGTTGTTAGCGGTAGGAAATAGAAACAGCAATTCCTTCTACAGGTTAGTGCTGTCGCCGCAGCAGAAGCGTCACACTAGGTCGCCGCGTGTCGCCAGGTGACGGATCGGTCGGATGACTAAAGTGTCCACAACGGTGGGCTGAGTCGGAGGGTGAAAACTTTTGTGCAGATCTGAGAGCGAAGGCCTCGGGAAACTGTGGAACTGATAGCTCGACGTCACTACGGTACATACGCGTGTGGCTGCTCTGTGGACCCAAGCGCCTGGCTGAGTCGCTGGTGTCATTTCCTGGACAGACAGACAACGATCCCAGTGGAGGCAGAAAAAGAGTTTCTGACAGTCACGATCATCACTTCCTGAGTGCTTCCGGAAGCTGATGCTTGCGCGGTGGTGGTTTTATGGCTGATACAGTGCACTGTGTCATATACAAACGTTGTTTGAGTGTGTTTGATAACCACAAATACTGCATGGTTAGTTCGTGGTTTTCGGGTGACAGGTTGTTCATTGATTATACAGGAGTACGCGTGTGTTCACTGTAATCGAGAGCAGTTCTACTAGTTAACTACACGGTGTGTATGTCATTAATTATGTTAATACCAAATTGTTCTTTTTCAACTCCATTGCGGACGTGACTGCTGAGAGTTCACCTTGTTAGGTTCTTATTCCACATTCCATGTGGATAATCAACTACTGTACAATAATTTATTAAGATATATCCACATGTAGCTTCGTACATAGGTATATGTATGTTGATATGGTAACTACACTATCGGTGACAGTTTTCGATCTCTCATGACAAAAACTATATACTATATTTCAGTGCACCCGACACTTCTTTCTAAATACAACAATAAAATAAAATTTTTCTCTCTGTATGCTTAAGTACAGTATGCTGTGTTGGCAGAAGAGCCAACACCGTGTTGCTAGAGGAGGCCGAAATGCACGCGTTTAATTACACGCAGACTGGCGTGAGGTCTGGAACAGTTAAATGTAATTAATATAGCCAATAAGGTACGTTGTTCCTGGAATACTTAACTTTAATCCATAATTGGTGTACATCGCTCTTGACGGTACATTAATATGCTCAATATAAACTGGTAATGGCGCCTTGCTAGGTCGTAGCAAATGACGTAGCTGAAGGCTATGCTAACTATCGTCTCGGCAAATGAGAGCGTATTTGTCAGTGTAGCATCGCTAGCAAAGTCGGCTGTACAACTGGGGCGAGTGCTAGGAAGTCTCTCTAGACCTGCTGTGTGGTGGCGCTCGGTCTGCAATCACTGACAGTGGCGACACGCGGATCCGACGTATACTAACGGACCGCGGCCGGTTTAAAGGCTACCACCCAGCAAGTGTGGTGTCTGGCGGTGACACCACACCTTAGAATCTGGTTTACACTTTAGCCTCTTCAAAGCATTCACCATTTTCTCTCCGAGCAGTTGCACAAACTCTTGACTTTCTGGACATACGATTTTGCAGTGTTTTCTCAGATACTGCAGTCCAACACGTCTGTAAATTAGTCCATAGTTCTTCATCAGTAGATGACCTCAGTTTTCTGAGCTTCCTTCCAAGTTCATCTCATGAAAGTTAAATAGGGTTTCAGTCAGTTGACTGACTTGCCAAAATCATGTTCTTCAGTTATCATGGGATTCTATTTATACTGAGATACCCTCGATGTCACTACCTTATCAACTTCACTGCGATCATTGTTCTGTCATTCATGGCAGCGACAAGAAAGTGGGGGAAGTGGCAGTGGCACACAAAGTACCCTCGCCCACAGACCATAACATGGGTTGCGCAGTATAAATGTAGATGTACAAGAAAACCTGGTAAGTCCAAAGATAAGAAATTAAACAGCAGAACAGGATTTTCAAAGTGACGCAAGCTTTTATAACGGGCGATATCATGGCAAACTTTAAACAGTCTTGTAAAACCTTGCTGTCAGGCGAATGTAATTTGCATACAGTGAAGCTCATTAGCGCGTGTAGTTTTATCTTGACGTGCTTCTGACTTTATGCTTTTTTTTGTATTATTCTAGTTAATGTTTGACCTGTGTATCAGCTCCTGTCGACAGAGGTCCTTCTATCGTTTTGCTGGCCTTCTAACACAGCAACAAGTACTGTGGTGTCCTGCGAGAGGGCGCAACTTGCACCACCTGTCGATTTTCAGAGTGGTGTGTTCGCAGCGTTGCTCTCAGTCAGTCTTCCTTCTCAAGTGCTTGGGAGTCTTCATGCTGAGCACCGGTTGTGGCCTACGCTGTTCACACTAGCCCGTTTCAGGAGGCACACCCACTTTATTGCATTTTCAGGAGATATCCTGTAGTCAGAAATATCGGGATATTGACAGACCGGTGACAGCTGTATCGAAGGAACTAGCTGTGAGCGATTTCGTCCGCAGTACTAACAGCAGACCACTGGAGACAATTAATTTGGTGAAATACCTCAACACTCGCTTTTGTACTATTTAGTGTCCCACTGCCAGAAACCGGTGTATTGGCAAAACACAGACCATGGCTAAATTCCCTTAAACTGCCAAAGCTTATTTGGCTGTTTCGTGTTGGATCAGTGCGGCCTGTCTCTAGTTGTGTTCTTAATTCAATTTGAGAAGCTGTAAATCACTACCATTGTGTTTGGTATCTGATTACCCATCCCAGACTACGTGTAATGTTCTTGTTTCTGCACCGACTGTTGACTATTCTATGGTTTTTAAAAGTGAAGCATTTACTGAATACTCGCAGATTTTCATAACTATTTATTCACAGTTCTAAAGCTCCTTCGTTTTTCTTGTTCTGTGTGTGACCCCAGAAACTGTGTTTTCACAATTTTATTTTGTGCTTTTTAATCATTCATACGTCTAATGAGAGCCGGCCGGAGTGGCCGAGCGGTTATAGGTGCTACATTCTGGAACCGCTAGACCACTACGGTCGTAGGTTCGAATCCTGCCACGGGCAAGGAAGTGTGTGTTGTCCTTAGGTTAGTTAGGTTTAAGTACTTCTAAGGTCTAGGGGACTGATGACCTCAGAAGTTAAGTCCCACAGTGCTCAGAGCCATTTGAACCCTTTGAACGCCTAATTAGAACGTTGTCACTACGATGTTTGGGCAATTCCTGCATGAAATTTTTACCTATCAGGCGATGTAAACATCCAGTCTTGGTGACAGACGCCGTCTCCTGATGGTAGATTGTCTTTACTGGAACGGTATTATAAATACTTTTGTATGACAGACTGGTACGTGATTAAATCCTTGTATTTATTGTTAGCCGTCATAGCGATTAGACTGCGCCGTTTTGTTCTTTTCGTGCATAATAGCTTCGTGAAATAAAATGTAAAAGGCTATAATCGACTATGCCTAGTTGCACGTTGCCTATGTAGCGGTTCCAGGGGCACCAAACATTCAATTTTCAGTATTTCATGTAATATTGATTGAACTGATAAACTTACAATTCGTCACAATCTACTCAATGAGAGCTGTAATCTTATGTCAAAGCTTTAACACAATAAATCAAATATTAAATTACCCAGAATAATTCATCCACGAATTCAAAATAGGATCACTTATTGATTTCCAACGAACCTGTCACATCATTTCAAATCACTTCGAAATTTCTCCTCGCTGACAAGCCCCGCCCCCCCCCCCCCTCCCCCTCTTCCGCCACAAGATAATGAAAGAGAAAATGTTTAACATTTACTACGCTTTCCGTGTTCATCAAGTATAACTTCAGCATCCAGTGCTGAATTTGTTAATTCTTTAATACTAAATTAATTCACAGAATTTATAGTAGCAATTAGTATTAATATATACCAATGAATGTACTTGCAGAATAGTAATGCTGTACGACCCAAAGCTCAGAAGGAATTTCATAACCACTGAGATTCGTGAAAAACTAGTTTTATTTAAACGGAGCGGAAGTACAATGGAGCTGGGTGGGAACTAAGTTTATTGAACAGTCATTACCGTACAACATTTATTTCGTACTCAGTTTCCGGTCGAAACCACCCATCCTAAGACTTTTTCTGTAGTAGCCATTTGTCTACATGTAATTCAGTGTGTGCTGATCTCTGTACAAGCTTATATAGAAATAAAAGATCACATTCATCACAAACTTAATCACATGCTACAGAGATAATTACAAAAAACAGAAGCTGAAGATGACTTGTTAAGAACTGAAAGTATTCACGTATTAAAAATTATCAATAAGAGGTGTCATCATCTGGTAACAGGGTTTAGCGAACCTGTGTATTTCCAAAACCTATGAAATTGTTTTTACTTAAGATGATTCAATTGCCTTGATCGCAATAATATCTTACATTTCTACGTATTACTAGTTTCGGTTGCTAAACAACCATCTTCACCTCTGTAGAAGTAACAAGAAACAGAAATTGCCTTTTTTCGGTTGTCTCCATTGGTTGAGAATTACGTTCTTTAATTTATTGGTATTACCAAAAATATATTGAAAACATGGCACATTCATGAACTCTGAATGTTCTCGTTAATGCTATTTGCGTTCTAACACCTTCGTAAGAAATGATAAATGTTCATATTGACCTAGTAGGTAGTTTCCATTTATTTACATAATTCCGAAATACAATATTAGACGATAGCAACCTAGTCTATACTGTACGTAGGTACGGAGTTTGTAACGTGAGTGGTACGTTTTCGCCATTTAACATTTATAACTTAGAAATAATGCAATGGAATACGTTCTTGAAGTCATTTTAACCTATAGGCCTAGGCACTTTGGTGTTTTTTGTTCCTTTCATAGATCTGTAGATGGTGGTGTAGCAACTGAAACCAACAATTGTAGATCAAGTTATTCTTGTAACCAAGACAATGAAAATATTTTATATTGAAAATTATCGTTCCCATCAATGATACACACAGTTAAGAGAGTTATTGTTCTCCAACGGGCGTAATTTTGGTCTTAGTTACTGAATAAATAACAGCACTGTAATCTGATTTCGAATGGACCTATCGAAGTTCACACATGTAGATATCATCTTGAAACATCTTTCTGGAAAAAAGTTTAATTCTGAATATCACGTAGACTAGTCTGTGTAAGAACGGTACCTAGTAAACGATGGTATCACGGTAACACTAATTTAGCCCTCGACGCTAACAGTTCGCAGAGCCATACACACGCACTGATACAGCAAAACAACGGTACTCTTGATGTACAGGACATGAGAGGTAATTGAGCGTGACGGAAGACCAGATAAACGTGAAATATGTTATCTTCGTACAGTAGATGCACATGAACAGAACGGAAACATTGGCGAGATGGAATTCGAAGCTCGTATGTCAGTAACCGTTCTCGAGTCCCATTTGGCACTGGCTATACTGCAATCACTGCCGTTAAATCTGGCAGTAATTGGATTCCATTCATCGCCACCGTGACATTAAATTCAGCCTCATCTCATTTATACATGCGAAATAACTCGTTAAAGCTTTACCTAAGCCTAATATGCTGATGCAGGATTAAATGGACAATCGTTTCAGGAATACAATTACGCCCACGTGCATGACCGCTCCGTAGCTTTAGGATCCGTTGTACGTTCATCGCTTAAGATGTAATATGCCAAGTGCAGTTTATGGCCATGAGAGGTCTGCTTTTACCGCATATCGTATTATTATTTCAAGAGTGGCTTCATTTAAGTTTGAGAGGCAGATCAGCAACAATAGTCGAAAATAACATATACTACGCCGATTAAATATTGTAGTATTAACACAGGTTCAGCTCATTTCTCTATGTAGACACCATTAAGCTTCAAGCATTGTTGGTTCCATAGGACGGACATTCTAGAGCCCTCTGCATATAATGACATCGCGTGAGATTCAGCTAGTCTAGATATGTGGTTTCCGGCTTTTCATGATCTTTCAAACTTTGGTAAAAGTGCTATTGCGGGAATGAGATGTGTTGGAAATTTAGAATATCTTGTGCAGAGCAAGGTGCTGTATTAGAGTTTGCTTTATCTTAAATGAAGAAAATTGTAGATATCAACTTTCTGCACCTTGCTTTCATAGAGAGGCACTGTCTAATAGTAGACAACAGTTGTCTCCGCACTATGAAATCTAAAAATGGCGTAGCATCTTGTTCCTGAAATATATACATCAGTTTTCCATGAAGACTGTTTTTATATGAAATTTATGGCAGCGAATAGCTTGAATGACTCTAGTACTTGGACAACTAAGGCGACACAAATCTCATCAACAGTAACGATTGAATGGTTGTCACTGAAAAATCATAGCAGCATCGATCCTTCGAATTTTGATCTCAAGTGACGTCTGTTAAGAGAATCAATGTGTCCAGTCACATCTGCACCTAAATCTCCGCCCTTACATTTGACACACTTTGTGGACTGTCAAAGCTGATCAGATTTGTCGCTCCTGTTGGGTCCCATGCCGAAGCAGCATTTTCTATTACTATTGGTGTTGAATTGTTTTAGTTGTGTATTATGACATTGTGACTTTAATGGAAAATTAATTTACGCCCTGTTAATAGTTTGTCGGGTCATTGTTTGCATAATATGTCGGAGGTGGGATTTTTATTTAGGACCTGGAATCGTATACAGACATGCTAAGTGGTGATACGATTATAGTTCCTTCTAGGTAGTGTTTGGTACATAGCGTATGCTGTAGAGCGGAAAAAGATTGTAAATACCTAAAAAAAAATTTCACTGCTACAACAACATATGCCTCGAAAGAATGCAGCTTACCTGTATTCAAAATTTCAAGATTCGTTGATTTAGTTAACGCTGCTGGTGGCTGAAGCCGTTTGCCAGTATTTGGTGGGAATGCTGTAAATTTAAGTATCTAGTTTGTCCCAGGATCAAAAAGTACTTCGTTCTTGACCTAGTGCCATAAGATAGACACATGTACAGTAATATAACACAATGACAATAAATCTGACAGTTCGTTGTATTTTTACTGTTGAAGGCTGCAGAACATTTAGGGGTAAATATGAAATGGTAGTGACAGTTGATATAACAAAGCGAGAAATCACAGTTAATTAAGTTTTCTGTAGTTCATCTTAAAATTGATAAATGTTACAGTATGGAAAGCGTCATAGGAACAGAATATTATATATATATATATATATATATATATATATATATATATATATATATATATATAGTGTGTGCCAAAAAATACCGACAAACTTAGGGGTCAGGTTCCTTAAACCAAAATAATCAAAAAATTGTAACAAACAATGCCTCTAAAATGCATACGTTAAAAGATATGTGCACTTGTTCATCTTGGATACTATGAAATATTATTTTCTACTGGAAGCTCTTTGCTTTCCATGTTTTGCAGGGAGGTAGTACGGACGAAAACAAGAAAAAAGAGTCTTGCGGCTCACTCTGAAGATTGCTGAACGTTACACAGCCGAAATATTAGAAGAAGAAGGAGATTTCTTGCGGCTGCACACCCGAAACTTAATGGAACAAGAAAAAAGTATTTAGTAAACATGGGCTATAAAATGCATGCCATAAGAGCTATGAGTCCTTGGTCACTAGAACACTAGAGAAAATGAAAAAGTACTCATTGATCTTAAAGTATTAATTTAATCACAATATTTACAACACACTTTTTTTTCTTTTTTTGGTGAATACTTCATCCTCCCAAAATATGGAAACCAAAGACCGTACAGTAGAAGAGACCTGTTTCATAGTACCGAAGATGAACAAGTGCTCATATCTGTTATGTAGAAGAAACGTTGAAAAATACAACATTTGTTTTACATCATTGCTACTCACGGGGGTCAAAGAAACACTCTTCACGCTTGTATTCAACTTAATTAAAATTGTTTCTTCAGGATGCGCTGTCGTAGCATTCCGTCATGATGGCTTCTGCAAGTGATGTGTGTCAAAAGCAAAGTGCTGTTATTCTGATCCCGTGTTGTTAGAACGAGAGAATGACAAAGATTCCCAAAAGACTGGAGATGTATGTGGATGACGCTGTTGATCGCAGTACAATTAGTCGCCGGGCTAACAGATTTTGTCTGCCATACGTATGGTCATGGACGAACATTCAGTCCGATTAGGAGTTGAAGAAACGAGTACGTGCAGAATATTAAGAAGGAATTGCGCCAGGTGGGTTCCGAGAGTGTTGAATGACGTCCACGAAGAAACATCGGCGACAGTCTGCAGGTAACTTTGGGAGCGTACGAGGAATCTGGAGACGACTGTCTAACGAGAATTTTGACTGCAGATAAAATCTGGTAGCAAATATCTTGAATCATTGGAATGGAGACGTAACGGGATCGGTGGAATGACATAAGACAAACATGCTGCGGAAGATTATCACTTCTCACACCTACATGGCAAGATTAAACAATATAATGTTCGAATGTGCAGCGTTGCACAACATCTACAAAAGCACAACGTTTTGCTGTTGCTGGAGAACGCTCATCCTTGGACGGATAACACTGAAACAACCTACAGCCCAGATCTGCCACCGAGTGATAACCAGGTTTAGGCAGAAGGGTGGAATCAGTCCGAGGAACGGTATTTTATGATTGTGACTTCATTATGAAGGCTGCTAAACAGTGGGTCAAACGATCTGACTCTGACTTCTATCGTGCAGATATACTCGTACGTACCTCAATTCCACGTATAACGGTGTAGCTCCTCTCCCTTGTGCTACAGTGTTACCCCGTGTGATTATATTCCCACTCTTCAACGTATAATCTATACTCTAAGTACTGTTCTTTGTAGGTTTGATTCTGAACTATTGACCATTACCTAGAGTCGTATTTTCGTAAGTTAATTTTCTTTCTATAAGGTTCCTAGTTGCCCTTGTGCAAGGAAGTAATGTATATTAATTAATGCATATCTCAATCTGACAAACCTTACTAAACACTGCTGTCACGCAAACAAATAAAAATACCCCAATTCTCAGCAGGCTGACAAATAATGGTAACGAAACTACCGAAAATTAAGAGGTAAATAATCTGAAGGACTACAGGGTCGGGAGTTTGTAGGGCACCTGCCTGATGCTGCAACTTATTTCATAATTACAAAAATTTTACAATCTGATCGGTAGTCTCCATTGACAAATTAGTAATCCCTTGTATAGTTTGGGGTAAATAAACGTGGCCCTGAGAACAGAGTCCCAGGATACCAAGAAATGCAGTAGAGTAAGGGAAATACGATACTAACTGGACTATAGCAGATGTTCAAAGCGTCCTCCATTAACCTCTTGGCACTTTTGGGCCCTGGTCAGGAAGTTGCTTAAAGCGGACAGAGGCTGCACAGCTGGAATTGCTGCAGTCTCATCCGAAATGTCCTGCTGCAGTTCTTGAAGACTATGAGGCTTATTGCGATATACCTTAGATCCCCTAGAAAATAACGGATCACTGACATGTCAGGTGACCTGGGTGGCCAGCTAAGACCACTATCAGAATGACATCTGCTAAGAACTCTATCAGGCTTGAAGATGGAGTAAATGTGCACCAAGGTGCTCCAGTTGCTCCATCCTGTTGGAAGTAACTGTAGATCTTCTCCTCCTCCGTTAATTCCGCCAATCTTCTGTGACACTTTTATTTGCCCCACCCTGTATAAATTGATTCCAGGTTTCGATAAACAATTAGAACGTTTCAATATGTCCATACGATCATCATACCGTGAAATACACTTAGGCTCCTAGTTTGATTATCTGCTCCCCTTATCTGCTCGTCAGAACTTTCCTTCCTCTACAATGGATTAACGAGATGTTGAAGCTCTCTAACCTTTTCTTACATTTCACTGCATAACGTCTGTAGTAGTTTTATGTAAATCCTGTACAGGATTACTTCAGTCACTGGAATAAGCTTCCACTCAAAATTCTTGAGTGGCATCTATCCTGAAGCAAGTCCAGGCTGTTTTATGCAGTGGGGTGCAATTCAATACAACCAACGATGGATTGACCTATCTCACCGAATGTCACTG
The DNA here is from genome assembly GCF_021461385.2 of Schistocerca piceifrons. Lineage (NCBI taxonomy): Eukaryota > Metazoa > Arthropoda > Insecta > Orthoptera > Acrididae > Schistocerca > Schistocerca piceifrons. The sequence continues at coordinate 157,653,478 of NC_060139.1, read as the reverse complement.
GGCACAGCTGCAGCCTACCGGGCCATGAAGACTCTTCGATAAATCATTAACGCTACCTTTGATTGGCTAGCTGCGGAATTTTAACTTATAGGCAGACTGATGAGTAGTAGATGAAATGAAATGATCGTATGGCGTTGTTAGCCAGGAGGCCCCATTCGGGGGAGTTCGGCCGCCGTATTGCAAGTTATTTGTAGTTGACGCCACATCGGCGACTTGCGAGTCGATGATGATGAAAAACCTGATGGACACACACAACACCCAGTCCCCTGCCGGGAATCGAACCCGGCCCCCTGCATGGTTGGCGGTAACGCTACCGCTACGCTACGGAGGCGGACAGTAACAGATGAACCTCTCTCTCAAAATCAGAGACCGAATATACCTTACACTTCTATAGAAGTATGTTATTGTTTAAGTTACTTTGCTTTTCTCTCGTTAAGTAACTGACATACAAACGCCTCGAGACATTCATACTTTTTCTTACTTCTTTCATTATGTAAGCACGCGATTTTTCTTGCACTCTGTAATATTAGTCTAATAATAACGTTAATTGTCCTTAGATATGTCTTAGAAAAGGTACCAATATCTTCCAGTACTAATATGTTTCAGAATATCAACGACGTTGGGAAGCGATTGGTTTGGTGACGTGTTCATTAAGCTCGATCTGCGTGCCATTATATGCACATTAGCATTCTTTCTTGCCGAAAATTACAGTCTAAATTTCTTGACAAAAAGTTCAATTACTGCTTAATGCAGAGCATTCTGTTCATTTTACATCATTTTATCACCATCTGCCGTCACTACACTTCCGTTACCTTGTAACTGACCCCAAGAAACAAACGTCACAGAAAGTAACAGCGGCATTCAGGTCAATAAGAGGTTCGGTACTGATGTATATTGACATTTTAAAAACACGTATTTCTTTATTGTACTACTGTTGTGATCGATTGGATGTATACCTACTGCAAACAACTAGCTTTCTCCGAAATGAATTTCGAAAATTTATTCTTCCAATAAATGCTCATTTTGAGGGAGACATTATATGATGATCGATCCCCAGTGTGTCCCTCGTATTCATGGCTGAAAATCGAATACCTGGGAACAGCAAACGCTTAAAACAGACACAGTAAAAAGGTTTTAAAAAATTACAACATTGCATTTAATCGTTTATGCTTTTTATTGTTAGACTATACTGACGCCGCGGGAACAAAGCTATGCGGCTATTACAGTGCTGTAATTAGGGAGAAGCTGGGAGTGGTGAGGTGACAGGTTTCGAAAAAGTTTTATACCATAAAAGACAAATTATCAGAAATGGTACTTCAAATATTTATCTACTTCTCTAGCACACAATTAATAATTCCGAGAAAATTCAATCTCCGCAAACAAGTGAACAGTAGAATTTTGAAAATACAAACTGAACAGTTTAATTGAAGTCAGCAAACTGTTAAGATTCAACGGATGGAAACCAAAGAGCAATACAATTCCAGAATTAGAAATTGGAAGATGGAAGTTAAGATACCTAACCAGTATTATGCTCCATTTTTCTGTGATGTTCAGTTTCTACACAGATTAACAAGTACAGTAGTGACTATAACAGAGAGAAAAAAAATTCCATTAGCAGATACTGCAAACCAGAAAAATTACATATTAAAGTGACTTCTTAGTTACAATTAAACGACAAGCATTAACATCGGCTTATACGAAATAAAAACTCCAGGTAAAAATAAATAAAACCAGTGAACCATAAACATATAAAGACCCAACTGTACTTCTGTGTAATCCTTTGGGAACTGATTTCTTTCATACCATCTGGTGATGAGAAACTGTCAAAACTGCAATCGTGATATACAAACTGTCAAAATCTTTGGTACAGCGCAATTGGAATGACAGCTTTTAATAATTTTAGCAAGGCTGTCGATCCGGTTATTACCAAGAAAGTAATATATTTAACACTGTGTACCCAAGTCAGCACAAATAGTACACCTAAATTACAAATGCGGCTCGAAACCAGTGAACACAATGTACGAACGCCACACTACAGCGGATAACTGCACCGAGCTCGTCATATAGTCAACGCATTAAGATGCTCAGCAAGGAAGTCCATATCATTCAGCCATTCCACTTTGCCTGCAGCTTCCGTAGATTCTAAGCAGCAGACATAATATCAAAGCCATCTTCCACCTGGTGCATTTGTAGTTTTTCTCAGCCATGTAATCTGACAGAATGGCGGTGCAGACTTCGGCTGAAAGCTCAGTACAGTTCCAGCAGTTGCTTTCAGCGTTCATGTCCCAGATAACATTCAGCTGCTGTTATTGAATGTCTGTCCTCCTGTAATTAGACAGCAGCAACTGAGGCCGACCTTGTGGTATCACATATCAGCATCATGCCACGAAAGTCGTTACGATGGTAGCGGAAGCGCAAGTTTCCATTAGAAGCTGATAGCGGTCGCGTGGGATCCGGCAGATTTACTGTTGAGCACTCGCAAAGCCATACGTCTAGTGGCTCTGTACCATGAGCGCCCTCTTCCGCCACAATATGGAACAACCTGCGGCAGTGTATCAGGCCATTTGCACTTGGAGCCATTACAATACACCTTCATTCGTGCCTAGGACAGCGAGTCTCAGCCTGGTTGCTATTGAACGGGCTGGACTCGAGTTCATGTTGCATTATTTCATAGTCGTCAGCATCTCGGTAGCCACTGTCGTCATGGGTTGGGCCTCTCCTCCTGGCGGCTGTCCCTCATGGCACTCCCGGTAGCTCTGCAGTCACCAAGGTGCCTCGTTTGCTCCTCTGCTTCTGGATGTGAGTGCATGCCCTCGGCCGAGTTTCACAGCTAGTGTTGCCATGGAGACTTAGCGAGTATGCCTCTGGGCGAGCAGGGCCTCGGCATTAGCCTCAGTTCCTGCTCCCGTCTCCTCACTGCCACCTGCTTCCAGCCCTCCCCCCCCCCCCCCTCTCCACCCCTATATCGACGTTGAGCCACACCTCCAGCGGCTCCATGCTACAGGCATCCTCTGTCACCACAGTACGGGGTAGCTGGCGACAGACGCTCAATCTACTTCCAATTGGAGTCACTACATTGTGATACCTGAGTTCGTGCTTATCACAGTGAGACTCACCCTAGTTGCTATTGCATGAGCTGGACTGGAGTTCCATCATTTGCACGTCTTCGTAAGTTTGGAGGTATACAAGTGAAGCACTCTCTGCTGTGTTGTTTCTTCACTAATCATGTCTGCTGTTGTCCCTCTTTCCTACGACGACAGCTGCCGTACCACTCTGTAGCAACCTCTCCTTACCTTTGTGTAAAATGTCATCAATTAACAGTTATATCTCCTTCTCAATAATTCTCTTGGCCTATTAATGATGAAAGATATGAATGAAGCTTGTGTGGAATATGGGATGCAAATTTGTTGTTTCTTTTTTGTCGTCAGTCTTCTGTCTGGTTTGATGTGGCCAGCCGCGAATTCGTCTCCTGTGCTAACCTCTTCATCTCAGAGTAGCACTTGCAACCTACGTACTCAATTATTTGCTGGATGTATACCAATCTCTGTCTTCCTCTACAGGTTTTGTCCTCTACAGCTCCCTGTAGTACCATGGAAGTCATTCCCTCATGTCTTAACAGATGTCCTATCATCCTGTCCCTTCTCCTTATCAGTGTTTTCCACATATTCCTTTTCTCTCCGATTCTGCGCAGAACCTCCTCATTCCTTACCTTACTAGTCCACCTAATTTTCAACATTCGTCTGTTGCACCATATCTCAAATGCTTCGATTCTCTTCTGTTCCGGTTTTCCCACAATCCAAGTTTCACTACCATACAAAACTTTACTCCAGACGTTCACTCTCAGAAATTTCTTCCTCAAATTAATGGCGATATTTGATATTAGTAGACTTCTCTTGGACAGGAATGCCCTTTTTGCCATTACTAGTCTGATTTTGATGTCCTCCTTGCTCCGTCTGTCATTGGTTATTTTACTGGCTAGGTAGTACAATTCCTTAACCTTATCTACTTTATGACCATCTTCCCTGATGTTAAGTTTCTCGCTGTTCTCATTTCTGCTACTTCTCATTACCTTCTTCTTTCTTCGATTTACTCTCAATCGATACTCCGTACTCATTATACTGTTCATTCCGTTCAGCCGATCATGCAATTCTTCTCCACTTTCACCCAAGATAGCAATGCTATCAGCGAATCGTATCATTGATATCCTTTCACCTTGAATTTTAATTCCACTTCTCAACGTTTCTTTTATTTCCAAAAATGCCTCCTCGATGTACGGATTGAACAGTAGGGACGAACGGCTATATCCTTGTCTTGTTGTACACACTGTATATGACCGTCTGTCCCTATAGCTTATTCCTACTTCTTTCAGAATTTCGAAGATCTTGCACCATTTTTTCCAGGTCAACAAATCCTATGAACGAGTCTTGATTTTTCTTTAGTCTTGCTTCCATTGAAGCAACGTCAGAATTGCCTCTCTCCTGCCTTTACCTTTCCTAAAGCCACACTGATTGTCATCTAGCGCATCCCAAATTCTCTTATTCATTCTTCTGTATATTATTCCTGTAATCAGCTTGGCTGATAATTCTTGGCTGATAATTCTCACACATGTTAAATCTTGCTGTCTTCGGAATTGTGTGGATGATGCGTTTCCGAAAGTCAGGTGGTATGAACAGTCTACGTTTTGTTGCCACTTCTCCCAAATATTTTAGAGATTCTGATGGAGTATTATCCATCCCCTCTGCCTTATTTGATCTGAAGGCCTCCAAAGCTCTTTTAAATTCTGATTCTAATACTGGATCCCCTATTTCTTCGAGACCGACTTCTGTCTCTTCTTCTATCACATCAGACAAATCTTCCCCCTCACAGAGTCTTTCAATGTATTCTTTTCATCTATCCGTACTTCTCGTCTGCATTTAACAGTGGAATTCCAGTTGCACTAGGAATGTTATCACCCTTGCTTTCCGGAACGTTGTTGTACTCCCTCCTTTCATCGATCAATTGAGGTATTTCCTCTGCTACCCATGGTTTCTTCATAGTTACCTTATTTGCACCTGTGTTTTCCCTCCCAACTTCTGTGATGACCCTTTTTAGAGATGTCCATTCCTCTACAGCTGACCTGCCTACTGAGCTATTCATTATTTCTGCATCTATAGCCTCAGAGAACTTCCACAGTATCTCATCATTCCTTAGTACTTCCGTATCCAACTTGTTTGCGTATTGATTCTTCCTGACTAATGTCTTAAGCTTCAGCCTACTCTGCATCGCTACTATATTGTGATCCGAGACTATATGTGCTCCTGTGTACGCCTTATAAAACAGTATATGATTTCGGAATCTCTGTCTCATCATGATGTAATGTAACTGAAAACTTCCCGTATCAAACGGCCTTTTCCACGTACACGTCCTCCTCTTTTGATTCTTGAACAGGGTATTCGCTGTTACTAGCTGAAACTTGTTACAGAACTCAATTAGCCCTTTTGCACTCTTTCCACCTACCCACTCTCTCCTCTTTATTTAACAGTGGTATTTCCATTGCACTCTTAATGTTAACGGCGTTGTTTTTAATTTCACCGAAAGTTTTTTTCATTTTTCTGTATGCTGAGTCAGTCCTTCCGACCATTATTTATTTTCGATTTCTTCATATTTTTCATGCAGCCACTTCGCCCTAGATTCACTGCTCTTGCTATTTATTTGATTCCTGAGTGACTTGTATTTCGGTATTTAGAAAGTAATGTAACTCTTTACGAAAGCTATTTTGTTGACCTGCAATCTATTAAGTCATCGAACACGAATTTGAAAGGATGGTTTCAAGGCCGCCTGCGGCCACCGAGACATAATGTAAGTAGTCAATGATCCATTGTTGAAATAAACACTTTGCACAGATACTTCGATTCTATCCTAACTTGATGCTTCGTAAATTCTGGTTTTGTTACACACAATACATATTTTTAACAACAACACAGTTTTGGTTATTGCTTGTTGATTCAGCAAACATCAAACAATCTATACACAGTTTTTGCCATCATAAATTAAAGATAGCTATAGGATAATTGATTTCTGGGATTACCTATTCCTTTGGCTGTCTGAAAAATTATATTGGCAAACGACTCTGCTATGCAGTATCAGAATCCAGTTAAATAATGTTTTCAAACACGTAGGTCATTAAACGAATCTTAGACCGCAAAAGGTCTTGTTTAACACATAAAACTGAATAACAAACACACCCAGTGAACTGATATCTCAGTATTAAATAAATCATATGTTTGGAAATATGGCTGTCACGCAAAATCTAAGACGAGATTTGGTATCAGCACAAAAATTCCTTTCAGATGAGACACTTTGCACATTATTTAACTGAATTCTTAAAGTTCGTAAAAATTACCGTTGCGAACATTTTCCGAGACGGCAGAACAACCCATAGAGGGAACAAACAACTCACATATTGTTGCTACCACATATTTATGCATTCACATTGCTTTAATATGAAAATGACAATCGCATTTGGGTTAAAATTATTATAGATTGAAATAGTGCTTGCCGTATCGTTGCTCACTTCTACTATTTTATTCTATTATTTTCACAACATAACCCCTAAACTTGTTATTTGAGATACGACTACAAACAGATTTTTGAGAGATGACAGTGCCTGTTCGGAGTGAGATGACACTGGGACAGATCGTGTGTCCTTAATTTCGTGTATTTTTTGTGTTTACGGAAATTAGGTTAGCAGTGATTAAAAAACACGGCCAATGTTTTTCTGGATTCTGTGATTTCTGTGAACTGTGTTCGCTAATGCACTAAGTACGAAATAATGTTCCTACTTATTTATTAATACGTGGAACATAACACGTTTAGCACAAGTGAATCCAGGGACCATTCTCGTGCAATGGTCTGTAGCCAATATAATCCATCGTTGTTCTCGACAAAATTTTGGGCGTCATTTAATTTACGGGGACTCAGATATTGACTAATTTTAGATATACAGTGATAGATAACGCCACACCATCATTATTTCGATTTCCCGTTACGTCATTGAAGAGGCGCTGGCCGGTTACCTGTGTGCTGTTTTATGGTCCTAGTCGTAAAGTACACTGCCTATTCGTGTTTATTTTTTGAATACAAACTGATAGCTTCATTAGTAGAAATAGTTGTACGTTTGTGAAATAGAACAGTACACATGTAACGGACAGTATTTAATATTATTCCGCTTTCTTTTCTTCTTTTATTTTTAATTTAACACATCGTAACTAAGGACTCTGAAGACGTTAAATGTTCACGACTAACAAACAGCGTGTTAGTAACTCTGCGCGTTTTAATATCTCTTCCGTATAATCATTCCATTTCGTGTAAGCGAGAACTGTTACTTATTTATTCACTGACCGAAAAGGAAGACATTTCAAATGAAGCGCACGCCCAATATTTAAGAAACGCCGAAATATTATTCCCCTCACTAGTGCCAAATTATTATATTTTCCTTCCATTTGGAACGGATGACCTGTATCGTCAGATGCAATCCACACAGGCACGAATAATGGTCTTTTCGTTGTGGGATGGAAATTATCTGCTTCACGATGTCATCTTTCGAAATTTCTTATCAAGCTTGAAATACATGCTGAAGATTTCTCGCTGGAGGCAGATATGACGTTATACACCTTCCCGTCGAATCCGAGTCATTTTGTGTAAGTGACTACACAGGAGATCGGGAAAGGTGATCAAGGATCCGTTCATTCCTCATGCCGTTTTTGGTGTGAACTGTGAGTTCTTGTAGTATCCTAATAGAGTATGCTATTTGGATATTGTCAGTAATGGTTGAATAAAGGATTAACGTTCCTGACCCAAATATACCGGTGAAGATTCAGCCTCCACGTAACAATACTCAAATCAGTTTCGTTCTCACAACCAGTAGCGATTCACACCATTGCCCCTGTGAGTATGAACTCAGTCCTCTTCGGACACGCAGGGGTCAATATGACCGTCATAGGCACATTTGAAACTTATCGATGAACGCCACAGAATATTATTCAGTGTCCACGTCGATGCTGGCACTACACCATGCAGGTCTCATATATCTGGAGCATGGTGTCATCGGCAAACGATGTAGGCCTACGGCATCTCGAGATCTCGACCCAGTTTCGAGGAATGTGTCCCCGATAGTTCATGGTGTCACCGAGCCTGTGACCTCTGTCCAGACTTCAGCCGTTGTCAACAGTCTGTTCATCAGATCCAACCGAACAATCGTGCAATCTTCTCGTCGTGATGTACTATACTATAAGAACCTGTGCCTATTGTTCTTCACGTACAATACTCATCTACATCTGCTTGAGAACTGTCATTTAGACTTAATTTCTAGGTTGTGTTCTTAAAACCACCTTCAGACTGTTTCTCTACCGTTCCACCCTCTAACAGCTCGTGTGGAAAATGAACACTTGTATTTCGATGTCCTCCATCCAACCAGTCTGGTGAGGACCTCATACTCGTACGGCACATCTATACTCTAGCAGAGGACGGATAAACATAGTGTACGCAATCTACATAGTAGGCCTGTTGCATCTTCTAAGCGTTCTGCCAATAAAACATATTCCTTCGTTTGCCTTCCCCACAACGTTGTCTGTTTCATCGTCCAGTTTAATTTTTCGCAACTGTAATTCGTAGAAGTATGTTTGATTTACGGTGTAACCGAAATTTAATGGATTTCTTTTGTACTTATGTAGATGATCTCACACTATTCCATATTGAGAGAAAACTGCCGCATTTCGTTCCATACAGACTTCATGTCTAAGTCATATTTCAAGTGGTTTTGATCTTCTGATGTCATAAAGATACGCTAAATGACAGCATCTTCTGCAAACAATATAAGAGGGTTACTCAGATTGTCTGCTAAATAGCTTATGTATATTAGGACCAGCTGAGGTCAAATAACAGTTCCTTGGTGAACGCAAGATATCACTTCTGTTTTACTCCATTATTTTCCATTTACTACTACGTACTGTGACTTTCCTAATAGCAAATCACGAATCCAGTCACACAGCTGAATGGATACTCCGTATACAGGCAATTTCATTAAAAGTCTCTTGTGTGGAACGGTGTCAAAATCATTCTGAAATTCTAGAAATAGGGAACTAATTTGAGATCCCCTGTTAATAGCACTCATTGGGTTTTTCCATAACGATATTTTCTGGAGCCTTGCTGACTGTGTGTGAATAGACCGTTACCCAACATGTAATTCATAGTGTTCGAACAGAGCACATGTTCCAGAATCCTACTGCAGATCGACGTTAACGCTTTGGTTCTGTAATACAGAAGATTACTCCTATTTCCTTTCTTCAGTATTGGCGCGACCTGCTCAACTTTTCAGTCACTTGGTACAGATCCTTCGTCGAGCGAGCTGTTGTATATGATTGCTATGTAAGAGGCTCCTGTATCAGCATACCCTGGAAGGAACATGTGTAAATCTCGCCACCACTTGTTCTGACGTCATTTCCCAATATCCAGCTGTCTATGCGATCTCTCGGTTGGATGCTCCTACGTGCCTCAAACGCGCGTTTACACATTTCTCAAAGTGCACGATCTCTCCCAGAAAAGATTACTGTCCCGTAGTCGACCCCAACAGCCATTATGAACTCTCATCGTCCTTAGTCAGTAGAAACGACTTTTTTCTGTGTTGAGAATAAGATAGAGTAGTAAAGAAATTGTAATCAGTGCATCCCACGGGCATAGAAATACGAAAGTATCATTTTTGTAGCTTTCTGTGAAGATGTTATTGTGTACCACTTTCCATTTCGTTCAGAGTATTTTAAATTTAGAGAAGAGACCTGAACCGACTCTTTAGTCTTGTCTTTCAGTTTATCAGTTTACGAAATCAGAGGAAAAGCTCATACCATCCAGTGAATATGTACCTCAAGCGGCACCAACTCTAATACCTTCGCTGATACAGGGTGGCGCACGAAATGTGTTACCATTTGGTTTTTGAATATAAACTTTATTGTCAACACAATCTGAAAGGAACATATACTACAATGAAGAACCGTCCATGGAGATTTGTTCTAACTCAGCACATGCTCAATATGTCCGCCATTTCGTTTCCTAACTTCCTTCAAACAAACACTGAAATTAATGATTACTTTATGGCACATGTCTTCCGTAATTTAACTGCAAGCTTGAAGAGTAAGTCTTCTGAGCTCCATTAAATCACCTGGACGTTTCGGGAAATTTCTTTCCTTTAGATACCCCCAAAGGAAAAAGTCACATGGATTGAGGTCTGGACTATTGGGGGGCCAATTTTGTTCGCCACTGAAGCGACCTGGAAACCTGAGTGAAATGATCCGCGTATCGAAATGCTCGTGTAAAAACTGCAACACAGTGTTTGCAGTATGTGGCCTTGCTCCATCTTGCATGAACCACTGCGTGTTGAAGAGCAATGCTGTAGCAAGAAGCTGTGGAATGAAGCTATTGCGAAGCATGCTCAATTAACGCTCTCTGTTCACAGTTTCTTGAAAAAAAAAGGGTCCAATAAGTCCGTGACTGGAAATTGCTGCTGCGTGCATAAGGAGATCACTTTGAAGAATGCGTTGAACGGAGCGTCTGGATATTCTCAGTTGCACTGCTGCCTTTCTACACGATTTCCCGAGACTTCTCTGTACAGCTTCAATATTCTCCGGCGAACAAACAGGCTTAGGCTAACGTCGCTTCGCTTCCAATACTGTTCCTTCCTGTACAGATTTATCGTAAAACCTGTGGATGGTCTTCTTGCTAGGGACCCATCGTTTGTTAAACTGTTGTCGAAAACGCCTCTGAATCACAACAAGGCTTTTCGTTTCATGAAAAAGTAACACACTTGCCGAACGTTGCTTCCATTGTCAGCCATTGCTGCTTTCTAGTGTCCTAGCGGCAGTATCGTGAATTACGAGTCATTTAGTAACTCATTTGTTTTTCCAAGCTCTACTGGTACTGCTGTAGAGATCCCAGCGGGATATCTAATGTGCGTCTTAAATTGTGAAAGAAACAATTGGTAACACATTTCATGCGCCACCCTGTAGTTGCAGTTTTGTTTCTGCCAGAGGGACTGTTGACAATTAACGTAATGTTTTCAACATGTCCATTTCCCACGAAATAACAAAACATATTGTAACTAAGGCGTATTGCAACAAGTTACTGCATGGCCTGTCTGTCATGATATCATCGTTAACATACGGCTTGTTGTGTTACTGCTGACACAGAACTAAAGCGGACAATTGCATGAGCTGTACTCTCCGAAACATGTACTGCTTCCGGCAGCAAGGCCCCATTGAGGGTAGGGTGGTGGCTGTCTCTATTTAACTATGTTATTTGAAATGGCTTTGGGAAGTAATAATTCGGAAACATAAGATTAAATTATATTGATGTAAGTTATACATACGAAAGCCACACAGTAAAAGTTTTAAAATTAATATCTGAGATATGATTAATATGAAAACAAGAACAATGAACTCGTTTTGTATAAAACATTATCCAAGTGGGTGACGAGCATATACTTTATTTTCATTAAGGGCACAGTCGCGAATAGGCTCAAAAAATCGAAAATATTTTAGTCTTATTTTAATGCTCCAGTTATTTAGCTACAAAATGCTGCTTGTCTCATGCAAATTAGACGATCAGATTCGGAGTTATTAATTTTTTCGTGATGCGTTGTAACTGAAGTCGCGCCCATTTTAGCTCTGTCTGGCTGAGCATTGGCTATAGTACAGCAAACATTTATGTTCCACAGGTATTATTATTTCTGTGTTAAGAGAGAGTTGTTGTTTTGACATCCTGTCTGCCTTACACATTAACATTTCATAGCTTTTCGTCTTTGTTTTTTACGTTTTGACGATACAAATGCAATGTTTTAGTGAAAAGTTATAGCATAATAGGTAGAATAAGAAGTTTTGATATAAACACAAGTATCTTTGAAACAAAGGAGCAAAACAAAGTAACTACGAACAGAAGAAAGAAATTAACAACGAATATGAAGTCATTGCGAGTGCTTGTGCCAAGTAAAAAGCTTCAAGGTACTGCCGGTCTTACAGGTGCCACTCAAATGCGTGATAATGAAAAACTTGGTGTGAACAGTTTTTCTGCTTCTGCTGACACAAACATTCTGATTTTCATTGGATTATTACATGAATTTATGAGACTTGTAAAAGGTGTGGCGAATACATCACTTTGCGGAAAACCAAGGGAATGGGTTGTAATTTAGTTCCATAATGTTTTGCACTTAAATGTACTGCCAACACATTGTCATCTCACTTAACCGGAAGTAGATAATGCAAGATCTGTGTATACACTTACATCTATTGCAAAAGGGTTTAGTGATGAACATCCCACACATCCCCGAGAGTTTATATTTACAAGACTACATCACTGGCCATTAAAATTGCTACACCACGAAGATGACGTGCCACAGACGCGAAATTTAACCGACAGGAAGAGGATACCGTGATATGCAAATGATTAGCTTTTCAGAGCATTCACACAAGGTTGGCGCCGGTGGCAACACCTACAACGTGCTGACATGAAAGAAGTTTCCAACCGATTTCTCATACACAAACAGCAGTTGACCGGCGTTGCCTGGTGAAACTTTGTTGTGATGACTCGTGTAAGGATGAGAAATGCGTACCATCACGTTTCCTACTTTGATAAGGGTCGGATTGTAGCGTATCACGATTGTGGTTTATCGTATCGCGACACTGCTGCTCGCGTTGGTCGAGATCCTATTACTGTTAGCAGAATGTGGAATCAGTGGGTTCAGGAGGATAATACGGAACGCCGTGATGGATCCCAACGGCCTCGTATCACTAGCAGTAGAGATGACAGGCATCTTATACGCATGGCTGTAACGGATCGTGCAGCCACGTCTCGATCCATGAATCAACAGATGTGGACGTTTGCAAGACAACAACCATCTGCACGCACAGTTCGACGACGTTTGCAGCAGCAGGGACTATCAGCTCGGAGACCATGGCTGCGGTTACCCATGACGCTGCATCACAGACAGGAGCGCCTGCAATGGTGTACTCATCAACGAACCTGGGTGCACGAATGGCAAAACTTCATTTTTCGGATGAATCCATGTTCTGTTTACAGCATCATGATGTTCGCATCCGTGTTTGGAGGCATCGCGGTGAACGCACATTGGAAGCGTCTATTCGTCATCGCCATACTGGCGTATAACCATGCGTGATACTACTGGGTGCCATTGGTTACACGTCTAGGTCACCTCTTGTTCGCATTGACGGCACTTTGAACAGTGGACGTCACATTTCAGATTTTTTACAACCCGTGGCTCTACCCTTCATTCGATCCCTGCGAAACCCTACATTTCAGCAGGATAATGCACGACCGCATGTTGCAGGTCCTGTACGGGCCTTTCTGGATACAGAAAATGTTCGACTGCTGCCCTGGCCAGCACATTCTACAGATCTCTCACCAATTGAAAACTTCTGGTCAGTGGTGGCCGAACAACTGGCTCGTCACAATACGCCAGTCAGTACTCTTGATGAGCTATGGTATCGTGTTGAAGCTGCATGGGCAGCTGTACCTGTACACGCCATCCAACCTCTGTTTGACTCAATCCCCAGGCGTATCAAGGCCGTTATTACGGCCAGAGGTGGTTGTTCTGGGTACTGATTTCCCAGGATCTATGCACCCAAATTGCGTGAAAATGTAATCACATGTCAGTTCTGGTATAATATATTTGTTCAATAAATACCCGTTTATCATCTGCATTTCTTCTTGGTGAAGCAATTTTAATGGCCAGTAGTGTATTTTCGCAGTTGTAGGTGAGGTGAGGGAATGTACAATGTTGAACGTAGCAAAAGAAGTAGTTAACTAGAATGATAAAATTCCGACCCAAGGCATCGGATGCGTCGACATAAATATCTAAATGGTGCTGTGTCAGCCACTTTTTTTGATACTAGTAATGTTCTAGATATTGAAATAGTTCTGTCACATCTATAGCAAAATTCCCGCTACACAAGACGTGTGCAAAAAAATTAAGGGAAGGACTTGTCTGGTGGATAGATAACATTCCATCAGAATTTCTAAAATTATTGGGAAGTGTCAACAAAAAGACTATTCACGCTGATGTGTGGGATGTATGTGTCTGGGATATACCATCCGACTTTCGGGAAAACATAATCCAGATGATTCCAAAGATTGTAAGAGCAGATAAGTGCACAAATTATCACCTTAGGAAAGGTAAAGGCACCACAGAGGCAGTTCTAACGTTGCGATTGATAATGGAAGCAAGACTAAAGAAGAATTAAGACACGTTCATAGGATTTGTCGACCTGGAAAAAGCGTTAGCCAATGTCATAGGGAGCAAGATGATAGGAATTATGAGAGAAATAGGGGTAAATTATAGCGAATGAGGAATAATTTACTATATGTACGAGAACGAAGTGGGAACAGTAACAGTGGAAGACCAAGAAGGGTGTAAGATAGGAATGTAACCCTTCGCTCCTACTGTTCAACCTACACATCTAAGAAGCAATGACGGAAATAAAAGAAAGCTTCCAGAGTGTGACTAAAATTCGAGGTGCAAGGATATAAATAACAAAATTAGCTGATGAGGTTACAATCCTCAGTGAAAGTCAGAAGAAGAATCTGCTGAATGGAATGAACGGTCTAATGAGTACAGAATATGGCTTGAGAGTAAATCAAACAAAGACGGAAATAATGAGAGGTAGTAGAATTGAGAACTGTGAGAAACTTAACATCAGGATCGTGATCACGAAGTAGATGAATAATTCTTCTATCTACACCTTAATATCACTATAGGCAATCACGAAGTAGATGAAGTCAAGGAATTCTGTTGCGTAGGCAAGGAAATAACCCATGAAGGACCGAGCAAGGAAGACATAAAAAGCAAAAACCGGAAAGGAAGCGAATCGAAGCATTTGAGATGTGTGCTATAGAAGAATGTTGAAAATTAGCTGGATTGATAAGGTAAGGAATGAGGAAGTTCTCCGCCGAATCGGCTAAGAAAAAAATATATTTAAAACACTAACAAGAAAAATGGACAGGCTGATAGAACTTCTGTTAAGACACTTCTGTGGTATTAGAGAGAATTGTAGAAGGTAAACACTGTAGAAGAGGACAGAGATTGGAGTACATCCAGAAAATAACTGAGGAGGACGTAGATTGCAAGTGCTGTTCGGAGATGATGAGATTGGCGCAGGAGAGGAATTCATGACGGGTCGCATCAGACCAGTCAGAAGACTGAGGACTCAAAAAAAGGTAGTCATTAACTGAAAAGTACAAAGATAAACCACAGTTATGACGATCTCGACTTTATTTCTCTTACACGTATACTAATCGTAGTATATAGAAAGCTGGTTGGAATACCTATTTCTACTTTTGTACCCATGTTTCACGCTCCAAACATTTGACCGGTGTTTACGTATCTTATGGATCGAAATCTGTAACAATACGCTATATGTCCTGTTTTATTTACATTTGTAAGTAGGCTGTTTAGGTTCTTATGTTGCTAACGCCACGTAGCGCTCTGTATGAAAATCTCTGACTGTGCTGTGTGCGGTCTGTGGCTGGTTTGCATTGTTGAAATACTTGCTATTGTAGAGTTGGGCAGTTGGATGTGAACAGCGCGTAGCGCTCCGCAGTTGGAGTTGAGCCGCCAGCAGTGGTGGATGTGGGGAGAGAGATGGCAGAATTTTGAGAGCGGACGATCTGGACGTGTGTTCATCAGAAAGAGTAAATTTGTAATACTGCATATCATGAACTGATTTAACATTATTAAGGTAAATACATTGTTTGACCTCTATCAAAATCTTTCATTTGCTAACTATGCCTATCAGTAGTTAGTGCCTTCAGTAGTTAGAATCTTTTATTTAGCTGGCAGTATTGGCGCTCGCTGTATCGCAGTAGTTCGAGTAACGGAGATTTTTGTGAGCTAAGTGATTCATGAAAGGTATTGGTTATTGTTACTCAGGGCCATTCTTTTGTAGGGGTTATTGAAATGCAGACTGCGTTGCGCTAAAAATATTGTGTGTCAGTTTAGTGATGATCAGAATAAGTAAAGTGAGAAATGTCTGAGTACGTTCAGTTTTGCTCAGCTGTTTGAAAATCAAATAACGTAAGGGGTTTACCGGCACAGTAATTTATAATTTTCCGAAGGGGACGGTTCACATTCTATTTTTTTGGTTATTTTTAGGCTTTTATAATTTTTAAAAATAGAGCTTTTATCCTTACCTTTGTGGATTTCTTACTTCATAATAATGATGACTATTTTCTGTCAAGGGGAATAAAACGACATTTACCAAAATATGTACCTACCATGATGTGTTGGTTAACTTTTTGATCTTTTTCTTGAGGCCTTCCGTCCTACGATTGGTTCGATGCAGGCCTCCGTTCTACTAGACACAGTTCAAGCCATTTCATCTCCGATTAACTACTACAAACCAAACCCATTTGAAACTGCACACTATATTCGTCTCTTGGTGTCCCTTCACAGTCCTTACCAACCAACTGCCCCCCAGTACAAACCCGACTATCCTTTGATGCATCAGAACGCGTCCTATCATCCACCGCTTCTTTTACTGAAGCTGTGCCACAAATTTCTTTTCTCCTCAACTCTGTCGAACACTTCATCATTTGTTACGCTATCTACCTAGCTAATCCGCAGCATTCTTCTGTAGTACCAAATGTCAAAGGCTTCTATTATCTTCTTAATGAACTCCTTACTGTCTACGTTAATTAGTTTCATGTTCCATGGCTAATTTACCCTTAGAAAATGTATAGACGTGGATCTAGTCATTTTATATTCACATTGCCTCTCACACATTATAATAATACAAATTATTCTACAGAGCAGAAGGTGTTGTCAAGGAGATACTTTTACAGTTTGTCTTCTAATTTTGATTTTCTATCTGCCAGAAATTTTATATCACTGGGTAAGTGAACAAAAATTTTAGTTGCAGTATTGTAAACCTCTTTTTCTACTAAAGACAACGTTAATGTGGAGACATATTTCATTCTTGTATTGTGATTATATACCTCAGCTACCACAGGCGATTAACTGTTTGCTACTGTGTGACAGATAGCATAGTAAGGAATCTAGATTCGTCATAAATATTTTAAAATTTGTCGGTGGGGATCTGTATACAGTTGCAATTAAAGGAGAACTATTTTCCGATATTAATTCACATGCACAAACTTCTGTGTGCCAAGCACTAAAAAATCTGCTTCTTCCAATGTTGCCATCTTCCAGTATTTCGGAACTTGTATACTGCCTTAATTTATGTACCAACTCCTTATTTTCCTATATTAATTCTGTATGAGTATGCTCCTAGTGTGTAATCTCTTTATGTCACTTATCTAACCTTGCGGTTTTGTGGAGCTCTCCAAATCCTCCAAACTCACGATAAGCCCTTTTGTCTTCTTACACTATACACTGATATTTTGATGAAATAAACTAAACGTACTTTTCTGTGCACTCTTAAGCACTGCGTTGGATGCTTTTGTTGTTTTATCTTGTTTCAAAACAGATTGCCTGAACCAATATTCTAACCTAAAAATATACCCCTCCGACATCAGTAACCACAATTATATTGCTTTGTGTGATGGTGGCACCCATATTTTTTCTGCCAGATCAGCCATTCTATCTTTCCCTTTGCTATTAAGCTGTATTCCGTATCTAATACATCCCAGACTCTTAACTGTATCAGTAGACTCAGCACGTGTGAGATTCTCAACTCAGTGTTCACACAGCACATAACATTGTTAACATAGGACTGGTCGTGGTGCTAAAGGACATTCACAAAACACACATGCTGTAATTACTGTTCTTAGCCAAATTGTTGCCTGCTCTACCTACTACAATAACCTGACCCTCTTTCCCAAAATCTTTGCACAGATTCCCTATGTTCTCTGTCACCTGGTTAAGACTAGTGCTTGGCATCACAATACTGGTAACCTGGTATCGTGTTCCTAATTTCTCCTGTACCATCTGGCCTACATCTTTCCCATGGCTACTAACTAGCTGCAAGGCTGTTTTCTTCCTAGTCTCTTTTGGTCCGATCTACAGTGACTTTCTTTGCCAGAAGTCTGCTACACCCTACTGTGACCTGCAGCTGGATGAGGCTCTTGCCCTTCTTCTTCAGGTAATTATTCAAGTTTATTCGATACCGTACGCTCAAATGTGGATGAAGTTGAAGAGCTGTCCACCTTCGGCCCATTGGCTGTTACCTTTACCCAGTACCGACGACCTTTTTCCCCCTTCAGTTTTTCTGTAGGATCTCTACTTCTACAGGTAAACTTCTTGGAATTTCACATTCATCTTCTTGCTACAGTCACCAAACTGAGATTCCGATCATCAGTCTACAAATGCCACTCCCTCTTTTACTATCCTGCTGCAACATTCACACTTATCACACATTTCAGCTGAGATAATACGCTTAAAATTATAATTAAATCGATGAATACTTTATACTGCACGAGGCACGCCACGAATTCCCCTCCTGTGCCAACCTCTCTTCTTCTCAGAGTAGCAATTGTAACCTACATCCTCATTTATTTGCTGAGTGTATTACAATATCTCTCTTCTTCTACAGTTTTTACCCTCTACAGCTCCCTCTAGTACCATGCAAATCATTCCCTGATTTTTTGACAGACATCCTTTCACACTATCCCTCTTTCATGTCATGGTTTTTCATCTATTCCTCTCCTCGCCGATTCTGTTGAGAACTTCCTTATTCCTTTCCCTATCAGCCCACGTAATTTGCAACATTCCTCTCTAGCACCATATCTCAAATGCTTTCATTCTCTTCTGTTCCGGTTTCCCACAGTCCATGTCTCAAAACCACGCAATGGTACGCCCGAAACGTACATTCTCAGAAATTTCTTCCTCAGTTTAAGACCTAAGTCTGATGCTAGTAGACTTCACTTGGATATGAATACCCTTTTTTCAGTGCTGCGCTGCTTTTTATGTCCTCCTTTCTCTGTCGCTGATGAGTTATTTTTCTGCCTAGGTAGCAGAAGTCGTTAGCTTCATCTACTTCGTCATTACCAATTATATTACGTTTATCGCTGTTTTTATTTCTGCTTGTTCTCACTACTTTTGTCTTTATGCGATTTATTCTCAGTTCAGATTCTGTCCTAATTAGGTTGTTCGTTCCATTCCACCGATCGTGTAATTCTGCTTCACTTTCACTGAGGAAAGCAATGCTACCAGTAAATCTTAAGACTGACACCCTTGCCACTCTGAAAGTTTCTTCCATTCCCGTCAGTGCTTCTTTAGAGTGCAGATTGAACAGAAGAGGAGAAATACTGCATTCCTGTCTTACAAATTTTTTTTATCGTTGAACTTTGTCCCTAGTCTTCCACTCTTATTGTTCGGTCTTATTTCTTGTACACATTGTATGTTAGCCGTCTTGTCCTATGGTTTACCCAATTTTCCTAAGGATTTCGAACATCTTACTCAATTGCACACTGTCGAACGCATTTCTAGTTCGAAAAATCCCATGAACGCGACTTTATTTTTCTTCAGTCTTGTTTCCATTTCCAATCGCAACTTCAGAATTGCCTATGTGGGGCTTTACGTTTCCTAAAGCCAGCTTGATCATCATCTTATAGATCTTAAATTTTCCTTTTCGTTCTTCTCCATACTGTTCCTGTCAGAACTTTTAGGTATGAAATGTTAAGCTGCCTTGTGCGATAGTTTTCGCAATCATGGGCTCTTGCATTTTTAGAATATTCTGCCGGCCGCGGTGGCCGAGCAGTTCTAAGCGCTTCATTCTGGAACCGCGTGACCTCTACGGTCGCAGGTTCGAATCCTGTCTCGGTATAGATGTGTGTGATGTCCTTAGGTTAGTTAGGTTTAAGTAGTTCTCAGTTCTAGGGGACAGATGACCTCAGATGTTAAGCCCCATAGTGCTCAGAGCCATTTGAACCTTTTTAAGAATATTCTGGATAATGTTTTTCCGAAAGTGTGATGGTGTATCACCAGTCTCATAAGTTCTACACACCAATGTGAATAATCGTTTTGTGTCCACTTCCCCGAATGCATTTAGAAATTTCGGCAGTTTTTTATCTGCCCAGTCTGCCCCGTTTCATTTTAAGTCTTCCAGAGCTCTCCTAAGTTCATATTCTAATTCGAATCCCCTGTGCCTTCTATATCGACTCATGTTTCTTCTTCTATCACGTTGTCAGACAAATCTTCCCCTACACAGAGGTCTTCAATATAGTCTTGCTAACTATCCGCTCACTCCTCTGTATTTAAGGGTGGAAATCCCATTGTACTCTTAATGTTATCATCCTTGCTGTTAATTCCACCGAAGGTTCTTTTGACTATGTTGAGTCAGTCCTTCCGACAGTAATTTCTTTTCCAATGTTCTCACATTTTTCATGCAGGCAGTTCGCCTTACCTCCTTGCAGTTACTATTTATTTCATTCCTAAATTTAAACCCCAGTTTGCCCGTCCTGATTTACGTTTTCCGTAATTTCGCTAAGTCGCTTACGTCAGATACAGGGATGGTTCCTTCAAAAGTACCTGACGATTTCCTTCTACAATCTCCGCTATTTCGAGCTTATCCTCCTTCTCCAAAGACCTCGTTGTCGACTGTACGTTAAACACTTAATGTCCTCCTGAACTGTATTATTTCTTCTGTTACAAATGCTTGCTTCGTAATTACCTTTTTCTTTCCAACTTCTGTCATTGCCCTTGTTAGAGATGTCTATTTCTCTTTAACTGATCTGACAACTGAGTTATTATTGTTGTAGCTATAGCCTCAGCTAACTTCAAGCACACCTTTCTTTCATTAGTATTTCTTTATCCCCTTTCCTTGCGCATCGATTCTTCCTGACTTGTCTTTTAAACTTCAGCTAATCTTCATCATTACCAAACTGTGATCGGAGTTTGTGTCTGCCCCAGCGTTCGTCCATCCAAGTATTAACGGTGATTACACTACGGTCTGTGTAAAATTTTACCAGGTGGCTTCCTCTTCGTTTCCTTTCACCCAGTCCAAATTCTCCTGATATTTTTCCTTCTCTCCCTTTTGATACTACTTAATTCCAGTTCCCCGTCACTATTAAATAATCGCCTCCCTTAGCTATCTGATTAATTTATTTCTTCTCATCACACATTCTTTCAATCCCGTCATCATCTGCGGAGCTAGTTGGCTTATAAACATGTAATATTGTGAGTGTTGGCTTCGTTTCTATCTTGGATAAGTTAATACCTTCCTAGGCTTTTAGTCGTAGCTTACGTGAATTCTTACTTTCTCAATCATTATGAGACCCACACTGCCTTACCGCTGTTTGATTTTGTGTTTATAAAGCTGTACTCATCCTGCCACAGAACCTCTGTAAATGCCACTACATCTAACTTCAACCGCTCTGTTTCCCCTTTTAAGTAGCGTAACCTACCTACCATATTAAGGGATCTAACATCCACGCTGCGACTTGTAGAAAGTCACTGTTTTACTAATGAAGAGAACCACCAGAGTAGTCATCCGAAAGGGGAACAGTTTTACCCAAGAGGATGCCATCATAATTAAACCTTACCATAGAGCTGCATGCCCTGGGAAATGTAACTACTGTAGTTTCACCATGGGTTTAGCTACTCGCAGAACCGGCACAGCAAGGCCATGCCGCCTTGAGCGTACATTAGTGTCAAACCTACTTGATGAAAAATGTATTACAGATTTACTAAGAGTCAGCATAAATAAAGAACGGATTTTCCGGAGAAAGATCGAAAACACATTACAGATATCGTAACTGTAGGTCGCACACTCCCTCTCCACCGTGAAATTACCGTAAAATAAGTCAACGAACCGAAGAGCATATGGGAGTGGTGTCTGTGTGTGTGTGTATGTGTGTGTGTGTGTGTGTGTGTGTGTGTGTGTGTGTGTGTGGGGGGTGGGTGGGTGGGTGTGTGTGTGTTTGTTGGTGGGAGGGTTGGTGGGTGGGTGGGAGGGTGTGTGAGTGCTTGTATGCAAGTGCATTTCAGCACCGATTTTTCGCATTGCTCCATAGTTGCAACACAAAGGATGAATAAACATTACATATTTTGTGAAAAGTGGGCAATAGGCGTTACAAGCGTCGTTTCCTTCTAGTGTTAATTTCGGTAACTCTTTTTAAAACGTAGATAGTTAAAGAACGGGATACGAATTTGGCACTTAGTTTTCCAGCTCAAACATTATCGTTCTGAACCAAAAGAGGTCCACCATAGTCCTTTAATATACCACTAATTACCATATCACCACAAACTGTGGTACACACTAGAAAATTCTTTCTGGCTCCATTCGAAGTGAAACACTGTTCGATTCATCAAACATCTACTTTTTGTTGTTTGGAAATGTATTTTATAGGTGTAAGTAAACCAAGAGTGATCCTTTTGCACTCATTGCTGTACGTTTTGAACTCATAACAGCGAGATAAGAATACTGAAAATTGAGTTACTCATCTAGAACCGCAAGGAGGTCGGAGCGTTGGGAAAGCAATTTGAGCAGCAAACGGGCCAGAAAATAATTTGGAGGGTCTGTGCTTATTAGTGCGAGTTAAAGCCGTGCAAGAACGGAATTGGGTTAACAGCATTTCCCAGCTATACTGCTTAAGGAAGAATTAAGGAGCTAGATGCAGCATTACACACAACACCGAGAACCGCGACTAGTGTATCACGCTTTTCCTACGGTACAAACTCGTTTCAGTTCCTCAATCAGAAATATGTATAAGCAATGGGATGTGACATAGAAAGCAACTTTTAACGATGATGATCTCTACTGGAATTCCCCTTGAAAGGTTAAAGTAAATAACAAAATTCTGAAATTTAAATTGTCAGACAGTCTTAACACCGTTATCCCGAAGCGAGAGCGGTGCCTTACATGTAGCATACATTTCGCGATTTTGTATTTTGTTAAATGTAAACATTCACAGCTGGAAATGTCACAATCAATATAACGTTCCGGATACCATCCCCTGGCTCGGAACCCAGCGTGTGAATTGGAAGCTACGATCCCCCTTGAAAATCTCCTCCCTACATGGGGACGAAGCGTTGGGTTTAAATGTAAAACCAATTCGACCACGGTACAATAGTCCGGAACATTTTATTAATTGTGATTTTCTATTTTCTCCAATATTTTCAAAATATTGTATCTCATTTCTCTGCATAGCCACCGATCTGTCTAGAAAGACCAGAAATGTAATGAGGCCGATTCTAAAGAGGGTACGAAAGACTGCAGTAGTGTAATACGACCGATTCTAAATAAGGTCCGTCCTCACACATTTGAAGATTAACGAACCTTAAGTGTAGTAAGACACGTAGCAAAGTACTAACACGGATTATTTACTAAAAAATGAAAAGACCTAGTAGAGCCTTCGGGAAACCTGTTGGGTTTCTGAGAACTGTTGGAGGCTACAATAACAGCCGATACTGGCCCTACGAATGCACACACAGAGAAGTGTACATTTATAGCATTTCTGGATCCCTGGAAAGTTTCTGAAAATACCGAGAGGACTGAGAGGAACACAGTCTCTAAAATTCTAAAAAGTTAGAAAGCGCAGAATGTTGGGAGCGACAAGTTATTGAATAATTGTTAAGAATATGGAATGAGATTATATTGTATATCGAGTATATTGTAAATGGTCCCCAGCCCATTACGTAAAGCTGAATCCATTTGTGCGACGCACAGTTCGTGGTAGCTAAATATCGATAGCCGAACGCTACGAGCGCCCGAGAGATAACAGCAGTTGTAAGTGGAGTGCAGGTAGTGCCCAGAAAAGTCGCTAAGAGAGCTCAATGCGAGCCTTCCATAATATATTCTATCAACTGAGTGTCCCCCACACCAAGGCTTGACCCACAGCAATTTACTAGTCGTGACAACACAATTTATTTTCATGTGTTTTTATTCTCTACATCATGCTGCGATTATGGGTTCGCGTCAACCGCACCGACCACCTGCAAATGGATTGCACTGAGGATTGTGGTGTGTTTGTGCTAATTAATGAAGTTTAATGTCAAATAGAGATCTGAAATGGGTATAATCATTATTACATTGTAAAGCGAAGGGAGTAACTGCCCCACATTTGTATAAACTCAAGAATATAACATTTAATTGCAGTGGGACACAGTAGAGATAGTTATTTCAGTGCAACCTTACTGATGGTGTTAATTCATTATTCAGCAACCGAAACACTGACACGAAACAACTTCCACAGTAGCACTAGCGGATCTGCCCCTCATTCTTAGAACACGATCATTGTAACTGATTTATTAGGTTGATACCAGTCGGGAGTGTTTCACCATGAAAGGGACTCAGTAATTGAGATAACAGTGTTATAGCGTATTTCAAGAGTTATTGAATGTGCCCACTGACCAGTCCGCAAAGGTCCAAAGAAGAAATGTGGAAAGGGAATTAAAGATCAGTGAGAAGAGATTCAAACGCTAAAGTTTGCGAATGTCACTGTAATTCTGTTAGTGACGGCAAGAACTTGGTGGATGAGTTGACTCGAGTGCATAATGTCTTGAAGAGATGTTTCATCAATAAACATCAACAATACTTAAACAATGATAATGGAATGTTATCCATTTAAATCAGTTGATCATTAGGGAATCAGATTGCAAAATAAGACAGTACGACCAGTAGTTGTGTTTTTCTATTATGGTTGAAGTAGAGCTGATGCAGACTGTAGAATGGGAAAAGCCAGAAATATTCATCACTGTCGTCTACATTCATTGATCAGGCTGGAGGAACCTGTACCGGCTTCAGCTTCTTAGCTCCATTGTTTACAGCGCCAGGTTACGTCCCTGCAAAGCTCTTATAAGGTATCTGCATGGTTGCATTCTGTATAATTGCTCTTTACATTTCTGCTTATATCTGTAGATTTTTTTCTACCATTGGAAATATTTTCAGCTTATTTCTAATATCTTAATTTCTTAATCTGCCATCTAGTGTACAGCCTTTAACTCATCTGAGCAATTTGGATTCTCATGTCACCATTTGATTGACGGCTTCCTTCCTTGCTATTTACGCCTCAGATCCGTAAAGTAATAATGGAACAGCTGGTATTTTGTAGAATTTCAAATGCATTTCATTAGTTGTCGTTTTTTTAATGTTCATTTCATTTTCCACTGACAACCTGAAATTTTGCTATTTTGTTCTTTACTGCTTTATCAAGATGGAAAGAAATATGTCAGCCCAAATAATTAAATACTCTTACACATTCGATTATTTTGCTTTGTGTCACTATTCTGTAGTGCAACTGTTGCTTTTCTCGTAATTTGGCCTATATTAGTTTTGTCTATTGTATATGTTTTGTAATAATACTTTTGGCCAACTTCGTTTAATTTAAAAATATCTCATAGCAGTTCTTCTGAAGCAGCTATGACATCATGGTCGGCACCTTACATTTATATTTTTATATAGTTGTTTTTATCTAACTTTATTTCTTTACTGTTTATAGTCTTGCTATTTACTTACAAATCGAATAAAAATGACGAAAGCTCGTAATTTTGTTTAACTCTTTGATTGGTTGCAATGCCATACTTCCCTATTTTTCTTTGTTTTATTTTTTTTTAATTTAGTTCCATTGCGTAAGCTGCTTGTGGACCAGTCAGGTATAACGGAATTGCAATTATTTGTAATAGTGACAAGAGTTTTGTTCTGTTTTATCTGTCAAATGCCTAGACATAGTCGGTAAGAGGTATGTCTGTTCCGTTAGTAAATTCTCTTCCTTCATTTATCAGTATCTTCAAAGTAAAAGAATTATCCACTGCTGTTCATCCAAATACAAATCCGCTCTGCTCTTCAGTTCAAATTGTTTCTTGTGTTAGCCTTAACCTTAGAAACAAAATTTTCACTTATGCTTGATATCAAGCTGTTAAAATACTTATTATTGAAGTGTTTTTCGACTTCGATTATTTTTAAAACTCGGTACAATTCACATGTTGACCACATTTTGATATTCGTGATCTCTCCCAGCTTAAATTAGGGAATGTAGAAAGGATTTTAGTTTAACCGTCACAGTACACTGGAGTTGGGAGGCGGGGAAGTTATTTGTACTCACCTTCGCAGCATATTGATATACAGTCACATACTTAATGTTTTAAAAATCTGAAAGAAATATTTATCCATTTTATTGAACTCTTCTACTAGATTCCACACATTTTTAAAAACTTTTTAATTAAACTTAACCCAAAATTTAAGTTTTTCTAATAGATGGGACAATTAACTGTGAATGTCATATTCAACATTTTTAATCTCAGGATCCAGTTTACACGCCAATACCCCTTCAAAAAGTACGTTTTAAGTGAAAAACATTAACTATCAACAAAATTCGTGTTTAAATTTTTTTGAGGTGCACATGTGGTATCACCCAACCCCTTTCTTTTTACTACATGTTACACATTATTGAATTTATGTTGTATGATGGTACCTAATTATTACTGCTGTTTAGTTGCTCTTCGTGGCAGCAGTCCATAGGAAATAATCGGTTGTGTCTTTACCAATGGTTGCTTGAGGTTTTCACTCGGAACTTGGGACTCCTGCAGTGTTCCACTGCTGTCTCTTTTCATTTTTTGTGCTCGCTGACACATACAATTGGGCACTTAGCACACTTTTTTGATAGCACATCTAATCAATATTTAAATAAAGTTAATGAAGAAACAGTGAACTCCTCATTAAATAAAAACACGAGCATGTCGAAATATGAAGTAATGATACTGTGTTTATATGTGTAAATGTGGTGAATATGATGTTCTGATAAAGATTTTCGTGATAATGAAGATATAAAAGAGGTCGTAAATCAGAGAATAAAACAGGTACTGATATGGTACTTTCAAGGACGGTAACAACAGTGCAATGTTATCAACGTAGATATCATTTTTGGGAATCGCATGAAGCGATTACAAGTTGTAGATTCAGAGGTTCATTGATTAAATATATATTTTCTGTGAAATATTAACTTGTGTGATTTTAAAAATATTGGTATACTGTTCACATTGAATGCACCTCATTTTTCTGAGATCGCAAATATATTCAGATTTGCATTAACATTTGATATGAGATATGGTCAAATATCAAAGATCTGTAACGTAGCCATCTTTAAGACTGACGTTCTGCCATTTATTGGAGCATCTCCTGCACAAAGGCCATGTGAGTAACAGCCACGAACGTTCCTGGCTTAGGGATTTTCCTCTTTTCCACCGACATGCCCCTTGTCCCTACACTTGAACTCACTCGTACCAGTCACCTAGCCAGAAGTCAGAACTGCTGTGGCATGCTATGAACCCATGGTCCCACTGGCAATCAGCAATATAACAGATTCACATTAACTCGTCCCAATAGTCGTCAGCTGATTAGCTCTCCTAAATATGTGTAATGTTACAGTCGGTCTAGAAAAGTTATATTCAGCTTCTGAACGGTACTTCCATATCGTACCTCTTTAGAAAGCATGTTGTTAATATGAGTCAACAACTGTTAAATAATTTTGATTTTGCTTCAATTTTTCTTTAGCGCAGGCTATCCCTTGCAATACCCAGGGGAGGGGGGTTGGGCATTATGCGTTTTGTGTTAAAATTTTCAAAGAAGTATCGTTTGTTTATAGTGACATCTTTCACCAGATTCTGAAATTTTTTATCTAATTTTTCGGTGAAAGTTAATCCTAAAATTGGAGTCTTCTAGAGGGTGTAACCTTTCACACAATTTTCATAGTCATATTTTCGGGTTCAGGACATATTCAAAAAGAATGCTGGAAGTGTAAGGAAATGACAACCAATAAAAGTTGTATTTTTTCTTACGTTTTTGTAATTTTCAAAGCACCCACCCTATTGGCAGCACATGTTGGTATTCCTAGTGTAGAAGTCTGCTACCCGCCTCCCCCCCCCCCCCCCCCTAAGATATCATGTTACTGAAAGTATGTTGGTATTGCTTGGGTTGAGCAGAATTCTGCTGTATTTGAGTACCTCGCTATTAATGCCAGAAGCATTCTGAAATGTTGCGTTTTTTAAATAATTAATAAAATATGCCCCTAACGTTTAATTAATGTAAAAAGTCATTAAGAAAAATTTTCCTTGTGTAAATAAATCTCGAATGCTAGGAGAAAAGGTCATAATTTAATATAAGAAATCTATTTTTCTACTGTTCATATAAAGAAAGTTCCAGCGAAATCTTTATGTATCGAAACTTGATAAAAGACCATACGTAAAACAAGTTGAAGGCATTCGCTGTAATTGTTTTGACAGCATGAAACCAGGAGTTGTCCTCTCTATCTACTTAGTTTGTGATTGCTGTCTCATAAAATGTAAGTGTCTCTCGTATCTGTAACTTTTGGTCAAATAATCACGTTCATTTAGTGATAACAGTCTTGTTTGAATCTAGAAACCTTTCCTTTTCCATTAATGCCACAACTTAATTTATTATGTGGCATTTCTTAACTTTTTCGGCTGCAGCGAAGGGGAGTTGCCGACGAACTGGTTGGTTGCCACAGCCAAACGCTACTAGTGTTCAATTGGCATTTACTTTATCAAACTTTTATTTCAGCGTCCATTGAGATATCTGTGACCGATCTTTTCTATTAGTATCCGGGCAATGTAATCACGCAAACTGCATAATTTTGATATCGATCAGTGGTCTCTAAACAAAGCCGTTGATCAACGTTGTCTTTGGTCTGAGGGGAATCTCATACTGGATGGCTGAATGCAGATTCACTATTAAGGGAGAAAAAATTTTCTCTGCATCGTTTTACCATTTCAGAAGATTTGCCATCAGCAGCAGTGATTAAAATTTTTTAAATTTTTTAAATACCAGTAATATTATAATTACCACTTTCTATTATTTTTAAAGCTTTTTCTAATTTTGAAAATGTTATTAGATGTACAATATCCCACTTACACTCATTTGTGGTGGTTCCATTAACCTTTGGCCACACTACAGCTATTTATAGTGTAAAAGATATTCTATTTCGTTATACCTCGTAATACCAATATATTTTCAATAACGTTTGTTACCGAGGAGAGATGATGTGGAGGGACCGTTGTTTCATGACCACTATTAGCAAATTAAACGAAAAGTGTTAATAACAACATACTTTTTGAAGAGACACTGATTTGTGAGTAGAGTTCAGAATTTGAAAATACCTTTTAGCACACTTTTAGCAATATAAAGACTTTCGGTAATGCGTGGGCGGTACTTTTGAAACACCAAAAAGTTAAAAAATATAGATTTCATTAATTATTGATGACTTTTACTCACAACTCTTTTTAAAGAGACGTTGATGCATAAGGAGGCTGCTTGTCCCAAAAATAAAGAATATGATGATCATTGTGAAAAGTCACATCTACTATTGAGACCTAAAGTAATAGATTAAGTTTCAATGAACAATTTAAAACATTTGTGGAATATAATACTTCCTTCAACGCAAAAAAATTTTATTTGAAAATTTTAAAAGAGAGTACCTGATTAGATTACAATATTTTCTAAAGGTGAGTGCTAATTTCCCCTCTCCCTTACAATTGAGAGTGTTAATGTACCTTCTCCTTGTCTCTTTAAATGTTTTCTCCTTTTAGAGACAAATGGTTTCTTGTCCATGAATAAGATTTTCTAGATTACTTATATACCTATCTCTAACTGCACCGTGTGCTTGTTACATTCTCGTTCAGCATTTGCCTTATTCGGTTACATTCTGCTCTTTATTTTTGCATTATTTGTGGATATATAGATACGTTTCCTTCCTCTCTTATTACTTCTAATTCTTCATTCGATTTTCTTAATCATTTTTTACTATATCTTTTAAATCTTGGTCCCAGTGTTTTAAAAGATTCGTTCTGAACGGTATTACTTTTCTCTTATTCTTTATTAATATTTTCAGTAACGGGTTCCAGTAGCAACTGTTGATTAAGTATGTGTTTTTGTGAAAGAAGTAGGCTTTTATCTTAAATAAGTGTATTTTGGATGTCGCTACCTTATTTCGGTAAGTCTTATTACTGCTTCTCTGTGTTTTAATGGATTCCTTCTGAACGGTATTACTTTTCTCTTATTCTTCATTAATATTTTCAGTAACGGGTTCCAGTAGCAACTGTTGATTAAGTATGTGTTTTTGTGAGAGAAGTAGGCTTTTATCTTAAATAAGTGTATTTTGGATGTCGCTACCTTATTTCGGTAAGTGTTATTACTGCTTTTCTGTTTTGTTAAAGTATTCATTTTAGAAACTACTGAAAGATGTCAGAATAGAAATTACTTCCATGATACATTACGTATTTGTTATCAGTGATGATGCTTTTCTGTCAACCGTTTTGTAATTAGTCACTGACGTTTGACCTCTGAATGGCCATGTACTTGTGACTGTTCTTTTCTCTTATAGAAAGTGTAGGTAGCTATCGGTTTATTAAAAGCTGCGAACTGACTTTGTTCATGTGCATTTTTATTTTAAGTACTTTTCTCTTGGATGCCAATTTCGATAGTTTTAGGCTGGCTCCTTACTCGCACGTTAAAATCTCTAAGCATTATGATTAAGTAATTTCTGTTTGTGTTGTGTAATCATTTTGCAAAGTAGAATTAAATTCTATCACTTTCCATTTCTTTCTTTCCTTCGGTGCTTATATTGCCGTCAAGTAGCCTCTGCTATGCTTTAACATTATGGTTATTATTCGTCCACTAATATTACATGCGTCTGTTTTATATGAATATGTTTTTGTCTACAAATTGAGTCACTCCTTAATCTCGTGAATTGGAGTGCTCATCACATCGCTAATCGTCTTTGATACTCATAACTTTTTCTTCGTTTCAATTGCAACTAGCATATTGATTTTCAAGTACTTTATTTCTTGAAATTGTTTATATAATTTTTAACCTGTCATCTAAAATTCCAAGTTTCTGTCGTTTAGCTATCCTTTATTCCATACCCTTACTTTCTGTGCCAGGTCATGCTATAACAGCTAACTAACCGTTGAAGCTTTTAAGTGGTAAATTATTTTACAAGTTGAGGTTACTGGCCTCCAGCTGAAGCATAGCTGGAGGACAAAAACTGTGATTTCGGAAGTTCTTCTAGAAAGCTTGTCGTCAAAATGGTTGACAAGTCTGAATCCGTTGTAGGTCAGTCTCAGATTCCCCTCATCTATCAAGATAGCGATCTAGACTTTTCTTCAACGAACGTCTGAATCATTGGTAAAGTACGGTGCACAGGATGGGACAAAAATATTTGAATATCTAATATAAATTTTAGTTGTAGGAGGTGTTCTATGAGATAGTCTGAAGGGTAGTCTTGTAGGGAAGTGAAATGCAGAAGAAAAAAACGAGAAGAAAGTAAAAGCTTTCCAAATGCGAAACTACAGATGTATTCTATTAGCTTGATAGATTGAAAATTAAATGTAGTGGGTATAATCAAACGGGATGGAAATGAAAGTAATGACAGTACTAACAAGATGGATAGGTTAAGAGGACACACATTAATGCTTCAAACATCTGTTAGTAATGAAAGCAAGGGAGTAGGAGGCAGAGGCGTGTAAAAGTTGCAGGTTTGACTAATGAAGTAAGTTCTCGCACCTGTGTTTAGCGTAGTTATGTGGGGATACGCCAGTGGCCATGCCGAAGCGATAACACGTCAGATCACCGAAGTTAAGCGCTGTCGCTCTAGGATGGCCCTTGGATGGGTCACCGTGCGGCGAGGCGGGTTACATTTATATGTTCGTACGTCGTACTGTGCACTGTTCAGCTGCAAAAGTCCACCCACCTCAGTAGCGCTTTCGCTTACCAACCCTCTTCTCTGCAAGCGTACGTACTATTTAGACGTCGGAAAAGCAGCGTTGATAAAAACAACGCCTATACTTACGTTGCCAAGTCCGCGTAAACTCTAGTACCCGGGAGTCCGGCAATTATCTCATAATACATATCGGATGGTAATGTTGGCGCTTCTATCATTAGAAATTGTTCAAAATTGGAAAGTATTTTTATTTCCTTAAGCACACATTTAAACCGGCCATCAAGCCCATGTACTTAACTAACGAATCTACAATTCTCAGTTAATATAACAACTTCACACGCAAAGCAGCCAGAAATACAAATAAGTCCGACCAGATCGACTACGTAATCTTACAGTCGGTTCCGCTACTAACAGTGAGTTTCACATTCGGTCCTTTCCAGTGGATTTCTTAACATGAAACTGCTCATCAAAACAGTCCATATATGAAAACGGAACATGCCACGCGGAAATGTTCACAAAGGCCGAAACATCACACTCTCGTAACTTTCCAACAAAGCACTTCCAAAACTCCAAACTTTCATCAAACTGTTCGTAACTACAACAGTGTTAGTCACCACACGTATAACCGCGAGGAACACAATATTTTTTCAGTTCACGCATAATGAGCATTGAGACATTTAACATGACATTTACGCATCCGAAGCTAGTGGTCGACTCTTCCAGACACGCCTCTCTCACAGTATCTAACTAGTTGTGTGCGGGAAGTACTTAAAGCTGAGTGGCCGATCAGTCTGACGGACCAGTCAAAATGATCCTTCGAGATCATTCTCGCAGCAAAACTCACCTAAGCCAATCACTATGAAGATAAGCATTTGCGTCCTCGAAAATATAAATACTAACACAATGTTTAATACGACAAAACGAAATAAAATTAATCTTGAAAATAATTTAGAAAACGATTACTCTGCAAAGGGCTATTCTGGCAGCCTTCTTACAAAAGCAATCAGTTCTTGACAAACATCATCAGCAACGTGGTTAAATTACATTTTTCATTGCAACTTTATTGCGTAACACTTTAGATAAAGAAATATTGAATATGAACGTATGTCCCACACACACACTCACACTCATTCCCATTTATTCACACAACAACATGTTAAACAAAGATTAAATTTTCTGAATTTTATATCACAAAAATGGAGAATAATTAGTTTTGAAAATAAAATCGCAATTAAATCATTGTACACCTAGAGACCTATAGTAATGATTTCAAATGATACTAAAAGACAAACTGTTATTATTCCTACCTGAGGTTTGTAGTCTAAGTGTCGGTTTGGGGTGTTTTAGGTAATTTTCTGAATCTCCAAAACTATAATATGTACGACTTTGAAATTTTGTGGAGACCTTCTTCTGAATATAAAAAATTGGCATATCAAATCTGAAAATAATCTTTCCAAATTTAATGCGTTTTATTTAGATTCGTAGGAGGAAGGAGTATACAGTCGGTCAAAGGTCACAGGAACCGGTCTCATGGTACCTAGCAGCGAAAGCTGTGCTTATGAGTCATTGCTAAGACACAAGTTTGCAGCTTTCTAAGCTCCAATACAGCGGGCTGTGTTGCACTGAATGTTATCACGTAATAAGTTGCAACACGACAACTTCCCAGATTCTACGAGAGCTATTGGCAAATGGGGTGCCGTCAGCCTTTGTGAGGTCAACTGAGGAGTTCTCTGATTGAGAAGTAGCGGCACTGGTCACGAAAATTGACAACAGCCCGGAAAGTAGTGTGCTGACCACATGTCCCTCTGTATCCACATCTGGTGATGAGGATGACACGGCGGCAGATCGGTACCGTTGGGCCTTGAAGGCCTACTCGGATATTGTTTATGTGTTTACGTGGAGATATGCTAGCGTGGAGAGCAGACCTCTCTTCGAACTGAAAATTACAGCAACTACTTCACAGCGTGTGTGTGGGGTGGTATTTGGCTAGGGGTTATGTGAGCGTGAGCTTACAGTAAATTCATTCTTTGCTAACCAGTAGCTCACAAAATAAGAGCACATAAGAAAATTAAGACTTTGGAGCTCAGTAGGACAAGTAATGATTTTAGGTAACTGCTGATAACAGAAGTAAAGAATACTTCCACCAAGTATAATTGGACAGACCTCTATGGTCGCAGGTTCGAATCCTGCCTTGGGCATGGTTGTGTGTGATGTCCTTAGGTTAGTTAGGTTTACGTAGTTCTAAGTTGTAGGGGACTAATGATCTCAGATGTTAAGTCCCATAGTGCTCAGAGCCATTTGAACCATTTTTACAATTGGATAACAATAATAACGAAACTTATTGTAAACACATCCAAATATAACCGACACAAAAATGTTTGCTTTGACGCAGACAACCATACAAGAGGGCTCTAGCTCAATATGACAACATATCCAAGTTAGTGATTAACTTTTCAAGTGGAGAGACTGAATAACTAACACAGCTATCCAACTGTGATATGCCGTCTACAACTATCACCCTTCACCATTTGCCAGCTCAGACGCAAAAGACAACACAACTACACGGAACTAACTACTACTGTGACTGTAAGCAAAGCAGTAGAATTCACAACAACTTATCACTAGTATATAAAAATGGAACCACGGTCTTGCCTTATATGTGGTTTCACAGTAAGAGTATTGCACTCTCTTCTACGATGGTGCTGCTGTGCTATACTGTGGCTGAATTGGTGCACCCAGAATCCAGTAAAGGACAACTGGTGGTACTAGTAGTATCTGAGTCTTTTTTTTTTGCTTACCACTACACATTTTATGAAGGCAGTCATTTCTATGAATGAGGCAGCTTTTTATTTGAAATAAACACTTCATTCCTTTTACGTTGAAACTGTATAATGTCATATCAAGCTTGGTAATGCGGAAGGGGCGGTCTTCCATGACGTCTCCATATCTACACTTTCTTTTACTTCTAGATTAAGTAGTCCTGATTGTCTTTAAACGTACTTCAACAACTTATTTCATTTTACGATTACAGCACCCGATGGACTGAACAATGTCTTATTTTGTATTATACAGTTCCATGTTAGTTCCATTATGTTGTTAATGATTAGCTTCTTCTGCAAAACATTACACATGTTTAGGAACTCTCCTTCTCGGTTCACGTACTGATGGGGTTCAACTTTCTTATCTACCTTCCGCAGACTGATTTGAGGTAACTCTTCACGCTAGTCTGTCCTGTTCAAGCCCCTTCATCTCTGCTCAACTACTACAATTCATATCCGTTTCAGCCTGTGTTTTGTGCTCAAACCTTGGCCTCCGTCCATAATTTATACCCCCACCGCTTTCAAACGGGCAGTTCCTTGAAATTTAGGAAGAACCTTGTCATTCGAGTCATTCTTTAAGACGAGTTGCGCCATAAATATCGCGTGATCCATCTAATTTTCACTATTCTTCTGTAGATCCACATTTTTCTTGTCTCCATTGTTTATTTCCCACGTTAAATGCCTCACAAGGCTCACTACATACCGGTATCCCCAAAGGAATTCAAAGGAAACCCTTAACCTTACGTTCAACGTCATCAAATTCCCCTTAGGCAATTACGCTTTTCTTGGTATTTCTAGTCTACATTTTATATCATCTGTATCTCAGCGTTCTTTAACTATTTTTCTGTGCAACTAGCAACAATAATCTGTTTTTTTTAGTGTCTCATTTGATAATGTAATTCCTCTCTATTATTTTTAGTGTGTCATTCCCTAACCCAATTTCCCAGAATGAACTGATTTAATATTTGTGTAGATATTTATATTATATCTTTTTGAAAGCCGCTATCAATTCCGTTCTGCTAATTGTCTAGGTACTTTGCGTCCTCTGACAGAATTATAATGTCTTCACCAAGTCTCACATTTAATTTTCTTCGCCCTGAACTCAGATACCCTTTCAGAATATTCTCCTGGAGTTCATTTACTGCTTAATCAGTATGCACACTGAGTAAGTTCTGAATTGGCTATAAAATTGTATCACTCGTTCCGCAACTACTTCATCCCTTCCATGCCAGTCGAGTTTTATAATCGTAGTCATCATGAAGCGTAACTTGCAGATAACATCTTCGCAATCTGTATTTTATCCCAGCTCTTTTCACTACTTCAAAGACAGCATTTCTATCAACATTGTCAAATGCTTCCTCTAAAACTGTAATTGTTACAGAAAGAGGTGACAAAAATAATTATATACTCCTAATATCGTATCGGACTGCTTTTTGACCGAAGTAGTGCAGCAACTCGACGTGGCATGGAGTCTACAGTTCGTTGGGAGTACACTGCACTTAATCTACATTTCTGTAGGTTCCAGATTTCGTTTGTTCCTCACGCTACGCTCACGAGCCACTTCTATGGTGGATGCCACGCCATAATAACTCTGTTATAGTCATCCTTGGAGAGAGAAGTTAACAGTTTCAGCGTTCGAGCACTGTTTGTCGAAGCAAGGTTTGGAAGACTGGCACCTGTTAGCTGTATAGAGTGACAACTATCTGAATCGGAAAATTCCGGTGTAGTACTGTTATAACTGAAACGAATGTAAGAAATGAACTAAGAAGAGATACCAGAACAAGTAGATATAAGAATTACTTAACATATTACTCCACGGAGATGTTGTAGAGTTGCTGGCAAAAAACAAAGAAGAAAGTTTACAAATTGTATAAATGAGGCTTTTGAGGAGAACTGTAGGGTGCAAGAGAAGGAAAGGGAAACAAATACAGAAATAACGACAAAAATATTAGGTTGGCGCAGAACTTGTAGGTTTTTGTTTTGCATGATGGTGTTCTGATTGCTGTGGGTTTATTTATCAATTATCATTGTTTATTTTGGTTCTATGTTGCTATTCGAGTTTACGTAACGTCATTTTGTTACTTGGAGATAGTTGATGGAGCTGTGGACGGTATGAAATTGAGGGCCAAGCGGAGAAATTGTGACATTTCTGACATATTCTGAGTTCAGTCGAGGGGTGACAACAGCGAAAGCAGCCAGAAACTTTGCACCGTTTGTGGAGATACTGCAATTGGACAGAGCACGGCAAGAAAATGGTTTCTTCGTATTGAGGTGATCGTTTTGACATTAGCGACTCTCCAGTTTCAGGAAGACCTTAGAAGTTTGATGAAGATCATTTAAACGCATTAATCCGCAATGGTCCACATTAGTGACTCGAGAACTGTCAGCGGTGATGAACTGTGATCATTCCACAACAGTACGGCTGTTGTATGCGGTAGGGAAGTTCAAAAACAGGTATGTGCGTGTACCGTGTGCTCTAAACCAAAATCACAAAATTCAGCTGTGGCCGTATGAGCATCTGTGCTTGCTCATTGTGAGTTGGCTAGCGAACAACACCGACTATGCCTATCCTGTATCGTTACTGGTGACGAGAAATGGTGTTTTATGACGAGGAAAAGAAAGCAATATTTGAACACAAACTAAGGAGCAACCCTTCATACAAATACCTGCTCGTAACCACACAAAAAAAAACACAAAAAAATCTTATGCATCTTGTGGAGCAGGTGTGGTGTGCTACGGATTGCTTGCCCGAGGTGTAACCCTAACTGCTGGCATTTATTGTCAACAACTGAGACGTCTGACAGACGGAATCAAAGAACAGCGACGAGAAATCTGCGAGAAGTGATGCTACTCCACGATAACACTCGTCCGCATTCTGCTAGACTGACAAAAAACACTGTACAGTAGTTACGCTGGGAAGTCATTCCGCACCCACCTTATTCACCGAATCTCGCGCGTTAGATTCCACCTTTGCTCCTCTCTATCGAACAAGAAACCTTGTAAGTAGTTGTGTTGGTAAGCCATTCCGCAACCGCCATATTCACCTAATATCATGTACTCAGATTTCCGCCTTTTCCGCTCTCTATCGAACAACCCTCAAGCTAATTTATTTCCGGATGATAATACTGCACAAAGATGGCTCAAATAGTTCTTTGGCTCAAAACCACATTATTTCTACAGTCGCGGAATCGGAAAGTTATCCCAACGTTGGCGGAATGTTGTAAATGAATATGTCATTGATGACTAAAGGCTCAGTTATGGGTGTCTATTGCGTTTATTAAACTCAAGGAACTTATGCACCAGCCTAATACATACACCAAGTCCCCAGCTCGACCCAAAGTAGACTATAGTAAATTGATAAACCGTATATGGACTAATGGAGCGATAAAGGGGTGAAGGAAGATTAAGATTTAACGTCCCGTCGACGGAAACGTCATTAGAGACAGGTCATCGTTGGGAGGAACATGGGCATCATGGAAATGACTAGAACTCTGTTTTGTGATAGGGTACACACCAAAATACATGAAAAGAGAGGAAAGAGGTAATAAACCGTGTACTGAACT
The DNA here is from genome assembly GCF_021461385.2 of Schistocerca piceifrons. Lineage (NCBI taxonomy): Eukaryota > Metazoa > Arthropoda > Insecta > Orthoptera > Acrididae > Schistocerca > Schistocerca piceifrons. The sequence goes on along the minus strand of NC_060139.1, from coordinate 157,615,428 downwards.
GCTGTTCAAGAACTATAACAGAATTAAGTGGACATTGTATTCCAGGTAGGCAAATATTCGCTACAGCTTATTTCTACAGTAGACTAAATAGCTTATTTTCCATCAGTTTTTACTATCATTCAAGAGAAGAAACTTTCATTCAGTTTTCTTTTGCAGTAGGAGTAACCAACTGTCTGGTGGTTGTGTCCTTCTTCTTAAGTTATCAGTCTTCTAACTGGTTTACTGCGTCCTCCGAAATCTTCCTGCACTGTGCCAATTTCTTCATTTCAAAGTGGCATTTGTAGCCAACGTCCTCAACTATTTATTGGGTGTATTCCTATCTCTGTCTTTTCCTACAGTTTTTAACCTCCACAGGAGCGGTATAATTTATTAAGATATTTGGACAGCAGTTCTGGCAGCGATAATTTAACGGTCCGTGTGTTCAAACAACTATTGAGCTAGCATTAAAGTATTTTACAACAATGTCGTCAAAATGTAACTCAAATCCTTGTTTCCAGAATGATACCCTCATAACAACTTTGGAACGATCATGAGACATATCTGTCTAACATCCCCAAGTTTAACTCAACTTCGATTTTCTGTAATAGTGTCGTACGTTACCGTGTAATGCTGCAGGTATGAATTCCCGCCGGCCGAAGTGGCCGTGCGGTTCTAGGCGCTGCAGTCTGGAACCGCGAGACCGCTACGGTCGCAGTTTCGAACCCTGTCTCGAGCATGGATGAGTATGATGTCCTTAGGTTAGTTCGGTTTAACTAGTTCTAAGTTTTAGGGGACTAATGACCTCAGAAGTTGAGTCCCATAGTGCTCAGAGCCATTTTTATGAATTCCCATATCATTTACCAGTTTCACCTAATTGAAGTCACCAGTAATTGTTTGACGAACTTATAGATGGAATTCGTATACGCTTCATTCGTCGTCTAGTTGCCCTTAGTAGGTGAAGCACTTGTCACAAAGTTGAAACTGTATTGAAACACTGGTAGAGTAACTCTTACTATCTTTTTCTTACCACTCGATCTTTAAAATGAAACATAATAGTATACGTCATGGCTTGCTCATTTATAGTCATGGCAAGAGCTTGACACACATAATTAGAAGATAATTGTGACAGAAAAAAGATGAGTAAACAAAAATATGGGTGAAAAGAGTGAGACGCTGAATTCTCTCCTGCCTCCGACACTGCAAACAAAAGCTTTCACCGTGAAACACATTCGTAACAAATAAAAAAAGGCCTGCCAAGTACACGCCCGTTATGCTCCTGAACAAATGCGAGCGTTGCAGTGCGAGAAACGAGAAAGACCATCCAAACAAATTAACAAAATGATACGAGAACATATACATACACACACGCCCAAAGGCCCAAAAACAATGAATGACAATGAATTGTATCTCTGAACTCAACATGGAACAACATCCGGTACCCACGTGAAACGAAAGTCAACTACGAAATTCAGAAGCGCCATACTTTGCAGCGATGGGCTAACAATTTAGCTGAACAACTTTTCAGTCTCAGATTGTTTCAGCTTGACTTCGTACCGGGTTCTATATTAAAGACGTCAGACACACTACTTCTTGTGTGCCGGATTTTCTTGTCATGTGGGGCCTCCTACCAACCACTCAAAAGCCAAACGGTGCAGAGCAGCCTTCCTACTGCGTAACTACAGAAAGCGATTACTTCTGTTTCCCTTCGTTCACTTTATGCTACAATTCCGTTTTATAATTCGACGTAAATAACGTAGCTCCAAGAAGTGATTCGTTTATAGAACAGTGACATCCATCCAAACAGATAAGGAAACGAAACTATTACTCTCATGTTGTGCGTTATTTAGTACATAATTTAGTTTTTAATATACACCATAATTAAACTCTTCAATATTTCTACTACATCTTCAGGTTAATTTTTCTGATTTACGAGACTTGTTTTAAAGTTATTGGAGCTGTAATTCTCGCGAGTCGATGAAAACTACACCTACCAGTGGGGAAAAAAGGAAGCCATGTTAGGTTATCCGAAAGTTAGGTAAATTTTAACTCAAGTTCTGTACAAGTTTTAGAGGGTAGTACAGTCTATGATTAAACCAAACGACCATACGTCGTCGTGAATTCACACAGAACCGTATTGTCATCGGTGTTTATAAGCTTACGTGATTTCAAAATATCTCGCATACACAGCGTATTAATAAATCTTGAGTTGAACAACTGAAATATGTCATAAATACATCGTTCATCATCCATAAGACATGTCCGTTTTGCAGTGAAGCTAACACCCTTTTCATTAACACGATTTCACTCGGATGAGTTTGCTGAACGAAGACAAATTTCAAGAAACTATTTCTGAGTAGTTGCTATCAAAACAGTTCTTATGGACATATGGCTGGTAATGTATGGTGTCTGTGCTAAAGATATTTATTAATTCTTCAATCCAGTACAGCACATTGCAGTGCACGACGTGTTGCGATGCGACTGTCCTTAGACAACGTGTTCGAAGTGGCTGTAGCGCATGTTCAGATGTGTCATCCTCTTACTGAATTCTGTCACAGACAGCATGAATACAATGTTCCAGAGTATGCACGGCCGGTACGTTCTCCACACACTTGACTTCTTTCAGCCCCCTCAACCATATGTAGAAATCGAAAGGGTTGAGGTCTGATGGCCGGGTCTGAAGTGCGATTGGACCCCCTTGTTGAGTCTCGGTGGGACCTCCTTGTTGGTTCTATGGGCCAGGGTCGATAGCGAGATTCCTCCACATGGAAATTCGAGAGTGACATGGAGTACGGTCGTATAGTAGCCATCTTACCTTCCATACCACCAAAGCCACTTCTGTCGGCACTATAGTTAAGTGTCACCAGCAATGAGTGCAGACAGAGATGCCTCACCTATTAGCCGTCATGGAGGGATGATTGGTCCCACGAGCCGGTCGCTAATAACACCTGCCCACGTACTGACGCTAAGACGATGCTGATTTTTCGTTACCCATTACCACCGTAACAAGCGCATTCAGTATAGCCCACAGAATGTTGTATAGACTGACGGTGTCTCCCATCGTTCAAGTTGTCTCTTCTTTACATAGGATGGATGACAGAAATCCGAGCACCGTGGTTGCACGTGCAACGAAATAACGACAAAATAGAACCAGAGGAGAAATGCCCGTTTCAAGCGATAGAGATAAGGTTTTAAAGGAGAATGTGGCTGGCCCCATGCTGGTGGGCATACTTCCTTGTGCATTTACAGGGGTCACACTCTACAGTGTAATTATTAAATAACAAATTCACAAACTCAATGAAATCAAACTTAAATAAAAATAATGAATACCAAATAATATCTAATTATATTCAAATCAGCATAAAAATAAACAAAAATTATAAAATAAAACTTTTTGTCGGCGGGGAAGCTTTTCCGATCCGGTCGGGCAGCCACCCGCCTATTGCCATTTGCCTGCATGACGGCCTGCTCCAGTTGATGCAACAGCCATCGTCTTTCAGCGATACATTACACATGTACGCACCAGAGCAAGTCGACAACAGCATTGAAGCGGATGCCCCCTAGCACGGATGGGTGAGCGCTGACTGTTGTGTCCTCTCCGCCTGCACTATTCTGAATTTAGCAAGTATGACTCCTTTACTCCGTCCAGCACGTGTTATTTTGCCTCCATCTTTGCAGAACGCCTTTAATTCATTTACTTCGTGGTCACAAGTTCTATTGAGTTCTTATTTCTTTTTCTTCTTTTTTTTTTACTAAAACCATTTCTTCAGTCCATATTATATACCCATGAGTCTGTTCGTTCAATTCAACAGGTTCAGTAGTTCTTCTTAACTGCCACGAAGGACAGTAACATCAGCAAATCCTGTAATTGATAAGCTTTCCTCCTCAATTATAATCACACTCCTCAAACTGTCTTATTTTTGTCAATGAATGCATTGAGCAGTACGGACGGAAGACTGCATCACTGCCTTGCAACCTTCCTCATCCAAACTCTTCGTACTGTGTCTTCCAGTCGCATTGTTCCCTCTTAGTTTCTGCACATATTGTACATTACGTGTCATTCCCGAAAGCTTAATCTTATTTCTCTCAGAATTTAGAACATTTTGCGCCATTTTAAACAGTCGAACGCATTTTGTAGGTCTACAGATACAGCACATACGTCTTCATTTTCCTCAAGACTTACGGCAAGCTGAAAAGAGAGGTACACCACACACACAGAGAGAGAGAGAGAGAGAGAGAGAGAGAGAGAAAGGTAGGGTGATACGTACGATAGGGTGATACCCCCACCCTCGAAAGTTTCTCTCCTTCATACCTCCTCTATGTTACCACAAATGACGTGTCACTGATCTCATAATATTGCAGTACACGCGAAATACCTACTTTCTTCCACCACCCTGAGTGCGGTGCATGAGCTCTAATTAATGTTCACCAACCTGCAGTCTTCTATAATTGTCTCCCTTGGGCAGAAAACCGCACGTAGATCGTGAATTCGCCATCTTGAGGCTCTAATAGACTCCTAGCGAGGGACTTATATTTTGCGAATAATGAAATTTTAAATTATTTTATATATCGGTTCGCCACTCGCTTTTTATTAATAGAACACGTGAAACTCCTCAGTTACATTCCACTTTAGAGTTGCAAATAATTTCCACTCTTGAACAAAATAATGAACTGCGAACAACCGTCATTACTATCACACTTTTCTCAACTACACGTCCAAATAACCAGAAATTGCTAATAAAGCCTTAACTTGCACCAACCGCGGCAGAATGCATGTCTTTCTTCTGAGGCTGTAGAATCAGCTCTCACATTTACAAATTAGACATTGCAAATTAAGTCTTAACTGATACCGCGGCAGAGAACATGTCCGTCCCCTGAGACTGCCGAACCAGCTCTGATAATACAGCCGAACCACTTCGCCCACCATCCAAGTTAGGTGCGATACAAAGATCTCCGAATTGCTTCGTCTGCCTTTTCGTTTACAACTGTTTATTATTCTGCTGGTTATTAATACTTGTGAAGTAATGGAATGGCAGTACGCCATTGAAAATATTTTGAAATGCAAGTATATTCGCTGTTTAGTTTACCTAATGTTAATAACAGAAAATTATCAGTTTGGTGCGCAACCACCGAACGCAGCAGCCAATCGCGGAGAAAGGTCACAATTTAGGCCATCTTTCTCACGACACCCTTACCAAACAAACCATCTGTCATCGGTACCTCACACCACATTACGTGACCTTCCACGATTTTTGCCTTTTCAACTGCTCTGAGAAGACCTTCTTCTACCTGAATATGACGGTTGCAAAGCCAGAAATATTACAGATTTGTCTCCATTATCAAGCGCAATGTAAAAGCTACATCTCCGGTGTTACCTTTCCTGAAGCCAAACTGATCGTCTTCTATACGACCTCCAGATTTCATTTCCTAGTGGTCTACAGATCATAAACAGTCTTTATTTTAAGATGGTTTCCATCGGTTCCCAGCCATCCTATATTTTCTCGTGCAGTGAAATATACGAGATACATACCTGGAGATACGGAAAGATTCCAGCTGGATTACATCATTGTGGGACAGATATTTCAAAACAAGATACTGGACTGCAGCAGGAGCAGATACAGTCTCAAACCACAATTTCATAATGGTGAAGAGTAGACTGCAGTTTACGTAAATCATCCGGAGTATCGTTGTGAAAGAAGACATAGGATAGTGCAGTACTGAGATAGGATGAAATTTATCTGAAGTTCTCTAAGAGTGTAGATTTTTATTTGAAGAGGAACAGACATATTTAATAAGTAAATCGAAGAAGTTGGACACACAAATATAGGTGCAATTGTTCTACGATAGAAGCAAGCAGAAAAATATTCTGAGAATGCCAGGAATAAGCAACAGACGACTGTTAAAAATGGAATCAACAGGATATGCTGGGGCACGAAGGCGAAATGGTTCCAGGAAAAACAGGAATGTATATAAAAGTAAATAAACGTTGGAAGGACTATTTTAGCACAAAGGAAAGTCAAAACAATCTTCGTTGAATTAAAAGCAAGAGCGCTAACATTAACAGTACAAAGGAATGCCGCTATTAAATGCTGAGGAGAGACCGGATAGGAAGAAAAAGTACTTTTGAGGTCTTTGCTAGTGGGGGCATTTCTCTAACGACATTATAGAGAAGAAGAGTTGATAGGGCAGACATGCGGGATCGAGTGATACATTCACAGATTAACAGAGCATTGGAAGACTCCCGATCAAATAAGTCAGAAGGCAAGGATAACATTCTATCGGATTTCCTAAGGTCATTATGGGAGTGGTAACCAAATGACTATTCAAACTGGACTGCAGAATATATGAGACAGGCGACGTGATATAGAGCTCCGGAAACATATCATTCGACATAATCCTGAGATAACATCGCAAATAAATGCAAGAACTATCACACAATCATCTTAACACCTCGTGCAAACGAGTTGCTGATTAATATACAGAAGAAAGGTTTAAAAAGGAAGGAACATTGCCGGAAGACGGTTTTATAGCTATCTTGTTAAAATATTTATGGGGAGGGATTTATGTCTGGCTTGCTAAAAGCTTATCTCATACGTTAAGGCAGACTTCACAACAGCCATATTTCCGTCTATCTCCTTTGGTTCTTCCACCTGCCAAGCTCAGACAACTTACTACGTTGTGTTACAGAAATTCTATTAACTCCACGTTAATATTTGGCTCCAAGTAAAAAAGTACTTCCTCCAATGAAATACTTCCTCTGATAACTACCACGTTTTATTCGCCTTTTTCTAACTTATTCACTACTTAGGAATATTTCATACACGAAGTACTTCTGTTATACAAGTGTCCGCATTAATAAGGGAAATAAATGTCCCGAATGAACCTGAAGTCATTGCGGATATTTTGAAAATATTGCCGTCTAGGTCGCTTAATATATTCTGTCTCTGTATATAATGTCGCTTCGGCTACTGTAATTATCAAATTTCTGATTAACTTCAAAGGAAAATAGGAGCGAGAGGGGTTTATTGCACATTAACAGACTATAAAGGACAGAAAATTAAATTCTGAAACATTTTAATAAGTTCTGTCAACAAGTGTTACAAATTGTGAGACAACCTTCATTAATAGTACCAACAAAACCTAAACGTAAGCGGAGAGTAAACTGTCAACAAGGCTACAAAGTAGGTACTACCCGAGGTAGTATTGTAGAGAATGTTGCCTTCATATTTTCCTCCTCTCAGGTTAGACTGAAAACTCATTCTTATGTACCTTTAATCATAATTACAGGTATGATGAGAACAATGGCCAAGATGATGAGAACAATAGCCAAGATGATGTTATAAATAAAGACATGTACTAAGAGATCCAGACAGCTTCGTTTAGAAGGTACAGAGTCCCATGTAATATTGACATTTTACTTATCACTGTTAATTGTAACTTTTGCTTCACTTTAGCTTATTCTTCACGTGCATATTATTTCGTCATGTTTGCTCTACTGTCCAATCAGTGTGTTTCCAGATCTGCGTTATCTTAAGCGAGAAAGGTATACGTTTATGTCTGCTGTCCCTGCCTTTTCATCCCTCCTTTGAAATTTTCTTTCGCTTTGTTAATTCATTCTGCGGTAAAGTAAATCGAAAGTGGCTATAAGCTGTAGCCCCTAATTGCATTATCTGTCTATATTTTATATTGTTCTTTGTAGATTAGCTGTCTGTTTACACGTTTTACTCAATGATCTCAACGATCTTGGCCCAGCTCAGACTGCTTTCCTGCTTTCGCCAGATCAGCACATGATTGAATGTTTTTCTTATTTCATCTTTCCTGCGCTGTGTACAACCCGTCGATCGCCCAGTGCTTTGAGTATACCCTGATTATTTATTCAATTTTAGGTCGCTGAATTTTAGTGCGTAAATGATCCAAGAAGAGTGAATTCGAAGACATTTCTCTGTGTTGGAGTATTACGCTCATTACTCTTAAAATCGAAGGGTGCGCAACTATTTTAATATACACGCCTTACGACTCTTTCATACCATTCACCACTTCTAATACTCAAAATATACCGACGCGGTAACAAGTGCATACCAAACTTCGCAAACAATCAACGGGATCGGTAGCAAGCCACTAATCAAATTCTGGTGCCGGGTGTTCGCATACTGCTGGTGCTGTGTGTCGCAGTACTGCATCTGCCGTAGCAGTATACGGGATTTGTGCACGCCGTGGTACAATGCTGTACATTCATAGGCCCATATGTCACAAGAGTTGGCCACCTGTCGCAATATGGCGAGTCTTAACGACAATATAAGCATGTTGCTCACCCACCAGCAGTACTTGTCCTTCTCCTTCTACTAGTTGCTGGATTTCCAACTACAGTCCACGCAGCAACAAACTCCTCGCTAGTAGCTGGTTCAGGATCTATGAGCTGTCGCTAGCCCTAATGATTCCAGGGCGCGAGGAGATGCCATGAAGTTACGTGCACCTCCAAACTGTCTTAGACTGGCCTGCTCGAGGTGACTCCAAAGGGTCCTGGTTTCAGCGCCTGGCGTCTGTGAGCCTGACGCGCCACTTACAGCCACCACATAAAAGCTCACCGGCTGCTACGGATGCCTTTTTGCGTCAATATGGCCGCCTCGCCAGCCACTGCTCTTCACTGACGCAGTACCCCACAGCCTAACATATAAAGCTGTCACCATGATTCCTTGCACGAAGCCTGCAGGTATGCTGTGGTATACACGTCTCTGTCTCGGTGACCACACACGCCACTGCGACGCCAACAACCACCTCTTGCACGAAACTTATGCTTAATAAAGAATGATTATACTGAACGGGTCCACATCCCTAGGTGAGTCTGACCAGCATGTGGAGGACATAGGTTCGATTCGGCCAGCGAGTTTTCCTTGGTGGCATAGGATATACGGAGGTTTGTGATGCTAACAGATGAGCTAGCAGATTGAGTCGTAGCGGTTCCAACGTCCAGAAACCCGATAAGGACCAGGAGAGCGAATTAATAAACACATTCCCTTCCACATCACATCCAATGGTGCTTTGGGCACAGGATAACAATTTCTCGTCTCGGGTCAGAACACGTAGCTGTACCTTTATACTGAATGAGCTCTTTTGAGCCTGTGCTCACCATCGTACTGGCAGGACGTAACCCACAGTTCCTGCACACGTCATTATGGGGCAGAAGTGACCTTCCTGGCTACTAGTAATGTTCACACTGCTGACACCAATACAGTACACACCGTTTTATACAGGCTGTCTGGTAAGACACTCCCTATATTTAAGCAACTACAATTTCTTTATTTATAAACCAATTTTCTTAGAACTACTTTTGCTAGATACAGCAATCCTTGATGTTTTGTTTAACATCATTTTATAACTTCACATAAACTCCAGAACTCTTTGCGCATTTTTTTCAAACGAGCGATACTGCTACGTGTAACACGTTACGCAGAACATTGTCTAAACATCAGATATTACTGCTTCCAATTTATCCAAATTCCGTGGTTTTCCTCTTGTAGACCTTTTCCTTAGCCTCCCACAGAGAAAAAATTCGCAAGGCATTTAATCAGGGACACGGGCAAGCCACTTACGTATACCATGCCTGCCACTCCACCTGGAAAATGATCGTGCAGCCATTCGCAGACATCATTTCGAAAATGTGCCGATGCTCCTTCCTGCATGAAGTGTATGTTGTTAGAGTGTGCATTACTAGCGATACACGACCCTGCAGAATTTCCAGATGTCTTCTGCCATTCATTGTTTTCCGCAGAAAGACAGGACCAAAAACTTCGTACGACTTGACACCACACCATACGGTCACCTTCTGTAGCCCCTGTGGTTTTTTAACACATTCGTATGGGTTTTCGGTTGCGCAATAACGGAAGAGTCGAAAACTGTCTCATAAGTGGGTAGAAAAAAATTTCTCCAAACCCATTCCGTCACAGTCGTCAGAAAATCATCAGAAAACAATTTCTGTACATAATGTGACTTCCACGGTAAAAAAAGTGAGATCTTTTTCAAAAATCGTTGCAACTGCATAGCGTGAAAGACCACCATTCTTGACGCAGTGATTTCTTAGAGCTCCTCCTGAACATTTCACGAATTCTGTCGACGTTATCTGGTGTCCACGAAGTTGATGGTCTTCCTGATCTTCTTGGATCGGTGACACTCCCTGTTGTTATTAATGTGAAATGGCAATTTCCAACTGTTTTTTCGTCCAGAGTTACATAGATCCCTCGTTCAGCCGTCGAACAATTCTATAATCACATTACAAATCCGCAGATCTAATAACGAGCTGGTATTTTGGCCCGTTCCTCCACATTCAGCATAAGTGAAACAAAAGGAAAAAAATGGTGTTAAACACAACCTGAAGAAGTACACTTTCTAGCAAAAGTATTGCTAAGAAAATTGATTCTTCAATAAAGAAATTATATATGTTTGAAAATAGGTAGTGGTTTATCAGACACACTCTAGATGTGCCCAATATTGTGACGTGTACCCATTGACACAACATTGTAGTACGTCTGGTTTCTGCTCTGAGTCCTGTAATGGGAAGGCCAGGGTGAATCCAATCACTTTCAGACTGATAAGAATTGTTTTATTTATGTATTGCAGCCTACAACAGAGTTCTTGTGTCCACGCGCACAAGCGGAGGACAGGCGTCGAGTCCATGGTGCTCATTGGTGAAGTCATATAGCCACTGTGGCCACCATACACTTCGCGTCTTGGGAGCAAAGTGATATTGTGTAGCAGGAATTTCATGCCAGCAGTGGAGCTGGGTCAGTTCCTGAGACTGTGGTGAGGCATGCTATGCAAGGAAAGCTAGAGGCCTTTTCAACTGTGGCATGTGACGGAAGCACAAATTCTGAGGAGCAAAAGCCGGCCTTGAAATCTGGTTGACAGTGGCTGGTAATGATGGACACCCAGCAGATTGGTGGTTGGATGTGTCTCAGTTTGATCATGGCACATTGGTTTTCAGGTTGGAGTGACAAGGCAGGTGGTCTGCTACAGTCGCAGCGTGGCTGATGATACTTCCTCAGCCTCACCATAATATGTCATCGAAACGAAGCTTTCTCCAGTTGAATGGTTAGTATTTACATGCTTCGGAGATGGCCATGTTGCAATGCTGACGCCCCACCTGACACATGGACACTTTACTACAATATGTCATTCTCGTGTACTGAGACAGGCGCTGGCTCACCGCTGCACTAACTGATTACTGTAAGCCCCGCGATTGCAACAGGGAATGTTTGCACTGACCAGAAATACTACGAAATTTATCAATCAGTGCCCCTTTGGTGACAATTTAACTTCCTCTGGTGGCGTTAGTCTACGTTAAGTCTCCTGCCTGGATGACTTTCCACAGATACCATTCATCTTTGTCTCAGTTAGTTACTTGTTTTTCCACTCAGTTTTTAACACCGTTCATCACTCTTCCGCCACGAGTTACTCTCCTGTCTCAATCTTTTCATCAAAGGGTAGCACTTTCAACGTATGTCCTTAATTATTGGCTGAATGTATTCCAATCCCTGTCTTCCTCCACAGTTCTTACTCTCTATAACTACCGCTAGAACCGTCAATGTTATTTCCTGATGTCTTAACACATGTTCTTCAAATGGTTCAAATGGCTCTGAGCACTATGCGACTTAACTTCTGAGGTCATCAGTCGCCTAGAAGTGAGAACTAATTAAACCTAATTAACCTAAGGACATCACACACATCCATGCCCGAGGCAGGATTCGAACCTGCGACCATAGCGGACGCTCGATTACAGACTGCAGCGCCTAGAACCGCACGGACACTCCGGCCGGCTAACACATGTTCTATCATCCTGTCCCACCTGGTCAATGTTTTCCACATATTCCTCTCCGATTTTGTGCAGAACCTCCTCTTTCCTGATCTTATCAGTCCACCTAACTTTCAACATTCGTCCGTAACACCACGTTTCAAACGCTTCGATTCTCTTCTGCTCTGGTTTTCCCATAGTCCTTGTATGCTTAGCTTACAATTCTGTGCTCCAAACGAACATTCTCAGAAATTTCTTCCTGAGAATAAGGCCTGTGGTAATACTGGTAGACTTCTCTTGGCCAGGAACGTACCTTTCGTTAGTGCTGGTCTCCTTTCGATGTTCTTCCTCGGTCAGTAATGGGTTATTCTGCTGCTAAGGTAGCAGAATTATTTAATTTCATTCAATTTGTGAACAATAAATCTGATGTTAAGTTCCTCATTGTCTTCATTCCTGCTGCTTCTCATTACTTTCGTGTTTCTTCGATTTACTCTCAGTCCATATTCTTACTCATTACACGGTTCACTCTATTCGACAGATCCTGTAATTCTTCTTCACTTTCGCGGAGGATAGTGATGTAATCAGGAACTCTTATCATAGCTATCGTTTTGCCTAGAATTTTAATTCCAATCTTGAGCATTTGCTTTATTTCCGTTGTTGGTTCCTCACTGTATAGATTGAACAGTAGAGGCGAAAAGATATATCCTTGTCAATCCGAGCACTTCGGTCTTGCACTCTTAACTTTCATCTTGGGTGTTGTACACAATTGAAGTGCATTATCCTTATAAACTCCAAACTTTTATGCCGCTCTACTAGTATTGAGTCATTCAGAAACGTAATCTCTTTCAGCATCCATCACACTAAGAGATGAGTAGTCTAGTGCAATAATGTTTCGTTTTTGTTGTCTGTCCTGTTTTCGATAATTTCCTGGGTTCGATCATTCATCCCGGGTTCGATAATTTCCCTGAGAAATGTGTATAAATTGTGATCTGCGAAGGATTTTTCGTGATTATCTTCTTCTGTCTACTTATAACTAAAATATGAGAACACATGATGCTTAACTTTGCTTTTTATTACGTTTCCACATTTAACATGCGGGGATTTGTAGATTGATACTGATTAGCAGTAAACGAAAATTCAAGAAAAAAAGAAGGTGTATACTAAGAAGTCGAAACGTTAGCAGTCTATTTTACTTTGGCTATAACACCGCAGTACAGACATTGTGACACTTACATAATAGCAATATTCTACATATATTGCTAAAAAACCGAAAAATTATTAAAACAACGAATTGTAAAAATTAATTTACTTACCGGGACTCTGATGCAAAAGCTCCCACAGGATGGATTTTTCAAACAATTTCACATGGGCCTGGTGAACTAGTTCGACCAAACAGAATGCTATGCCGTTGTAACATGAGAAAACAGATTTAGTGTTTATGTGTATAGATGCTGAAGAGCAGCCTCTCACATTAAATCAGTGGTTGTTGTTTCAGTCAAGCATTGTTACTGAAATAGGTCGTAATCTAGATAGATGAAAGAATTACACTATTTTTAATTATCCTACCATTAATGAACTAACGGGATCATCCGTCACTACGGTCTACAGGATGAGAAGTTAGTCGTGAATAGGGAAGATATTCATGGAAATTCTCAGTAGTGCTCGTAAATTCCCCTTAGTGGTCACCTCCACTGCTGTCGGTTTGTCATTGAGTGTAACATCACATCAGTAGAAAAAGGTTTAAGGAAAATGGTGATTTTCTCCCGCGAGTTGTTGGTATCGTCTCATTACTTCATCAGTGAGAACCTACAGATCCGTCTCTCATCACAGTTAGTTTTTTGCTCTTTAGAAAAATGAAATAATAACTATTTTTTTATAAAAGGAATACAAAAAGATCAAAATGAGTCAGATGCCATGATGAGTTGAAAGGCGTCCGGTTATTAGAGTACATCTTTCATTACAGTCCAGCTAACAACTATATACGGTATTTTATCATTTTCGTGTTCCATATTTATCACTTTCTATTCGAACCCATACCTATAGGAAGCGATATGTAGGTTATTTATCTTTTTTAACTCTGAGTTTCCCTTTCTGATCAGCAGCCTCTATTTCACGTACTCTCCCTGTGTTGCACGAAATCCATTCTCTTCGTCTGGCAGTGGGCTAAGGCGAATTTTCTGCTCTCTCCACGCTTAGAAAGCTAGGGCTGAACGGCTGCAATGCACAGGACAGTAGCAGGGGAGCAACCGAAGAACAAGATGAGAGATGGTGGCAGGGGACACCCCGTCCTAGAGAACGTGACTTGGGGCACGTAGGTGGAAAGAAAGTTCCCCACAGAAGTCGGGGGTGTGTGTTTCCATAGACTGCTGGAAGCTCGGTGCAGAAGTTCCGAGCTCCTTCGAAAGCTTGTACCTTAAAACGGGCGCATGAGGAACCCATAGGGTGCACTTTGGATGAGAGCTGATTCAGCCGTCATGTTGCACACGGAAGCTAGGGCTCTGACCGGGTGGAAGGTGTGCCAAAAAATGGGTTCTGTCAAGGATGGTGACGAGCGAACGAGCAGCTGCTGACTGCACGCGATACAGATTGGACATGCTGTGTAGCTGTACCATGAGGCAGTATTGTTGAGACCCGATGCAACTGCTTGCTAGCATACGATTATTTGCGTCACGATCAGAAATTGTTAGTAGACATAATTCCTTGTATCAAACTCTTTCCGAATTGTTGAAGTCTTTGCCACGTGTGTCGTAAGCCAAACCTTTTACACTGCCCTGTTTTAGGCTGAGCAGTTTGCTCGTTCCACTGTTAAAATGCCTACAATTAGCATCACTTTTGTCTCGCCCTGCTCTTGTCCCGTTCAAATCGTTTAACGAAGTTTTAAGTCTATCAGCATTACGAATTTCTGTGAATGAATAATAACTTTCTCTTTGGTTCTTTCCTCTCAGCAGTGCTTATTTCCGTTGCAGTATGGTGGGTGAGGCACAAGTTTATAAATTCCTTTCCCTTGTTCTCATAGAGGCACACACTCTCCCCCCTCCCCCATTCTGCTGATCGCTTTATCACGTCTGCACTTCGTAAGGGACAGTAGCATGTAAGAACATTGTTTGTTACACAGCTAAATTTAATTTTTAAAAGTACCATGAGTACCATACACGCGGTTTTGGTCGCAATATGATGCCGTGTTTTGACGTTTTGCGATTGCTCCAAATTTCTGTTTTCGGTGCACGCTTTTGTCTCCATGTTCTGGGCGAAGAAAATGACATTTGTTTCAGCACGCCACCATTCTCCTAGAACTTAACATTGTGCAGTTATTCTAAGTATGCTATAGAAGATATTCTGGAAACGACTGATACAATTTTCTTTTGGTCAGTATGAGAGTTTCGGGAATTCCTGCCGATGACCATTGTCACGGCTACAAGAGGTCCTTCCATCTAGTGCAGCGGTACAGGGACTCACACAAAAATGATATCTTAAAGAAAACAGTGTAAGGAATAAAACTGTATCATACAATTTAGAAATACTTTTCATTTCACCTAAAAAGAAATCAGGAAAATGACCTGTTTTTCATGCTTTGAAAGAGTGCTACATCCCGGAAATAAAAGTATCCCATTTTCTGACGAGCTTATGTCTGAATGTGATGTAAAGGTGTATGAGAATCTCAAGTTTCCTTCAAAACAGGTGGGTGATGAGCACATAGTATCGAGGTCATTAAAAGAAAGCAAGGTACTGGTAGACAAGCAACTTTCAGTGTGTTGGAGAAGAAAAGTAAAGGCTGTCGTAAGTTCGATTAATTCAATTAAATTCAAGCAGGAAACGCTCCTCCCTGCCGGAGAGGTACACTCTCCAAGCGACCCATCATTAAATATTTAATTAGATTATCTTATATCGAGAAGGAAACATCGATATCTCAGACGTTCCTCGTTAAAACTGCTCTTACCTTATAAAAAAAGTAAATCATGAGGTTGTTAACTTTCGTGCAGGATGCTTTCTCCAGCAGGGCAGGCTATTCCTACAGGGAGTGAGAGGGTGGTACAAAAACGAGGACGCGTTATATCTTTCCGCAGCGGTCGGGGTTAATAGCCTGCATTTCCTGCCGTAAACGATTTCCTGTTACGCAGCTGCCGGCAGGGCTAATTTCCCGGCAGCAGGGCACGGCGGGGCTGCCGCATAAGCTGCGATAAGAGAGCGAGCTCCCGGTTCCAGCTCCACTGTGCGCGGACGAGCTGAGGTGCCGTCTGGGGGTTAATAATGCCACGCTACGCCCTCCGTGTCCGCTTGCTGCAACAAACACTTCTTGCATTCTTAGCGGTAGCAGTATCATGGATTTCTGATAGGTCAATCTCTATAACAAAGGTTACCGAATGTATCTAGGTGACACGTCGATGATTTGCAAACCGCCAGTGAAAATCGGTTGTCGATGAACGTGATGAGGCTATCCATCCCACAGAGTGTCGGAAAAATATTCGTTCTAACTATTAAAGGGGCACAAGACTAGAGTACACTGTCCAGACTGAATAAAAACTCTTTTCTCTGTGGACCACTGCGAGACAAGTACGAGAGAGTCAGTGAGGTTCTGGAAGGTACCGGTCAGGGTAGTGGAGCTATGGCATGAACGGCCCAATCGAGTTGCTCACACAGATTCTCGGTTGAGTATTAATCCGGAGTCTTATAACCAGAGAATGCGATAAATTCATCCTAGTGCTCTTCGCACCACTCACTTATACTGTGAGCTGTGTGAAAAGTTGCGTTATCCTGCTGGGAGATACTGTCGTCCTGAGAAAAACAAATTGCATGTAGGTGGTCATGGTAAAAAATGGAAATTTGTGGTAAGGTCTTATGGGACCAAACTGCTGAAGTCGTTGGTCCCTAAGCTTACGCACTACTTAATCTAACTTAAACTAACTTACACTAAGGACAACACACATACTCATTCCCGAGGGAGGGCTCGAACCTCCGGCGCGGGGAGCCGCTCAGTCCGTGACAAGGCGCCTCAGACTGTGAGGTGGTCATGGTCCCCAAAGATACATGCATACACGTTTTGATCTAATGTGTCCTCCAGAATAACGAGAACATCCAGGGATTACCATGAAAACATTCACCAGACCATAATGCACCATCCTCCGTCCTGGACCCTGTTGGAGTGTGTTTGCTCTCAGATGTTTCATGCCAATTACGCCCACAACCACGTGTTCAGTGGAGCTGAGATGTGTGCAGCTCGCATTCATGCCATTTGTTCTTTGGCATTTTGTCACATCGAGTGGCGTCAGGTTTCTTCCTAATTTACTGGCATCAGGAATTTGCTTGCTTGCCTCCTTGAGTGGCAGCGGCAGCGCTTGTCTATATTAGCACTGTGGTACTATCTTTGGTGTGACTGCTAGTATTTCCGGGTGGTGGTTGGATGTGTGGCAATCAGTCGATTGGGATGGAGCAGCGAGGAACTCTCCACTGCGCGGGGCCAGGCCGGGACTGCTGGCGGCATGCACGCGCTGTCATATCGTGAGGCGCTAGCTGCGAGAGTGAGAAAGTTCGTTGCCCAACAAACCTGGACCTTGAAGTTGAGTAATCAGTTAACTTGTTATGAAGCGTCAACAATTGTAACATCTCTTCATTTCTTTATGGATTGTTGCTTCCTGGGCCATTCGGGCTAGCAGCAACATATGATGGGGTATGTGAAATCTTGCAGCCATCTTCCTATATTGGGAGTAATTATTAAATTGACTGTTACTTACCATTGAAGTGCATCAGCAGTATTTTCTGCGCTGCGGCCGTTAACGCCCCAGTTACCTGTCCTGATCGTTAGCGTACTTTTCTGGCAGTGTGCCTTTCCTCGTCGTGTTGATGCTGTCTGGCATGGCGTGCAGTTCGACTGCCTTTTCAGTTATTTGGTTCATATTTTCCGAGAGTGGTTATTGTTTCATTGGCTGTTTTTAAACGCCAATTTCTGAAGATGTAGTGCTGTTTGTATCCTCGTCCTCGGCGATATTTTCCATCGTTGTGCAGTTGGTCAGATGGAAGGGAATTGATTAAATTGTTGGTCGGTCCTTGGGTCATCACTACTTTGGGCAGCCATCCGATTATTTAACTTCAACTCTTGTCTGCCTGTCTCAACTCACTTTACATTTGAGCTACCTTCTCAGGCTGGCCCTTGGAATATGCCTGAGCACCACTTGTTTTGTTTTTTTTTAGATTGTGATTTTCATTTTAGTTTGAAGTATTGTGCGAGGCCTTCCACTGTGTATTAATTCCATTCTTTTTAAATTTTACATAAACGCCTTCAGCTGTTTAAATTACAATTTTGGAGATTGATTTTATGTTAAAAGAGAAAACATTTTTTCGTGAAAATTGGTTCTATCTGAAATTGTTTCTAATCCATGCCCTAAGCCCCAGCCGAGGATTTACGTGAACACTTTTTAATGAGGCCTTCAGCCGTGTGTATTCTTTAAAGGAAATTTTTTTATAAGAAGGAAAGGGTTTATTTTAAATTGTTTGTATGACTTGTTGTTCAGACCTTCATCCGTTGTTTCAAAGTTGTTTGTGGCCTTCAGCCGTGCAGTAAGTTAATATTTCTTTAATTAGGCTTTCGTCTGTTCTGTTGTAAGTCTAAAAAGAAATTTATTGGCTGGAAAAATTGCTTATTAATGTATTTTAATTATAGTTGTCCTTCAGACGTGTAGTGTAGGCCTTCAGCCGCTAATTGTTTTCAATTGCATGTTTCTTTTTTTTTAAAAAAAAAAGAATAAAGTTTACCTTCTATTTTTAATTGCTTTGATTTCTAAGCCAGGCCTTCAGCTGTACTTGTTGTTTGTGGTGTGATTTTGGGCCTTCAGCCCAGAAAGAATCTCAAGTTAGTTAACTAGGCCTTCAGCCGTATTGTTAGGTTGTGATTTTTTAAAGCAATGTGTAAATGAGTGGTTCTTAGAAAGTTAAGTTGTGTGTTTGATTGTGCAACTCACAGCAACTGTTTACAGCCCCATCCACAATCATAACCTTATCCTGTGCGCTCTCTGAGTAATTATCTACTTGGTTTGAGGAGCGTGAAATGTGATTCACCTGAAAAGGTCACCTGTCATCACTCAGTGGAATTCCAGTTGCGATAGTGGCCTACAAATTCCAGCATTCGTTGCGGAGGATGAGCAGTCAGCATGGGTGTATGACCCATAAGCAGCAACGTTCGCTTAACTGTCTTTGAGGAGTCACTGTTGGTAGCCCTTTCGTTCAGCTGAGTGGTCAGTTACTCAGTGGTTGCTAGTCTATTCCCCCAAAGACATCACCCCAGCCGCTGTTTACCCCTGCCATCTAATACCCATGATACCCCACATTTGTCTCGACTCCAATTTTGGATAGTGCCATATTGCCATGTTTGATGTACTTTAACCACAGCGATATGCGAACAGCTGACAAATTTAACCGTTTGGGAAGTCGTTCCCCCGTTGGACTGAGAGTCAATGATATTGTCCTGTTCCACGTTAGATAAATCACTCTGTTTCTGTAATGTAACACCGAGTGCAGTGTTTTCCGCGTCCCCCCGACTCTATTAACATACCCTCCAGAGCTAGAGCAGCATCTGTGAGTTGTTGTCCCGTATGTAATCTGAGAGAACTGGGTAAATGGAACATTAGGTCGCTGACACCACCCGCTAAAAACATCTGACATGCTTCGTTTCGTCACTACATGGAACCCGTTGAGTGTGAGGTCGCAAAATGCCAGTGATATTCACGGCATTCGACACCCCACATATTGTGTACTATTCAACCACAATATTTGTTGCTAATGTCAATAGGAGGCGGTACTGGAGGTATCCAATGGTGAGCAGAGTATGGGGATACAGAGCGTAGCTGAACTGCTTAGTAGACGAGTCCACACAACAATACTACAGTGCTAGCGGTTTTCATACATATCAGAGCAACAGCAACGATGAAAAACGCGCTCATTGCATTATATCTACAACATTAGTTTCAGAAGTTGACATTTCGTCAGAAGTTAACCCAAGGAATTTCAGAGGGTGGGAACAAAGTGGCAGATGATTCATTGGAGTTTGTTGTGTCGTATACTGTCGACTGCACAGGAAACGTAAATAGGAGCAGCATGATGATGGAACGTGCTTCACAACTGAAAGTGCTATTAAAACAAGTGTCGGGCCATACACAGTAGTTCGTTATCCTTGTCGGATAGGGAGCCCAAATCTGGTCTCCAACGAAACTTAGTAAAGTACAATCGTTGTCTGTATCGTGGTGAACATAACTACGTACATGCAATATCATCCGCAGAATAGGAAAAAATCAATTAGGAACAGATTTCGAGTGATTTCGCAGCAATATGACCTTGTAATGACAAGAAAAGCTACGGATATTCAAGAGAGGACATAGATCGCTTGTTAGCATAGTTGGTGTTTTCTTGCTTCAAGTTTGCTCGATGCAGTTTACTAGATGTGCATGGTAGTAGCAAGCTACGTTGTCAAATTAGACTGCGCGCGACACAGATTGCAGTGATTTCTAGGTAAGCGGTGAATGGCAACGTAATTTCAAACAGTGATACAGAACTGGAAGATGTAAGACAACGAAATTTCAAACAAAGCATCAAACTGGTGATTGTTAGCAATCTGTGGAACCTTCCCGAAAATTTGTAAATGAGGTGAACAAAATTATCCCATCGTTCAGTAAGAAATTCGTTTTCGGCTCCAAATCGCGATCTGAAGAGGAAATGCATATGAAAGGAACCCTGGAAGTTAGAATCACCAAGAGAGTGGTATCAAGATCAAATAAAATCAGTGTCTTAACGCATTCATACACAATTATCTCGACTGCTAATCTGCGTGTTGCATTGGCTGGAAAGTTACTTATCGTGCTACGGGAATTTGAAGGTGCTCTGCCCTCTACGATTTTTTCTCGTGATATTACGAGGGCTGTACAGATTATGTACGTTATAGCAACCAAGAATTGGAAAATGGGCGTAAGAGAACTACAACTATAGTACGAGCAGTGCTTTAGGCTAATAGCCGGTCAAAATAACTTGCTTTTGTTTGATTCCCGTTGTGCGTATCAAAATCATACTCTTTTAGAACAAGCTATCCCTCCTGAAAAGTGTGTGACATTGCAATTCACAACACCTTGAACCAGTGAACAAATTCAGTCTCTGAATGCTTGTTTCCTTCATGCCCATAAAACACATTATCGCAATATCTGCAGATACGCCTTACAGGAGAGCCCGTTTCACGATAAGCTTCACAAATTGTTTCGCATTCCGTTGCATGGCATCCCATTCCGTCTGTTCTCATCATCCCGTCACATCAATCAGATTCGGTATGCATTCTTTAGGAGTGGATCCCTAGCTGTGTGGCCTGCAAGGTTTATAACTCCCAAAGAGTTCGCCTTCTATCTGGAGAGTGATAATTTTTGCGATCACTGTGGAGCGCCACTTTTCATTCAACAAGCAGATTAATGGTTTGTCTTGAACATTTGTTGATTATCTATGATGTCCAGTTTGTGAAGTGTAGTACATACATCTCATAGAAGGCTGATCTCCGCACCTTCAGGACGTTAATTCTCTGTCGCCCTCCTGATACTCACGGTGATTCATTAGCACCTAATATTTTCGTATCAACACTTTCAAATGAGCCTCATTAAACACTGAAATTGCGACGTCGCACTCAAGTGTTTCCTTGCCATTGTCACACTGTGAGACTCAGTTAGTCAGGGAATCTCGGACATAAACTTATCATTGCTATGGAGTAAATTCTGACGAGTGGGTTCATGCAACTCTCCACGCTAGATTATTCTAAATGGCGTGTGACTAGGGCCTCCCGTCGGGTAGACCGTTCGCCTGGTGCAAGTCTTTCTATTTGACGCCACTTCGGCGACTTGCACTTCTATGGGGATGAAATTATGATGATTAGGACAAAACAACACCCAGTCCCTGACCGGAGAAAATCTCCGACCCAGCCGGGAATCGAACCCGGTCCCTTATGATTGACATTCTTTCGCGCTGACCACTCAGCTACCGGGGCGCGGACTAGATTATTCTGTGCAAGCCCGTTCATCTCCGAATAACTACTGTAACCTACGTCCATTTGACCCAGATTATTGTATTTATACCTTGATCCCCCTCTGCAGTTTCTTTCACCACCTCCCCCTCCAAAGACAGAATGTTTAATATCATCTCATCCCTTCTTTCTGTCAAGTTGTGCCTTCAGTTTCTTTTTCCCGCAACGCGATTCGATTCCTTCTCATCACTTACTCGATCAGCTCACTTAATCATCAGCACTTTCAAGTAGCACAACATTTCAGATAGTCCTCGTCTCTTCTTGTCTTAACTACTACTCTTCCACGTTTCACTTTCGTACGAGGCCACATTAAACCACACAAAATAATTAACTCCTCTAAAACGAACATCGCTTTGGAGCGTAGTAATGGTGTAGAACTAATCCGAATCGATCTTGTGACCCCACAACCAGTGACGTAAATCGTGACAGTGATATAATGTGTATGAGACAGTTCGTTGGATGGATTCAGCACAGTAAGATTTGGATACGTCTGAGAATATCAGAGAGAAACTATATTGTTTTGACGCGTCAGTGCTCACACGGTGAATAAAACTACCGATTTTTTGGTATACAAAACCGGTCTATACAGCCATGTAAGAGGGCGAAAGAATACTTGGTGTAAAATGATCGAAAGTGACTTGGAGCGGAAACGAGTGTCACGCCTTGCCATTGGTGATCTACCACTGGCAGGAATAGACGCTGTCAGCGAATGGAGCTCCGTCTCAACCAGTTTCCGAACGGTCTTTGCGACCATAACCACATACGATGGAGATCTGGAGCTAGCGACCACGCGAAAGTGCTGTTCTCATAGCGCTGTGAGTCGTCCTCGGATAGTTGAAGCTGTTGACACGGATGAACATTGTGTGGAATGTGGACCTTCCGCGGACGTGTGGCTTCCAATTCAGAAGACGCTTGCCTTCTATCTTCGAGTTTCGTCCCACACGATCGACCCCCCGTACTTCAAAAAGGTTCAAATGGCTCTAAGCACTATGGGAATAAACATCTGAGGTCATCAGTCCCCTAGACATACAGCTACTTAGACCTAACTAACCAAAGGACATCACACACATCCATGCCCGAGGCATGATTCGAACCTGCGACCGAGCAGCAGCGACGTTCCGGACTGAAGCGCCTAGAGCCGCTAGGCCACAGCGGCCGGCGATCCCCCGTTTTCCTTCGCCCGGTTAAGCCCTGCTTTTCCTCTATCCAAGGCACATGCGATTAACTGGATCAAAGGACTTCCTGTGCACTACGTTTTTGGGATGGTTTCGGAGATGTATTTCACTTTTGGAATTTGTTACAGGAACGACAGGTGCAATTGCAGTACACATCCAGATACCGTCAGACTTTTGTTAATTACACTGGTGTCGAAAATTAAAGCAAAAAACGGACATTTTGCAAGATTGTGTTTATTTTGATACATAACCTTATAAACAAGCGATAGTAAACTAGAAACCATGTAAAAATGACAGAACGTAGCTAACTGCAACATGCATAATGCTAGAAAACAATGATCTTCGTTTCTTCCCACTTAATAGATTTGCACACACGTGCCGACAACTGTTTAATGTGCTCAGTATGGGGTGTGGCCACCTCTGGCAGTAATGCTGGTCCGACAACGACGCGGTAAGATGTAAATGCTATCATTAATCTCATGTTGAGGCATGAAATACCATTCTTCCTGGAGAGCTGCTCGAAAGTTGTAGAGAGTGGTTGATGGGTGCTGACATGATGCAACCTACCTCCCTAATGCATCCCAGACATGCTCTATTGGACTGAAATCGAGAGAATGAGCAGGCCGCGCCATGCGTGCACTATCTTTCGTTTCCATGAAACATCAACCGCTCTTGCTCTATGGGGTCGATCACTATCATCCAATAGTACAAATTCTGGGCCCACGCTACCCCGCAACAACAGTACTTTAGGTCAAAAATCTCGTCTCGATACCTGACAGCAGTTAAACCTTGCCTATCCAGCCATACAGTTTGGGTCCCGAAATAGTGTTCCACGTTCCCACCAGATGCGATTGCATCGAGGATCACTCTCCAGACCAAGTCTGGACTCATTTTTGAAAAAAACAGTAATAACAATTTCTATGGCCCTCCGTTCGACCGCCCAGGTGGCACGTTGACGACTCTACTCTAGACGTTCCCTTCTGTGAAGACGCACTAGAGGTACACATACAGTAGGTCTCCAACAGTAAACGCCACACTGCCGAAGCCTTCTGACACCGATTGCCTCAATACAACACGTGCAGTGGATGCTATGAGGTCAGTTGCCAGGTGGTGTGCAGTACTAAAGCGGTACTGTCATCCCTTACATCCAAATAACAGTGCTCCCTTTCTGATATGACAAGTGTCCGCCTGCCCTGGGCTGAGGGTGCCGTTTCGCTCTCTATAAATTGTTTCTTCTGAGTCTTTCGCTGCGGCATGACTAAATAAATTCATCTCTGTTTTCAAGACGCGTATATTCTCGAGCTTTCCATGGATAGCTTCGGCAGCGTCGTTAGGAGTAAAGTGTTCGACTCCTGAAGGCAATGACGGAGTTACAAATCGAAGACTCGAGAATTTTATTCGAAATGACGCGGCTTGGAAACAGAGAAGAATTTTATTCTTTCAATTATTGCCTTATCCCAGAAACGACAGAACGATTCTTATTAAGCCGTCTGGCCTCATCGGTTTGCGACTGCCCTGCTTCCATTCTTCTTATGGCCCTCCATCGCAGATAGTCTGGTAGGCGTTTTCTCTGTGGCGTACTGCACCATCGGTAACTGTATACAAAGCGATTGTGAATGTGGGAGTACCCGGCAAACACTACCCCGTTTAATAGGTGCCCAGACGTCATCGCTGACGTGGTTGTCCGTTGACCGGAATGGAATTTTCTGTTCAGAAGACGATTGTACAGACATCTATTCGCAGTTTGTATGAATATACAGTGAATTACGCACAAGACAGGGAAACAGCGATTCGTTGATCTCATTCTGGACATCAGTGTACTTAAACAGCATTCGAAGGATCCCCGCCGCAGCTGGGTAGCACCGGGTAAGAGAAGTTGATTCTGTTGTACACCGATATGAATCTCGATATGGACTATTAAACAAGACTCTGTTCCGAGAAGACGTACCCGCTCTGGAAAGTAGGGATCAGACAGTGTTCCTTTCTGATGTTTTTGAAAGGTCGTCGTTCTTATCTTGTACTAGCGGAAGAGTTGTACTCTGTTTTATATTATATAATAGTAAAATACATCGCTGTCACACAGATTTAGTTTTGTGCTTCAATAAAATATCAAAAAAGAACAGAAAAAATAAAATAAGAGAATGACTTAGAGAACGGCAGTTCCCTTGAAAATATCCTTATCATAATGATTTTGGTTCTTGTTTTTATTGGTTTAATTTGATTTTGAATAAGTTAAATATTATTTCTTTCTTAAATTTAAGTTCTTATCCTTGAATGTCTCATTTCAATCCTTGAATAAATTTATTATTTTCCAATGAAAAATAAAGTGAATTTGTATGAAAATATGATTGCAGTAAAGTAGCGTATATATTTAAAAAAGTTCTGTCAAGGCAACGACTCACATACATCTACATCTTCATCTACGTGATTACTCTGCTATTCACAACAAAGTGCCTGGCACAGGGTTCAATGAACCACATTCAAGCTGTCTCTCTACCGTCCCACTCTCGAACGGCACGCGGGAAAAGCGAGCACTTAAATTTTTGTGTGCGAACCCTAATTTCTCATATTTTATCGTGATGATCATTTATCCCTACGTAGGTGGGTGCCAACAGAATGTTTTCACAATCGGAGGAGAAAAATGTGATTGATATTTCGTGAGAAAATCCCGTCGCAACGAAAAACGTCATTGTTTTAATCATTGCCACTCCAATTCACGTATCATGTCTGTGGCACTATCTCCCGCATTTCGCGGTAATACAAAACGAGCTGCCCTTCTTTGTACTTTTTGGATGTTATCCGTCAGTCCCACCTGATTCGGATCCCACACCGCACAGCAATATTCCCAATAGGGTGGACAAGCGTGGTGTATGCAGTCTCTTTAGAAGACCTGTTGCACCTTCTAAGCGATCTGCCAATGAGTCGCAGTCTTTAGTGTGCTCTACCCACAGTATTAGCTGTGTTGTCGATCCAATTTAGGTTATTTGTAATTGTAATCCCTAAGTATATAGATGAATTTACAGCTTCAGATTTGTGTGATTTATCGTGTAATCAAAATTTAGCTGATTTGTTTTAGTACTAACAGTCGTGTACCGCAAGTCTCTAGAGGAACGGAAGGTTCCAAATGATTGGGTAAGTGCACAGGTAGTTCCAGTTTTCAAGAAGGGTCATCGAGCAGATGTGCCAAACTATAGGCCTATATTTCTGACTTCGATCTGTTGTCGAATTTTAGAATATGTTTTTTGCTCGCGTATCATGTCATTTCTGGAAACCCAGAATCTACTCTGTAGAAATCAACATAGATTCCAGAAACAGCGATCGTGTGAGACCCAACTCGCTTTATTTGCGTATGAGACCCAGAAAATATTGGATACAGGCTCCCAGGTAGATGCCATTTTCCTTGACTTCCGGAAGGCGTTCGATACGGTTCCGCACTGTCGCCTGATAAACAAAGTAAGAGCCTACGGAATATCAGACCAACTGTGTGGCTGGATTGATGAGTTTTTAGCAAACAGAACACAGCATGTTGTTCTCAATGGAGAGACATCTACAGACGTTAAAGTAACCTCTGGCGTGCCACAGGGGAGTGTTATGGGACCATTGCTTTTCACAATGTATGTAAATTACCTAGTAGATAGTGTCGGAAGCACCATGCGACTTTTCGCGGTTTATTCTGTAGTATACAGAGAAGATGCAGCATTAGAAAATTGCAGCGAAATGCAGGAAGATCTGCAGCGGATAGGCATTTGGTGCAGGGAGTGGCAACTGACCCTTAACATACACAAATGTAATGTTTTGCGAATACATAGAAAGAAGGGTCCTTTATGGTATGATTATATCATAGCGGAACAAACACTGGTAGCAGCTACTTCCCTAAAGCATCTGGGAGTACGCGTACGGATAGATTTGAAGTGGAATGATCACATAAAATTAATTGTTGGTAAGGCGGGTGCCAGATTGCGATTCATTGGGAGAGTCCTTAGAAAATGTAGTCCATCGACAAAGTAGGTGGCTTACAAAACATTCGTTCGACCTATACTTGAGTATTGCTCATCAGTGTGGGATTCGTACCAGGTCGGGTTGACAGAGGAGATAGAGAAGATCCAAAGAAGAGCGGCGCGTTTCGTCACAGGGTTATTTGGTAAGCGTGATAGCGTTAAGGAGATGTTTAGCAAACTCAAATGGCAGACTCTGCAAGAGAGGCGCTCTGCATCGCGGTGTAGCTTGCTGTCCAGGTTTCGAGAGGGTGCGTTTTTGGATGAGGTATCGAATACATTGGTTCCCCCTACTTATACATCCCGAAGAAATCACGAATGTAAAATTAGAGAGATTCGAGCGCGCACGGAGGGTTTCCGGCAGTTGTACTTCCCGCGAACCATACGCGACTGGGACAGGAAAATTAATGACACTGGCACGTAAAGTGCCCTCCACCATACACCATTGGGTGGCTTGCGGAGTATAAATGTAGATGTAGATGTAGAATAACTTCACACTTTTCCTTACTCAGGGTCAACTGCCACTTTTCGCACCATACAGATATCTTATCTAAATCGTCTGCATGTCGTTTTGATCATCTGATGACTTTACAAGTCAATAAATGGCAGCCCCATCTGCAAACAATCTAAGACGGCTACTCAGATTGTCTCCTATGTCGTTAATATAGATCAGGAACAATAGAGGACCTATAAGACTTCCTTGGGGAACGCCGGGTATTACTTCTGTTTTACTCGATGACTTTCCTTCTATTACTACGAACTGTGACCTTTCAGACAGGAAATCACGAATCCAGTCGCACAACTGAGGCGATACTCAGTAGGCACGCAGTTTGGTTAGAAGACGCTTGTGAGGAACGGTGTCGAAGGACGTCTGGAAATCTAAAAATGAGTATAAAGAGCTAGTTGTGTTTCACAAGAACGATATTTTCTGATTATTTGTCAATAAAACGTTTTCTTCGAGGTACTTCATGATGTTCAAATACAGTATATGTTCCAAAACCCTACTGCAAATCGAGGTTAGTGATATAGGCCTGTAATTCAGCGGATTACTCCTACTTCCCTATTTGGGTATTGGTGTGACTTGAGCAATTTTCCACTCTTTAGGTACGAATCTTTCTGTGAGCGAGTGGTTGTTTATAACTGCTAAATGTGGAGCTATTTTATCAGCATACTCTGAGAGGAATCTGACTGGTGTACAATCTGGACCGGAGGCCTTGCCTTTATTAAGTGATTTACGCTGCTTCGTTACTTCCAGGATATCTACTTCTATGTTCCTCATCTTTGCAGTTGTTCTTGACTGGAATTCTGGAATATTTACTTCGTCTTCTTTGGTGAAGGAGTTTCGGAAAAACGTGTTTAATATTTCTGTATTACTGACACTGTCATCAATGACTTCACCATTGTTATCGCGCAGTGAAGGTATTTATTGCTTCTTGCCACTAGTGTGATTTATGTATGACCAGAATCGCTTTCGGTTTTCTACCAGATTTCGAGACAGATTTCGTTGTGGAATTTATTAAAAGCATCTCGCATTCAAGTACGCGCTTCATTTCGAAGTTCTGCAAAACTTTGCCAATCTGGTGATTTTGCGTACTTTCAATTTTGCATGCTTTTTTTGTTGCTTCTACAACAACGATCTGACCAGTTTTGTGTACCATGGGGGATCAGTACCATCATTTATTAAGTTATTGGGTATATATATCTCCATTGCTGTCGATACTATCTCTTTGAAAACATTCCACAACATTTCTACACTTACATGATCAGATCGGAAGGAGTGGAGACTGTCTCCTAAAAAGGAGTCAAGAGCATTTTTAGCAGCTTTTTTAAATAGATACACTTTTAGTTTCTTTTTTATGGTTGTAGGTGTTACGGTATTCAGTCAAGCAGCAACTGCCTTGTGGTCTCTAACCCCTGCGTTAGTCAAATAAATGGTTCAAATGGCTCTGAGCACTATGGGACATAACTGCTGAGGTCATCAGTCCCCTAGAACTTAGAACTACTTAAACCTAACTAAACTAAGGACATCAACTCATCCATGCCCGAGGCAGGATTAGAACCTGCGACCGATGCCCGAGGCAGGATTAGAACCTGCGACCGATGCGACTGTAGCGCCTAGAACCGCTCTGCCACTCCGGCCAGCTGTGGTAGTCACAATACTCACTATTTGTCCAGGATTATTAGTTGCTAAAAGGTCAAGTATGCTTTCGCAACCATTTACGCTTTGAGTGGGCTCATGAACTAATTGTTTAAAATAACTTTCTGAGAAAGCATTCAGTACAATTTCGGATGACGTTTTATGCCTGCCGCCGGCTTTAAACGTATAATTTTTCCAGCATATCGAGGGTAGATTAAAGGTACCACCGACTATAATTGTATGAGCGGGGCACTTATTTGAAATGAGACTCAAGTTTTCTTTGAACTGTTCAGCAACTGTATCTTTTGAGGCGGGGCCGATAAAACGATCCAATTAATAGTTAATTCCGATTGACAGGTATAACCTCTACCCACACTATTTCACAAGAACTATCTACTTCAATTTCGCTACAGGGCAAACTACCTCTGTTAGCAATAAATACTCCACCACCAACTGTATTTAATCTATCCTTTCTGAACCCTGTCAGATCGTTTGAAAAAATTTTGGCTGGAGTTATTTCCGGCTTTAGTCAGCTCTCTGTACATACAACTATTTGAGCTTCAGAGCTTTCTATTAGGGTTTGGGACCCTGGTTCTTTCCCAACACAGCTACGACGATTTACAACTACAATACCAATCGTTTCTACAACTACCTTACTGTGTTTTACCTGCCCACTTTCAGACAGACGTCCCTTCTGTGGTTCCCTGAGACCCTCTAATCTAAAAAAAAGCGCCCATTCCCTTCCACACAACCTCCGCTACCCGTGTAGCCGCCTCCTGTGTGTAGTGGACTCCTGACCTATTAAGTGGAACCCGGAAACCCACCACCCGATGGCGCAAGTCAAGGAATCTGCAATCTACACTGTCACAGAACCACCTGAGTCTCTGATTCAGACCCTCCACTCGGCTCTGCACCAAAGGATCACAGTCTGTTCTATCGTCGATGCTGCAGATGGTTAGCTCCGCCTTAACCTCGGAAGTAAGACTGGCAATCTTTACCACTTCTGTTAGCCGCCCTAAACCAGACAGAATCTGCTCCGATTCATAGCGACACACGTCATTGGTACCGACATGGCTGCACCCTGTACTCTTCATGGCATCCGGAAGCGCCCTTTCCACATCTGGAATGACTCCGTCTGGTATGCACACTGGCTTCCTTCTCTTCCTTGGCAGCCATGTCCCTAAGGGGCCCCATTATGTGCCTAAAGTTGGAGCTCCCAACTACAGCAAACCCACCCTCTGTGAATGCCCAGACCTTGCAGGCCGAGAAGCTTCCTCTGGAT
This sequence comes from Schistocerca piceifrons, assembly GCF_021461385.2. Taxonomy (NCBI): domain Eukaryota; kingdom Metazoa; phylum Arthropoda; class Insecta; order Orthoptera; family Acrididae; genus Schistocerca; species Schistocerca piceifrons. Next base: position 157,585,039 of record NC_060139.1, on the reverse strand, counting down.
CAGGGGAGACGACTGCATCTAGCTCAGAGACATCGTCAGACACAGATAACTCCTGAAACCTGTTCACCAAACGAACCAGGAAGGCCCTACAATTGGCCCCTTGGAAAGCTTTTCCTTGCCTGCCAGACTTTATGATGATCTCCCACTCAGCTACAGGTGAGGGGTCAACCTCAGTGCAGGCAGTACCCGGGGCGGCCACAGAAGTGGACCGATCGGAGGAACGTGGGACGGGTTCGACGTCCCTCGTATCCCCGCGTTCGATCCCCCACAGTGACGCCCCTTGGCAGCAGCCTCAAGCTGTGTGACGGAAACCAAAGCAGCCTGGAGCTGTGAGCGAAGGGTCGCCAACTCAGTTCGCATCTGTACACAACAATCACAGTTCCTATCTATTACTGCAGTCGCTCCTGTTTGAAGCTAATAAGCGAACCGTGTACTCGCCTTATTTAGTAGTAGGAACTAGTGGTGCTGCTCTCATTGACGGCCTAACCGACACTGAGCTATTCTAATCAAATAAAAGCCTGCACGCTACTAGGGTCGATACAAGTGTCGATAACAACGGTGGTAGTGTGCGCTACAGTGTTATTAAAATAAAAGTTTGTGCCTAGTAAGCACTCAGACACGCAAGAAGTTACAAAAGTAAACTGGTAACTATCCAGATAACTGAAAATATGTCGCTCCTGTTTAAAGCTCGTAAAAATATGTAACAAGCGAACGGTGTACTCGCCTTATTAGTAGCAGGAACTAGCGGTGCTGCTCTCGGTGACTGTCTAACGGATCGAGTACTGTGCCGGTACACATTTTCACTGTCGGTATTCCGTTATACAGCTGGAGGTGATTCATATTCGAAATAACAAACAGATATCACGTTTTTCATAGTAGTTGCAGTGCCTCTTCCTTCGCACATGCATATTTGTTTAGAATGATTATTGCATCGAACTTTTCTCAACACAGGCACTGTAATATTGAATGTTGGCCTTTCTTCTACGTCCAAACGACTAGCATGCTACGAATACTCCTGGAAAAAGATGACAATAGCTGTGTTCAAACCGAAGCACACTTACGTTCCTTGTGTCATGAACACACAAGTACCCTGTCGCGTCGTGACTGGTCCATTTGATCAACCAGTTTTGATGTAATTTGCTAATCTAGAAGAAGCATCCGACAATGTAAAATGGTGCTGGATTTTTGAAATGTTCGCGAAAATAGGTGTAAGGGATAGGGAAAGACAAATGCTATACAATATGTACAACATCCAACAAGGAATAACAATATTAGAAGACGAATAGCGAAGTGCTCGAATTGGAAGAGGAGCAACCCAAAAATGTAGTTTTCTCCCCCTACAATCAACCAGGAGGGTGAACTAGAAACTTTTCGAGGTTTTTCACGTGTCACACAATATGGAATGAGAGCGGAAGTAATAAATAAACATGGATCAAACAACTGGATTACAGCTCCGTACATTATATTATTATACCATCTCCGTTTCACGTCCCCCCCCCCCCCCCAGGTGTCAGGGTGTCAGTGCGTCAGATGGGACAGGTAAGAGAATGTAACGTAATTACACAACAATAATTTCTTCTTCTTCGTAGTTTGTTCCAATGATATATGTAACACTCTAGGTTTACCAGGAGCGTCAAATCTGGATTAGGCTTTTTGACGAATTGCTCCCATGTTTTAGTTAGCAACAAGTGTCTCTCGTGTCTGCTGTTGTGGTGAGCATTTAAACATATAGATCGCTTGTGATTGGTCACTGTATGCAGAGGCGGTCTATTCCCCAAGCGACATAAGCCGCCGATTGACGTGTCAAGCAGAGAGGAATCCGAAGGTGCCACTCCTCCTAAGGTTTCTCTGCGGTACTTATCACAGACAGATTGGTGTACCAAGTTGAGAGCGGCGCCCAAGTTCAAGATTTGTGTATAATGCATATCACAATTACTAACGAGAACTGACACCTGTGAAAGTGTGCGAGGGAAAAGGAAGGAGGAGGTGCTGAACGACAAGTCGCTTGTGTGGAAAAGTGTTCTAGAACCAGATCCGATTATACGCCACCATCACGTCTTGCTGCCATGTCTGCACTGGTGGCGCCAAGGCTCTCCTAGGAACGTAACCAATTCAGCGCATTTCTCTGTGTCCTGACAGCGTCCAGATACAAACGCGAAAATGGTAAACAGTCAGTCTATTCTGCTTTTTCCTTTCTTCGGGGCTACTTCTAGAAAACATATTGTTCTGGGGAGAAGAAGCACCTATTTTCCAACCATCGAAGAAGATAAAGGAGATAATGCGCCCGATTGACAGTCTCGATCTCGGGGTTCCTGGAAATTACGAGGTTACTTGTAAGTTCGGAGGCAGCTACATCGGCCAATACATCCGTAACGTTGCCAAGTGCTGTATAGAACACCAAAGGCACATTAAAAATCGAGAACATGCTGAACTCGTCTTACAAAAGAAATATTTCATGAAATCGAAATCTATTACCCCTTGTACATAATGGAATTCAGTAGTTAAAATCTGTGTAAATGACTATATGCAAATATGTTTTCACGGAGGCAGTAGCTATAATTTTAGTGATGCAGGGCAGCGGGCTCTCGACACTGAGAAGAGGCAGAGACTTGTACTAATTTGTTTGCATTCCCATAGGAGAACTGACACCACCAGCACTGACAAGGACATTCTCCCAGGCAGTATGATTGTATGATCACATACGTTGACTAATTACAAGCTGTCTGTTCACTATAAATGGTCATCACGAGCCGTCACGACAGTAATTTGTTCCTGAGAAATTCAATGAACAATTTTGTTGAAGGCTCGGGATATTATACAGATATGACGCCATAGGCATTGTTATTAGTGTTGGATATATTCGTTGTATACTGAGGTAATAAAAGTTATGGATATACTCCAATATGCGTCGGATCTCTTATTACCCGGCGTAGTGCAGAAACTTGACGTGGCATTGACTCAATAAGTCGTTGGAAGTCCCCTGCAAAAATTTTGAGCCGTGCTGTCTCTATAGCCGCCCCTATTTGCGAAAGTGTTGTCGGTGCAGGATTTTGTACGCGAATGTTCGATGGTATTCACTTCGGCCGATCAAGGTCGCCAGTAATTCTCTTCAACTGTCCAGAACGTTCTTCAAACCTATCGGGAAGAAACGTGATCCGGTGACATGGCATATTGCCATCCATAAAAATTCAATCGTTGTTCGGCTGCAAATGACCTACAAGTAGACGAACATAACTGCGACTAGCCGGCCGGTGTGGCCGTGCGGTTCTAAGCGCGTCAGTTTGGAACCGCGTGACCGCTACGGTCGCAGGTTCGAATCCTGCCTCGGGCATGGATGTGTGTGATGTCCTTAGGTTAGTTAGGTTTAAGTAGTTCTAAGTTCTAGGGGACTGATGACCTTAGTAGTTAAGTCCCATAGTGCTCAGAGCAATTTGAACCATAACCGCGACTACGACTGCAAAGCTGTACCACTGTAATTGCCTGACGAAATGTGTTGCATATGTCAGAAGACGATTAATTGATTAATAACAGTAACTGTATTTGTATTTTAATCCATTAGGCAATATGAGAAACGATGACAATGGATAATAAATGTTTTTCTTCTATTCACTGCATTGTATTGTAGAAGCCATAATCTAATATTGTATCCCTCGCTACAGACATGTACCGCGTTTGAAGATGACCGTCCGTTAATTGTGAATTTACGAATTCACGTTACTTATGGTTGGAATTTATATTGTAACAGCCGATCGATACGAGGCAGCCAAGCCCATCATCTGTCAACACTGGAAGGCTAAGATGGAAACATCCCCCCTATCACATCCCGATCACGAATCGATGTACCCCTGTACCCAGCTTCGCCGCCGAGCTGACCGGCTAACTTTTTGCACACGTACTGTAATACTTCTGATATATTTTTGATTCGAGGAAGGATTCGCGTAAAGCCAGCCGTTGCTAATAGCAAGCAGTTGTTCTTTACCAGTTATCCTCCTTCAGCAGCTATTAAGCGTTAAGACGTGTTGCAAATGTATATTCGACACTGGCAGATGTTAAATACTCAACATTCACAGATGTCGAATAAGATTATTGTACAGTTTCTGGCAGTAATCAGCCACATTTATGATATTAAAATCCCGCACAGTAGTGAGTAAGAATTTAAAATTGACGTGTTCCTTTTTGACAGTATTAAAATCCTGCAATGTAGGGAATAAGAATTTAAAATTGACGTACACCGTCTTGACAGCAATTGGATTTCGAAGGATGCGTTAGTCCCGTGAAAAATAAATTTTGGTGATTTGTAAATTGTGAACACTTTTTCAGAAGTGAATGTAAAAATAATTTTCCTATTTCTGTAATTTTTTTAAGTCTTGCCGAGTAGGAAAACTACATCCTTAAGAAGCTTTAAATGTTAGTTGACGTTTTTAGATTCTGCTGTTGCTAAATTAATGTTATTACGTAATACGACAGGGAACTGCTGTCCATAAGAACAATTGATTCGGGGGGCGTGCAGCCTGCGGGCCGCTGTTTCACGACCACTGGTGTATAATTATTGCTACGTGCTCACTGGACGCAGCACTCCATTTTTAAAAGGTGAGAAGGAAGTTCATGCATCGGTCACATTAATTTCATAAAGAGAAACCACTATTCACCCGTTATGCTGTACCTGTTTCATAAGGACAATACAAGAGCGTATAATGGGAGAGTTGCCTGAACTGTAACACATTTGAGAGTTTTGTTTTTTCTTCTTACGTTTTATCCTCTTTGGAGTACGATGAATCTGTCAGTTCTTTGCGTTTTGTTCCTTCCTTTGTGTCCAGTATTTCTTTATTCTCTATGATCTTCTTCTGTCCTCTGCCGGATGACGGACTTTGTTTTAAATTAATCTTTTGCTCGTCAGTAATTAACTGAGCTGATCTATCGAGTAATGATTTTTCTGCAATTTTTAATATTAGGTCTTTTTCAGTTTGTGCAAACCAATATGTTTCTTTTATGCGACTATGGGAACAAATCCAAAATCTGTTTAGTTACACTATTAGAGATCTTTCCGATTAGATGTCCATAGAAATTTGGTCTCCTTTTTCAGGTAGTATCTGATGGTTGTTAAATTTCTTTGTAGAGAGTTTCATTCTTGGTGTATACTCGTTCCTTTTCATGAAATTTTGTTCCTGTGATTTATTAATTTATTATAGCCTAAACATTAAGTTACAAAAGTTTTTAAACATTGTCATTCTCAACTGCAGGATATTGTTCTTAGTACCTGATTTAATGAATGCGAATTCTGAAAGAAATTAAAACTACGCTTAGCTTTCTAAGTACCTTCAAGTTGTATAAATAAAAAATCTAGTTTTCTAATTTGTGCCAGATAATGCATAAATTGTAACATTCTTAGAAACCATTTCCCTGAGCTTGAATATATGTATACGTCTAAATTTAAGGAAACATCCTATGTGTTAGTTCTTATACGACTATTTGCAGGCATTACAATATAATTTGTTGACTTTTTTCCCCTGCACACTTTCCGTGAACCCACGCTTTACATTTCGCGCAACTGATCATTTTTTCCATTCGATCTTCCTCGCACAACTCACTGTATTAATCCTCCGTTTTAAGATTGTGTTTCTGTGGTGGCTGTCCCACAAAATCTCCAAATCACTACCTTTCTACAGGCGAAGCTTAGTACCAAATTTCATCCACTATACTTTGCCTAAGTATTTTTGCGCATATGTGATCATCGACCAACATGCCCCTTTGTTAGCCTTTGATGGTTTGCTTGGAGCTTCCAACATTTCCCTCGTATTTCGCAATATTTAGAGGGTGAACGCCTTTAGCACACATTTCGTCTAACCTGCCTTCTTATCCGTTGTAATTGTGAGTAATATATTTAGTTCTGCAATGTCGAAAGCATCTCTTCTTCAGTCTGACGCGCAAATACCGAGTATCATTTTTTCAAATGTAAGAATATCTTCTTCCGATCCGTTTTCAACCTCGTTGGAAAACACTTTACTGCGAACAAAATTTTTTACATCCTCTGTGGCACTTTTGTTTTTATTTTCAACATGTCTCTTAACTGTCAGATTAGGTTCCAATTTTATATGCAACCACATTCATTTAATCCATGAATCCCATTTAGACCTACAGCGCAGTAAAATATTATTCCACTTTCCGTAATTCATTTCTGTTGAGATTCAGTAATTCTAAGTAAATAATTAACCTCTCAGGAAAAAACATTCAGCACAAAAAAATGCTCAAATTTGTCTGAAATATTATGGGACTTAACTGCTAAGGTCATCAGTCCCTAAGCTTACACACTACTTAACCTAAATTATCCTACGGACAAACACACACACCCCTGCCCGAGGGAGGACTCGAACCTCCGCCGGGACCAGCCACACGGTCCATGACTGCAGCGCCCTAGACCGCTCGGCTAATCTCACGCGGCAAACATTCAGCACATTGTGTAGCATTAGTAAAGCTAAATGCATTTCTTAGAACTTACTTTATGGGCAAGTTTCAAAAACTGAAACTGTGCAGTATCGGAAACTTATAGCTGTAGATTATAGACAATGTAGCCATTTCCACTTTTTCAGTTTCCTACAAACGAATCACGAAGAATATAGGTTCGTGACTGAGATGTAAGATTATTTTATTTATGTTCACCCACAAGTAAACATAATGTTAGCACTTAAATTTTTACAGTAATTCTCCTCGCTAGGTACAGAAAATATTAGATGGAAATTACAAGAAAATCAATGCTGTCTTTAGACAATGTGTTCCTCAACACACAGAACTCATAGCGGGCAATATGGCTGCAAAAGCATGTAGTTGTCGCTGACGTCACAAAATGTCGTACAGTATAAGCGGCACGAATTTCTTATTGTGATACAAATTAGGAGCCTGTACTATATTGGCGGCTCTCCGATACTGTCTTACAAGCGTGTCTGTAATAACTGAACTATAAATATCATATCCCGTTTTCTCATATTCACAGTGTTCCGCTTAACATGAAATGCCAATAACCAGTTTGTTAAGGCATATAGTAATTAAGTGTCTCACTAGGACTGATGACTGATCTTAAATCTAAAAGGATCAAAGGAGAAATTTCTAAATGTGAGCTATAATGGTCGATTTGTGAGTCGATTACCAGAACTCGTACTGCATTTCTGAGATGACAGTATCAAATTGAGGCTTTGCACCAGTAAGCAGTGTATATGTCAGTGTTAAGTGTTTCAGAAAAGACCATGTTATTGTGTACTCAGTTATTCTGAAGCGATGAACGCCGATGATGCAATTAGGTAATTTAACATATTTTACTCAAAGAGTAAATTATTCTGAATTTGAGTTTAGGAACATTCGTGTTTACACAGTTGCTGCCCACGGATTAACATTACTTCATAGCATAAAAGTTGTTCTGTTGAACGTCACGTCGTTTCGAAGTATATTTATCTTTTGTACCAATTACTTCGTTAGCTGTTGTGAAAGAGTTAGCTCGTGTTTGAATTTTTCATTTATGATTAACCCCTAGGCCTATACTACGAGTATAACGAAATGTCACACTTGTGTTGGTGAGCCTATTTTTTTGCAGCAAGCACTTAACAGTCATTTTCTTAGAATCTAAGTGTCTTTTAATAACCGGACCCATGGCCAGAGGAAAGGAAACGCAAATTTCAAACGGATAAAAAACAGCTCTACGTAATAATTTATTAATATTACGTAAAAATAGTAGAGTGAACTGTTTTATAATTTTTTTGTGCCGCATATCAAGACTAAACTGTTTTAATTCACATTAAATACTTTGAATCTGCTTTAATATTAAAGACGAAGCGCGTATGGAGCATAAATAGTTCTATCACAGTAACAATAAAGAGTTGCAGTTTATAAATAGAAGTGTTACAACCAGCAGATTCCCTCTCCAGCATTCATGGAAATAGTTTTTAATTAACAGATAGTGTCTTTTTATGTCATTGCAGACAGCTGCGCATACGTTGGGAATAATTACAGCCTCGCAGGTCCCACCCAGGGACACAAGTTGCCACTTTGACAGAACAGGCCCGCGTTCTGTATAGTAGCGCACGAAGCTCGGTGTGATACATTAATAACTTGTTGCTAGCCGTACGTGTCCACGGACACATCATACTAACCCGTAATAGAAGCTTCTAGCATCCATCTTAGTTTGCGGTTCTCTCTCAACTCTCAACATGATGTGATAGCAAAAGCCGTGCTTTGCCGCTCACACGGACGGTTGATGAGTGAAACATAACATGAAAACATTATTTTTATGATTAGCGCTGCCCAGTGCGTATCAGTTTCAGCCGTTTCAGGAATATATTTGCATGCTAAAAGGAATCTTGAACTGTTACGTGGCGTCCTATTATTTATGCGTTGTTCTGTGTCAAACATTGAGTGTTATTCCGTTTCTTCCTTGCACAGTTATGCAACTTCTTTCATCAGTAACAGACCGAGCGCCACTAGGGCACCAATTAGTGAAGTGCTGCACATTCTACAATAATGGCTGTAACATAGTCGATATTTGTAGAAATCTTTAGAGGTAGCAGGAACTGCAAAAGATATTCCATCTCAGCGCAGGCAAACATTCGAGACATGACGCCTCCTAGAAGACATCTACAGAAAATTAATCACTAGTTTAGCCTTTATTTTCTTTTCATTCTATTGATCACATCATTTCAACTTTATTTGTCCCTACCTAACTGATTTATTTCTTTATTTCTATTTTCGTATTGTTTACTAAGACACTACACAAAAGAAGACAGTTTCTCAGGAAACGATAAATGTGTGTAAACTGATGCACAGTTTTCTTTCTTTTTTTTCTTATAACTTTTAGAATCCTCGTCCTAATGACTTCTTTGTACGTTGTATTCCGTCGTTTTATGATTATCAGTATCTTTACGTTTACGTCTTAACTGACCAAATCAAATTAAATAAAATTTCGTTGGAAGAAAATCTTTTATAATACGTGAATCTAAAATAGAAATAGAAACACTCAATGCACAATCAATACCTCTACTGCGCGACAGCAATGATATGTTACTGAAGAAAATCTTTTATAATACGTGAATCAAAAATAGAAATAGAAACACTCAATGCACAATCAATACCTCTACTGCGCGACAGCAATGATATGTTACTACTGACGACACTACTGAAGCAGAGCTCTCCGAAATTACTTCTCCCAAGACGATGCAGTAAATATTACAGAATTTGAGTCAATAGCAGCTGCCGACATGAGTACCTCACAAGTAGATAACCGCGGCTAGTGAAGTAGATTAAGTCACTCATTGAAGTCAAGTCTTTAGATTAAGCTCTTTTCGGAGTATGCTGATGTAATAGCTTCATACTTAGCAGTCACGTATAACCGCTCAAGCAACGAATGATCTGTATATGGAGAATGGAACAGCAATACGCAAGAAGGGGAGTAGAAACAATCCGATGATTTTTAGTCCCACACAACCAACATCGATCTGCAGTAGGGTTTAGGTAGATGTGTTCGAAGGTAATGAAACGTAGCGAATAAAAGGAGCTACTGTCACAGACCATGGATGACGAAGATATAGTTTTAGAGAAACACAACTGGCTCCTTATTCATAAGAAGTAATGAGTTCTATGAACAGGGGTCTCATATTGATTCTGTATTTCCAGGTGCACAGGAAGGGTTGTGATACAGTCCTCCGACAAGCAATGTTTAACGAAACTTCGCCCTACGCAATATCGTCTCAGTTGTCCCTCAGGATTCGTGATTTCCTGTCACATTCGTCACAGAAGGCAGTAACTGACTGGAAGGCGTTCCTCAAAGCTGTGGTACAAGCCCACTGCTGTGCAAACCACACAAACGTCTGGCAGCCCTGTGCCAAGTGGGACACGTGATATTTTGTGTCCTCGTAAACAAAAGTCGTTTGAATTATAAGAACAGTCGCTTTAGTACGAACTACGCAATAAATACGTTCGTTGCTGATCTCTTAAGATTGCTGTTAAGGATTTCACTTTCTTTTATTTATTATTCCAGAAAAAGCTAAATGATCTGATATTTGGGTTTTTCAGTTGTTCCTTTATCGGGTTGCTATATTTATGCTTACGTTATTTCGCAGTAGACTTATTGAATCTCGTTCACTTATTCCTTTATTTCTCCAGAAATTTACGTACAGTGTATTCCTTTATAATTTAGTTCATATTTCAGAAAGTTAGCATACATTTTAATTTTATTGATTCAGAAACTGTGTGCTATGCGTTTACACACAGTAGAGCATAGATCAGATTTTTGTAAATATATTTTCGTGATTTGGCAGGTTAAATGGACCTATTACTATTAAAGAATTAATTTTATCATGAGTGAAAAGGGCCTGATTTTCTGTTGAGTTGTTAGTTCTTGGGCATGTAGTGGCTGGTGCTGTAGTTCTCTTTTTCCATTGGGCTGACGGTTGTGGCGTGGGAATTAGGGAAGTAAATGAGGCTCTTCAGAGATTTTGTAGGATATAGAGATAGGAAGACAGGCGAACAAGAGCGGAAAATTGCTGCCCTCCTGGCTAAATTAAATAGGGCTAAGAAACGTCTGGGAAGTAAGGAGGGAGAATAGTGTAGAGAGGTGGGAAGCGACAACAGGTGACTGAAGGAATAGGTTTAGAACTTCGTTTGACAGCTTTGCGGTAAATTTCTGAAATATGTTTGACGTGTTACTTCAGTTTGATAAGCCTCCGGTGAATACAGGTGTAGACAAGGCACATCGAACTTTCAGCAGTAAACTGAAAAGTAAGAATGTAAATAATCAGTGGAGAGAAAAAAAAGATTTGTTGCTATACAGTTCTAACGCTAGGGAGGTGAGCCTATATTACCAGGGGCGATCCTTTAAGTAATAGCAGAAAAGAGAACGATAAAAATATGAGTGTGTTCACCAGGGAGCCTGACTTTGCACCCGTTTAAAGAAAGCAGATATCAACATCACATTGTAATATTTGCAAGGTAGGTGTCAAATCACTTGAAAGTTCTCGGACCTGGTTTCAGCGAAGGATATTACTGGTGCTTGTGATATAAAATAAGTCACAGATGGAGACTTAGTGAAAAATACAGTGACTAATGAAATATCGTTAACAACCTACCGATTATCTGTGTTACTTAACAAACAACAGTTTGTGGAGCTGGTAATGTTGTCCCTAGATAGATTGTATTACTCACTGTAAAAATTTAATAACGAAACATTTTTAACATCCACATATTATGCAGCTGAATCTAAAAATTGTCAGTTACATACGCTCAAATACCATAGCACAGGTACAGCTCCAATTATCAGAGCTTTAATTTCAGAGCTCTTATTCTCCTATCTTCTGCTACATACGTACCTTGCGGGACTGGCATTCCTAGAAGAAATGCTGTAGCCATAACCTAGTGGATGTTTTTCAAATAAAATATTCACTCCTCAGTAGAGTGTGAGCCGATTTAAAACTTTCGGACATACTAAAACTGTGAAGCCTGGAGATGTGGTCGTTGGTCACGCTTTCATGGTTCACTCTGTAGAACATGGGCCCGGTCTCGCAAATGGTAAAAGTCCCACATTGGAATCCCAGTCCAGTGCACAATTTTAATCTGCCAGTAAGTTTCAAATCGGGGCATGCAGATTGAAAATTCATTCTACTTCTACTCCGTTCGAATATATATATTCGACAAGACGACCAGAACCTAACGTCGCACGTTCTAATTAAAAAAAAAAAAGGAAGTTAGAAACTTTCTCTCACACATTGTTCCGCTGATGACACATTTTGCTAGATAGGCGGGGATGGAACTCTAATTTCCCGTCTGCCGCTGGGCTCTGCTGCGATGGCCTCTTGGTGAGTGGTTCGGCGTCAATCGATACACGAGGTAACTAATTAGCAGGACACGCTCCGGCGTGTTATTGCTCTTACGGTGCTACGTGCGATGTCTAATACATCGATAACTAATGATGGATGGCCCACAGTTGCGAACTGGGTCAGGCGTAATATACTCGCGGCCTGTCTGCTCAGACAGTCATCAATGTCAGCTTCTGTTTGACACCCAGGAAAGCCACTTAAATTATTTAGCCGTTCATTTACAGGTGGGTTATTTATAACTGTTTAAAGACACGGTACAATAGGGGACCTCGGATGTGAATAGCGGTAAGGGCAGACAATGATAAATAGTTATTGCATGTTAAAAAGGGAACATGATGTGCTTTATTCGTATTAATTGATAGTTCCGCAATAAACCAAGAAATGACAGCACAGTCTCTCATTTCAGAATCCCAATAATGGGAGATTTGTCAAAATGTGCACAGGTAAACAGTGGTAAGCGCCAAAACGATTGCTGCCAGTGGTAGTACCGGGTGCGGTGTTCACGCCAGGAGTTATTTGTACGCATTAGAAGATGATATGGATAAGTACGAATCTCGTAAGAATGGTGAATATGTTCCTGAAGGCAAATGCGCTTCATTTCTGGTCGCTGATCAAGTAAACGTGAATGGTTATTTATGTAAGTATACAATGGTGAATTGGGTCTCTTAGGATTGTTTACGTGACAGTGTGACAACAGAAGCGTTAAGGGCCATCCTTAAGGTCGTTTGCCTTCAGTACTAAGGATAACATTAATTTTATATTGTGGGGAATCATAGGTAATTTTTGAGAATGTTGTACTTTATCACTGCAAAAGTTGGTAAAGAAAATCTTACTATCATAAACTTAAACATTTAGGACAATTTAAACTGTAGTTGTGAGAGATTTCACGGTAATATTTCATTGCCTCATCCAGCATGTAAACAATAGGTTGTCAAAGCTAGCCCACGCTAAGAGCACTCTGTCCGCAAGTAACAATGGTTAGTATGCGTTGGCATGTTTTACGAATAACATTTTGGGTAGAATTTACGTTATTGAAAATATGTCGTTATTTAACAAATATTTGTAAACGATGATTTATCCGAATAAAAAAATCACAATGAACATATTTGAAATATCTTATTAATGAGATTTTATTCAAAGTTTGCAGCGCAATTTCTGAAAACAACCAACTTGTTTCCAGAATGAAGCCTCCCCCAAGCTGTGGCTCAAACACGTTTCCGCAATATCCTTTCTTCTAGGAGTGGTATTTCTGCAAGGTTCGCAGAAGAGCTTCTGTGGCCTTTCGGAAGGTAGAAGATGAGGCACTGGCAGAACTGAAGCTTTGAGGATGGGTCGTGAGTCGTGCTTGGGTAGCTCAGTCGATCAGCCAGCGTTCAGCGGAGCAGCGGTTCGGACGGTGTTTACGTCCCTGCTGCACGAGTGCTTGAGAGGTGTTTACGTTAGGTGTGTAGCGATGTGCCGCGGTAATACATAGAACGAATCATGTCCTAGTCTTTTCGCAAATCGTACTGAAATTTAGTTTCGTTGACGAATATGCTCGACCGAAGTCTTACGAGATAGAACATTATTTACGGGAAGTGGTAAAAATCAAAGCTGACGTTCTAGTTGGAATACACTTATCTATAGTGAGCAACATGGTCTATGTCAAGCTCATCAGTGCAGCGCTATGTGAACTACTACTCCGACATCGACAAGGACTACGTTTCTGTCATTCGGGCGGGAATGTTGCAGCGCTACAGTTGAACACGCCGGCATGGGACTACGAACGATCCGCGTCTTTTAGCTTCCATTCGATGAGCCAGAAGAAATTGTGACGGACGCACTGCGTTCTTACGGGACGGTCCTATCCCATGTGTCTGACAAATGCGTGAGTTTCAAAACGTATCCTGTCCTCAATCATGTCAGACAAATATGGAACGAACTCCTAAAACACATTCCATCACACTTATACATCGCTGGTTGTAGAGCGATTGATATCTACGACGCCCAACCAAGGTCGTGTTCCGGGTGTGGGAAGGAGGGACACGTACGTTCTGGGTGAACTCGGCAAAGTTTGTTACAGCTGCCACGTGGTGATCCTCCACTCACAGCGCATCCGACTATGCTCCCCATGACGTATGTCGCAGCATTACGCGATGACGTAGACAGCGCGACAGATACGTGCCGGAACGTACAGACAGAGGCAGATCGTGTCGAGCCACGGGAGGACGACTTTGCCTTGGACCGTCTGCAACAGTCACAGGACGCCCTCTCTTCGGTGCCACTTGCGGCTTCTTTAGATAAGGCACTTACAGACGTCGATAATTCGATGTCGCAAGATTCCGTTGCCCCCCCCCCCCCCCAGGAACATCCAGAGGCCATGCTGATCTCTGATTCCGAGGCTCGACAACGAAGAAGAAGCGCCGTCTCAGGGTGGAGAACGACCAGCCAGGCGTTTTCGTTTACAGAGCAGACGACCATGGATACAGAAGAACTGCCAAGCGTGGATGCAGGGGTGGTGGCCAGCGGGACAGCGACACGACCTTCCGATGACGACGCTCCAGAAACAGCGGAGCAGTTCGATCGACGGCAACAAGTTACTGATAAGGCTACGGCGCCTACAACGCACGACAACGATGGGACGCCAGGAGACTGCTCAGAAGACCATCCTCCCCCCCCCCCCCCCTCCCGCACCCCACTGGAGGAACTGTTCCCACACACTCTTCCTGTGTAAGACCGGAAGAGTGCACGGAATACCGTCAAATCATATGAGAAGACAGTGGGTGACGTTGGAAAGAAGGCACCCTATGTACGGAAGAATTAGCGACCTTAAGGTGACCTGTGTACGTTAAAAGCCACGTAACAAGATTATCCTACAGGGTCGGTTAACTTCGATATTATTGGGACGCCAGTAAAAATCAAGATCCTTAGTGCCATGATGAAGGCTGCAGATTTAGACGTAGTGCTGTTACAGGAAGTTTGCTTGCTTCCCTCCCTCGGACTTCTACGGTTATGATATTTAATGTTCCCCATGTGACGGGAGAGGCTCTGGCACTGCGATACTATTGAAGGAAGGGATACGTGCAGACGAAGTAGAGTATTTGCGTTTTGCCCACGGTTCGGCCGTGACTATAGGTAGAATACGTTTTATCAATATACATATAAGCATCGTCGGGCTCGGATAAGAGAAGGGACAGAGTACATTCTTACGCTCGTGATGTTACACCGTTGTTCCGGGGACGATGCAATCCTTGCATACTCGGCGGAGATTTTAATTGTGACTCAACAGAAATGACCAACATGCTAACTACGTACTCCTAGCCAAGAACGTCGGGAGCTGGTCAATGGGATGGAATTAGTCGACATATGAGACCTGAAGTACATACATATTTTACGATCTACTCCGCGAGTAGTTTGGATCGAATCAGTGTATCAAGGGCATTAGCGATGTCGAGGGTGCTCGCAGGAATCTGGCCGACCGCCTTTATAGACCTTAAGGCATTTATTTGTACGGTTACCCTTGCTAAACAGCAGGTATGGAGACGGAGGGGTAATTGGAAGGCGAACGTCTCCCACCTGCGCGAAGCAGAATGCCGACGTATGGTGGAGGACGCGTGGCATGGCTGCCTCCGTCAACGAAATTCTTACGGTTCTGTCCTACAGTGGTGGATTAAGTGCGCGAAGCCAGCTTTACGGAGGACGTTATTAGGTTATGGGAAGGAAGTTTCTCGGTGGCAGCACACGACCACTGACTTTTACTTTATGGCCGTCCGAGAACTGTTCGCTCAACCACTAACACCAGAACGCCAGACGGCGGTACACCGAGACAAGGCGGAGCTGGCACGACTTGCGACGCTAAGGATGTCGGTTACGATGATAAGCGAGAGCTCAGTGGATTGCCTGCCCAAAGAAGTTCCCTCAATGCATTATGTGATAGAGGAAAGAAGAAGACGAAGGACGTTCATTAATGAGATCGATCTCGGCGATGGCTGTCGTTTTCCAACACAAAGGGGCATAGAACAGGCGTTCACGGATCATTTTAGCAGATTCTATGCGAGTGACGGAGAGGGCCAGAGAGAGCTGGGGAACGTCCTGGAAGAGATTCCAGACGCGACACGGTGAATGGGTAAGCGGACGTTTTATCTGAAATTACGTGTGAGGAGCTGGAAGAAGCGATTACACGAGGTGTCTCCAAAAATTTCCCAGGTCCAGTCGGATTCTCGTTGGTATGTTACCGTGCCTTTGTGACCGTTATGACACTGATGTGGTTGTGTATGTTTAATGAACTTTTGCGGCAAGAAGTACCGGTACCCATAAAATTCACGGAAGGGCTCATGATCCCGATACCCAAGCCACGTGTTGCAAACAACGTTGTGATTATTGCCACTTGACCCTTCTTAACAGTGACAAGAAGATCTATATCCGCAACTGGGCAGCCGTAGCAAAACGTCGCTGGTGGATCGAATACATGCAGATCAGACTTGTCTTTGCGGCATCATTAATATCCACACAGCCTTGGGAGACTATCGTGACGTTGTTACCCTCGCGGCTGCATGCCTCCTCCGGGGCACTGGTTGCTGTAGATTTCCATCATGCTTTTGATCGAGTGGATCATGTGTATCTCGCGGCGGTGAGTAATAGGATGGGTGTCTCGCCTTTATTGACCACTAAAGTGATGAGGCTTTTGCACGGCGCCAGATCAGCAATGGTGATCAACGGAGGGAGGAGAGAGTATTTTAAGATCTTAAGATCTGTCAGACAGGGCTGCCCCTTGTCGATCCTGCTATATGCGATTGCCTTAGAACCGTTCCTTGCAGGCCTTAGCCGCCGTCTTGCCGGGATCTCCCTGCGGAAATTATCATTAAAATGTAGAGCATACGCGGATGACACTGTGTTCCTCGTCCGGAATGAGGGGGAGACTCGATCAGCACTGGATTGGCTACAGACAAATTGGATGGTAGCTGGCAGTCAGGTCAACCTCCGAAAACCACAATTCATGCATGTGGGGCGTGGACTAGAACCAGGAACGGAAGGACCCGTACCTTTAGTGCAAGCCCTCCGATGTTTTGGTATCACCATTCATAAGGAGACGGCGGGAGCGTCTACGGACAACTACCGACAGCTGTTGCTCAGAATTCACACGTCAATACAACTAAACGCCCTACGGTCGATGGATATGCTGCAGCGAGTGTCACTCGTCAACCTTTATCCCGCTCCCATGATGTGCAATCTGACACGCCTTCTCCCCTTGACGCGCACGATGGCTATGAGGATTCAGGTGAATTTTGAGTACTATGTAAGCCTGGGACAGCTCTTTAAGGTACAATACAACACTCTTACACTCCAAGCGTGAGAATGGGGCTTTGGTTTAGTTAACATGCACGAGAAGGCGAATGCTATGTATATTAATACCATGCAGAAACGGTGGCACAACAGGAATCATTCGCTTACCGGGACAATCATCGAAGAACTGGTACCAACATCGCATCTCTCCCGGTCAGTGTTGGCCATATATCACCCCCATTAATGTATGTGCGCACGTTAATTGTTGAACGCTGTTACGTGCGATAGCGTTTACCAACGCCCCAACAGTGGACATCGAAGGACGTGTACCATCTGCTTCTTCTACAGATCGCCCGGAGCAGGGTGGAACGGAAACATCCTGCCGTTAATTGGCACGTGATGTGGTGCACGGTACAGCACCCCCACCTACCTACATAAGTCAGGTCAACATGGTACATTGTAGTGAACCGGAAATCCCCAACGAATGAGAAAAAGTACGCAGTACATTTGGCGGATTCACCCATGTGTCAGCAATGCGGCATGATGCATAAGGACGACTATCGGCTGGTCTGTTTCGAGGCGTTGGCTGTCTGGACGGCGTTAATAGCGTTCATGCGGAGCACTATATATATACAGCAATATCTTCCGACTTATTATTTTTTCCAGAAGAATCATATTTTCTGTGTCATAAGACGAACGCAGTGGCATGGATCATAGGTATGACGGTCATGACATATATAGAGACACACGTCTGAACGTACCGAACGCACTGGATTACCGGCAATACTAGCAAGATAGCTTTTGTAGCGGTGTTCGTAGCGACAAACAATTCGCGGTAGAAACGGCTTACGAAGTTACCGCCACACTTTTAATAGCGGACCGACCGGTCCGCTGGAACAGTGAACAGAAAGATGAAAACCCAAACACTCTGATTAAATAAAAGTCGGTACTTATCTTTATTAACGAAGATACAGAAACAGTAGTGAACTCCGTGTCTACTGAGATCGGTCTAGTTCGAGTCGGAGCGGCTAGGTCAGCGTCGGCTGACGACAAACAACAACTCTGCTGCGATGAACACACAACTGACTAGCAAGTACACAAATCGGTGGCGAGTATACAACTGAGCGGCGGATACAGAACTGTCCTAGCGCTCGCGACTCCAGCGCTTAAGAAGCCAGAAGCCAGCGGTGGCGCGCGCAGACTTGCGGCGATTTGCTGTCTCGCTGGCGCTGCTTATGCGGACGGCGTCCGGACTTTGATGCTGCCAACCTTTTGGCAGCGGGCTCGGGTGGCATTACTGGCTAGGATATAACAATAGCCACACAAAACTGTTACGGCTACGAAAGTACAAGGACTGGTATGCAAATTTCCTAGGAACAGTTTTTGCGGGCCGGCCATATACTTGGGGTGTGCCGAGTGCGCAAAGATGAGAGGCGGTGCTGTCGTTGTGGAACTGACGAAGTAAAGTGATTAGCTAAGGAAAACTACGAGATCTTGCGACCCAGGACGAACTAACAATTCCGCAGTTTGCAATGGAATGTTTCATTGAATTTTGTTTCAATATCAATAAATGTTTCTTCTTAAGGGTGCCGGAGGTAGCCCCACTATGACTTCGTTGTTATTTCATGACGCTTAGTAGGACTGCAGCGCGGTTCATTCCAGGACAGTTATAATGTATGAGGACGTACCATTGTTTTGTGAATTATAAAGGTGTTTGTTTCGCCTACCTTCCTTACAAACAAAATTAAAAAAGAAAGACGATAAGGTGACATCTCGCGAAAGTGGGCAATCCGGGTTCAAGTTCCAGTGCGGCAAAAATTCTTCATTGTCGTTATTCCATTACACAGCTGATGCTTGTCATTATCCACAACTGCGAATACATTTCACGTATTAAATATTTAGGCGAAAAAAAATATTTAAAAAAATAGTCGGCCAAGGTCCCGAGTTCGAGTCTCGGTCCGGTACACAGTTTTAATCTGCTAGGAAGTTTCAAACAACTTGTTCCTTACGAATGTATACAGCTAAGTTCTTCGTTTCATTTCTTGTTACAAGAAGAATTGTACCAAAAGAAATATTTCGAAACAGAATGTAATTATCTTAATTTGGTGAGAACTAAACCCAGAACATGTTACAGTGGTTGTAGTATGGGTAGAATTTTAATTGTCAACTCAATTATTTACTAAACAGTATAATTAGACACCAATGCGCCCTTGCAAACAACTTCAGTTTAAAAAAACGAGAAATGAAAAGGGGCGGCAGAAGAAAATACTTTTCATTTAGGAGATAATCTGATCCCGCCATCTTTCGTAATTTCAATCGTGCTATGTACTGGCAACAAGTAGTTCTATTTAAGCTGCTGTTAGAAAGTGTCAGCTTGTAACGACAACTGTACATATAATAATTTTTTCTTTATGAATTTAGATAAATTAATGTAAGCAATGTTTTGAACTTCTTTTTCGGTTCGTATCGTTATGTTAGAGAAACTGTGAGCAACTTTTGAAATGAATATTATTATTTACGTTAAATTTCAAATAATGTGGTAATCAAAGGGAAGTGTATTTAATGTTAAAACTATTGTAGGATGTGAAAATTGTAATTTAAACACTTGGTCCATACGTAGGTAATGTATTAAGATATATGAAGTAGAAAACCTGTGGTGAATACCCTACCTGTAGGGGAGCGGGAAAAGGCGAGCGCGGGAAAACGCACACTGGCGCGGTTCGGCACAAGGGGCTCAGTATTACAGTCGGAGGCAAGCAACAGTTGGAGTTGTGAATCGGTCAGAGGAACACGTACTGTACCGAGGCGGCTACCCAGGAAAAGTGGATTCCATTGAGCCTCGGATGAACCGATTCCGACGACTGCTTGGCATGGCTATATTCTGAGGCACAAAATTGGAAAGATTACGACGCTAAGAAGATGGAAAGTGCCGATGTAGTGTGAGCCTTAGCCGTGCTTGTATGTGTGCCGTGCTGCCCGCTATCTCGCTGCCCGCCATCCGTCGTACCGACTTGCACAGGTCATCTTTAGAAGTGTATCTGTGTGGACCAGTGTCGAAACTGTTTCTAACTGTTCAATAATAACGTGACTTTTACCTGAATTGACTTAGCCATTACCGATCCTGATCACTGTCCTAGACAGGGTCCTTACCTCGTATTGTGCAACCCGAGTATCCTGAACTGAAATTTTAATGTTAGTGTTAATGAAAATTATCGGCAGATTAATCTATGTAATAAAGGAGTTTAAAGTTCTGTGTGTTATTACAAATGTTGGTAAAGAACAAAAGTATGACTAAATTGAAAGAGAGGGTTTTTTTTTAATTGAGTTAGCGATGTTATTTCATTAATTTGAGACAGAAATAATGACAGTTAAATTATTCAGAAGTAAGACAAAAGAGTAGTTAACCATAGATTGATAATTTTGAGTGTTAATTTGCCTTCAGTGCTTAATAGTTTCAGTATAACGACCATAACAGTTTCAGGGTCCCCCCCCCCCCTTCTCTTGTACATTCTTTCAAACCTTGAAATGTGCTGATCAGATTTGACCAGTAAAGCTAAATTCTATATTAATCCTAAGTGTATTAGTGTTTTTCCATCCTTAATAGTGACATTGTGTGTGTACTTTCAAGATTGTCGATGCTAGGGCAATCTATGTCCGATTTCAGTCTGATCAATATACAAAATGCAGTTCGTAGTAATCATTGCTGTGTGGTGTTGTGTAAATTTAGCTCGTCCAAATTAGTACAAAAAGAGAAAACTTTAGTTCAGTGAATTTTTCTGGTTCCAAACTTTGCCATATAACGCATCATTACTACGTGTTACTATGCTTGTACATGCACCCACTTGTACAAGGAAAAACTCACTCATTGCCTAAGTAGGCTGGCGACCGAATTATTAATTATAGGTATCATTTACTGTGTGTACTTCTTGTCCATGCGAACGAGCAGTTATACTTTACCTTTGCTTGATGCATCACTGTAGTTATTGACTGAGTATAAGTCCGATCTTGCTTTCATTAGGTACACACGGTCAACTAATGTACTAAAATCCTTGTTTATAAGGTGAAGCCCGTGAACTTATTACAGTACAGGCTTTATGGAGCTAACGTACGTCCGAGCGGGCGGTAGCGTTACAAGTGGCTTCCCGGTGACAGGACATCCAGTTGTTGTCGGTTACAAATTAATGTAAATACCGAACAGTGGATGTTCAGTGGCACGAATTACAATAATATTCAGTAAAATAAATTGCAGTGAGCGCCAAGTATAATAGTGTGGTATAGTTGGCATTCAGTATGGACAGAAACGTGGGCAGGGTAGATGCGCCAAGCGAAATGGAGAATGCGGCTGGCAGTAGCCGGAGTTTACGTGGCCAGATAACAGATGGCGTTAGCGGAAGACAATTGGCGTACATACAATACCATGAACACGTCAACGAACAGATTGAAATATCGAGATCGCCTCGAATACAGCAAGCGACAAAACAGAAAGAAGAGGGTGACTTTGTAGATGATAGTGGGTACGTGAACGAATCCACTGACATATTTGATTCACCACAGATAAAGAAAGAACCGAAAGAAACTTCTGAAGTAGAATCGGAACACACGGATTCCGTAGAACAAAACAGTGTAAAAATTTTAAGTATGAACGATTTATTTGAACAATTTACCAAACAAATTGCAGGACAGAGTGAGCAGCTCAAAACACAAAATGAGCAACTTCAAAAACAAGTCGGCAATCAGGTTAATCAGCTTAAAACACACGTTGCAGAGCAGCTCAAAACACAGAGTGATCAGATTAAAGCACAGGTCGAAGGACAGGGAATTAAAATTAGTAAACAAATAGAACAGGTAGAACAAAAAGTGGGTAATTTAAGTTCTGTGGTAAATACTCTGAAATTTGAAATTGATGTTATTAACAAAAATATGGATACTATGCAGGAGGAAATTGGTAACATTAATAGTAGATTTGATGTTGAAATTCTCAACATTCAAGAGAAAGTAGAACCTCTGGTTGAAACTAAGGTAGACGAAAAAGTTTTCGGTCTTAAAACTGGGATCGTAAACGAATGTCAACACGGAATATCACAGATGAAAAAGGTAGTTTTAGACACTGAAAGGGATTTAGATAAAAAAGTAACTGGATGTGTTCAAAATTGTGAACAAAATACTACGAAAGTTCAAGGCAGAATTTTCGATCTGGAGAGCAAAATTAAAGATAGGCCTGGTGTTGTCTGTAATGGCACACCGATTACGAAGCTATTAGAAGGTGAGGAACGCTTCGATCCAGCCAAGAAACGGGTGGCATCCGTTAGATTTTATCAAAAATTGCGAGAGAGTATTTCCTGAGCACTTGTCTGATCAGGAAAAGATAAACGTTGTAATTAGCGTCTTAGCAGGTGACGCTAAGCGCTGGGGAATAAATTTAAATATCGAACGAATGACGTTCGAAGAATTCAGGCAAAGATTTACGGAAGAATATTGGTCTGAACAAAAGCAGGACCACCTATGGCGCGAGTTTATCATGGCCAAACAGCATGATAACCGGGGCAGAAATTCTTTGAAAGATTTCTGTGAGTATTGGTACCGAAAATTGACACACTTAAGAGGTAGAAGATCAGATTCGGAAATTATCTGGGAGCTATATAAAAAGCTTCCGGAGGATTCAAAGAGGTATGTAGGAAGCAATCATCGTAGCTTCCAAGCATTTCTAGAAAGGGTCGAAGACGAAGACCATTGGCGCGCAAGTCGTGCCAATTATCAAAACTTTGGTAACCATAATAACCGACACAATGACGAACGAAACGACGGCGATGGATTTCGCGTCAATGTAATACAAAGAGGAAGAGGCAGAGGAAGAGGCAGAGGAAATTATTCAGGTCGCGGTAGAGGGTATACCGCGCAAAATAATAACGACGCGGGAAACTAATTTCCGCGAACGTTGCGGGCCAAACGGAAGCGGACGATACATACCGGCCCCGATTTAAGAAAAGATACCGGACCGACCGTAAAGTAATGAAACAGGTTAGGGACAGACATGGAACGACGCAAAGTGTTGTGGCGAAACAAGCGTCAGGTGCGAGCCAGAATGAGTCATCTCTGCCGCACAGAGCGCTACATGTTAACAGGCGAGTGGAGCATCAGAGGGCAACGGCCCAGCCTAGCAGAACATCTGTTTGGAAAGAAGCCGTTAGCAATACGGCAGCAGTAGGTACGAACATAGCCGTCAGAGCTAATGAAAATTTTATGAGTGATAATTCCGTGGCAAAGGAAACAATAAATGAAACTGTGAATACATAGAGAGGTGCGGTTAGCAGTGTTTGCAATGAGATAAAAGGCGAGGATGAATTAGCAGAAGTAACTGATTGGCGTGTGCAGATCGATGATCTGTACAAGGGTCTAAAGCAATGTGAGTGGGAGGATTTTAAGAAGGAGGATGAGGTGAAGAAATTAGTTGGGGGAAAGAGAGATAGTAGGGACGTCCATAAAGTGACGTGGCCCAAATTTGGAGAGGGGAGAATAAATAGCACCGCGCAAAGTACGCGTGCTGCCGATAGGAGGAAGGTTAATGATAGGAAGGATTTGGAGGATGAAATCCTCAGCATTGACGAAGAAATAACTTCTGCTAACAGTCCGCCAATAGTACGAGCTGCTACTGAGAGGCACCGTGGAGAAGGGGCAGATGATTACCTGAAAGTAACTAAAGTCCACGAGAATTACACCGAATATGAAGTCACAGTGGATGTGAATAAAGCTAAGGATGAGGCCGTTTTGCCAAAAGAGGAGATTGAATTGAAATCCAAGCCTGACGACAATACAGAGGAAGAACTTAGTGCCTGTCTCAGAAAAGCTTTTATGTAAGAACCTGATAGCGATCCAGAATGGTCGGATTCCGACGATAGTTCAGATGATGAAAGGTACGCAAATACAAACAAAATTGAATATTCTAACTTTACCTATTGTGCTAAAGTAGCGTACTTAAGTGAATCTAACGGTGAGCAAGAGAGTAGTGATAACTCTAGTGTAGATGAATTTTCAGGTGTAAAGGAAAATGAATATACGTTTACTGAAACAGGATATGAGAAAATCAGTGAAAATAATAGGGATGCAGTTAATTGCGGTATTGTACCTAATGATGAAGAAACTTCAAAGCAAAATCCAGACGTTGAGACCGAACAAAGAAAGAAAGAACCACCGGACGACTCGGTATTTATTTTGCAAAGAGTTCAAGTAAATAAAGACTTTGAACTCCCGGAACCAAAAACGCCGCCAGATATAAATGGTTCACAGGTCAGGAACGTATCTTGGGACGATGTCACAGTCGACCAAAGTGCGTTGCGAAAAAAAAAAATAAAGAGACTGGAGGCAGGGTGCTGTATTTGTATATATTATTATTATTATGCATGACTTTATTATTACTGTAACTCAGTGTTATCTGAAAGTGAATTATTGTTTTGTTGAAATAGAGCCTGGGGCAGGTTTATATCGGATTTTGAGAATGTCATGAACACACTGCATCATGAAACTACAGGATTTCCACCGGAAGAAATTTTGTTAGGCAGAAGTAGTAAAAGTTTAATTGAAGAAAAACTAGAGTTTCCACCTTTTACAAGTTTGGGATTGGATCAAAAGAAAGAATTGGTGATAAAAAGGGCAAAGCAAAAAGCTGAATCTAGATCTAAAAGACACAATAAAAATTTAAAAGTTTCAAAATTTCAAATTGGAGATTATGTCCTTTTAAAAACCCACTAAAAGTCTAGTGAACTAAACCATGAAATTTCAAAATTTAAATATATTTATAATGGACCATATATAATACAGAATATTCCACACGATAATGCTTACTACCTGATCTACCCAAAATCCAAAATACCTTTAGGTGTAGGAAATATTGTGGACCTGAAACTGTATGTTCCTAGGAACGAGTAATTGTGCTGTATCTTATGCTGAACCCAAGTTATTCTAAATGTAACTAATCTTTGTAAATGTCTGTATACTCTTGAAAGTGTGCTAATGTAGTAATGTGAGTTTCAGATTACCAATTGTACTGTAACTGTAAAAATGTATGGAGAAAAGGACTAAAAAGAAAGGATAAATGCTATCAGCTAGATAAAAGATGGGACTGTAAAAAATTAAAATGGGCAGTGTATGATCCATAATATGAAGGACTGCCAAATACCAATGAGGGCAGATAAATAGTCGATGGAAAATTGTAAATGTGATCCAGGAGATGTGACAATATGAAGTAAAAAGAACTGCCCAAATCCGCATAATAGGCAGCAAATATGTGTAGTTAATTTTCAGAATATATGTGTGTGTGTTTTGTTTAGTAAGTAAGGAAATGGGCTGCTATTCAAAGCAAGCAGCGACAAATTATCTTATAGTGTATACAAAATATGCAATGGTTTTTGTAGTTAAATGTTTGTATTCCAGAATTTTAAATTATTTCTTTGAGGAATTTAGAAAAAATGATTAGATTGCTATTTTAGAAATGTTATGATGGGAAGTTGGACTGTGCAAAAGGCACTTGAGTAAATGACAAGTAATTATTCTTGATGTGTTAAAAAAGTGTAAACCTATATACAGCGAGTAAAAGGAAATATGTAGGGTAAATCGTTTTGGACATTTAAGTAAAGATTCAGAACCACTGTATAATTGTAAGATTTAGTGTTCCCATAAAATTTGGACTTAAGAAAATTTTCTGGAAACAGGGGCATGTGTAACGACAACTGTACATATAATTATTTTTTCTTTATGAATTTAGATAAATTAATGTAAGCAATGTTTTGAACTTCTTTTTCGGTTCGTATCGTTATGTTAGAGAAACTGTGAGCAACTTTTGAAATGAATATTATTATTTACGTTAAATTTCAAATAATGTGGTAATCAAAGGGAAGTGTATTTAATGTTAAAGCTATTGTAAGATGTGAAAATTGTAATTTAAACACTTGGTCCATACGTAGGTAATGTATTAAGATATATGAAGTAGAAAACCTGTGGTGAATACCCTACCTGTAGGGGAGCGGGAAGAGGCACACTGGCGCGGTTCGGCGCAACGGGCTCAGTATTACAGTCGGAGGCGAGCAACAGTCGGAGTTGTGAATCGGTCAGAGGAACACGTACTGTACCGAGGCGGCTACCCAGGAAAAGTGAATTCCATTGAGCCTCGGATGAACCGATTCCGACGACTGCTTGGCATGGCTCTATTCTGAGGCACAAAATTGGAAAGATTACGACGCTAAGAAGATGGAAAGTGCCGATGTAGTGTGAGACTTAGCCGTGCTTGTATGTGTGCCGTGCCGCCCGCTATCTCGCTGCCCGCCATCCGTCGCACCGACTTGCACAGGTCAAACATTTATTTCATCTTTAGAAGTGTATCTGTGTGGACCAGTGTCAAAACTGTTTCTAACTGTTCAATAATAACGTGACTTTTACCTGAATTGACTTAGCCATTACTGATCCTGATCACTGTCCTAGACAGGGTCCTTACTTCGTATTGTGCAACCCGAGTATCCTGAACTGAAAGTTTAATGTTAGTGTTAATGAAAATTATCGGCATATTAATCTATGTAATGAAGGAGTTTAAAGTTCTGTGTGTTATTACAAATGTTGGTAAAGAACAAAAGTGTGCCTAAATTGAAAGAGAGGTTTTTTTTTTGCATTGAGTTAGCGATGTTATTCAATTAATTAGAGACAGAAATAATGACAGTTAAATTATTCAGAAGTAAGACAAAAGAGTAGTTAACCATAGATTGATAATTTTGAGTGTTAATTTGCCTTCAGTGCTTAATAGTTTCAGTATAACGACCATAACAGTTTCAGGGTCCCCCCCCCCCCCTTCTCTTGTACATTCTTTCAAACCTTGAAATGTGCTGATCAGATTTGACCAGTAAAGCTAAATTCTATATTAATCCTAAGTGTATTAGTGTTTTTCCATCCTTAATAGTGACATTGTGTGTGTACTTTCAAGATTGTCGATGCTAGGGCAATCTATGTCCGATTTCAGTCTGATCAATATACAAAATGCAGTTCGTAGTAATCATTGCTGTGTGGTGTTGTGTAAATTTAGCTCGTCCAAATTAGTACAAAAAGAGAAAACTTTAGTTCAGTGGATTTTTCTGGTTCCAAACTTTGCCATATAACGCATCATTACTACGTGTAACTATGCTTGTACATGCACCCACTTGTACAAGGAAAAACTCACTCATTGCCTAAGTAGGCTGGCGACCGAATTATTAATTATAGGTATCATTTACTGTGTGTACTTCTTGTCCATGCGAACGAGCAGTTATACTTTACCTTTGCTTGATGCATCACTGTAGTTATTGACTGAGTATAAGTCCGATCTTGCTTTCATTAGGTACATGCGGTCAACTAATGTACTAAAATCCTTGTTTATAAGGTGAAGCCCGTGAACTTATTACAGTACAGGCTTTATAGAGCTAAAGTACGTCCGAGCGGGCGGTAGCGTTACAAGCTGTATATCTTGCGTAGCCTTAGTGTAGTTATGTTCTCGTCTTTGGAAGGGGACAGTGTCATGGCACATTTTAACATAGCTCTGATGTCGAAATCTTGTAGTCAAGTAAAGAGATGAATGTTTGGCCAGAATGTTAATTACAAATAATTTTAGATGGCAGTGGTTCAGATCCAGATTACCCTCCAGGAAATTAATCAGAAGAAAATATTATGATTAGGATTAGGAATGTACATCACCAGCTTGACCTAAAAAAGTTCTAGAGTTCTACTAATAATGTGATGTATTAAATCAACGACAGCATGTATGGTCGTTACAGTCACAGGATGATTTTACCAAATAACAATAGATATACCTGTACCAAACATGTTAGTATTGTTTTGGTTAGGGTTAGTATTGTTTTGGTCCCAAAGTTAAAAATTGTGACATAGCACTATTTTTAATCTGTTTTATGCTCCAGAAATGTATGTGTGTATTTTTATGCAAAAGCACCATCTACATTCATCGAGAAAGAAATAGGAACTACTTGGCAAATTCAATGAAAACCAGACATCAGATGAGCGCAGAATTTGTAAATGTTTCGTTACATAAAAGCGGTAGAAAGGCAATTACTACCACCCTATAGTTATCAAGTAAATATGATGGACCAAATCCTATTAGCCCAAAATAGCTACATGCTACGTACGTCCCATAAATCATTACAATTTTCAAGCCCCTTAAGTCAGCATTAAAAAAGATTAAAATCCAGAATTGGATTATTAGTGTTGCATCTGCCTTCAATAACAAGACAGACAGTTTCTTCCTCAGTTCTGATCCTCTAGTATTCAGCATACTAGTTCAAAATAAAACTAACACCAAAATTCAGAAACTGTGTGTTATTCCAATCGCAACAGAAAACCTGACATTTTTACTTTCCAAATGTTACTGTAATGGATTTCTTTCTTGCTCGTGTTTAGAGTCGTTAACGCACTGGTCTCTAATATAAGACAGTAAAAGCCATACATATGCTTCTAACATTCTGCGTGGTGTCTGTCTCTTCCAAATCGTGTCTCCCTACCACTTTCACGCAACGACGCTCTGAGCGTGTTTTTTAGGGAATTGACTAGTTTGAACCTGGGACCTGTTGCTGGTAAGGAGACGCCAGACTGCACATGACATGCAGAGTTCAGAAGAGTTCAGTGAGGCTAGCGATGATATAACCAAATACTTAATGATTTCAGCGTCAGCTCCACTGCACTCCCTGTAAAAGAATCTTAATACTAACTAAATTTAGTGGAAGGGGTTCAAGGTTTTCCTATTTTTGGTTAGCTGGTAAAATAACGTCGAAAAAGCAGTTAACTTTACCACTGGAAATTTTATTCTATTCACAAAACGTTGTTTATAAATTGCACTATTGATAAAAGGAAATGTTTTAATACAGGATAATAAAAACCAACTGCGTTCAACAAAAATGTGAACGAATATTCCATGAGTGGGTTTCCAAGTTCTACAATGGATCGAAGGATGACCTATGCCA
The DNA here is from genome assembly GCF_021461385.2 of Schistocerca piceifrons. Taxonomy (NCBI): domain Eukaryota; kingdom Metazoa; phylum Arthropoda; class Insecta; order Orthoptera; family Acrididae; genus Schistocerca; species Schistocerca piceifrons. The sequence goes on along the minus strand of NC_060139.1, from coordinate 157,555,941 downwards.
TATCACATCTATATTCTAGGTTTAAATTAAGTTTCACGAGAGAGGAAACTATCAAAATTGGTCTACAGTGACCCTCAATTATCTTTAATTACTTATCTAACTTGTCGTAAATTACAATGGCTGATGTGGCTTCTCAATAACTATATAACAGAAAAATCATCGCGTTTCAGATTTTTACTTCAAGTGGCAAATGTGAACACCATGAGCTTTAATTGACGATCGACACTAGTATTACGCTAAAAGGGTGTGTAACAGATGAGACTTCTGCAGTTCTGAGTGAAGCTTTATGCGCTGTTATGCGGCATCGCGTGCGTTCATTACCTTGTCGGTGTTCGTCAGGGGGCGGCGGGCAGCACAGCTCTGCTCACCTCGCCGTCTCGGAAGCAACTCTCCCTAACTTCTCCTTACTACAATTTACCGAAGTTGGTTTAAAAAAACTATATGGCTGTGTTTTCATCTGACCAATCAGGGTCTCAATGTTAACCATAAGCTCCGCCTACAAAAATTCTGTCTATCCAATGAGAAACGTTATACTTTTCGTGGTGGGGCAACGTTTTTAAAGTTTGCAACGTAACAGAGACGCGAAAAAAAAATGGTTCAAATGGCCCTGAGCACTATGGGACTTAACATCTATGGTCATCAGTCCCCTAGAACGGAGAACTACTTAAACCTAACTAACTTAAGGACAGCACACAACACCCAGCCATCACGAGGCAGAGAAAATCCCTGACCCCGCCGGGAATCGAACCCGGGAACGCGGGCGTGGGAAGCGAGAACGCTACCGCACGACCACGAGATGCGGGCAGACGCGAAAAACTCTCACGCTAAAACTTGCAGGTGGCGTGGTCCTTTTAGCGTTATCGTAAGATCTATACTGTTCTTCTGGAGGGCTCTGTCTTTTAACATGCGCTGGGGGTAGTCCTGACGTAACAGAGACGCGAAAAAGTCTCACGCTAAATCTTACGGGTGGAGTGGCCCTTTTTGTGTTATCGTAAGATCTGTAATGTTCTTCTGGAGGGCTCTAGATTTAACATGGGCTGGGGAGTCGTCCTGACGTAACAGAGACACGAAAAAGTCTCACGCTAAGGCTGTAGCTTTTAACATGGGCTGGGGGGTGGTCCTAACGGTTAGCTGACGACGTGGGTGTCCGTCCCTTATCGTAGGGCCTTCTAACTTAACACGGTTCTGCTCTCGGCTTCTGCTCTCGTTTCTCCCCTCGGAACTGCGTCTGTCTCACGGTGGGAAGGTATGACATGCATTTAGGCATTCTTGTGTTAGTCTGTGGTATTCCATTTGCTCACTCATTACTCGTATTACTTTGGTTAATTTAATGTCACGATTTATTCGGAGCTATGTGACATACTACTGGATTTGCTTATCATGTCAGGGTTTTCATACAAGGTGTTGGATTTGCCTGACACCTTACATGCTCTCAAAACTTTTCTAGGTAGTTTTTCATGAAGACAATACCAACCGCAATAGTGGGGACAGTGGTACATGTAAAGAGTTCTCTTGGGCTTGACTTATTAAAAACGTTTTACGAATATGACAAATCCTACAGCAAAATGTAGTGCAACTTTTCGCAAGCAAAGTTAGGAATCAGTCCACTGTGATTTACGATCTACAGATTTAACCAAACATATAATGCGATATGATTCAAAACTAGGCTCTCGTGGGTTAACACTTTCTTCTGCAGATCCCTTCAGTTTCAGAAATCTAATGATACCAGAGCTGAATGCCATATGCTGTCCCAACAGAAATACAATCAACTTGTCTTACAATGAGCAACCATAATATACAATATAAATTATCGCATAATACATTGATACATCATATAAATAAAATAGTATTGCTGTGTTCTAGAAGGACTAGTCAAGAGGGCAGCTAATAAAATGACACCTGGTTTCTGCTCGTGATTAACATGACACATTTGCACCAAACAAACGAAAATAAACCAAATTAGCAACTGACTCGTCATAATTATCACCAATCTACTACTACCGACACCTGACTCCTGGAGACAACACAGCCACATTGAACTACAGCTACTATTTCACGGCAAGAAAATGTAGATAAGCAAAAGATAGAACACCAGAAAATACATGGAAGCAAAAAACCTAGTTACTTACTACTATTACTCTGTCAACGTATTCTGGGCTCGCTCTATTTACAATATCACAACAAGAAGTTTTGCATTCTGTGCCAGCACGCCGGGCAAAAGCCTTGACAAAAACTAAAAAAAGTGGATCTCTTTGTAATCTAATTGTCCAAACTGTGACAAATACCACAGCTTGCCACTAAAGCACACATCAGTATGTGCTCTCCAATGACTTGCCACAACCAGTGTCTACGCCGTTCCTCATCACTAACTATGGGGTGCCATCTAACCCTAGACATCGAAAAGAGGACACTGCCCGCTGCCTAGTCTCGACAATATCTACAACACACTTTACCACGCCCCATGCTGCAGTACACTGCTGCTGTTTTTACGCTGTTCATGGTTCTGTGGTGCTCATTCCTCCAAAGTTTGTTTTGCTTGGTGGTCATCCAAGGGTTGCCAGCCTGCTCTTCCATCACTGCCAGCTTCAGTGGATGCTGCAACCGTACGTTTAGCCAGCCGCGCTGAGGTAAAGACGAGTCCAGTCGGTCCGTCAACAAGGCCGTGACCCCGCCGTGTGACTTGTCTGCAGATGCCCACAGCAGCCTTCTATGGTAGCAGAAGTCGATGTGACTGCTCCAGCTTGTAGGAGTTGGCTACTTCCCACGGCGGCTCAGTAACCCAACGAAACCGACATAACCTGTTACAGTATCACATGTCAGCTCGTCGTGGTGTTAGCTCCACTACTTGCCAACAGACGCACCCTCACTGCAATTACAGCGCCACAGCCGGGCTAGCACGACCAACTGAACGGGCAGAAAAGGATACATGCTGCAGGACTTCAGTTTCACGGTACGGTGACGTGAATAATCAAGAACTGTCAAATAAGCCAGAGAAAGTGGCGTGGAGGAGTGAGCTCCCATGGCAATGTCCCATTGAGTAATAATTGTCTGAATATTTGACTGTGTCATTATGTTAGCAGTGGGAGGAGTCATCAAGATAACTTCACAGACACGACGTGGGGAACTTCAGGGATTCTGTACCAGGTGAAATCTTGAAATAATTTTTTTCTTTTCTTACTGATCTTCATCTACGGAATTTTCCCCTTCCAATGATAAATAAAACATGTATATTATTGCCTTATTGCCGGTTTATTCAGTCATTTAAAGAGTATACATTACGGGCGTGACCATGTACATTTCACATTCTTAGACTAAAATTAAAGTTTTGGAATTACCTGCCTCTGAGTACATATTTCTTGGACACCAGTGGTGACATTACTGTGTTACCTCCACTGCAGAGATGTCTCTGTAAGTACATGCCTTCTGATTTTTGTTTGTTTACTTTGCTGTGCTTATTTTTCATGGATGTGTTCGAGTAAGCTATAAAGTATCAGTTGCGTATAGTTTCAATTTTTTTCAACTTGCAGTGCATTTATTAGTGTTGTTAGTGTATAGTTTAGCCGGCCGAAGTGGCCGTGCGGTTAAAGGCGCTGCAGTCTGGAACCGCAAGACCGCTACGGTCGCAGGTTCGAATCCTGCCTCGGGCATGGATGTTTGTGATGTCCTTAGGTTAGTTAGGTTTAACTAGTTCTAAGTTCTAGGGGACTAATGACCTCAGCAGTTGAGTCCCATAGTGCTCAGAGCCATTTGAACCATTAGTGTATAGTTTAGTTCACTGCGGATGTAAACATAATGTTCGTAGCGTAGAAGATTTGAGAAAAGCTGTAGGGGCAGTTTTGTTTCACCTCTTTTCACAGACGACAAACCCATTCATGGTCTATGCCCTCCAGGAAGTCATTCACGGTGCAAATACAAAAGACCACAGGAAAACCCTAAGGAATTTATCCATAAATCAAATGTTCCATTCTCCATAACGGAAATCTTAAAAGAAACTTTCAGAGATTTGTCAGATGTGAGACTATTGAAGAAATGTCTTTATAGCAACAAAAGAGTCGGAACGAACATAATATAGGTTTGAATTTCCAAGGTAGTGTTCGTGTCAACTCGTACACTTTGATGCGGTCTCGACTTTCAGTGAGGGAAATGTTGCAAGTTGTGAAGTCCTGAAAAGACTGCTACAAACTGTTGGACGTTCCACAGTGAAACAAGTGTCCAGTTTAGATAAGGAAAGAGTTAGGGCACCAGAGAGAGCTATTAGAGACCTTGAAATAAGGGCAAAACAAGACAGACGATCGGGAAAAGGGACATTGCAATATGAGTTGCAAGAGGATGCAGAAAACCCAACCGAAGGAGGTGGAATGTACTGAAAACTTCAATCGCTTTTTCCCATAAGTTGAAGTTTTCTCGAGTTAAGTGTACTTTTTCTCGACTTCTACTTGCCACAATTTGTTGCGATATACAGGATACGCTAATCTGAGTATTGTACATATATTAACCCAGGGGTTTTCCTATTTTGTATCCCTTATTTCTATTTCCATTTTTACGAAATAATTATCATCTTAAAACTAATTAATATTTTTAGAAATATTGCAGTTAAAGTTGTGAGAAGCCACATTTTTTACAAATTTTTGTTCCCAGTTATATCTGAGAAAAGGTACCTTGCGCGTGTGTAAATTTTACGTTATTTACGATAGGGATTAGCAATCTGCGCAGACCCTGTTACTCAAATAGTAACAAGGTCCCAGCAGAGGTGAATCTAGTCCGACGTTCACAATCGAACAGTTGAAGAAGTGAATATGGTTTTCGTTTATGCTCATGGTAGCAAACGTTTTAGAGAAGCAGGATAGTTGTTTGCTAAAAAGCTGCTCTGATGTGGCGCGCGCCGCTATCCTGTGCTCTTGTTTAGAGCTCGCGCTATAATCGATCATAGTTCGCTGTTCTAGTGCGGGTGGCGCTCAGGTGGTGATTTGCTATTACGTCACTGGCGTGTGTTTGTGGTGGCCGGCGGAAAGCGACAGGGTAGTCGGTTTCCAGGTAATGCACGGAACGTGAAGTTCGCTCTGCCTGACCTGCTGGTGACTAGCACTAAGGTTGTGTGCCTCGCAATATGAGCAAAGTGGTCTTGGGCGAAGGCGACTAGCCGCTGTGCTGGCCATGCAGTGGTGATTAATTGGAGTCGGCGTACTTCTTCTGCCTGCCTATCTGTTGTAGAGGTCCTGTGGGGTCCTGTGATACACTGGCCCAGAGAGTTGCTAAATTTTGGATTCGTCTGCCAGGTTAGGGCGTCGGCTCGGTTGTCTCGTCAGATTTTTCGCTGGAAGTTCCAGCAGTGGTTTCTGAACTTCTGATGTGGGACGGCGTTGCTGGAAGTGTTTGCTGTGTATGTGTGGCACGTTACGATATTTGTTGGTACTAATTTATTTGCTCAACTGGAATATCTTTTGGTTATCCCGCTGAGTGGGTCGTTGCCCACCTGGTCTGCTCAGCGTTACCTTTGGTGGTGCCTGTTTGTTCCTTTTTGAAGGAATTCACGTAGGTGGTGCCTGTTACCCGCCCGGAGTTGCGTTCATGTGTGGTATATTTGGCATTTGATGTGTTAGGTAAAGTCTGCCTAAGAAAGGCGGTTTTTGCAGTATATGCATAGTGAATTACTGCTGCTTGGTATATGTGGTCTTCTGGGACCTGAACAACACGATCTCGTCAATTTGGTTTGTGTAACAGCATTTAGTGGTATGTTTTGTATTTTTATCTCACTGTGTTATTATTAACTTGGTGGAATAGTAGCGTTTGGTGTCGTTAAGGCTCATCTAAGACTGTGGTTTCACTGTTCATGTGCGCTGGGCTTTTATTGTTTTGTTTTAAGAAGCGAGAATTGTTTATTAAGATTTGTGTGTGTTGGCTTCCGGCACTTGTTAAGAGCACCCGAGTTAACGGCACCGTGGTTATCATGTGCTGTCGGGATGTTATATTGTTATTTGATTTTTGAATTTTATCTTGTGTTGATATTACCTGTCGTGTGTTACAGAACATAACCAAGGTGCGTAAGTGATGGGCAGTTGTGGGAGGCATGTTGGGGAGCTCTCAGCGGTTTATTTCGGGGACCGTTTCTAGTGGGAAGGCTCCGAAGTGTTTAGAGCTCGCTCGTCTGTGATTACGTTGGGAGTTGCCCTTGCTCTTTGGTTGTATCAAATTATTATTTTGTTATTATATTTATTGGTTGTGTGTTACGGTTCTTTGATTTTATGGTGCCAAGTGCCATATCATTCTCAAAGATTTTTATATAAATAATTTTAAATTGTAATGCCAAGTTAACTTATTATTGGATCTTGGTCTGTGGAGTAAAATCTTTTAAAGCACCATAGTAATTTGTTCTTGCATAAGAAATTTTCTCTTATTTTATGGTGACAAGTTGCCATTATTATTATTTCTTTTTAGTTTATTACTGCTCTTAATGTTTTCCGATTTTATGGTGCCAAGTCTCATTATCGTTCTTAAGGGTTTTTGTAAATGATCTTAAGTTGTATTGCCAAGTTAACTTATTATTGGATTTTGTCTCTTGGGTAAACTCTAGAAGCACCACTATAAAAGGTTCTTTGATTGTACGGTGGCAAGCCGCCGTTATTGTTTTTAAAGCTCATTCTTTCAATCATTTGTTAAGTTCTGTAAGTTACATGAATTTGTTGTTATTTAAAAGAGTTTAGTATTGGCAATTTAATAAATGGTGTACAGAGTCTGCTGTTTGGATATTATTGGGTAGAAATCCTTGGATAGTTGTACTATAAGATCACGCATTCCAAATGAGTCGCCTCTGCCCCAGACCACTCTGCGCATATTGCGAGGCACAACAACGCTAGTGCTAGTCACCAGCAGGTCAGACAGAGCGAACTTCACGTTCCGTGCAATACCCGAAAAACCGGCTACCCTCTCGCTTTCCGCCGGCCACCACAAACACACGCCAGCGACGTAATAGCAAATCACCACCGGAGAGCCACCCGCACCAGAACAGCGAGCTACAATCGATTATAGCGCGCGCCACATCACTGCTCATATTATCCCAATCCCTTAAGATCTGTCATTCAACATTTATAAAAAAAAAGGCTCAGAAAAATGGAAGTGTGAAGAACAGAATAAAGCAACCATACTAAAAGCAGTAACGCTGAAATGGCCAACGCCAGATTCAGTGTGGAGAAAGTATAGCCCTGGTATACACTTATTTTTATTGAAATGAGCAAAAAATGTCAGTTTTCGCTCTTCAGAGTATAAGGACCCAACACAATAAACTGTTCACTGTTAAACAGAGTGCGTGAATACGTAACCTTCGTTGACTCTCAGCCACAGAAAAACTTAATCACATTTTCTAGAGTCAAAGTACTGGTTCACGAGCAACCTATTGGCATTATTTACTTATTGGAATTTATTTGCCGGGTCCAAATACCACAGTCCTGGAGATCCACACTGTATTGGGCAGGTCTCGGCATAGATCGAAGACAACTGCTGCCTGCGTCACGTAACTGTAAGCAGTCACTTAACTTATCGCAGATGACAGGTTGCGGGATTATCCTGTAAAGCTTCTCTTTGAGAAATCTTGGTAGCTGTCGGCGTAGAGCCGAAATACATCGCCCACGTAGCTGTAACTGTGTGCCAGATTAAATATTTTTCAGGTGCTGCTGGTGTTCAAGAGAAATGCCTGTATGGGATGCCTTTATCGATGTCAACGGGAATGGGCATCTTGCCCGGCACTAGGCTGGTGTCATTGAGTGTTGTGGCCTGTGGGTCCTCTGGGCGACGGGTCATGTGGCTGAGGCAACCAGTGACTTCGGTCAACGTCCCTGGGCGCCGAGAGGACCAACAGGAAATAGTGAAAATTCTTCTGCTTGAGAAGCTGGTCTAGTTGATGAGCCTTCTGCAACCTGAGCCATGAGGCAGTGCGACTCAGATCATTTCTCCGCGCAAAAAGTGTGAGGCGTGAACCCATCCCACTGTCGGCGAACCCAGGGAAAATGTACTGTCCTTTCTGTAACCTGAAGAGCATAGCAGTGATGCGTAGATACCAGGTGGGAGGCATGTGAGTTGTGGTATGGATGGTAGACAACTGTTATCCATGTTGGCGACTATGGAGTTTTTCCACTTAGCTGGATCCATCCTTCGGAGAAGAATGGCAGGCGGAAAGAAATAAACTGAGCTCTCCATCAATAATGCAATTTTGATTTAACGACGGAATTAGCGTTTTAAAAGTGGGGTTACATTTCAGTGCAAGTCCATAGGAAACAGAGTGGTACAGCGGCATATATATACCAAAGTTATGTCGTTCTCTGCACAAAAGCTGTGAAGTTCTACTGTCACAAACTGAGTGCTGTTATCTACCACAATTGCTTCTGGTAACAATTCAGCTGAGGAGAGGCGAAATATGGCCTGACATTGACTGCATCTATGAAACGTAATGGAAAATACTGTTGGCATCTATAATGATCAACCCAGATAAGGAACTGTGAAATGAAACTGACTGTGAGACCACGGAGATGCATGTCAGGCGAAGGAGTATACCGACGGGCTGGTGCTGACAGCTTCCATGGACATCACTATTATTACTATATTTATATATAAATTTCTATTTCTATATCTACGTATATTAGCATTAACTCTGCATCTTGGTCGATCAACTCCAGAAGGCGGTTTTTTTTTTTTTTTTTTTTTTTTTTTTTTTTTTTTTTTTTTTTCATCAGTCTACTGACTGGTTTGATGCGGCCCGCCACGAATTCCTTTCCTGTGTTAACCTCTTCATCTCAGAGTAGCACTTGCAACCTACGTCCGAAATTATTTGCTTGACGAATTCCAATCTCTGTCTTCCTCTACAGTTTTTCCCTCTACAGCTCCCTCTAGTACCATGGAAGACATTCCCTCATGTCTTAGCAGATGTCCTATCATTCTCTCCCTTCTCCTTATCAGCGTTTTCCACATATTCCTTTCCTCTCCGATTCTGGGTATAACCTCCTCATTCCTTACCTTATCAGTCCACCTAATTTTCAACATTCGTCTATAGCACCACATCTCAAATGCTTCGATTCTCTTCTGTTCCGGGCCGGCCGAAGTGGCCGTGCGGTTAAAGGCGCTGCAGTCTGGAACCGCAAGACCGCTTCGGTCGCAGGTTCGAATCCTGCCTCGGGCATGGATGTTTGTGATGTCCTTAGGTTAGTTAGGTTTAACTAGTTCTAAGTTCTAGGGGACTAATGACCTCTGCAGTTGAGTCCCATAGTGCTCAGAGCCATTTCTTCTTCTGTTCCGGTTTTCCCACAGTCCATGTTTCACTACCATACAATGCTGTACTCCAGACGTACATCCTCAGAAATTTCTTCCTCAAATTAAGGCCGGTATTTGATATTAGTAGACTTCTCTTGGCCAGAAATGCCTTTTTTGCCATAGCGAGTCTGCTTTTGATGTCCTCCTTGCTCCGTCCGTCATTGGTTATTTTACTGCCTAGGTAGCAGAATTCCTTACCTTCATTGACTTCGTGACCATCAATCCTGATGTTAAATTTCTCGCTGTTCTCATTTCTACTACTTCTCATTACCTTCGTCTTTCTCCGATTTACTCTCAAACCATACTGTGTACTCATTAGACTGTTCATTCCGTTCAGCAGATCATTTAATTCTTCTTCACTTTCACTCAATATAGCAATGTCATCAGCGAATCGTATCATTGATATTCTTTCACCTTGTATTTTAATTGCACTCCTGAACCATTCTTTTATTTCCATCACTGCTTCCTCGATGTACAGATTGAAGAGTAGGGGCGAAAGGCTACAGCCTTGTCTTACACCCTTCTTAATACGAGCACTTCGTTCTTGATCGTAAACTCTTATTATCCCCTCTTGGTTGTTGTACATATTGTATATGACCCGGCTCTCCCTATAGTTTACCCCTACTTTTTTCAGAATCTCTAACAGCTTGCACCATTTTATATTGTCGAACGCTTTTCCCAGGTCGACAAATCCTATGAAAGTGTCTTGATTTTTCTTTAGCCTAGCTTCCATTATTAGCCGTAACGTCAGAATTGCCTCTCTCGTCCCTTTACTTTTCCTTAAGCCAAACTGATCGTCACCTAGCGCATTCTCAATTTTCTTTTCCATTGTTCTGTATATTATTCTTGTAATCAGCTTCGATGCATGAGCTGTTAAGCTGATTGTGTGATAATTCTCGCACTTGTCAGCTCTTGCCGTCTTCGGAATTGTGTGGATGATGCTTTTCCGAAAGTCAGATGGTATGTCGCCAGACTCATATATTCTACACACCAACGTGAATAGTCGTTTTGTTGCCACTTCCCCCAATGATTTTAGAAATTCTGATGGAATGTTATGTGGTGTCACCGCCAGACACCACACTTGCTAGGTGGTAGCTTTAAATCGGCCGCGGTCCTTTAGTATACGTCGGACCCGCGTGTCGCCACTGTCAGTAATTGCAGACCGAGTGCCACCACACGGCAGGTCTAGAGAGACGTCCTGGCACTCGCCCCAGTTGTACAGCCGACTTTGCAAGGAACGGTTCACTGACAAATACGCTCTCATTTGCCGAGACGATAGCATAGCCTTCAGCGACATTTGCTACGCCCTAGCAAGGCGCCGTATTCAGTTGATATTGAGATTCTATTAATGTATCATCAAGAGCGACGTTCTACAAATGTGGATTAAAGTTAAGTATTCCAGAAGCTACGTACTTTTCTTTATAGCATTCATTACGTATCCTGTTTCAGACCTCACGCCAGCCTGCGTGAGTTTAAGCGCGTGCCTTTCGGCTTCCTCTCCTTGTGTCTAGGCTGTCTTGTCTAGACACAACATGTTATCTATCACTTCTGCCTTATTTGACCGTAAGTCCTAAAAAGCTCTTTTAAATTCCGATTCTAATACTGGATCCCCTATCTCTTCTAAATCGACTGCTGTTTCTCCTTCTATCACATCAGACAAATCTTCACCGTCATAGAGGCTTTCAATGTATTCTTTCCACCTATCTGCTCTCTCCTCTGCATTTAACAGTGGGATACCCGTTGCACTCTTACTGTTACTACCGCTGCTTTTAATGCCACCAAAGGTTGTTTTGACTTTCCTCTATGCTGAGTCTGTCCTTCCGACAAACATATCTTTTTCGATGTCTTCACATTTTTCCTGCAGCCATTTCGTCTTAGCTGCCCTGCACTTCCAATTTATCTCATTGCTCAGCGACTTGTATTTCTGTGTTCCTGATTTTCCCGGAACATGTTTGTACTTCCTCCTTTCATCAATCAACTGAAGTATTTCTTCTGTTACCCATGGTTTCTTCGCAGCTACCTTCTTTGTACCTATGTTTTCGCTCCCAACTTCTGTGATGGCCCTTTTTAGAGATGTCCATTCCTCTTCAACTGTACTGCCTACTACGCTATTCCTTATTGCTGTATCTATAGCGTTAGAGAACTTCAAACATATCTCGTCATTCCTTTGTACTTCCGTATCCCACTTCTTTGCGTATTGATTCTTCCTGACTAATGTCTTGAACCTAAGCCTACTCTTCATCACTACTAAATTGTGATCTGAGTCTATATTTGCTCCTGGGTACGCCTTACAGTCCAGTATCTGATTTCGGAATCTCTGTCTGACCATGATGTAATCTCATTGAAATCTTCCCGCATCTCCCGGTCTTTTCCAAGTATACCCCCTCCTCTTGAGATTCTTGAACAGGGTATTCGCTATTACTAGCTGTAACGTGTTACAGAACTCTCCTCTTTCATTCCTTGTCCCAAGCCCATATTCTCCTGTAACCTTTTCTTCTACTCCTTCACCTACAACTGCATTCCAGTCGCCCATGACTATTAGATTTTCGTCCCCCTTTACATACTGCATAACCCTTTCAATATCCTCATACACTTTCTCTATCTGTACATCTTCAGCTTGCGACGTCGGCATGTATACCTGAACTATCGTTGTCGGTGTTGGACTGCTGTCGATTCTGATTAGAACAACCCAGTCACGGAACTGTTTACAGTAACACACCCTCTGCTCTACCTTCCTATTCATAACGAATGCTACACCTGTTATACCATTTTCTGCTGCTGTTTATGTTACCCGATACTCATCTGACCAGAAATCCTTGTCTTCCTTCCACTTCACTTCACTGACCCTTACTATATCTAGATTGAGCCTTTGCATTTCCCTTTTCAGATTTTCTAGTTTCCCTACCACGTTCAAGCTTCTGACATTCCACGCCCCGACTCGTAGAACGTTATACTTTCGTTGATTATTCAATCTTTTTCTCATGGTAACCTCCTCCTTCGCAGTCCCCTCCAGGAGATCCGAATGGGGGTCTATTCCGGAATCTTTTGCCAATGGAGAGATCATCATGACACTTCTTCAATTACAGGCCACATGTCCTGTGGATACACGTTACGCGTCTTTAATGCAGTGATTTACATTGCCTTCTGCATCCTCATGTCGTTGATCATTGCTGATTCTTCCGCCTTTAGGGGCAATTTCCCACCCCTAGGACAAGAGAGTGCCCTGAACCTCTACCCGCTCCTCCGCCCTCTTTGACAAGGCCGTTGGCCGAATGAGGCTGACTTCTTATGCCGGAATTCTTTGGCCGCCAATGCTGATTATTTATCAAAATTTAGGCAGTGGCGGGGATCGAACCCGGGACCGAAGACTTTTTGAATATGAATCAAAGACGCTACCCCTAGACCACGGGTACACCCCAGAAGGCGTATCAGCCAGCTAACCGTTTGGTGAGGGCTATATGCTAATGACCTTTGAGAGGTAACGTCAAGACATAGCTAGGGAGTTCATGTGGAACGGCCGCTTTGGTGTGGCTGTTAGGCGCTTGGAACAGGAGGATGCCTGTAAGATAGGACAACACATATAGTTTATCCAGGTGTTGCAGTCTTATGATCCACTGGCCTGTGATTTTTCACCAAACGCATGACGTCTCCGAGGACCTGGTCCTGTAGTGACCAGCAGATGATGACCGTGTAGCCACAAAAAAAAAAAAAAGAAAAACACTCTAAGCACTATGGGACTTAACATCTGAGGTCATCAGTCCCTTCTACGTAGGACTACTTAGACCTAACTAACCGAAGGACATCACACACATCCATACCCGAGGGAGGATTCGAACCTGCAACCGTAGTAGCAGCGCCGTTCCGGATTGAAGCGCCTAGAACCGCTCGGACACAGCGCCCAGCTGTCGTCAATGAGTAATTTGACCGCTGGTGCCTCGGCTTCTGCGTCAGTACGAAAGCAGACTCTTCAGGAGCATCATCAAATTCAGGATCTCCTTCTAGGAGATGGGACAGGATCTCAGCATTGGCATGTTCCTCTATAGAGTGACGATGGATGTCATACTAATTATCCAAATGGAATAGCGTGCACCTCTGCAAGTATCGATGGTCCTTGTTGGAAAATTAGCATGGGTATTAAATAATGGTTATTGACGAAGCATTCAATAGAACTCACTAAAATAGAGGTATAGTAGGTCCCCCTCTCTTTCTTAGGCAACATGTCTTCTGACGTAGCTTTTTTGAAGTACAAACGCATGTATAGCTTTCACTGGTGGTATCAATATACGACATCAATTTCTTTATAATGAGCAGGCACAGAAAAGTATTTATGATAAGTCAGGCGTTTACAGAATATAATGTACCCAACGCAGCGCTGATTATTTTATACGAACGATAACAATGTTTAGTCCGGGCTTCAGGAAAACCGGCTCGCAGAAAGAGGGCAGATACAACAACATTCACCACTCGTAGAACATCTAAAGGCATTTGGCCATTGCCCGCTTAGTTTAGTAACATGAAAATTTTGTATTTTGCCCATAAGGGACGGAAACTCAGTTTATTTGATGGTTGAGATCGCTGAACGCACGCTTTTTGGTATTGATGGCCTCCTCAACGATCAGCTAATCAGCAAGTATCTATCATTTTTTGATATAATGACGTCCTTTCTTATAGAATTTTAGCCTCATTGCTGTGAAGTATACTTGTATCTCTTTTGTTACTTCCCTAGCTCCCTTATATTTCAGACATAACTTAATTCTTGTTCTTCTACAATTATTCCGGCTTGTTCGTAAGATGTAATTATCTTATCAGATACAGCCAGTTAATATCACTCTTGTTTCTAAGGTTGTCATTATAGAAATTATGCATATTTTGATTTACAAGGCTATTTCATGTTCTGTGTATGAATCCCCTCCTGCGCAATGGATAACTGGCCAACGCCATGTGTCTGATTCTACTGTTCTTGTACTCGAGGTCCGATTACCACACTTTTCTGCATTCTGCTTTCTTTTAGCGGGTGCGCTCGTATATGTCGTGCCCCGCTGAATAAAATTTGCTGTGCATCTGTTGTACTTTGCGGTGTCCTTTAAGCTTGTCAGAAAGTAAGGTAACTAAAGGGTTTTAGATGTTTATTTTCACAGTCTATTTAGCCCCATTTTCAAATCAATTTAAGTTTATCAAACCTTAAAAAAATTCTTTCGCTGCAATTTTGCATCGTTCGGGTTTTTCCCAGAAACCCACTTGACAGGCAACGTTTGACACCCTAATCGCATTTAGCCCAGGGATTGACATCTTGTAGTCACTTTTGTGGACAGCGTGTATCGTGAACAGATTCTGCAACTTTGCATAAAAGCTTTTCCCGTAGGGTATGATCTGGCCACTAGTAGGTTCAAGAAGTTCCCCTATACACGTTTTTGAAATTTTATGCCTTGTATATAAACTGAAGAAGGCTACCAAAGGCGAAACGCGTTATTGGAAATTGAAAATAAAATCCTCTACAACCAAGACTGTATTTTCATCTCATAAGTATAAGACTTGGAAGAAATGAGGGACTTTCTAAATTGAATGAAAACTCTAATGAGTAGAAGTTATGGATTGAGAGTAAAGTGAAGAAAGAATACAGGGTAGCAGAAGGAAGTTTAGCGATAACCTCAAATCAAAATTTATGCTAAGGAAAATCCCCAAGCCGCCATAAGTTTTGAGAAGTTATTTTATTTAAACAACCAGTTTTGCATCTCAGTAATGTCATCTTCAGGCCTTTCATATCAAAAACGAGTATACTTATAGTGTATGTCAAGGTATATACCAGCTGACTTTACACAATAAGAAGCGTAAATGCAGGCGTGCTAAAACTTTTCCTGTGATTTTAACCAACTTATCTACATGCATACAAAAATTACGAAGATTCTAAATTGATTCATGACATTGTTATAAAATACTGTGTGTCCGAGGAAGCGTTTAGAGGCTACTACCGGGGGCATAGAGCGGATGAAAGCAGGTGTTCTGTTAGCCGTCCACTGCACCCATATATAAATACTGCCCAAGAGGCATGACTTCAACTCACTTCGAACCCAGCTACCCCACGGTCCAAGTCAGTCAACGCCAGTGTACGTGATGCCTACCTCGGATGACGTGACAGCCAGACTGCAACAACACTCATGTATCTCGGTACAAGTAGGAAGTGAAACCACGAGGGCTGTGCACCGTCCTGGATTGCTTAGATTTCGTGGAAGCAACTGTTAGTGTGCCGCCCGTAATGTTAACGAATCAGCGTGGGAAGTGGTGACAGATATTTTCCACTTTTGTGGCGAGCAATTATTTTGATTATCAGAAGTCAGGGCGAAAGACCATTTAACGGGATCTTACTGTAGAGGTCGCCTCTGAACTGCTCATCGTGCTGTTTAGAATAGAGACATTTATTTGTTAGTCTTATCGTGAGGAATACTACTATGTTAAGTGTGTGAAATTTGATTAAATATATTAATAAATTAGAAATCAAAATCTTCATTTATAACGATAGTCCCTGGTCCCATTGAGTAAATAGACAATTTAATATTTCTTTCAATGGGCTGGACAAGAATGTGGACTTTCAGACTGGAAACTATGGTCAGTATGTTTTCCATCGCTTTCTGGCTGACCACAGAAATAGCTCCGAGGCTCTCGTAAAAGATGGTGAATAATATTCTAATATATCCTATTATTTATTATTATTATTAACCCGCCGCCCCACAATTGCAGCTATCTTCAGGTCGACATCAGTCCAAAATGCATTAAAATCATAAAATACTAGTATGTGGTAAGACCACCATAAAATTCTTCACTACACGTATGGTGTAGTAAAGGCTACAAAGCTAGAACCATACTAAACCGACCAAACACAACTCATGAGATGCAGTCTGGAACACCGAATACCTCACACGTGACTTGAGGAATATGTCAGTTTTGGTCTAAAAATGTAACCGGCCGAAAATGGTATGCAAACGAGTTGACTATAACAAATCAAACCATAAGGAAACAGCAAAAACCTCAGCGTCCTAAATATCAAGACCACTGAGGTGCGTATAAGCTTACAAAAGACCACAACATGTTCGGTAATAAAAACGTGCTACATACAGCGAGAAACAGAGAACTGCAGAACCAACAAAGATCTACGAGATGCGCCAATATTCATAGCAAGTGGCCCTACCATATTTCACAACCAGACAAGCCTATGCATTACCGTAATAATACGGTAGCATATGCATAGTAAGAATCGAAGACAGAAGGACTGCAGACAGAGGAAAGGTGTAGAATATCGGAAACATAAAGTTCAAAGACCTAAGAACTTGAGTTAATAAGGAAGTATTCAACTATAGTTAAACCAAGATGACACTTATGAGCCAAAGAAAACACAACCAAATAACAAAAATTACACTTAAATAATGCCTGCAAAGGGCGTATGGTGTCCAGACACTAACGATCCCCCATATTGATGCTAAAGTTGACCTCAATATGTAGTGTGCCAAATTCTACATCGGTTAGTCTAGCCACATGAAAGCGGTTGTATGTCAAGGACAGCAGACGCCCCAGAGGGATTACGTAATATTATATGTAGCTAATAAATTCCGTGTCCCGCTCACAGAACCGACTATACCTGACTGAATCTGCTTTAAAGCTTAGTATCAGGAAATATGGGTCGTCAAGGAAAATAATAGTGGATGCTCAACCAATGACAGCAAGCCATGTATTCCCAATCGCCGCGTCATATCGAAATTTAAATTAGTCACTCCAGTGTATTACATGACAAGCACTTATGTAAAACAAAGTACCCTTGGACTAGTGATAGGAATACCCAACCGACAGAACTACGATGGCAAGGACGTAACCACTCTGTAATCTACCATGAGTACGTCATATGTTTACCAATAAATATAAGAATCTCAGGTCAAGTACTCTTCGAAATACGATGTCCTGTATTTCTAACCACACCGTACTACATTGGTCCAAGTATGGAATAAAAGAAACGCTATAGTGTGTCGGACCATTACTGAAATCAAATCATCAAAGTCAAACGTTCCTCACCTACGGTTTATATGAAAAAATGTGAAAGAGGACCAATAAGACCTATCTTTAATTTCTCAGTCGTCACACACAGCCTTTTAAAGGATGCTAAACAACCGTTATCACCACGTGACACTTCCGAATGAAACCATCCCTACGGGCAGAAGTGTACATTCAAAACAATGAGCCACGAAGTAGACAAAGTGAAGGAATTCTGCTACCTTGGCAGCAAAATAACCTTTGGGCAACGAAGGAAGGGGGATATAAAAACCTGACTATTACAAACCAAGAACGCATTCCTGGACAAAATAGGTGTACTATCTGTCAAAATCAGCCTTCATTTGGGAATTAAATTTCTAGGAACGTACTTTTGATCTGTAGTGAATAATGGAGTGTGGAAAATCTGGAAAATAAAGAAACCGAAGAGGTTTAAATGTGCTGCTATAGCAGCATTTTGGAACTTACGTGGCCTCTGCCAAGCGAAGGTTCAAGCGTGACATCCAGCGTGCTTCTGCGTGGGTTTTCTCACATGGTTTCAAATTTTCCCTCCATAAATATCCGGTGGAGCACTTATGTCACTTTACTACATTTCATCCCGATCTGTAGCTCTACCTCGACGCCCAACACCTGATTGTAGTCCCCAGATCCGTTGCTTGGGTCTTCTTTAGGACATCAAGCTTCCTTGGTTGCACCATATCTGCCTTCTGAATACTGGTTGTTTCCGTAGACTTCCTTGACCATATCTCCTGTGACGCGGATGGACAGTGCATGGGTAACCAACGGTCAGACGGGGGCCACAAGTCCATTAATATCGATGAGGAAAAGGACACTTTATACGGTATCACGTGGAAAACCTTTATCCTGGGTCTGTGAAGGGCTGAGTTCGGTGCTATGACGAATTCGGCATGATCGTGGGGCTGGTACTGGCGAATAAGTATAGGGAGTAGTAACGAAGACCCACTCATGGAGTGTACGTAAGATGTGACGGCACCAAACCGTGTTGTAGGCCTTACGAAGATTGAAAGAACAGAAAAGGCCTTCCGAATTGCGGGTTCCAACCGAAGCAGATGATCAATCGGAGATCGTTCCTCCCGAAAGCTACTCTGGTAAAGAGATAGAACGTACAAGCCATCATCTTTTCAATGAATGCAGGGCACTTTGATCAGACACATCGGCCGCAACTATCGAGGAATGATGGATTCATACCGGGCTTAAAACAGTGACAACAAAACTGATACTCTATTGAGAAGGATAAACACCTTTCAGCCAAATATGGTTAAGCGTATGGAGGAGATACTGTCGCCATGGGAAAACGAAGTCTTGATGCAAGTGGTTATGGATGGAATAGGAGCAAGGAGCTGCATGGTGTGAAGAGGAGAGGGCCAGAAGAAGTTCCGTTACTATAAAAGTTCTTGTAGCACTCCGCCTGACAAGAGGTAAAAAATAAAGCTTCGGCCTACTATTTCCGGAGGAGAAAGGCAGCTAAATAGGAGGCTGACGCTGATGCTGTCTTAATATGAGTTGAAAGATCTTCCGCGGGAACCGTTGAATCCGTTAAAAAGCCACCCGGGAGAGCAAGGATGAGAATGGAAGACGGCCGTTGGAAAACTTGGAGCGTGGTACATTCGATATGAAGGGACAGAAGAACCTAGGAAGGAGACAAGGCGTCACAACTCACATGTTTTCTCTCCTTGATTAAGTCACTGGCTTTGGCGCAAAAGTTTTGAAGGTGATATGACTGGCCGATGTCGGGTGCCGTTTAACGCATTGAAAATCTCGAAGACCACCACGGACGGCGATGACAAAGGCCATGTACCTTGTAACGCCGGAAATGCATATACTCCTATTTCCATCTATTGTACTATTATTTTTTTTCCTCGTTTTGTTACCTCAAGATATGACATTTCTGTCTCTTTATATATTGTAATTGTTTTACTGTTTGTATATATATATATATATTTATGCACTCATGTCGATGTATAATTGGTTTGTTTCGTAAATATTATTTGTATTTTTACGCTGGGTCTTGCCTAGGGAAAACTGCTATCGAACGATTACGTCGATAGGTCGTGTGACGAATCAAAGTGTGTAGGATCTTTGGTAGTGTTAACTCTGCCGCGTGGAGCGCGGGCAGAACAGTGAGAGTGTGGCGGGAGTAGCGAGTGGAGCAGGTGTTGTGTGACGCTCCCGCGAGTTGCCGCGCTTTCGGGGTTTGGCAGCATGTAATTGCGCTCGACTCGCGATGATAGTTTCTGACATGGTGTCGCGGACGGGAAGCATTAGCTGGCGCACATCAAGAGCCCGTTTCGCCTGGTGACCGTGTCGGGAAGAAGGCGCGCCAACATCCAGCTTCTGCAGCAGCGACGGCCGACAATGAGTGACTGTCGCCACCTCCTCGATCGACGGCTTCAAACCTTCAATCAACCAACAAGGAAGACTAAAAGCACGTAAAGTTTCAGAACTGTATGGCAGACCTCAGCTTTTCAAATTGTTCCATTTGCCTCGCAAAATTACAGCAACTTAGCATGAACCTTTGTTGCTCATTGTCCCAATTGCATTGCCAAGCAGGGTCCCTTCCTTTTCCGAAATGAACCCGAGTGTCGTTGAAATTCAAACGCCAGCATTAAAATAATATAATTAGATTTCACTGCTTTAATTTCAAAGTTCAGTAGCTGGCTACAATATTTAGGTTACACGAGCACAAATTTAGAGTGCGAGTTTTGTTAGCATATTTTAGCTTACCTGTGACTGCAGCTCAGCTTGGTACGTACTAAATTTTACTATTGTTAATTGTTCAGAATCATTTAATTCAAGTTCAAAGTTAAATCTCTTGTTTCTAAATTGCGTAGAGTCAAGTTGCTTTTGAAATGATTGTTGAGGTAGTCCAAGACTAACCGTATTTTACTGGATTTCGATGTGCTTCAGAAAGAAAGCTTCTTATTAATTTCAGTCACTAAATTAACTTTCAGTTTTCTGGTTTTATTAATTCTTCTGCTAAATTAAGTCAGAGTGTAGCGAAATTTATTACTTCTGACAAACTTTCAGTTTTCACACTACACGTGTCAACCTTCAGTTGCCACGCTTCTAGTGCTAATTATATGTGTAATAACCTTACTTTTTCAGTTACTATAGTAATTGTCCTTAGGACTGGCGACCGTGATTTCCCCCAAATCTCAATTATCTAATTACCGCTAGTTAATGGTTAACGTAACGGCCGCACATTTGCTTTCTTTATTAACTTTACCCCTTTTCAAAATTAATTTCCACCAGTTTCATTTGCATTTTTCCTTTCATTAACATGTAACCCTTTCCTCCCTCTTTACCGGTAGATTAACTTCGGTGACGATTGCTTTTCCCAAATTTCCATTAGGTACACGCGGTTTAATTATTCACTGTCTTTAAGGTCGATAAGTGAGGGGGGAGGTTACAACCTCCACGGAACCAGTCGATGGCGAAAGGGATCCGTCGCACAGGAAATGGCAAAGTTGGCAGCTGGACTAATCGGATCTGACATTTCACAGACGACTGCATCAATACAACCTGACAAAGTAGGGGTAAACGTAACATCTGAGGTATTTAGAAGCCAATGAGCGTGATGGAAAGCCCAATGGTGTAACTTGGCCATCGGCAGGCGGGGACGGAACAAGATAATCAACGGCAAGTGTTTCCTATAGGAGATAACATCGTGCGGCGATCAGTGTAATGAAGAAAGAAGTTGAGGGAAGTGAGAGAAAAATCAATGACAGACATAGTGGCATAAGTGGCACTAAAATGACGACAAACGAATAGTTGACTACCTTGTTAATTGGGAATAGAAAGCTCAATCACAATAACTACTTACCTGCCTCGTTTGCAGCCAGGAGGCTGGCTGTGCAAGCATTACCATCAGTGGTGATAACATACTCTGTTAACAACCACATTCCGCCTGTTTCAATGTCCAGGGGACCATCGCAACCTCAGTGACTTCAGTGCAGTTATTGTCTTTGTGTAAAACGTACATTTGGGTTCGTCTCATTGCGTATTTTATTGACATTTCTTTCTGTACTACACTGTAACAGCTCTTTCTAAGTATCATCCCCGTTCCATCGATCTGCGTCAATTAATTCCGTTCTTAATTTTGCATAGCAATGCAGTTCGCGAGCTTGACGTAACGGAGAAAAAGAGGACAGGGAGAATCCCTCTCTCTCCCAGCTGTCTCTGGTGCCATGTACAGTCGTGCTCAAAAGTATCCATACGACCTGAATTGCATTTCGCCTGATTCGCATGCAACCCACATAACGCAGCTGTCTAACAGGTCCTCTAATCGCACCTCAGTACAGTCGTTTGACTATTGAAAATGGTTCCAACAAGTCACCACTAAAAAAACACTGCTCTTTATCCCAACAACTCAAGATGTTAAGTAATAGCGATATACGACAAATATCAGGCAACACCCTATCACAGATAAGACTGTCCTTAAGGCTAGTAAGCTCACATTTATTACAATAAATGATATATCTGAAACGTTACCACTCTCATTATTACGTCAGATAGGTAATGCACGTAGTAAGTTCGTCATATTCATGATTTCCTCTTCAAAGTAACATACCGTACTTATAATTTAACACAAAATGGCATTAAAAATTCCAGTTAATCACGAGCAGCTAGTTGGGAATATGTATGAACTTCAAATGACACGACGAACCGTCTCGTTCTGCATATGGATGCAAACCAAGGTCATGCAGACTAAGCAGAGATATCATGACTGACAGAAACTAATAGCCATTCCTGATTAGGCATACAGAGTTTAAGACAATATCAGTTAGCAAATATCAACTTTAAATTACATAACGAAAACATTTTTAACGGACGCGAATTACTACCCAGCGTCTATTGTCCTTGCTAACGAACTACGAGAGATGTTAAATATTGCTTCTTCACAAGTGATTTACTTGGAATGCGGTGAGGTAAAGCTTTGTGTTGGACAGGGATTCAAACCTAGAACCTAATCAGATCGTTGTCGAAACACAATCAACTGTGACATATCGGAATTTCTTGGCAGTAGCTAGATGTTTTAACTGAAATGATGAGACGAAATATTAATTTTTCCCTTCCCAGGATTCCAACCTGGCACCTATCGTTCTTATATTCTAGAGAAAACGATCGTTAAATATGACTTTGTTACACCAGCAGCGGCATGTGAGCATGTTTGAACTAGAAATAATATGACGAAGAGTTCAGTGCTGACTGGGAATCGAACCCCACACATATCGTTGTTGACTGCACACAAAGAGACGTCAGCTACCGAATTTTTCTCCACCAGCAGCTTGGAATAAGACCCTTGAACCTACAGTGATCTCTCAAATAGTTCTGTGTCTCACTGGGTGTCAAAAATGTCAGACATCACTAGTGATAATACATTAAAAATCTAAATTTTTGTCCACCAACTGATACGTGTTCTCAAGGTAGAGCTTGATATTACATAATGAAAACTTTAGTGCCGGGCCAGGATTCGAACCCATTCACGCGCAATATGTAGAGCTCTTGAGGAATATAAAGTTTCAAACAAACAACAAATTGTAATGGATCTATATTGTCACGAAGGGATCAAATTCCGCGTTAAGGGTGGTCTGAGTTGCATTCTCAGTTCAGAACCAATTTTATCGACATACAGAAGCTCAAATAAAAGATGTAATAAGTGGCCTGTGACTCTACATAGTGTTTCTTTCGTCACTAGAAATAAATCACTAGTATAAGAAAGGTTACTGCTGATAGAGTTTATTAAGGTTCAACCTAACGTCTACCTGGTAGAGAAGGAATACCATTTTTAACTTGAATTTCAGACGACAATTCCAATTTACCTTCATCACTTGGCGTACCCAGAAGATAATAGAATATGTCTCTCCTTATCAAAAATCATCAGCAGTATTTGGAATGGAACCCAGACCATTGGGATTTAAACCGAACATCAAACCAACAGCCCACCAAATCCTCCCCGCTATGACTTACTTTTCTATCATAACAACGTTGTGCCACACTGGATGATAATTTTGACACACAGGTTCCCTGTAGTGATTTGCAGCATGTTCAGTACATTCATTTACTTGATTGACCGAATCGCCATGAACTAGCTGCCTCGGCTACCCAGTGCATACTTTCGACTCTATTTTGTAATCACCGAAATAAAATCAAGTAACTACCACCTACACAGACATGCCAACAGTGTAGAATACAGAAATTTTAAGAGGAAGTGTTCCTTTTCACTTGAGCTACTCTATTGCGCTATCTGTTTGTTTAAAACGTCGTGCAGTGCAAAAGAAAAGCTGTAACTATCTGTCACTCAGAAGTCTAGCTCCGGCCATATGCATTATCTCACAGCACTGTGGAATGCGGAAGTTCTGGAGGAATTCTTGTTGATTTCTAGAGTAGCTGTAGCTATGTGTAAGCTATTAGCGTAGCTGTGAGCGTCGCGCACTGTAGATAATATGTCGCGAGTTCGAGTACATTTACTGCTACATTTCTTTAAAACACAATTCTGCTGTCTGCTAAACTTTGAACATAATTCCCTTCACTTCTCAGCCCAAAATAGTCGCATGTGGAAGAAAGGCTAATTTCTGCGACGTTTTGCACTTTTCAGGTTTAATAGACGGCCTGGCAGCAGATGCAGAGGCGTTACCTGTTGTGCAGCATTGTAAGTTTTTCACCATTGCACTATGAGCCAAAAGTATTTTCTTGCGATTTCTTTGTCGCTGTTTCATCTGACTCCTTGTAGCTGTTTCACAGAAGGGACAAAAGAGTTACGGTGATCAAGACTAGAACCGCACCCATCACAGACCCTGTTTCACAGGTCCGCACGTTATCATAGAGCTAGGGAAAATGTATGTATCTAGGTTTCCTCTTACGAGGCTAATAGTGTCTAGAACTCGTAAACCGCTGTTTAAAGGACGAGATTAGTTGCGATTTCCACATGCAACTACTTTCCTGGGCTGATACCCTTAAAATTACAATCGTTTGTTACACCTCAAGCGGTAATAACTCAGATTTTTCAGTGGAAACCACAGGAAAAATCGAGTGAACCTTGAGGCTTAAATCCGTGCATACCAGGAAGTAACTTGTCGATCACAGAGTTGCCCAACATACCTTGCCTTGTTGCCAAATCTCAGTTACGTTACCAGCAGGAAGAAGATGAACCGATGTGATCGTACAGCGGGCTGGGAAGTGACCATAGCTGGCATCTGAAAGACGCAGCTGCTACGACCTGGAATACGTAATGCGTCTGATTCGCATTTCTGTAATTAGGTTTAGGGAGTGGGGCGTAGTTACTAATAATACTCGGAACTGACTGCAAAACAAGCATCCTAAATCAGTAACTCTCATAGTTGTTTTTAAATTTCTTTCGTAAGTGTACTCAGAACTAAGAAACTCATTGACAGACGTTTTCTTGGCTCTCTGATAGTCGAGCACAACATGCAAGTAAAAATAAAAATAAAGAATGTGTGTGTGTGTGACAGAGAGAGAGAGAGAGAGAGAGAGAGAAGAGAGTGAGAGAGGCAGAAAGAAATAAAAATGAATGAGAGATAGCGTAAGAAATTGTTGTAAAGAAATTGAATCATGGTTTGTAAAGAAATATTTTCATTAAAATGCCACGTTCCACATCATTATGAATGTCATATTCATGTTCTATGGAACAAGTATTAATCTAATCTGATCCAATCATATCATATTGCTGACTAGCCATGAAGAGGCAGGAATTACTGAAATTTTCGCCAATATCAGTACCCAAATCTAAACTTGAAAGTAAAAGACGGGAGTTTTTGTAATAAACCGGGACTCTTATCAAGACCCTTTCGTCCCTGTTAACCAACCACGAAAGATGTCTGATATACCTTCATTAAAGATGAAGAGCGTGATGTGAAGTTCTGTGACACAGATATGAACCCAACACGTAATGGAATTGTTTACTAAGTAAAATCAAATGTTATGCATCCGTTTTTCTTAGCAGCTGCTAGGTGTTTGAATCTGAAATATGGATAAAAATTTTTGTGCCTGAGCAACAATAGAACCGCACTCTTACCGTTCTTTTTTACCATCCACGAATATACCTTATGTAACAATTGCTTACTCACCAACAGTAAGATGTGTCTAAGTTTGACCAGAAATAACGACACCTATTGCGATTGTTCGCAACACATGAACAGACATTAATAATGCACGTTAATTTTCACTAGCAGGACGATGTGCACGTGATAGTTCGTGAAATGAAATTGTAAATATTTTTGTACTGAATGAGGACTCAGACCTACATACTTACCTTTGGAGGAGACCTAGAGATGACAGCAGTCTTGGGAAAAGGAACGAAATGATTGAACTACACTGTTCCAAGATATTCAGGTCTTCGAAAAAGGAGATACGATGTCGAATCACAGTCCAGCACAAAATTGTTTAACTTCTCTAGATCAATCAAGTACAGTAAAATAAGAGCACTGTTCCTTTAAATGGCTATCGGTTCATCAATTAAAATAAAGTTTTGTAATGTAAGTAAGATTACTGGCGACAGTATTTCTGTTTACCATGATACAAGATGACTTTGACAGGATTTGTGATTGGTGTAAAGAACGGCAGCTAACTCTAAATACAGGGCGTTTCAAAAAGAAAGAGCAGATTTCAAACATTTATTTCTCAAAAACTACAAATGATAGAAACACAATTCAAACGTTTCTTGTCAGAGAAAGGTTCAAAGTTTTTCAATGGTCCGCGCAGAAGTTCCATGCAAATCCGCAGTGGCGCTGGCGTTTGTTTGTAGGAAAATGGCGACGACACCACAGGAACGATCATTTTGTGTGCTGCAATTTGCAAAGTTAGAGTCCATTGTTGGTGTGCAACGTGCATTCCGCCGTCAATTCAACAAACAGCCGCCTCGTCATAAGCAAATTTATGAGTGGCATCACAGATTCGTAGAAGATGGTTGCATCTGCAAGCGAAAAAGCACGGGTCGTCCACGCACATCGGATGAAAATGTCGAGCGTGTCCGTGCAGCTTACGAAAGGAGCCCTAGAAAATCCACGACACGGGCAAGTCACGAACTAAACATGTCTAAAACAACGGTATGGCGCGTTCTGAGTAACCGTCTGCACATGAAGCCGTACAAACTGCAGTTATTGCAAGCATTGCGTCCTGACGACCACAACAAAAGGTTCGAATTTTCAACTGCAATTCTACAGGACATGGAAGAGGACAATTTTGCCGAACGATTAATTTTTTCAGATGAATCAACGTTTCACATTTCTGGTAAAGTTAATCGGCATAACGTACGAATTTGGGCGAGTGAAACTCCGAGGGACGTTATTCAACATGAAAGAGACTCACCAAAGGTTAACGTCTTTTGTGCAATTTCGGTAAACAAAGTTTATGGACCTTTCTTTTTCATGGAGAAAACTATCACAGGAACCATTTACCTGGACATGTTAGAAAACTGGCTATTTCCTCAACTTCAGGAAGATTCAAATCACTTCATCTTCATGCAAGATGGCGCCCCACCACACTTCTCTGAACCTGTACGACGGTACCTAAATAACACCATTCCAGGACGGTGGATTGGAAGAGCAGGAGCACAAGATCAATGTCATCGTCTGTGGCCTCCCAGGTCACCAGACCTTACTCCCTGCGATTTTTATTTGTGGGGGTACATAAAGGACTGTGTTTATGTCCCACCTATGCCCGCTACTCTTCAAGAGGTACGACATCGAATTGTTGCGGCCGTGAATTCGGTAACTAAAGACCAGTTGCGTCGTGTGTGGCAAGAAATGAGATACCGGTTTGATATTTGTCGTGTAACAAATGGTGCTCATATTGAGGTACAGTTTTGATATTTGTTGTGTAACATTTGGTACTCATATTGAGTGAAGGACCGTTGGAATTGTGTTTCTATCATTTGTAGTTTTTGAGAAATAAATGTTTGAAATCTGCTCTTTCTTTTTGAAACACCCTGTATAGATAAATGTAAATTAATGCAGATGAATAGGAAAAAGAATCTCGCAGTGTTTGAATACTCCATTAGTAGTGTAGGTCTTGACACAGTCACGTCGATTAAATATTTGGGCGTAATTTTGCAGAGCGATATGAAGTGGGACAAGCATGTAATGGCAGTTGTGGGGAAGGTGGATAGTCGTCTTCCATTCATTGGTAGAATTTTGGGAAGATGTGGTTAATCGGTAAAGGAGACTGCTTATGAAACACTAATACGACCTATTCTTGAGTACTGCTCGAGCGTTTGGGATCCCTATCAGGTCGGATTGAGGGAGGACATAGAAGCAATTCAGGGGCGGGCTGCATAATTTGTTACTGGTAGGTTTGATCATCACGCGAGTGTTACGGAAACGCTTCAGGAACTCGGGTGGGAGTCTCTAGAGGAAAGGAGGCGTTCTTTTTGTGAATCGCTACTGAGGAAATTTAGAGAACCAGCATTTGAGGCTGCATGCAGTACAATTTGACTGCCGCCAACTTCGCGGAAAGACCACAAAGATAAGATAAGAGAGATTAAGGTTCGTACGGAGGCATATAGGCAGTCATTTTTTCCTCGTTCTGTTTGGGAGTGGAACAGGGAGAGAACATGCTTCGGTTGCTATACGTCATATTAGCTAGTTTCGCGTTTTACCTTAAGACTACGGTCGTAGTCAAGAGTAATGTACTCAGACTGAAGGCAAGACTTCCTCCGGGAAGTGCCGCAGTCTACAATGTTGCCAGATCGAGCATATTGCCGGACATACAATTCTGAGGGGAGCACGACTGTATTTTCCACCTTACGTGAACGACTCGGCGGTCAATTTTTTTGTCTAAGACTGTATCTTTAACACATATTGCACGCTGAAGACCCAGAAGGATTAACACAACAAAATAAGTTTATGAGAGCAACGTTAACTACAGCGTTCGCAGTATTCAAAGTATTGTATATGTGTGTGTAAATGCCTTCGAATGGCCACTCAAGGAAGACAAGGATACACAGTCTAGCTTCAATATTATAAATACGCCTCAGTTTGTGGATGAACTCAGCATAGGTTGATAATCATTTTGAATATTTGGCAGTACTGTACCCATTGGTGTTAACCCGTTTTCAACCAATGATTCCCACAGCTACAGGACACTGCTTGTGATACCTCTTAGACAAAATACTTACGCAGTGCTATCGCACGAAAAGATCAACCTGACACAAACTGTGGGAAGTTTGTTATACAACCTTTGTACCTGGTTGAAGAGCTTTTCCTATTTGAGATATCTGTGGACGTTGCTGCAATAGACAATTTAAGAAGAAACTAAATTCCTTCAGCTACGACAATGTTTAAAGAAATCGTCTTAACGGCACTAAATCGTGGTTTGTGAATCGTTTACTGGCCGTACTCTGCCGCATTTCGCTGGTTGGAAGGCAAAAAGGTTACTGACAAATTTCACAGAAGGAAAAGGGGGCCGAAATGTCTCACACTGGAAGGTTATGTTGTTTTATTTAAATTATTACTAAATCAGCTATAACGAACAGTGAGATTGTTAGTATAAGCACATTATTGTTGTCAGTATGATGTTGCACTGCACAGGGCGTATAACAATTAAGGGCCCGCTTAGGCCAGGCATGTTGTATACATTGCATATACACCGAAATTACTGTTACAGAGTACTAATGGAACCCAATGAGTGAATTGCGTATGTCAGATTTACTTTAGCTCTGGTAAATTCAAGAAAAAGACGTTATAATCCAAATGGCTCTGAGCACTATGCGACTTATCTTCTGAGGTTATCAGTCACCTTGAACTTAGATCTAATTAAACCAAACTAACCTAAGGACATCACACACATCCATGACCGAGGCAGGATTCGAACATGCGACCGCAGCGCGTTATTACCCAGAATCCGAATTAAACATCACTTTCCTTCATTACCAACTGCACAGAGCCGGTTTACGTTGGGAAATGACATAGGCGGAAATCATGGTAAACAGAAATACTGTCGCCAGTAAACTTACTTACATTAGAAAACTTTATTTTATTTGATGATAGCCATTAAAAGGAACAGTGCTCTTGCACTTGTACTTGACTGAACTAGAGACGTTAAACAATTTGGTGCTGGACTGTGATTCGAATTCGTATCTCCTCTTTCGAGGACCCGAATCTCTTGGAACAGTATAGTTCAAGTATTTTGCTCCTTTTCCCAAGAGTGCAATCATCTCTAGGTCTACTCCAAAGGTAAGTATGTAGGTGTGAATCCTGATCCAGTACAGTCCGGAACCGTTCGACTGCTACGGTCACAGTCTCGAGTCCTGCCTCGGGTATGGATGTGCTCGATGTCCTTAGGATGATTACGTTTAAGTAGTTCTATGTTCCTGGGCACTGATGACCTCAGATGTTAAGTCCCATAGTACTCAGAGCCATTTTGAACCTGATCCAGTACAAAAATATTCACAATTTCATTTCAAGCAGTATCACGTGCACACCGTCCTGTTAGTGAAAATTAACGTTCATTTTAATGTCTGTTCATGTGTTGCGAACAATCGCAATTGGTGTCGTTATTTCTGGTCAAACATGGACAAATGGTTCAAATGGCTCTCAGCACTATGGGACTTAACATCTGTGGTCATCAGTCCCCTAGCACTTAGAACTACTTAAACCTAACTAACCTAAGGACATCACACACATCCATGCCCCAGGCAGTATTCGAACCTGCGACCGTAGCAGTCACGCGGTTCCGGACTGAGCGCCTAGAACCGCTAGACCACCGCGGCCGGCAAACATGGACACATCTTACTGTTGGTGAGTAAGAAGTTGATACATCAGCTATATTCGTGGATGATAAAGAAGAACGGTAAGTGTGCCGTCCGATTGTCGCTCAGGCACAAAAATTTTTATCCATACTTCAGATTCAAACACCTAGCAGCTGCTAAGAAAAACCGATACGTAATATCTGATTTTACTTAGTTAACGATTCGATTACGTGTTGGGTTCGTATCTGTGTCACAGAACTTCACATCATGCTCTTCAACTTTAATGAAGGTATATCAGACATCTTTCGTGGTTGGTTAACAGGGACGAAAGGGTCTTGGTAGGAGTCCCGGTTTGTAACAAAAACTG
Organism: Schistocerca piceifrons; assembly: GCF_021461385.2. Lineage (NCBI taxonomy): Eukaryota > Metazoa > Arthropoda > Insecta > Orthoptera > Acrididae > Schistocerca > Schistocerca piceifrons. Next base: position 157,525,516 of record NC_060139.1, on the reverse strand, counting down.
TCGTCTTTTATTTTCAAGTTTAGATTTGGTGACTAATATTGGCGAAAATTTCGGTAAATCATGCTTCTTCATGGATTGTCAGCAATAAGATACGATTAGATCAGATTAGATTAATACTTGTTCCATAAAACATTAATATGACATTCGTAATGTTGTGGAACGTGTCATTTAAATGAAAATATTTCTTTACAAACCATGATTCAATTTCTTTACAAAAACTTTTTACACTCTCTGTCATTCTTTTTTATTCTCTCTCTCTCTCTCTCTCTCTCTCTCTCTCTCTCTCTCTCTCTCTCTGCTGGCCGGAGTGGTCGTGCGGTTCTAGGCGCTGCAGTCTGTAACCGAGCTACCGCTACGGTCGCAGGTTCGAATCCTGTCTCGGGCATGGATGTGTGTGATGTCCTTAGGTTAGTTAGGTTTAATTCGTTCTAAGTTCTAGGCGACTGATGACCTCAGAAGTTAAGTAGCATAGTGCTCAGAGTCATTTCTCTCTCTCTCTCTCTCTCTCTCTCTCTCTCACACACACACACACACACACACATACACATTCCTTCAATTAATTTTTATTTGTTTGTTGTGCTCGACTATCGGCAAGGCACGGAAACGTCTGTCAATGAGTTTCTTAGTTTTGAGTACACTTACGAAAAAAATATAAAAACAACCTCGAGAGTTACTGATTTATGATGCTTAGTTTACAGTCAGTTCCGAGTATCATTAGTAACTACGCTCCAGTCCCTAAACCTAGTTACAGAAATGCGAATCAGACGCATTACGTATTCCAGGCCGTAGCAGCTGCGTCTTTGAGATGCCAGCTATGGTCACTTCCCAGACCGCTGTACGATCACATCGGTTCATCTTCTTCCTGCCGGTAATGTAACTGAGATTTGGCAACAAGACAAGGTATGTTGGGCAACTCTGTGATCGACGAGTTACTTCCTGGTATGCACGGAATTAAGCCTCAAAATTCACTTGATTTTTCCTGTGGTTTCCATTGAATAATCTGAGTTATTATCGCTTGAAGTGTGACAAACGATTGTAAATTTAAGGTTTTCGGCCCTGGAAAGTCGTTGCACGTGGAAATCGCAACTAATCTCGTCCCTTAAACAGCGGTTTACGAGTTCTAGCCCCTATTAGCCGCGTAAGAGGAAACCTGGACACATACCTCTTCCCTAGCCCTATGGTAACGCGCGGACCTGCGAAAGAGAGTCTGTGATCATTTGCGGTTCTAGTGTTATTGACTGAGACCCTTTTATCCCTTCTGTGAAACAGCTACAAGCAGTCAGATGAAACAGCGATAAATGAATCGCAAGAAAATACTTTCGGCTCATAGTGCAATGGTGAAAAACTTACAATGCTCCACAACAGGTAACGTCTCATTCCGCTGCTGAGAAGCAAATTTTGGGTTTCTAGGAATACATAACTTTATTTCTAAAATGCCACATTTGCATACCACTTGTGTATGACACAGCATACCAATCAAACACAGACCCAATCGAAATCTAAGTGAGTACTATTTTACTAATTCGTGCCAATAAAGGCAAACGTGTGTGCAGATACTCAGTTTTATTGAAACAGACATTCGTCGTAAGGTTATTGCGGGTAGTTTCATTTCATTTCTTATAATACAGTGCACAATTTTTGTAAGGTTTCTTTTAGTGTTGTTAAAACAATAGTAAACATCAGAGAGAAATTAATCATCAACGATGTATGGGAATTCTCTGATGTCATCAATAACAGTCTGACAATGCATATGCGTATTATTAATTACATGCATGTAGAAAACTTGTTCTGAGTTAAAGCTGTCAAACAAGGTTTGATGAAGAATGAAATGCCACTACCACACGATAACTAATGTAGAAAATACTTTTATGACTTATTTTGGCACGAAGCGCTGTCGCCATACAGAATACAAAAGTTTCGAGATGCATCTGCTGCCTGGCCCTCTATTAAACCGGAAAAGAACATCACGTCACAGAAGTTAGACTTGTTCCATGTGCGACTATTTTGGGCTGAGAAGTGAAGGGAATTATGTTGAAAGTTCCGTTAAATTGATAACTTCAGCAGACAGCAGGATTGCGTTTTAAAGAAATGTAGCAGTGAATGTACTCTAACTCGCAACATCTTACCCACAGTGCGCGACGCTTACGGCTAGCTAGTAGCTGACACATAGCTGCTTGTCAAAATTCTCATTCAATGTGGCATGACGTTGTTATGATAGAAAAGTAACTCATAGGTGGAGGATATGGTGCTCAGTTGAATTGATGATTGGTTTATATCCCTATGGTATGGGTTCCATTCCTACTTCTACTGATGATTTTTGATAAGGAGAGACAGATTCTATTCTCTTCTGGCTACGCCAAGTGATGAAGGTATAATGGCATTGTAGTCTGAAATTCAAGTTAAAAATGGCATTCCTTCTCTACCAGGTAGATGTTAGGTTGAACCTTAATAAACTCTATCAGCAGTAACCTTTCTTATACTAGTGATTTACTTCTAGTGACGAAAAAACACTGTGTACGGTCACAGGCCACTTATTCCATCCTTTACTTGAGCTTCTGTATGTCGATAAAATTGGTTCTGAACTGGGGAATGCAGCTCAGACTGCCCTTAACGCAGAATTTGTCCCCTTCGTGACAATACAGCTCGACTACAATTTGTTGTTCGTTCAAAACTGCAGATTCCTCAAGAGCTCCAGATATTGCGCGTGAATGGGTTCGAATCATGGCCCGGCACTAAAGTTTTCATTATGTAATATCAAGCTCTACCTTGACGACACCTATCAGCTGGTGGACAAATATTTTGATTTTTAATGTATTATTGTTAATGATGACTGACATTTTTGACACCCAGTGAGACACAGAACTATTTGAGAGATCACACTAAGTTCTAGGATCTTATTCCAAGCTGCTGGTAGAGAAGAATTCGGTAGCTGACGTCTCTTTGTGTGCAGTCAACAACGATATGTGTGGGGTTCGATTCCCAGTCAGTACTGAAATCTTCGTCATACTATTTCTAGTTCAAACATGCTCACATGTTGATGCTGGTGTAACAAAGTCATATTTAACGTTCGTTTTCTCTAGAATATAACAGCGATAGGTGTCAGGTTGGAGTCCTGGGAAGGGCAAAATTAATATTTAGTCTCATCATTTCATTTAAAACATCTAGCTACTGCCAAGAAAATCCGATATGTCACAGTTGATTGTGTTTCGATAACAATCGGATTAGGTTCTGGGTTCGAATCCCTGTCCAGCACAAAGCTTTACCTCACCGCATTCCAAGTAAATCACTTGTGAAGAAGCAATATTTAACATCTCTCGTAGTTCGTTAGCAAGGACAATAGACGCTGGGTAGTAATTCGCGTCCGTTAAAAATGTTTTCGTTGTGTAATTTAAAGTTGATATTTGCTAAATGATATTGTCTAAAACTCTGTATGCCTAGTCAGGAATGGCTATTAGATTCTGTCAGTCACGATATCTCTGCTTAATCTGCATGACCTGGGTTTGCATCCATATGCAGAACGAGATGGTTCGTCGTGTCATTTGAAGTTCATACATATTCTCAACTAGCTGCTCGTGAATAACTTGAGTTTTTAATGCCATTTTGTGTTAAATTATAAGTACGGTATGTTACTTTGAAGAGGGAATCGTAAATACGACGAACGTACTAAGCGCATTACCTATCTGACGTAATAATGAGAGTGGTAACATTTCAGATATACCATTAATTGTAATAAATGTGAGCTTACTAGCCTTAAGGACAGTCTTAGCTGTGATAAGGTGTTGCCTAATATTTGTAGTTTCTCGGTATTACGTAATATCTTGTGTTATACAGAGCAGTGTTTTCTAGTGGTGACTTGTTGGAACCATTTTCAATAGTCAAACGGCCGTACTGAGGTGCGATTAGAGGACCTGCTAGACAGCTGCGTTATGTGGGTTGCATGCGAATCAGGCGAATTGCAATTCAGGTCATTCGGATTCTTTTGAGCATGACTGTACGTGCAGTATACAAACACTGTCACTCTCTTCCCTATATTATGTGTTGAGCGAACAGTTACTAACATCGATCAAAGCTATTAAGCATCTAAGAGCGTACGTTCGGAGCGATGTTGAATGGAACCACAAATATTTAGGACATAGTAGAAGCCATAATTAACGGTGATAAGTTTCCTAAGGGTAGTTCATGCACATATGACGTCGCTTACAAACTATCAGGAAGGTTGGAGTCATGAAACGCTAATTACCGAAAACATCAACTGAAATGTTATGTTATAGAATTACTGGGACTACACGAACGAAAAAAGACATACAATAGGTTTCCCAGAAACAGCATGATTTTCAAGTAACGAAAGAAAGTACTTCTTCATTTTAATTTGAAACCAGCAATGTAATCGGCTTAGCCTCAGTATGTGTCTATTCAAATCTTCTAATAGTCCATCCCCTTCTTCTTGCTCTCTCTGTCCATCTCCTTTTCCTCCCTCTATATCCATTTCCTCCATTCCCTTTTCTCGATCCATGTGCTCCTTCCCTATCTATCGCCTCCTCTCACTCTGTAAGTCAACGTCCAACTGAAACACCATCTCATCCGCACCCCACCTAAGTATACCTAATCCTACTTCTCTTGATGTTGAACTCTCTCTTCCCCATCCTTCTGCCCCTCATCCGCTACCTTCGTCTCTGTGCTCATCTCCTACTCCATATCTAAGTCCATCTCGTCCTTCCCCTTTCTGTGCGTCCATCTCCTCCTACCGCTTTCTCTCGCCAATTAACGTCCCTACGGAAGGAGGACGTTTCTGTTTCTTACCCCGCAGTCTCCCCAGACAGTTGGTAGCGGAGCATTAAGTTTGGGTGACATCGAACTGGTGGTTTAGGTGGAGCTTTTTACCCGTAACTTAGCCATCATACGCAAATGTCACATATATTTCTAATTTATTTAACACATTTTACACATATTTATACACGTAATTCTCCTGTATCTCCAGCGATTTTCGCACAGCAGTTCCATTTTCACACAGACCAATGTACATGAGGTCAAATCTCCTGAACTGTCCATCGTACAATGATATAATTTTAGATACAAATGTAGCGGTATTTGTGGATACTGAGAAACATATTTCGAATAGAATTAGTGGTTAAGAATCAATAAATTCAAACGCGGTGCGGCAGTTTTACTCCATGCACAGCGAAAATGTAAGTAGCTATAACCTTTTTTTTGTAAAGTGTTAACATCATGCGTAAGGTTTGTTACAAGTCATCAAGTGCTCTCGTTCACAAACACTGGATGAATAAAATCTGGGTATTCCCGCATTGTTTGCTACACTCCTCTTTCATTCCTCACCCCAGCCTTTTGATATGTATTTGGTTCTTACCCCACAGCAATTCCTTCCATAAGGTAAACGGCATGTGTACCAAGTGTGGCTGCAATCTGTCCAGTGGTTTTTGGGGCAGCAGTGGTACAACATACATACATGAGAGTGCATATATTCATTTTATTATACACTGACGCGCCAAGGAAAGTGGTGTAGGCTTGCATATTAAAACGCAGGGATATGTAAACAGACAGATTACGGCACTACGGTCGGCAAAGCCCATATAAGACAGCAAGTGTCTGTCGCAGTTGTTAGATCGGTTACTTATGCTATAATGGCAGGTTATCAAGATTTAAATGAGTTTGAACATGATCTTATAATTGGTGCACGAGCGATCGGACACACCGACGTAGCGATGAAGAGGGGATTTTCCTGTACGACCTTTTCACGAGTTTACCGTGAATATCAGGAATCCGTTACAACATCAATTCTCTGGCATCGTTGCTGCCTGAAAAAGATCCTGCAAAAACGGGACCAACGGCGACTGGAGAGAATTGTTCAACGTGACAGAAGTGCAACCCTTCCGCAAACTGCTGCAGATTTCAATGCTGGGCCATCAACAAGTGTCAGAATGCGAACCATTCACCGAAGTATCATCGATATGGGCTTTCGGAGCCGAAGGACCACTCGTATGCCCTCGATGACCGCATAAGGCAAAGCTTTGCGCCCCGCCTGGGCCCGTCAACACCGACCTTTGACTGTTGATGACTGGAAACATGTTGCCAGGTTTGACGAGTCTCGTTTCAAATATTATCGAGGAGATGGACGTGTACGTGTATGGAGACAACCTCATGAATCCATGCACCCTGCATATCAGCACGGGACTATTCAATCTGATGGAGACTGTGTAATGGTGAGGGGCGTGTGCACTTGGAGTGATATGAAACCCCTGATACGTCTAGGTACGACTCTGACAGGTGACACGTACGTAAGCATCCGGTATGATCCAGCTGCATCCATTGATGTCCATTGTGCATTCCGATGGACTTGGGCAATGCCAGCAGGACAATTCGACGCCCCACACATCCAGACTCGCTACATAGTGGCTTCAGGAAAACTCTTCTGAGTTTAAACACTTCCGCTGCCACCAAACACCCCAACATGAACATTATTTAGCATATCCGGGATGCCTAGCCACGTGCTGTTCAGAAGAGAACACCATCCCCTCGTACTCTTACGGATTTGTGGACAGCCCGGCAGGATTCATGGTGTCAATTCCCTGCAGAATTAATTGAAACATTTGTCGAGTGCATACCACGTCGTGTTGCGATACTTTAGTGTGCTCGAGGGGGCCCTACACGATGTTGGGCAGGTGTATCAGTAGTTGCTTTATCTCTTCAGTGTAGTCAGTATGGATATTTCGGGGAACCCCTCTAAATATAAAAAACAATACGTGAATCGAAAAGAAAACATGTAATAGTACAGAACACCTACTGAAGATGCCATGTAAAAAAGAATTTACGTTTCTGTGTGCAAAACTAAAATAAAAATTTCAAGTGCAGCACGAATAAAGGTATTTTCTAGGAAACTGCTGCATTTTGTATTCTGCTGTTGCGAAAAATAACCACCAGAAGTGAATTGGTCTCTCTATGCTGCGAATGTTTGCTGTGTCGGGATCAGAGGTTCAGCGAGTCTTAAGGTCGTAAGTTTTAGTGTTCCTTGACATCTGATAGGACCGAGAAGCATAGAGTACAGTCCATGTCCAACGGTTATAGCTCTAACAGCTTAAAACGATTAATAAACATACGAGTACTGTGTGCAGTGCACGGTCATCTTTCATCTAGTTTTGAGATGCCAGGGAGAAAGACGGCGCCCACGCTTCCTCTTCCAGTAGCAGAAGTGGCCGGAGTGGCTCTCGCGGGTTATTTCCGGCGGAAATTTCTGTCTGGAGCCGGCAGAGGGGACTTCCTCTAGCAGCTTCGCCTGCTACATCGACGTCAAAGCTAAGGTCGTAGTACGATTTTCAGTCGGTCACTTTTACTTTCACGTCTTAGAAGGACACAGCAAATCGGCCTTCTCGACGAAAAACAAATTTTCTTTCACGTAGCAAAATTCTTTGAAAGCTAATACAACACTGACGGAAAAGTAATCGTAACGCCAAAAATTATTAATATAGAGTAATGAACTTTCGGCAGTACATTTCCCTGGCTAACTTATGTAAGTGATTGACACTACAAGATCGCAGGTAATGAAAGTGCGAGGTAAGCCATTGCAAATGTGAAATGCTGGTACATTAATAGCTGGTGTAGCCGCCAGATTGTTGTATGAAGGCACGTAAAATTGCATGCTGTATTTTGTTGAGGTGTCGGATGTCAGTTTGTAGGATTGAGTTTCATTCCTGTGGCACTTTGTCGGTCAGCACAGGGGTGGTTAACGCTGTTTGTGGATGTCGCTAGAGTTGTCGTCCGATGATGTGCCGAATTTTCCCGATTGGAGACAGATATAGCAATCGAGCAGGTCAAGTCAACTCGTCGACACTCTGTAGAGAATGTTGGGTTAAAAGAGCGGTATGTGGGATTGCGTTATTGTGTTGGAAAACACCGCTTGGAATGCCGTTCATGAGTATCAGCACAACCTGTCTAATCACCACATAGACGCCAGAGTACGTGGGATAAACAGGAGAGTGCTCCTGCTGTCATATGAAATCACACCCCAGACTATAGCTCAAGTTGTAGGCGCGGTACGACTAGCACGCACTCAGATTGGTTACACGCCTCCTCCTAAGCAACACACGGTCATCACCTGGCTCTGAGGCAGAGCTAGCCTTACTCAGAAAACACAACAGACTTCTACCCTGCCCTCCTATGAGCTCTTGCTTGACACCACTGCAGACATAAATGGCGGTGGTATCGGGTCAGCGGAATGCACGCTACAGGGCATCTGGCTCGGAACTGTGCTTGAAGTAACGAATTTGTAAGTAATCGTTGGGTCACTGTGGTACCAAATGCTTCTGAAATTGCTACTGCAGGTGCATTATGCTGCGGCAGAAATATATGCCGTACACGATCGTCATCCCTCTACCATGCAGCTGTGCGGTGCTTTGTCTTCTTGTGAATGTGTATTCTCGGGACCACTGCTGCCGGCAATCGCTTAATGCGGCTACCCGTCCCTGCCAGTCCTTTCTGCAATACAGCAGAACATCTTGTCGTAGCTCTATGTGGTGTTGATAATGGCGTCTTTGTCGAAAAAATGACATTAATGCCTAACATCAACTCACCACATCCAATCTCAAAGATAACTAACGCTCACCATTGTAACAGCGTATATTTAAAACAAGCATGATATACATCTTCCCGTGACGGTATTAGCGCCACTCTTATGGGACTCGCGCGAAATTTGAATAAATCTCATCTTTCAGATGTAGAAATTCGCATACCCTCTTCCATTTATGTCGTACAAATTCTCGGTGTTTCGATTTTTTTCCGTTAGCGTAAGTGGAAATATTCATTTACCATATGCCTCTTCTTTTCACATATCTTAGATATAGCAATTATACAGGATACAGAACCACTTCTGGCAGTTAGAATCCAAAGACAGCAGAAGAAGGGAAAGAAAGCAATGAATCGAAAGTAACTCCCAGTAGCTTAATGCACTGTCCATCAAGGTATCCTAGTTTCAATGACTTATGAAGTATTCTAGGATTAAGAGCATTTCTTATTCTTAAGAGACGAACACTATAACTGCCTCGAGGTTCTTTAAGCAGATCTGTAGTTAATCGCTATTCATCGAGAGTAGGGTTGTGAATGTTAAGCATAAGATGAAGTGTATTCGCTCGTTTCTAAAGCGTTCTTCCCCAAAGATTTGACTGATGCAGATGTAAATCGTATACGAAAGAGGTCTCTCTCTGGAGATTGGTGAGGATACACGAAGCCAAAAGTAGCTCGTTCATTTCAAAAATGTCGTTTGTCAAAGAGGAGACATAGCTTAGCGAGGAATCGTCGTTGTAAACAGTTCTGTACATGGATTGTTAGGTACACATGCACGGATTAAGCCTTAGCAGTGTTCCAAATGAACGACTGCTGTCTGTAAGGCAGTACGAGGAGCGATATTGACCGCCGGAAGCGTGATCAGCGAGTCGCCAATCCCTCCAGCCATTATTACCGGCAGATGAAGCTTGAGGATGTCCGCCTGCTTAGCAGGGTGGTAACGTGCTCGCTTCTCATGCAAGCGGGCCCGGGTTCGATTCCCGGCCGGGTTTGAGATTTTTATCCGCTTGGGGAGTGGGTGTTGTGTTGTCCTCATCAGCATTTCATCCTCATCACTGGCACGCAAGTCACCAAATATGGCGTCGAATGAAATAAGACTTGCACATGGCGCCCGAACTTCCTCGAATAGAGGTCTTCCGGCCAGCGATGCCATTCGCTCATTTCCATTTCATTTCCAACACTGAGTATGCCACTACTTATATTTAAATGATCTAACACGAAGGGTAAGCAACAGTTACGATTGTTTGCTGATGATGCTGTGGTGTACAGTATGATGTCATTGAGTGACTGGAGGAGGCTACAAGATAACTTAGACAAAATTGGTAGTTGTTATGATAAATGACAGCTAGCTCTGGGTATACAAAAGCTTAAGTTATGGCAGATGAGCAGCAAAAACAAACAAATAATTTCCGCGTACAGCGTCAGTAGTGCGCTGCTTAACACAGTCAAGTCGATTAAATATTTAGGCGTGACGTTGGAAATCAATGTGAAATGGATTGAGCATGTTATGTTTGTAGTATGGAAGGCGAATGATCGACTTCGGTCGGTTGAGAGAATTTTGGGAAAGTGTGGTTCAGTTAAAAAGGAGACCGCATATACGACACCAGTGCGACCGACTGTTGAGTAATGTTCGGCTGTTTGTGATCTGCACCACGTCGTATTAAAGGAAGACATCGGAGCAATTGAGAAGTGGACTGCTAGAATTGTTGTTACCGGTAGTTTCGAACAACACGCAGGCATTACGGAGATGCTTGGGGAACTCAAATGGGAATCACTAGATGGAAGGCGACGTTCTTTTCATGGACCACTATAAGAAAATTTAGAGAAATGGAATTTAAGACTGCCTACAGAACCATTATTCTGCTGTCAGTGTACATAATATTAGACAGATTAGGGCTCATACGGAGGCATGTAGTCGTTTTCCCTTCACTCTGCTTGTGAGTTGGGCAGGGAAGGAAAGACAATTTGTGGTACAGGGTACCCTCCGCCACGCACCACACGGTGGCCCCTACATACCATGTATGTAGATGTACTCCTTTATTCAAGCAGCTCTTCATTTGGTCACATAGGGGTTGAGTGGACCCGTACAAGACAACCCTAAGTGAGAAAAAACCCGAGATGATACCGGGGTCCTTCCACATTGAAGGCTAGGGATGCGGACAATTACGGATTCTATGGAACATACTTTAGATTTTAACAGTTGGTGGTCAAATTTCTAAAAGGAGGTGATCTCGCAATAATGTGGATGAACAATCAAAGGTATCGTTCAGTTCTTCTGTTTATTCAGAAAAATCCACAGGTAGGAACGACGGTTGCGGCTGAAAAATCGATTTTTTCCCACGTCATTTTTATCTGACTGTTAAAACCGCTCACGGTTTCTTTTCCTTATTACGTTCTCTAATAAACGTAGAAATTTAAAGAGACTGAAAAATTCGTACCATCTCACTTTCAAGGCAGAAAAATCAAAATTCTAAAGTAAATAGGCAAATAAAGTAAAACCTGGATCGTCCAGGATTCGTTGCCTTTCTCGAAAGTTGTTAAATGGTTGATTACTACAAAGAATGACCAGCATTCTCCTATTGATTCCAATTTTTTAAAACTCCGTTCAAATATGTAGTCGGGGATCATGCCACTGTTTATGCACTACGAATAGTCAGCGCTAAATGGTGAAAACTGAGGTTGCAGAACACCGCTCTTTGTGTTAATTTCTCCGCTTTGAAGGGCTAGGAGCAGATAAAGACTTATTATGTAGACATAGGCAGCTCATCGGCTGCTTTCTATTTTTATTTTATAATATGAGTGAATTGTTGCTAGGTTTTTAATTTTTTTACAGTTACCAAATTTCCTTCCTCTTCAATTATTTCATGGAAATGGCTGACAAATCTTTAATCCTTTAAAGCAAATGAAGCACTGTACTTCATTACTACGTCTCGTCATTAAAATATTTCGAGACTTGTGTTGGTGCCACTCTGAAATACGACACATGTCCGGCGACAACAAAGAGAGACTATCACAGAGTTCAGGCAGGCGCAAGCCTTCCACACTGCACGTGCAAGCGTACCTTACCCCACAACACGTGGCAACAGGAAAATTATTGTTTCAGCAACGTTGCACCAATTCTGATGCCATGTGTTTGTTGCTCTGTTCCTGTCGATACTGTTATTAAAATAGCCCTGATCGCTTTTGTCACTTTCTACGACAACGCAATATTTCCTACTGATGCAAATTTTACGAATGAAACTTGCCTCTACTTAAAAACGAATAAATTTAGCAGTGCTGCAACGGCTAATTGATATTTCGATTTTTTTGCTCGAATGTTACCAAAAACAGAAAACGCCTGTTGTGGTATCACCGCCAGACGCCACACTTGCTAGGTGGTAGCCTTTAAATCGGCCGCGGTCCGTTAGTACACGTCGGACCCGCGTGTCGCCACTATCAGTGACTGCAGACCGAGCGCAGCGCCGCCACACGGCAGGTCTAGTCTAGAGAGACTCCTTAGCACTCGCCCTAGTTGTACAGCCGACTTTGCTAGCGATGGCTCCCTGACTACATACGCTCTCATTTTAGTACAGCCTTCAGCTACGTCATTTGCTACAACCTAGCAAGGCGCAATGTTCAGTTACTATAATTACTATCTTGAAGAATGTATTCTGAACAGATAATATTGTGAATCATGCACTGTCAAGAGCGACGTTCATCATTAATGGATCAAAGTTAAGTATCAAACTAATTACGTCCGCTTTCTGAATTCTTATTCCTTGTCATGTTCCAGACCTCACGTCAGTATAGTTCTTCCCTCCTCACGCCAGCCTGCGTGAGCTAAAACGCGTGCATTTCGGCCTCCACTCGTAACACGGTGTTGGCTCTTCTGCTAACGCAAAATCTGTTATAACCGAGACCAAAGAAACATCGAAAAAGTACCAGTTACTCAGCACCAAAATACCAGTATTGCATTTAACCGGTCGGTTCTTCCAGTCCACATCCACAGGTGGAGTCAACCTTGCATTCCAATACTGGAAGTGTGAAGCATATTTACTTTACAATGAGCAACAGAAATGTTTGAATACAAACATGAAGAACGTCACGAAATACGTGTTACATGAGTGTGTATATTACTTCAAAAGTGTCCTGACAGACCGTGTAGAAGCGTGCTTTTGTCGTAAGCCAAAACATTTGTAGATGCATGATACATTCCAGTTTGCAGTAATATACGACAGTTCAAGTATATAGCGAACACGCAACCCCCTTGTAACCTAGGTCTTTATTTACACAGAGTGTCACTAAGTTCCGATTACAGACGTCGGAGGCAGGTTCCTTTCACCAAAACATGTAAGAATAGGCTAGTGAACATGGGCTCTAAAATGCGTACCTTAAAGGCAATGAGTTGTTGTTCATCTTCGGTAATACGAAATACATCTCTGATACCGGTAGCTCTTTGCTTCCCGTGTTTTGGGACGATGTAGTACGGAACAAAGCAAGAAAAAAGTCCAGTAATCATGGGGTCTAAAATGCAGAACGTATGAACTGTGAGCACTTTTCCCAAAAAATGGAAAGCAAAGAGTTCGCGGTAAAATAGATGTGTTTCATAGTAGTGACGATGAACAAGTATTCATAGCTCTTAACGTATGAAATTTGGATCTCATGTTTACTAGACTTTTTTTTGGCTGTAGAGAACCTGTCCTCAAAGTATGTAATAGGAATTTAGTTACGCCCTGTATATTCTTTGAAAAACCTCCTGATTTCTTACCTTATCGTCTGGATTACTTTCCACCATCATGCAACATGATATCGTAAAAGATTCGATTCTCTTCTTGTATAGGTTTTTTTTTTATACAAATTTCTTCCTCACTAACATTAAGGATGCCAATTTCAAAAACGTATGCTTTAGAAACTGGAGTATTAAGAACTGTACAACTATTAATTGAAGTACACCGTGTTTCAAAAACACGTATCCGATTTCAAAATATTAAATCAAAATACAGGGTGTCAATTTCTGAACTATATGAAAAAATATATAAATTAGGTACAAGCTACGGCGTGCACACACTTTATTCAACATTTAAACGTCACTACAGATATTCTCATTTAGGTTATCACATTTTCGATATGCTGCTATCATTGGTGATGATGTGGCGCAGACGAATAGCGAAATTCAGCATGACCCACTGATGTGTCGGAAAATCGATGCTCTCGATGACCTCCTGAATAGCTGCTTTCAGCTCACCAATGGTTTTGCGATTATTGCTGCACACTTTGTCTTTAATATAGCACCACAAAAAGGAGTGGCTAGTCGAGGCTTATGCCAGTGGCCTTTGTGTACCCCAGAAACAGAATGCGGTCCCTAAAGTACCCCTCCAGGACATCAAACATTCTCCTCCGTTGACGGTGTCGAGCTTCGTCTTTCATGACCCATATCTTGTCGAAATGAGAGTAACTTTGGATAATAGGGATTAAATCATCTTCCAAAAGCTTCACGTACCTTTCGGTAGTCACCGTGCCATCAAGCAGTATCGCACCGATAATTCCGTGACTGGACATTGCACACACAGTCTCCCGTTGATGGTGAATAGACTTCTCAACAGCGAAACGCGAATTCTCAGTCTCAAAAAACCGCCAATTTTGGTTATTGACGAACCCATCCAAACGAAAATCGGCTTCGTCGCTAAAGCAGACCACACTGCGCTACTGATTCCCGTCATGCCCCACGGCCAACCGTTCAGTTTGAATGTCCTAAGGCAAAGAGTTTAGAAGTTATGAAGATTTTATTTCATACAGTTCAATAACTGTGACCCTGTAGATGCATAAAGTGGTGAGAAGAATAATATACAAAAGAATGGAAAAGAAAATAGAGGATCTGTATACCATGTGAATTACGTGGAGATGTGGGATACCCACACATACGTACATCTGTTTTTACAATATGTACAATTTTTTGGGGTGTGAAACACATTCTGGAAAAAACATTTTGTCTATGGAGTGCGTGATTGATTCCTTTGTAAAATTATTTTATTTATTTATAGACACAATCACATGTTTAGGTTTTTCTGTTTATTTATAGACACAATCACACATGTGATAAACAAAAAAATTTTATGATATACATTCGGTATATAAGTCTCCACATGCAACTACTTCGTGCGACGCTTCAGAGTAATAGCTGTGAACGCTGCATGTAGTTGTAGCTGCAGATATAATTGGTGATGTAAGAGACAAATGTCGTCTCATTTGTTTTCATTGGTCTTGGTGAAGGCCATTTTGTGTGCAACGTTGACGTAAAAGATAGATCCAAGTCACAATTGGAAATAACACTAGTAAATTGTATGTCATTATCATTATCAGTTTTCTTCTATATTAGCACGTCCCTTGATTCTCCATTTGATGTGATACACTGCATCGTTCTTAATGCTGCTGTACATGTTGACGTCCATAACATCTTCCAGAATCTGAAGTTTCTTCTTTCCTCGCCTCCTCATCCATTTTGCGTACCTCTCATTTTATAACCCTAATTCCTTTCTTAATGCCTTATATCTCCAGGCCATTTGTTTTCCATTTATTTTATTAAATTCAGTAAATAGTCTTTGTTCTCTCACACTTCTCAGTATCTCTTCATTTTTCTCTCTATCCAGCTATCTTAATCTATCCATCTTACGCCACATCGATATTTCAAAAGCCTTCTACATTGCATATTTCTCTCACAGTGTCCATGTTTCAGTATCATACTGGAGGGCACTCGAAGTAAAGCACTTAACTACTCTTTCTCTCAAATTTTTGAACATATTGCTGCTGAAAATTCTTATTTCCTTACGTATGGCCTCTTTCACTTTTGCTATCCCGGTTTTAATTTCTGGAGTGCTCTTTCAGTCGGTTTCTGTCCTGCTTCTGAGGTATTTAAGATTTTTCACATGTTGTAATACTTTTCCACTCAGCTTATCAGTCCCCTTTCATTTCCTTCTAGAGCCATTAATTTTCTGTTGTTTGTTCCGATTTTCATTTCAGAAATCTACCCTCTAGCTTCAGTGGTGCCCAATACATTCCGTAATTATGTCTCATAAGTTGCTAGGAGGAGCATGTTGTCTGCAAACCTCAAATACCATTTTCTGCTTTCTCCAGTTATTATCCCCTTGTCATCTAGTGATCAGTGGCAGGTCACATTTTCCAAGTTTTGATTAAAAAGGGTAAGACAGAGAGAGAGAGAGAGAGATAGCAGCGTTGTGTACACATGGATACAAACATTTACCCAGTAACATGGAATGGTTCTATAGGAAGTATAAATACTATAGTTCTACGCAAAAGTTAAAATATAGTCATGTTTATATTCCCATAGTCTTGTGGATTGGTTGTTTTTCTTAACATTTTTAGTCCAATGCAGAAGTTAAAATGTACACCTAGTTTCTATTGCCATAGTCTTGTGGAGTGGTTCTTTTCGTAAAACTTTATTTTTTTCTATGAATTTAGTGATGAAAGATATTAATGACTTATTATCTTAACCATTTCCTTGTCTACAATTACAACTACCGTGTTTCAACAAGTAATTCATGTCTGTCGAGAAGAGCTTTCACAACATATACTGAAATTAACGTGGCTCCATGTTCCTCTCCATCACGACGGTACACCCACTGCCTCACCCTCCTCCCTAAAGCTGAGCGATGGATCCGCAGATTGCGCTCCTAATTGCTCGTCTGCGCAGCCGAGAACAGCCGACGCCCGCTAATGACGCCAAATCCTTCCGGAACGTTTCTGCATCTGCACAAGATGCCTTTCAGATTACATTGTCTCACTTCCTCGTTCAATAAATGCTGATGAGCACGATCTGTGGAATCTTCTCGTTAGTGCTATCTTATTCTCGAGGCGACGGGAAAGAGAGAAATAGGTTGCGGGACTGAATGTAGTCGAAATTATTACTCGTTTTAAGCGCAAAGGGAAGTGTCCCGGTCACTCGAGACTCATCGAGTTCCAAATTTTATTCCTGCGTGAGTTTTCAGGGCGTTTCGTTTGCTTGCTTGAAATGTTTCCATTACTTCTAAGTTGGTGCTATTATTTCATAAATTCTTTCACACATTTGTAAACTACATCTAGAGTTACCTCAAAACTTTTGTTGTTCTCTGAATCTGATTCAAACTGAAAGATCATTAATGGACCTCTCTATTGCATATCACATATTTTCACTTGGAAATTATTTTCGGAAAATATCAGAATTTTAACTGGTGTGACTGAACAGCTCCATTTTACGTATTCAGAGTGTGTTTACTGTGATTTATAAAACGGTAAATCTGAAAGACTGATCATAAGACGCAGTTATAATGATTTATATTCAAGCCTACCACCACCACAGCTGTAAGTGTTCTTGCTGAAGGGTGAGACCAGTATCCTTAAAAGAAACTGAAATACAATCCGTTAGAATACACAGTATGCACTAAAATAGATGGTTCAAATGGCTCTGAACACTATTGCACTTGACTTCCTAGGTCATCAGTCAACTAGAACTTACAACTACTTAATCCTAACGAACCTAAGGACATCACACACATCCATGCCCGAGGCAGGATTCGAACCTGCGACCGTAGCGGTCGCGCGGTTCCAGACTGCAGCGCCTAGAACCGCTCGACCACACCGGCTGGCACTAAGATAGAAATCGTTCTCTCTCTGCCTTATGCAAGATAACCCAATAATTCCCACTAAATACTTATTGTCTGAACAGATCATTCTTATATATTCTCATAATATTCCATGGAAGAACGTGGTAAAAATGACAGATAATGAATGTTAATGACTGGTACTCTTCACATTCGAAACAAACGACCTGGCAGATTATATATGAAGTTTTCCGAAAGACTGAACGACGCAATAGCACACAAGCATATGGCAGCGAAAAGCAATTGTTTTGAGCAGCAGCTTTCACGACAGGAACGGGAAGAGGGGAAATAACTGTGTAGTACAAGGTGACTTTCGCCACACACCGTAAGGTGGCTTCCGGAGTGTAGATGTAGACATAGATTAAGTGAGCATTTCTAGTGGGGTCTGAAAGCGGGGTAGTATCATCAGGTCAGAATGACTGACAGCTGTGAGCGTAGTCCAAGCTGATGCTATTTTTATGTTAGCTTACGTAACTAATAGCTGAAGGAATTGATCCTCGCTGCAACATTAACAATAGCCCAGCCACTGAAAACCAATACTGTAATGTAATATTTATAAGGAGATGAAACGAACTGATAGTCATAGGCCAGTCTATGAGAGATGAATCACCAAAGGGGCGATAGTCTCATACATGTCGTAAAAGACGACTTTTATTACGTGAGTATCAGAAAGGAGTGTTTCAGGAAATTCATCAGGAAAGAATTAGCCTTGAAAAGAGGACTGAAAACCCATCCGTTATGACAGCCTTATTGGTGTCAATAATGTGATTGTTAAAATCAATAATTACATATTTGTGACGTATTGTACCCTTCTACAGTCTCACAGATAGAATCAAACCGAACATTCCTAACGAGGAGTATATCCCTAAATAGATGGTAGTTCTGGATATAACCGCTGATCGACAATCCTTATTGCCCAGAACTAAATCGGTAATAGATTTGCTGCTTATTGCTACTGTATATTTGTGGTGATATCTCTTTAAATGTTGTGATTATAGTGGAAAGTATCTTACTTGCATACTGGGACTCTTCTGACAACAAAACGTTTCATAACGATCTTTCCCCATATATTGCTACAATAGGACTCCTCTTCATGTCACCGCGATTCCTACAAATCCATAACAGCACAATCATTGTATTTACGACGTTGTTGATAAGCCGAAAATACATATTGTAAGTAGGCTGTTTAGGTTTTTATGTTGGTAACGCCACGTAGCACTCTGTATGAAAATCACTGACTGTGCTGTGTGCAGTCTGTGGCTGGTTGGACTCATTGTTGGAATATTCGCTTGTGTAGTGTTGTACAGTTGGATGTGAAACAGCGCATAGCGTTGGGCAGTTGCAGGTCAGCCGCTAGCAGTGGTGGGTGTGGAGAGAGAGTTGCCAAAGTTTTGACAGGTTGCTATAAGCGGACAGTTGCAGGTCAGCCGCTAGCAGTGGTGGTTGTCGAGAGAGAGATGCCAGAGTTTTGACAGGCTGCTATAAGCGGACGATCTGGACGTGTGTCTGCGAGAAAAAGGAAACTCTGTAAAGATTGATGTCATGAATTGATATATATATATATATATATATATATATATATATATATATATATATATATATATATATGATGTATTTTGAACGCTATTAAGGGAAATACATTGTTTGTTCTCTATCAAAATCTTTCATTTGCTAACTATGCCTATCCATAGTTAGTGCCTTCAGTAGTTCGAATCTTTTATTTAGTTGTCAGTATTGGCGCTCGCTGTATTACAGTAGTTCGAGTAAAGAAGACTTTTGTGAGGTAGGTGATTCACGAAAGGTATAGGTTGTTGTTAGCCGGGGCCATTCTTTTGTAGGGATTATCTAAAGTCAGACTGCGTTTCGCTAAAAACATTGTTTGTCAGTTAAGTGATGATCAGAATGAGAAAAGAGAAAACTGTTTGAGTACGTTGAGTTTTACTCAGCTGTTTGAAAGTCATATAACGTAGGAGGTTTTCCAGCACTGTCATTCATAAATTTTTCCAAGGGGACATTTCAATATTATTCTGTGTGTTTAGACTATACAAAATTCAAAAAGGCAGTTATAGCTCAGCCCTAAAGCCGCGATACTGAAAACTAAATGCTGTCGGTGTTCATGGCGCAGCAGGAGACGCCCTTAAAAAGCTTTCTGCCTCATCGACTATCGACCTATTGCACCAGCCACCGCCGGCCAATATACTACTGACTGATCTCTCCAGCTGCATCGGAAGATACAGGCCTGTTCGGTACCTTTTGTAATAACGAACCCTTCCCTCCGGCTGGACTTACTCCAGGTTAAGAAATACGTCCTCATTTCACAGTCATTTATCACGTGCAGTTAAATATGACATAAAATACGTACCATATGCATTGTAAAAATTTGGAAATACAAATTATGCAACTCCCGACCAGCTGAGTAGGCACACCAGACATCTGCTCCGAAAAGCATTCTCATCTCAGAAGAAGTTTAGTCCAGTTAAAATCAGTTCAAGCAAAGTTATATATCAACAAATCATTACCGTTACAATTAATTACTGTTAGTTACACTTGTCCCAGCAGCAATTTCTATAAATAATACGGAAAAGTATATTATTAAAGAATCCAATAAAAAGCCACATCATGGTTCATGTTCGCAAGTTTTACTGTTTAGTCGGTTAGTTAAATGGTACATTGATCAACTTGATGATTATTTTATTGGAATGATGTGGAATTAATCAATTTACACGATGTTGGTAGTTGAATGGTGTCAACCATAATGAAGATGGTAGTTTAGGACTACTCGTCCAACTACACTTAAAAACTACACACATGAAAAAGCTCTTGCATCACCTCAGATTAGATCAGATTAGATTAGATTAATACTAGTTCCATGGATCATGAATACGATATTTCGTAATGATGTGGAACGAGTAAAATTTTCCAATACATGACATAATTAAGTTAATTTAACAACATATTTAAGTTAATATAACAACTTTCTTATTTTTTATTTTTTTATTGTAATTTTTTTCTTTATTTTCTTTTTTTCTTAATTTATATATAAAAATTCCTCTATGGAGTAGAATGAGTTCTCATTCAGAAAATCTTTTAATTTCTTCTTAAATACTTGTAGGCTATCTGTCAGACTTTTGTTACTATTTGGTAAGTGACCAAAGACTTTAGTGGCAGTATAATTCAACCCTTTCTGTGTCAAAGTTAGATTTAATGTTGAATAGTGAAGATCATCCTTTTTCCTAGTGTTGTAGTTATGCACACTGCTATCACTTTTGAATTGGGTTAGGTAATTGATAACAAATTAAATTATTTTTCTGGTCATCAGTCTACTGACTGGTTTGATGCGGCGCGCCACGAATTCCTTTCCTGTGCTAACCTCTTCATCTCAGAGTAGCACTTGCAACCTACGTCCTCAATTATTTGCTTGACGTATTCCAATCTCTGTCTTCATCTACAGTTTTTGCCCTCTACAGCTCCCCCTAGTACCATAGAAGTCATTCCCTCATGTCTTAGAAGATGTCCTATCATCCTGTCCCTTCTCCTTATCAGTGTTTTCCACATATTCCTATTCTCTCCGATTCTGCGTAGAACCTCCTCATTCCTTACCTTATCAGTCGACCTAATTTTCAACATTCGTCTATAGCACCACATCTCAAATGCCTCGATTCTCTTCTGTTCCGGTTTTCCCACAGTCCATGTTTCACTACCATACAATGCTGTACTCCAGACGTACATCATCAGAAATTTCTTACTCAAATTAAGGCCGATATTTGATATTAGTAGACTTCTCTTTAACAGAAATGCCTTTTTTGCCATAGCGAGTCAGCTTTTGATGTCCTCCTTGCTCCGTCCGTCATTGGTTATTTTACTGCCTAAGTAGCAGAATTTCTTAACTTCATTGCCTTCATGACCATCAATCCTGATGTTAAGTTTCTCGCTGTTCTCATTTCTACTACTTCTCATTACCTTCGTCTTTCTCCGATTTACTCTCAAACCATACTGTGTACTCATTAAACTGTTCATTCCGTTCAGCAGATCATTTAATTCTTCTTCACTTTCACTCAGGATAGCAATGTCATCAGCGAATCGTATCATTGATATCCTTTCACCTTGTATTTTAATTCCACTCCTGAACCTTTCTTTTATTTCCATCATTGCTTCCTCGATGTACAGATTGTAGAGTAGGGGCGAAAGGCTACAGCCTTGTCTTACACCCTTCTTAATACGAGCACTTCGTTCTTGATCGTCCACTTTTATTATTCCCTCTTGATTGTTGCACATATTGTATATGACCCGTCTCTTCCTATAGCTTACCCCTACTTTTTTCGGAATCTCGAACAGCTTGCACCATTTTATATTGTCGAACGCTTTTTCCAGGTCGACAAATCCTATGAAAGTGTCTTCATTTTTCTTTAGCCTAGCTTCCATTATTAGCCGCAACGTCAGAATTGCCTCTCTCGTCCCTTTACTTTTCCTAGAGCCAAACTGATCGTCACCTAGCGCATTCTCAATTTCCTTTTCCATTCTTCTGTATTTTATTACTGTAAGCAGCTTCGATGCATGAGCTGTTAAGCTGATTGTGCGTTAATTCTCACACTTGTCAGCTCTTGCCGTCTTCGGAATTGTGTGGATGATGCTTGCCCGAAAGTCAGATGGTATGTCGCCAGACTCATATATTCTACACACCAACGTGAATAGTCGTTTTGTTGCCACTTCCCCCAATGATTTTAGAAATTCTGATGGAATGTTATCTATCCCTTCTGCCTTATGTGACCGTAAGTCCTCCAAAGCTCTTTTAAATTCCGATTCTAATACTCGATCCCCTATCTCTTCTAAATCGACTCCTGTTTCTTCTTCCATCACAGCAGACTAATCTTCACCCTCATAGAGGCTTTCAATGTATTCTTTCCACCTATCTGCTCTCTCCTCTGCATTTAACAGTGGAATTCCCGTTGCACTCTTACTGTTACTAGTGTTGCTTTTAATGTCACCAAAGGTTGTTTTGACTTTCCTCTATGCTGAGTCTGTCCTTCCGACAATCATATCTTTTTCGATGTCTTCACATTTTTCCTGCAGCCATTTCGTCTTAGCTTCCCTGCACTTCCTATTTATTTCATTCCTCAGTGACTTGTCTTTCTGTATTCCTGAATTTCCCGGAACGTGTTTGTACTTCATCCTTTCATCAATCAACTGGAGTATTTCTTCTGTTGTCGGCCGAAGTGTCCGAGCGGTTAAAGGCGCTACAGTCTGGAACCGCACAACCGCTACGGTCGCAGGTTCGAATCCTGCCTCGGGCATGGGTGTGTGTGATGTCCTTAGGTTAGTTAGGTTTAAGTAGTTCTAAGTTCTAGGGGCCTTAAGACCACAGCAGTTGAGTTCCATAGTGCTCAGAGCCATTTGAGCCATGTCTTCTGTTACCCATGGTTTCTTCGCAGCTACCTTCTTTGTACCTATGTTTTCCTTCCTAACTTCTGTGATAGTCCTTTTTAGAGATGTCCATTCCTCTTCAACTGTACTGCTTACTGCGCTATTCCTTATTGCTGTATCTGTAGCGTTAGAGAACTTCAAAAGTATCTCGTCATTCCTTAGTACTTCCGTATCCCACTTCTTTGCGTATTGTTTCTTCCTGACTAATGTCTTGAACTTCAGCCTACTCTTCATCACTGCTATATTGTGATCTGAGTCTATATCTGCTCCTGGGTACGTCTTACCTTACAATCCAGTATCTGATTTCGGAATCTCTGTCTGACCATGATGTAATCTAATTGAAATCTTCCCGTATCTCCCGGCCTTCTCCAAGTATTCCTCCTCCTCTTGTGACTCTTGAACAGGGTATTCGCTATTACTAGCTGAAACTTGTTACAGAACTCAATTAGTCTTTCTCCTCTTTCATTCCTTGTCCCAAGCCCATATTCTCCTGTAACCTTTTCTTCTACTCCTTCCCCTACAACTGCATTCCAGTCGCCCAAGACTATTAGATTTTCGTCCCCCTTTACATTCTGCATTACCCTTTCAATATCCTCATACACTTTCTCTATCTGTTCATTTTCAGCTTGCGACGTCGGCATGTATACCTGAACTATCGTTGTCAGTGTTGGTCTGCTGTCGATTCTGATTAGAACAAACCGGTCACTGAATTGTTCACAGTAACACGCCCTCTGCACTACCTTCCTATTCATAACGAATCCTACACCTGTTATACCATTTTCTGCTGCTGTTGATACTACGCGATACTCATCTAACCGGAAATCCTTATCTTCCTTCCACTTCACTTCACTGACCCCTACTATATCTAGATTGAGCCTTTGCATTTCCCTTTTCAGATTTTCTAGTTTCCCTCCCACGTTCAAGCTTCTGACATTCCACGCCCCGACTTGTGGAACGTTATCCTTTCGTTGATTATTCAATCTTTTTCTCATGGTAACCTCCCCCTTCGCAGTCCCCTCCCGGAGATCCGAATGGGGGACTATTCCGGAATCTTTTGCCAATGGAGAGATCATCATGACACATCTTCAATTACAGGCCACATGTCCTGTGGATACACGTTACTTGTCTTTAATGCAGTGGTTTCCATTGCCTTCAGCATCCTCATGTCGTTGATCATTGCTGATTCTTCCGCCTTTACGGGCAATTTCCCACCCGTAGGACAAGAGAGTGCCCTGAACCTCTATCCGCTCCTCCGCCCTCTTTGACAAGGCCGTTGGCAGAATGAGGCTGACTTCTTATGCAGGAAGCCTTCGTCCGCCAATGCTGATTATTTATCAAAATTTAGGCAGTGGCGGGGATCGAACCCAGGACCGAAGACGTTTTGATTATGAATCAAAGACGCTACCCCTAGATCACAGGTCATAAGAGAGAATATGTACTGATAAGCTACTGTGATCCTTAAATAAATATCTGCCGGATGATCTTGGGTGGACTCCAGGTATTATTCTGATTACACACTTTTGTGCAATAAATACTGTATTCCTCAGTGATGAATTACCCCAAAATATGATGAAATATACAAGCAATGAGTGAAAATAGGCGTAGTAAGCTAATTTACTAAGATGTTTATCACCAAAATTTGGAATGACCCTTATTGCATAAGTAGTGAACTCAAACGTTTCAGCAGGTCATCAATGTGTATCTTCCAATTTAATTTCTCATCAATGGCCACACCTAAAAATTTTGAATATTCTACCTTAGCTATATGCTTCTGATTAAGGTCTATATTTATTAATGGTGTCAAACCGTTTACTGTAGGGAACTGTATGTACTGTGTCTTATCAAAATTCAGTGAGAGTCAATTTACAAGGAACCACTTATTAATTTTCTAAAAGACATTATTGACAATTGCATCAGTTAATTCTTGTTTGTCAGGTGTGATTACTATACTTGTATCATCAGCAAAGAGAACTAACTTTGCCCCTTTATGTATATAGTATGGCAAGTCATTAATATATATTAGGAACAACAAAGGACCCAAGACTTACCCTTGTGGAACCCCATTCTTTATAGTTCCCCAGTTTGAGGAATGTGCTGATCTTTGCATATTATGAGAACTGCTTATTTCAACTTTCTGCACTCTTCCAGTTAGGTACGAATTAAACCATTTGTGCACAGTCCTACTCATGCCACAATACTTGAGCTTATCTAGCAGAATTTCATGATTTACACAATCAAAAGCCTGTGAGAGATCACAAAAAATCCCAATGGGTAGTGTTCGGTTATTCAGATCATTCAAAATTTGATTGGTGAAACCATATATGGCATTTTCAGTTGAAAAACCTTTCTGGAAACCAAACTGACATTTTGTTAGTACTTCATTTTTACAGATATGTGAAGCTACTCTTGAATACATTACTTTCTCAAAAATTTTGGATGAAGCTGTTAGAAGGGAGATTGGACGGTAATTGTTGACAGCAGATCTATCCCCTTTTTTATGCAAAGGTATAACAATAGCATATTTCAGTGTATCAGGGAAATTGCCCTGTTCCAGAGAGCTATTACACAGGTGGCTGAGAATCTTACTTATCTGTTGAGAACAAGCATTTAGTATTCTGCTGGAAAAGCCATCAATTCCATGTGAGTTTCTGCTTTTAAGCAAGTTTATTATTTTCCTAATTTCAGAGGGAGAAGTGGGTGAGATTTCAATTGTATCACATTGCATAGGTATGGCCTCAGTTCCGAAAGTTTCGGAACCTGTGCAGAAATTTGGAATAGAGGCCAACATATACATCATTTTCGAGAGACCTTCAGAGGTGGCGGTTCAGATTGTTTACACAACGATACCTCTAATACCCAGTAGCACGTCCTCTTGCATTGATGCACGTCTGTATTGGTCGTGGCATACTATCGACAAGTTCATCAGGGCACTGTTGGTCCAGATTGTCCCACTCCTCAACGGCGATTCGGAGCAGATTCGAGGACTGAGAAATAAAATTAATGAATTAATTATCTGCATAGATGAATAGGAGTCTTCAAACCCAGCTGACATAATCTGCCTCTCTGAACATTATGTGACCACTGGTATAGAAATTATAAGTGTTACAGGGTTTAGGTTAGCATCTCACATTTGTAGATCAGAAATGGAGATAGGAGAAGTTGCCACACTCAACAGGAACTATGATAAATTTAATAACATAGACATTCATAAATTTTGCCTAGAACAGCATATGGAAGCATGTGCAGCATAAGTAGAATTTCACAAAAAAACCTTTATAATATATAAGTGTATACTGAGCACCTGCAGGTAACTTTCATCAGTTTGTAAACCACCTTGAGACTGTACTGGCCCATTTAACAACCCAAAAAAAAAAAAAGAAATAGTGGTTGCAGGTGATTTCAGTGTAGATTTCCTTAAAGACTCTCCCAATAATAACTTATTTGAGTTAGTGACACTATCATTCAACTAATTCTCACTGTAAAGTTCCCCACTAGAGTAGATAATTGCTCACAAACAGCCATTGATAATATCTTTATAGAAAAGTCCAATGAACAAAATTATATTATAGAACCAATATTCAATGGGCTCTCAGATCATGACATGCAGTTCCTTCTGTTAAATGTTAACACTGAATGGGATATAAAATCTGTTAAATCTGAGCTCAAGAGGATAATCAATAAGCCAAAAATTGATTATTTTAGTACACACCTCAGAGACATTCACTGGACTGACGTTTACAGTGCTCATGGCACTAATGAAAAATATAACACTTTTGCAAATAAAGTGCTTACGTTATTCAAACACTGTTTTCCCCAAAACTTATCAAGGTTAGAGCGAAGTCCACAAAGAAGCCATGGATTACTCAAGGAATAGGTGTATCTGGTAAAACAAAAAGAAAACTGTATCTGTCAATCTGAAACAGTTCCGATATTGATGCTATAGCACATTACAAGAAATACTGCAAAATAGTAAAGACTGTAATACAGACATCAAAGCAAATATATTACAAGAAAAAGATAGTCATATCAGATAACAAAATAAAGAAAATATGGGATATAGTGAAGGAGGAGACCGGTAGAACCAGACATGAAGAGGGACAAATAGTATTAAGAGTAAATGATACATTGATGACAGATGTGTATGGTGTTGCAGAACTTTTTAACAAACATTTCATAACTGTTACTGAAAAGATGGAGTTGTCAAGTTCTGTAGATGCTGCTATGGAATACGTCAGACCAGACGTTTCAAGTAACTTCCATAATATGAATTTTACCCTCACTACCCCAGCAGAAATAATGTCCATCATAAAATCTCTACACTCAAAACATCTAGTGGGTATGATGAAATATCAACAGAGCTAATTAAAGAATGTGATTCTGAGTTAAGTAACATATTAAGCTATCTGTGTAACCAGTCGTTTATCAGTCGAATATTTCCGGAATGGTTAAAATACACTGAAGTTGAGCCACTGTTTAATAAGAGAGAGTAAGGAATAGCATCAAATTTCCGTCCAATTTCACTTTTGCCAGCATTCTCAAAAATTTTTCAAAAAATACAGTCGGCTTTATAACTATCTTATCTCAAATAACATACTGTCAAAGTCACAGTTCGGATTTCTAAAGGGTTCTGATATTGAGAAGGCTATCTACACTTACAGTGAAAATGTGCTTAAATCGTTAGATAAAAAATTGCTGCAACTGTTATATATTGGGTGATCTGTCAAAGGCATTTGACTGTGTAAATCACAATATCCTTTTAAGTAAATTAGAATATTATAGTGCAACAGGAAATGCTGCAAAATGGTTCAAATCTTATATCTCTAGCAGGAAACAAAGGGTGTCATGAGGAAAGAGACATGTATCATGCTATCAGGCATCATCCAACTGAGAACTAATTACATGTGGGGTCTCACAAGGTGCCATTTTAGGGCCCTTACTTTTTGTTGTGTATATCACTGACCTTTCATCAGTAACATTACCAGATGGCAAGTTCGTTTTGTTTGCTGATGATACAAACATTGCAATAAATAGCAAATCAAGTGTAGTATTACAAAGATCAGCTAATAAAATATTTGTGGACATCAATCACTGTTTCCTAGCCAATTCCTCATCACTAAACTTTGAAAAAACACACTACGTGCTGTTCAGAACGTGTAAGGGGTGTCCCCTAACATATGATGACAAACAGATACAAGAAGTGGACAGTGTTAAAATCTTGGGATTACAGCTAGATAATAAATTCAACTGGGAAAAGCACACAACAGAACTGCTGAAGCACCTTAACAAATCTCTATTTGCAATGCGAAATGTGTCAGACATAGGTGATACAAAAATTAAAAAGCTGGCATACTATGCTTACTTTCGTTCCATAATGTCATATGGGATTATTTTTGGGGTAATTCATCAAGCCAAGCTAAAGTTTTCCAGGCACAAATACGTGCAGTAAGATTTATATGTGGTGTGAACTCAAGAACATCCTGCAGAAGCCTGTTTAGGGAATTAGGGATACTAACTACAGCTTCCCAATATATTTATTCTTTAATGAAATTTTTCATTAAAAATATGTCACTTTTTCAGACCAACAGCTCAATTCGTGGAATCAATACTAGAAATAAGAATAATCTTCACAAGAATTTAAAGTCACTTAGTCTTGTACAAAAAGGTGGCCAACTCCTTCTACTCCATTGATAAATTTCTCAGTAGAACCAACTGATTTGTATGTGTATATATATAAGTGCAATACAACTTCTGCACCATTTCAGTGCAGTAATATGTTCATTGTAAATAAGTGTGTATGTGTGTGTGTGTGTGTGTGTGTGTGTGTGTGTAAGTACAATCTAACTGCTGCACCGTTTCAGTGCAGTAGTGTGTTGATTGTAAATAAGTATTATAGTAATTGTATTACACGTTTATTACCTAATAAATAAATTAAAAAAAAAATTTATTTTAAATTCAGTACATTAGTATTTGTAAAATGATTCGTTCATATAGTGTTCATTAAAAATGACGATCATTCCACTTGGGACCTGTGGAATGGTATATTAGCGTATTTGTTTGAGTTGTAAATATTTGTCTTGTATTGTTGTTTGTCAGACATGTTCTACATCCTGCAGGACCTCCTCACTACGGATCAGTTGGAATGAAAGAAAATCTAATCTAATAGTGTCAACAAGACACATAGGTGTCAGATACATCAAATAAGACCATCCACTGTTGTCACATTTGTTATGTTGATAACCAGCTCTGTACTCAAGTGTAGGATAAACGTTAAGATCTGTAACATGTCTGCAGAAGAAAAAAAACACACACACACACACACACACACACACACACACACACACACACACACACACACATGCATGCACATATGCAAAAACACAATGTAAGATACAGTACTATGACTAGATGCTGGCACTCAAAAATTTTTTCTGTATACAAGACTAAATATTTCTATGCAACGAAACCTCTGCTATGTAATGGTAACTGTGCAGGAGAAATGAAGGCAATCTACATTTTAAAACACTTCTGCTGTCGGTCTGGCTTTTATTTCCCCGTGTATGCCGTCAAAGTGTTTTATGATTGCGTACTTCAACACTTTCTGTATTAAAGTTAAATTAATTACAGGGCATTGCTAATAATTTTACGTTTTAGAATTGTAATATTGTAACCTTCACAGCTGCTTGAAAAGGTACCTGCAAGATATACTTCCTTTTGTGCAATAAATACTTTTGTCTAAGTGAGGACCTGTAACAAGTACATTATCCAATAATCCTTCAGTGACAAAGAACGTGGAATATATGTCGATTTACTGACTTACGTATTTCCAAAGTTGGCAGCTATTCACACATCAAAAGTTGTTGAATCTAATCAGCTCAACAGATCTACTTCGCGGTTTTTCCAAATGTAATATGAACGTTCTTCCCCATTTATAATTCCTTGTTTGTAAACCAGATTAACAGGATGTGGGTTATTTTGGTATATGAAAGACTCAGTTAAGTGGCAAGTAGAATTCTGTTTCGTTTTGATACTATGTGTGAGTCATATAGAAAGAATAGAGCCTTTTCGACAAATGATTGATTGCATCAAGCAATTACAGGAATTTTATTAGATTTGACATGGTCAAGAATGTGGAAGAGATCTTAATTTTCAACATGACCTTTATTTGTCTGGATCACGAAGTTATAGAATGATATGGGTGGTCTAGACTGCGCTAAGAATCATCTTCAGATATAAAATATGCAGACAAAATATTGTTAATGGAAAGTCTTCTCTAGTTACAACATGTACAATACAAAAGGTAAAGAAAGTGACAAAGAACGTACTGAGTCATTTAAACTACTGTATTTAATGATGCTGCTAATAAAATTTGTTATGTTAAAACGAAGTTAAACAATATATAAAAGAATGTTTGCTACTTATCATGTGATAGTAAAACAATTAAACAATTTAAGATAATGAAATATAGGGAGTTTGCATGAGAAGACTAGAAATTGTTCCAGATGAGCATGCTGCGCACTGATAAGAGAAGGTGCTCCTTAGTAAATTACGAAGTAATACAACAAACAAAATACAAGATGCAACAAGGGATATTTCATAGAGATCAGTCACCTTAGTGATACATAACATCAAGTAGTTCTCGACTCTTGGTGAAACGATGAACAAAGTTTCTCACTACATTCTTGGTTTCTTTGTAGTTCTGTAGTAGTCAACAAAATAAGTGATGTTGGTATACGGGTTGAGTCACTAACTATTGCCACCAAGATTAACTCCGAAAGTATGATGGGAGCTGAAAAGTTTGTGGAAAAAAAGTTGCATGAGACAACGGGGCCATAATATGACTATGGTTTTTTGTTTTTGGTGGAGTCGCCTCAGAGATATGAAGGTCAACTGTGTTTATTTTTTTATTTTTTCTAATGGGATGCTATAGTTTGGTACTTATCTTCTGATAGTGGCTATCGAGGCGAATCCAATAACGAGTAACAGTACGGTCTTTGAAGTTCAATGAAGTTCACAAAGGTGGCATGAACGTCCATTGACAGAAGGTTTTCGAAGTGATGACCATTGGTATCAGTACAATGCTGCAATCTTCTTATCACGGACTGAGTGGTATTCCTTATCAGATCGGCAATTATGGAAGCACATGCTTCGACAATTCTCTCTCGCATATCTTCAGGTGTAGTTGGAACGTCGTAATAAACAATACCTTTTACGAATCCCCACAAGAAAGAATGCAGAGGGGTCAAGCCTGGCGAGCGAGCCGGCCACGACACATCTCCTCCGTGTCCAATCATACGATTTGGGAATTGTCTCTGCAGCTCATTTCTAGCCATCAGCGATAAATTTGCCTGGCACCCATCGTGCTGATACCTCATTTTGTTCCTTGTTCCTGAAGGTATTTCTTCCAATAACAGACACAATGTTTCTTGTAGGACTGTGGTATATTTCCTACCATTAATATTCCTTCGATGAAATAGGGGCCTATAATTCTGTCCTCCAGAATCCAACACTATACCGATGAAACAGGGGCCTATAATTCTGTCCTCTAGAATCCTACACCATACATTCACCGATCGTGGTATTTGGTGTGTAACTGGCCGCAGCCAACATAGATTTTTAGTTGCTCAATAATGCATGTTATGCCAATTAACATTTCCATCGTTCGCGAATGCAGCCTCGTCAGTAAATAAAATCAAATTAATTAATGTGTCATCACTCTGAATCTGAAGTTGAGCCCATCGGCAGAATTCAATGCGACGCATACAATTCGTAGCAGTTCACTCTTGGAGGAGACTAATATGGTAAGGATGATATTTATGGTAATGCAGAACAGGAACAATACTACTCTGGCTCATGTGAGATTCCCTTGCTATCTAACGCGAACTAACACAAGGATCTCGAACCACAGTGGCAAGAGTATCAATTTCCGTTTCCTCGTTAGTAACTTTCCTTTGCCGGCTATGCTTCCGATGCGTTAAAGATTCAGGTGTTCTTATTTATCACACAAATATTTAAATGTACGACGTGGAGGGTGAGTAAATTGAGGGTATCTTTCAGCGTATAAGTCCCTAGCTCTCACCGAATTTCGTTCGCATTCGTCGTAAATGAGAAGCATATCGACTGGTTCTTCGAAGGAATACATCATTCACTTTCTCTTGTTTCGACGATACTAGTCTTAACCTTCCTATTAGTGTTGTATTGCGAAGCAGTCCAATGGTGTTTACATGTCAATGGCACGTCACATGGTTACGCGGTATTCGCAAATATTTGCAATTTGCATGATATCCGAGAGAGAATTGTAAGAGCATGTGCTTCGATAAGTGCCGAAGTGACAAGGTATACCACTCAATCCATTATAAGAAGATTGCAGCAGTAATAAAAATGGTCATCACTTCGATCACCTTTAAATGGATATTCATGCCACCTTTTTTACCTTCTTTTACCTTCAGAGATCTTATTGTTACACATCATTGGATTCGTCTCGATAGCCGCTATCAGAAAATAGGCACCAAACTACAGCAACCCATTTAAAAAAACAAAGTTGACCTTTATATCTCTGACGCGACCCCACCCAGCAACAAAATCCAGCGTCATATTATGGTCCCCGTTGTTCTGTGCAGCATTTGTCCCACAAACTTTTTAGCTACTATCATACTTTCGGAGTTATTCTAGATGGCAATAGTTAGTGACAGACACTGTGTAATTTTCTTATGAAGAATTTTCCCCTGGCGCAGTCTCTTGACGTATCTCTAACTGCAAATGTAGATTCCTGGTTTTGATCTATCTCCAGATTAGTATTTCCATTACATATGATGACTTTGTTTTGTTATCTATTTACAGATTCCCACAGGCCATTCTGAAATATTCGCTAATTTCGTTACACCCAGCTGTTGTTGCAGCACTGAAGTGTAATACCAGATAAATAAGATGCTGTTCAATTTTTTTTTTTTAGTCATCAGTCTACTGACTGGTTAGATGCGGCCCGCCACGAATTCCTTTCCTGTGCTAACCTCTTCATCTCAGAGTAGCACTTGCAACCTACGACCTCAATTATTTGCTTCACGTATTCCAATCTCTGTCTTCCTTTACAGTTTTTGCGCTCTACAGCTCCCTTTAGTACCATGGAAGTCATTCCCTCATCTCTTAGCAGATGTCCTATCATCCTGTCCCTTCTCCTTATCAGTGTTTTCCACATATTTCTTTCCTCTCCGATTCTGCGTAGAACTCCTCATTCCTTATCAGTCCACCTAATTTTCAACATTCGTTTATAGCACCACATCTCAAATGCTTCGATTCTCTTCTGTTCCGGTTTTCCCACAGTCCATGTTTCACTACCACAGAATGCTGTACTCCAGACGTACATCCTTAGAAATTTTTCCTCAAATTAAGGCCGGTATTTGATATTAGTAGACTTCTCTTGGCCACAAATGCCTTTTTTGCCATAGCGAGTCTGCTTTTGATGTCCTCCTTCCTCCGTCCGTCATTGGTTATTTTACTCCCTAGGTAGCCGAATTCCTTAACTCCATTGACTGCGTGACCATCAATCCTGATGTTAAGTTTCTCGCTGTTCTCATTTCTACTACTTCTCATTACCTTCGTCTTTCTCCGATTTACTCTCAAAACATACTGTGTAGTCATTAGACTGTTCATTCCGTTCAGCAGATCATTTAATTCTTCTTCACTTTCACTCAGGATAGCAATGTCATCAGGGAATCGTATCATTGATATCCTTTCACCTTGTATTTTAATTCCACTCCTGAACCTTACTTTTATTTCCATCATTGCTTCCTCTATGTACAGATTGAAGAGTAGGGGCGATAGGCTACAGCCTTGTCTTACACCCTTCTTAATACGAGCCCTTCGTTCTTGATCGTCCACTCTTATTATTCCCTCTTGGTTGTTGTACATATTGCATATGATCCGTCTCTCCCTATAGCTTACCCCTACTTGTTTTCAGAATCTCGAACAGCTTGCACCATTTTATATTGTCGAACGCTTTTTCCGGGTCGACAAATCCTATGAAAGTGTCGTGATTTTTCTTTAGCCTTGCTTCCAGTATTAGCCGTAACGTAAGAATTGCCTCTCTCGTCCCTTTACTTTTCCTAAAGCCAAACTGATCGTCACCTAGCGCATTCTCAATTTTCTTTTCCATTCTTCTGTATATTTTTACTGTAAGCAGCTTCGATGCATGAGCTGTTAAGCTGATTGTGCGATAATTCTCGCACTTGTCAGCTCTTGCCGTCTTCGGAATTGTGTGGATGATGTTTTTCCGAAAGTCAGATGGTATGTCGCCAGACTCATATATTCTACACACCAACTTGAATAGTCGTTTTGTTGCCACTTCCCCCAATGATTTTAGAAACTCGTATTGAATGTTATCTAGCCCTTCTGCTTTATTTGGATATAAGCCCTCCAAAGCGCTTTTAAATTCCGATTCTAATACGGGATCTCCTATCTCTTCTAAATCGACTCCTGAGTCTTCTTATATCACATCAGACATATCTTCAACCTCTTAGAGGCTTTCAATGTATTCTTTCCACCAATCTGCTCTCTCCTCTGCATTTAACAGTGGAATTACCGTTGCACTCTTAATGTTACCACCGTTGCTTTTAATGTCACCAAAGGTTATTTTGACTTTCCTGTATGCTGAGTCTGTCCTTCCAACAATCATATCTTCTTCGATGTCTTCACATTTTTCCTGCAGCCATTTCGTCTTAGCTTCCCTGCACTTCCTGTTTATTTCATTCCTCAGAGACCTGTATATCTGTATTCCTGATTTTCCCGGAACATGTTTGTACTTCCTCCTTTCATCAATCAACTGAAGTATTTCCTCTGTTACCCATGGTTTCTTCGCAGCTACCTTCTTTGTACCTATGTTTTCCTTCCCAACTACTGTGATA